>NC_090936.1:703094624-703719624 GCF_040938575.1 Ambystoma mexicanum
AGCTGAAAGATCAAAGAGAATAGAAATAAAAAGAAACGTTGTTATGGTGAGCATAAACAAGGAAATGAGCAAGATACATATATGCAATTCAGAGGTCGAAAATCTGATTGATGCACACATATGATTCAATTACTGCTCATGTGTCTGTACATATTATGTGTTTATGTTCTTCAGGTATACAAAATAGTAAATCATATGTCCTTCTGCCTGCTGTTATTTTTCAAGGGTGTCCATTAGTACATCAGTAAAATCATTTTGCAAATACAGTTTTGCATATTTGAAGGACACTACATGTGATGCTATTCATAGACACAAAGTTTCAAGTCGTCTGTAACTGTATTGGCTGATTGTGCCGACTTCCTCTTTGCACTGCATCAGAATTAGCCACTGACTGCAATCTCATCATGTCCTAGATTCCCACCATTGCCACATTTTGCACTGACATTACGGCTCACACAGAATAGGACTTTCAGTGGAAATGAAGTGTACACAATCGCTGACTGTGCTATACATATTCTGTGTGTGTGTGTGTGTGTGCCTATGTGTGGGGTTTGGAAAAGCCTTCAATATTGCTGCCTGAACAGCATTTGATTTGTGCATGAGGAAGCATTCCTTCATGTCTTTGTATGTTATTAATGTGTGTGGGGAAATATTGCATCGTTGCCTCCTGTGGTGTTCCATTTCTGTGTGTGTGATGTACTTGTACTGGACCATGGGTCTCATTACGACTTGTGCAGTGAAGACGACAGTAATTACTCCAGACGGAATTACTATTACCGCCATTACAAGTTGACAGAAGCACTCTAACACAATCAGTGATAACGTTATTTCGGTCCTGCAAAATTACTGTTGTAAATTAAGTACATACGCTAAATCCACACAGCACCAGCGTAATTACCGTTATTGCCAGCCAAATCAACACTAACTTTGCCAATGAAATTACTGCTTGAAGAAATAGCATTATTGCAGGAAAGTGGTGTCTGGCGGTGGCCATCTTTTATTGGCCTAGGCATGCCAGAGGTCTGGGGGTTACTACAAGCTACCGTCTCAGCTCCCAGGGCCCAACAACCCTCCCCAGTATACAAACGGAGGACTCAGCCAAAAGCAAGTTAGAATTATTGTTTATTCTACAAATAGACAGGGATCATACAGGACATTAGAATATTCCCAGAATCACCACTGCCGAGCCCATGTCAGGCCTTTTTGTTGCATCACTGTGTCACAACATGGGCCCTTCCCTGAAAAACCTACAGGTCCTTCTGGTTGGGTGATTGGAGTGGTATCCCTTATAGATAGCACCTACAGATATGGTGTCATTGGTCCTCGCATGTCAGGTGGCTAGCCTGCCTGTTCCTCAGGAAACGATCTATTATATTGTTGCAGGGTCACAGGATTACCATTGGCAGTGGGCCTCTTCCATCCACCCCTCGATTTATGCTCTCCGATTGGCTGGAGCGGGTCTCCTCAGGCCTGGGACCCAGCTCTGTTCTCAGCGCTCTCTGTACCTTCTCAAGTTGATGAGAATGACTATGTTTCCCATGGGTTAGTTGTATTTGGTCCTTCCTTGCTCCTTACATGATCCTGTAGTTCCATAGGGTTAGTTGCAATTCGCATCTGCAAGCGTGCTCTGCACCTCTTCGATGCCTTGCATTTAGCGTTTCTGCACTTGGCTAAGGAGAAAAGTGATAACAGTATGCACATGTATCTTTCCTCTGTCTACAGATCTGTGTAAGCATGTCCTTCTTGTGTGTGCATGAATGTTTGTGTAACTTCGTGCATGGCTGCAAATGTACATCGTGAGTAACGTGGCTATGTAGTGATGTAATTAATGACGTCAGCACAATAGTTTCTCGTCATTAGTCAACATCATCCATCGAGGCATGTGGGCCCATGGCCACTGTTGAAGCACCTGTATCCACAAAGACATTGGGCCTCATTACGAGTATGGAGGTAGCCATGGTGCTATTAGCGCCATGGCTGCCTCCGTACCGAACAGACATCTGTTCCTTGTCCCGCTAGGGGACCTCGTAATCAGGCAACCAGTAATGAACGGTGCCGGTCCCATACTGGCACCCTTCATTACGGGACCGCCAGGGTCATAATGAGGCCCATTGATTGATAAGATTTGAATGGCTGTCTAAGAGAATATCTCTCTGCATATGTAGATGTCACTGGCCCTTCTGAAGGCTGATTGAATAGCGAGTTGCTTTGTGTGTTTTTAACTCTTTGGGCCGTCATGTTCATAGGGGTGAGGAGGGGCATTCCAGTGACCCTCTCTTCACTTGCACATCCCATTTCCTGTTGCCATTCGAAGACAGGAGCCCCAGGGAACATGACACAGTAAAAGGCCAAAGGCAAGGTGCTGGGCATGAGGCTACACAAGATGAAGTTCAGCAAGGATGTGCTTCAGGTGCTTGCAGATGAGGTGGTGGCTCATGCTGATGAGCTGTTTGGCACCAGACACCAGAAGAGCTCAGGCCAGAGGAAGGCTGCCCTCTGGGCCATCTTCAGGGACAAGGTTGAGGCACTGGGCAGAGTCCCACGGGACATGAGGACTGCTGTAAACATTGCCATGACCTGAAGGCCAGGGTCTACCACCTCATTGCTAAACATAGGCGGGAGAGTTCTGCCACGGGAGGTAGCAGAGTGGAGCCCCTTGTGCTGACCCCATGGGAGGAGAAAACTATCAGCATCCACCACATGGAAGCGAGCGGGCTTTGGGAGTGAAGAATTGGGAGCAAGCAGCCAAGTTGATGCTGGTGAGTATGAATGTTCCCTCTCCCCATGAGACTGCATAGGCCAAAGGTTTGTCCCATGCATGTTCCCCAGCTTACATGGGCCCAATGGGCTGGGGATTGGCCAATTGCATGGGCAGCGTGTACATAAGCACTGCCACCACATCCATGTGCAAGGGAAGGTGGAATGTCATGCAAATATACATGCACTGTTTGGGAAATGTGCATGTGAGGCCACGCAACCATGAGAAGCACCCCATATGTGCAGTGAACATCCAAGTGGCAAATTCTATCCCCCGCACCACCACATGCTCAAGCCATATTACTAGTCCGACAGCCAATAAGGCCATTCATGTGCCAAGAACACCCTGGGCAGACACTGCTCCCACCTTGCATGAGCCTTTTCTATTGGCCTAGAACCGTCCCTGCCCATCATACAAAATCTATGTTGGATGACCATTCATCATGTCGCATGAGTGTCTTGCTAGGCGACGTACACGAATCCATGATGACTGACAGCATGTAATTGTACACCCAACAGGTTCACAGTTGACTCTGGTTAATCAACTGGGGCCCACTACTTCCCAGGAGACCTCCACTGGTGGCAGCACTTCAACCGCAACACCTACTCAAGACAGCCACGTCAGAAGGAGGAGGAAGAACAGCAGTCAGCTGTGCCAAGTGGTGAGACAGGAACAGTCCCCATAAGTGAGTCCAGTGGATCCTCCACCAGCAGTGCAAATGGCACACTGGCAGGTCACCTGATCAAGACACACCACATGCAGCTGCAAGTGCATCATCACCAGCAGCTGCAACCGCCACACCACAGCCAGCTTATGTGGTGATCCCTGAGGAGCAATAACCAGCCAGTGACACACATGGTTCAACACCTGCACCCACCCATCTGCCCCTGACTCCTCTGGACACCTGAGGCAGACAGCCATTCACATCACCAGGGTGATCTGGATATAGGGAGTGATGGGAGTGAAACAACTGATGCAGTTAACACTTGGTTCAGGTTCTACTGCTGCAGCCCCAGCCTTCTCCACAGCCCACAGGCTGTGTTGCCAAATTCAGTAGATGCCATCTGGTGGAGGGTTGACACTATGGAACGCTGCCAGATGAACATCAAATACATGGCAGAGATGCTGGACATAAGAGACTCTCTGCAGGGCTCCTCAAGGAGATTAGCCAGATCATTGGACCGCCAGTGCTGCCAGTTATCAAGGGTGTCTGCTGCAAATACAGCTTTGGCCTCGAGGGTGAGGGAGCTCGCTGAGGTCATTTCGACATTTTCTGAATCTATGCACGCCAGCATGCTCATCACCCTGGAACACATCTGGGGCCAGGAGTTTGAGCCTTCCACATCTATCACCCCCCTCCATCACACACATAGGGCCTCATTATGAGTCAGGCGTCAAGGGGTTTACGGCGCCGTAAACGGCGCCGACCCTTAACGCCTGATTACAAGGTCCCTTAGCGCCATGGTGAGTTTAACGCCTGCTTTTGCCCTATGGGGCAAAAATGGGAATGGGGAAGGGTAAAATGGGAAATGGGGATTTACCGCCCCACTCACCTTGGAATGGGGCAGTAAATCCGCCATCCACCATGATGTAAACATAGTTTACACCATGGTGGTAAGGGTACGACCCAGGCGGTAACTTACCGCCTGGGTCGTAATGAGGCCCATAGAGGGGTCATTGGCTGGGAACCCATGGCGCTGCTCCCGGAGCAATGTGGTCCGTACACTACCCAACCAGGTTGGCAAGTTCAATGCAGGGAGCAGCCATGAAAATGACTCATAGAATCTCAACACTACTTTTCTGAGCACAAGGGGGGTGGGAGAGGTGCATGGATATGGGCATAGGGGATGGTGAGGTGGGTGTATATCGGTGCTGGGGATGGGGATGTGGGTGGGTATGGGTACTGGGATGGGGAGGTGAGTAGAAAAGGGTTTTGCAGATGTGGCAGGTGGGTAGGCATGGGTGTAGGGGATTGATGGTTTGCATAGTTCACAATAAAAGACAAGTTCACTTGATCAAATGTCAAGACAATCATTTTCGTGTGAAGGTCTAGAAATAATTCATTAGTTCTTGCCATTCCGTCCCTGCCATCCTCAGGCTCGCTGTGTTGCAGCGTTCCATATACAGACATTGCCCACAGCAGGAGACATGTCCTCATCAGGGGGTAGGAGGACATTTTACCTGAAGCAGATGTTGTGCAGCATGACATAGGCAACACATATTTGTCCAACCTTCTCCGGCCTGTTAATCAGGTCTCATCCGGTCCAGCAGAGGCACCAAAATGTCCCTTCGGCATGCTAAACCACTCTATGCATAGCCTGGTCCTGACATGTGCCTCGTTGTAGGCCACCTCCTGTCGTGTACATGGCTTTCACACAGGGGTCATCAGCCTGGGGAGCTTGGGGTAACCAGGGTCACCTGCAAGTGAAAAGTTCACAAATATCAGTCACAACACATTAAGGATGGGTGGCATACATGCCATGTTGATGGGCACTCTCTTGAAGCATTAATGATACATTGTTGTAAAACATGGCTTTACATCACAATACTTGATAGCAGTGTTATGAACTATGGAGGTACATACGCACTGTAATTTTGAGATATTCAATGCACACAGCTCACTCACATGCCCTGTGAGATACATGCCCTGTTTCCTACATGCACAGGGCCTTGGCAGGGCATGCATTGATGACTAGTGGTAATCTCCCCCTTCACGATGTATTTTACTGCAAGATTATTTTGTGTGATAACATGTTCACTCACCTGGTATCCATGAACACGGGCTTCTGTAGCTTTCCATATATGCAGGCAGTGTGCTGTTCATAGGACCATGGTGTCTTGGGTGGAACCAGGAAATTTGGCGCAGCAGTTTGTGATCATGAGGTCAGCATCGCAGGTGACCTGAACATTCATTGAGTGATACTGCGTCCTTTTGTGATATGCCTCTTCAGATGCCTGCGTGGCAACCAACACCACGTGGTTTCAGTCCAGAGTGGCAATTAATTTAGGCTGGTCGGCTGCTGCGTAAAAACAGTCCTTTGTGGCATTTATGTGTTCTGGGGTGGTGGACAGTGAGCTGGCCCAGGAAGCATGGTGCAGAAGTCCTTCTAGCTCGGGGCCAAGAACAACTGAAAATGCTGGCTGAGACATGCCATATAGCATGCCCACAGTGTGCTGGTAGGTGCCAATTGCAAGAAAATTAAGCCCCAACACAGGCTTCAGCAGCAGTGGTGAGGCAGTTCTGGTGTTGATCCTGCTGTGGATGTCATTTTGGAACAGGAGGAGGAGCTCTGAGATGGTCTTCCTGCTCGGTCTGTGGAACAGGAATTCAGCTTGCATGGCGTCTTCGCCTCCTCTCTGCTCCATGTTCTCTGTGGTGTTGCGCCTGCCTCTGCACCTCAATGTGGAGCAGGATGTGCTACATGTCTCACTTTGCAACTACTAGTGGCAGTGTGGTCTTGGAGAGTGTGTTTGTGTCAAGTGTGAGACTTATGTATTCTTTAAGAGTGGATTTGGTGCACTTGAGACTTTATTTTTATCACCTGTATGCATTCACCTCCACCTCTTGGGTGGCGGTAACTGCACTGTGTTTTTGGTGTAATTATTGCCCATTTTCAACAGGATTTTGGCAGTACTTTAACTTGTAATATGGCAGAATTACCACATTATATCTTGCCAGTGTTTCTGCTGGTGAGATTTTGACGCTTATTCTGCTGGCACAGTTCTGGTGATTCTGTTACAGCTACTTTTACTGCATACTGGCCAACGCGTAAAGAGGTCCTATGACAGAACAAGGAATTGTTTTTGTGTCCCTGTTATGTTCAATTGCTTCTAGATTTTGTGTATAATTTAAGGAATTATTACAGACATAAATATTCCAAGACTATCAAGAATGTTTACAAATAGAGGCTAAAATACATTTAACTGTAAATGCCCTTTTCTCTGCGTAGGATTTTAGAGGCCAAACTCGATTTTTAAAACACGGTTTCAATAGTTCTTATGTTGCGCTTTACTTTGACCAATGCTGATTCCGAGCACCCCATTAATTGAGCAAAATTTGTTTTTTTAATTTTATTTTTTTAATAGCTGACTGCTTTTTAAAGTAAAATAAATGTAGAATGCACCGAAAATGTGATCTGGATATGCAAAGATTATATAATTTTACAATTTGATCATTTTATAAATGATACATATATCCAAAAGGGAATATCTAGTTGATCTGCTTTTTTTGCATTTGTGTCTTGGATAACTATAAATGAATTAGGAATACTAATTCCTGTTATTGCTGTCCTTATGATTTGTGTATGAATGCTGTGGAAGGCAAATGCTAATTGTTAACTGCCTATCATGAAAAAACATCACGGATAATAAAATAACGTGCTGCAATATTTTATAAAGCTAGAATCACTTAAGAACAGATGGCAATAGAAGCAATTACTGTGAAAATCATATTTTGGAATTCATTGTAAATTGTATCAATAATCATGAAATGTGAATCGCATTCCTTCTACTGCAACTGTTGTAGAACATTAAACTTTTATGAAACTAAAAGTTAATTACATCTGATGACTATACTCTGGGGATCATAATTAGCAGAACCGAGTGACTGCACATCAGTAATTAAATGTCATTCCACTTCATTGTGCTAAGTCTTAAACTCTTTCCTGAAAATGTCAAAGGTGTTTCATTCAGCTGTGGCTAAAAGGGCTATTTCTCTCCAAAAATGTAAAGATGAACCCATAAAGGTTTATCACACCTGCTCAAAATGTGTATAGCACCTCACTTTACTGCCTCACGATCAATCCTTTTCAATCACTTTCACCATTTTGTTTCAGAGGACCACAAACAGGATGTTTATGGAGGTTCGGTTACTTCTGACCTTGTAGGCTGACTTTAAGTTTTAATTTGATCAAAATTGAGAGACAGCGATATACACAACTCTGTGAAAAAAAACAACCTGTAAAATAAAAGAGTGCAAACAGCCGGTTGCATCACAAAATATGTGGAGATAGGGAGAAATGACATGCATGTTAAATGGTCAGCCGGTTCCATCACAAAACATATGGACACAAGGAGAAATGACATGCCTGTTAAATGGTCAGCCAGTTCCATCACAAAACATATGGACACAGGGAGAAATGACATGTCTGTTAAATGGTCTCAGTTTCGGAAAACTCATTGCAGACTTAAAAGGATGAGATGAAGTCTAACCTTTTACATATACTCACATAATGGCTCCAGTACTGCTGTTTCCAGAGTGGCAATTTCCTTATTGACAAATGTGCAGAAAGAATGAAAGGGCCATATTAATGCGCACAGAACATTATACCACTGGGTACATCTTATTATGCATGCACACCGGAAGTATTATCCTTCTCATACCGCTGTGTATCCTATAGGCATTCATATACTGCCCATAGGACCAGGTTGCAACCATTTTCATCATGTGCCTTTTATTTCCTCACAAATGCAGGGCATGTGCTGTCAGTGTGGCCCCTGCAGCACCAACAGTCTCAAGGCATATGCACCGACGTGGTGCTACTAGAAGGGGAAAGTGCAGTGCATTTCGTGTGGAATCAAACACTGCAAGGACCTTGGAAACTGTATGCCACTTGGGCCTGGGGAGTGGGGTTGGGGTTCTATATATAAACTCTTCTGGGATTGCAGACATTTGACACATCTGTAGAATTTGAACGTTTTCATTGGAATGTTCCAATGAGGAGCAACCAACATTAAACTGTGGTATTTATGTTACATACCACGGCAGTGCAGCATTATGACAATTTCTTGTTCACTATCACAAAGGAGGTTTGTGTTGAGTAATAATAAAGTGCAGTGTACCCGTTGTCTAGCAGCTTCATCTTAGTTGATGTGCCCCAAGATATTTATAAATGTGCTTTGAATTACACATTATAATAAGTAGCTAACCACAGCAACAATGCACATTACATTACAACCTGCAACAACAGAGACATCATATATAATTCCTTCCATAACTCTGGAACCAAACTTTGAAATATGATTACAGCAAGTATATGCATTTTGATGAAATTGTTTTCATCTGATTCCTATGCATGTAACAGAGATTGCTTCACTGCATTACAAATAAAGGTGATAGGGAGAAGTGGAATACCAAAGTAAATGTGGCAAAGATGTCGATGAACAAAAATAGAACTCTTGAATCCATGTGTATTTCTTGATGCACACATGTCAGATAACACGTTCAGTCTTCAGAAACGTTCTGAAAAATTAGAAGTGAGGTGTGGGGCTACCAAAGATGGACCGGGAAAGCTTGGGGTTGTAGCCATTTACCCAGGCTCCTTATGCTAGAAGCAACACAAGTTGTCAGGTAAGGAATGGGCTTGTCCAGGCATTCTCAGGTGCCCCGGCCACGTTTGTCATGTGAGTGCCAGTCGAGCATGATAGAGGTGGCAGTTCTCTTAGCAAAGCTTTCCTGTGATTAGAGGGAACACTGTGTTGAGAGCCCAGCCTGAATTGGTAACAGTGGGAGTCGTGCAGTGACAGTGCATCCTCTCACTGGTTAATATACTGGCTGTTTATTGAATTTCAAAAACATACTAGCTTGTATGGCCCATGAGCGGGGGGGGGGGGGTGGGCGGAGTGACAGGTGGGGTGGGGGAGATGCCACAAACAGAGTGAACATGTACATTTCCCGGGCAACCTTTATCAAAATTGGTAATTATCTTAAGACAGATGGTTTCTTGTTGATTCTAAGAAGTAATTTCTATTTCATAGACCAACGATGTTAACTGTTGAATTGCAGCTATTAGCATTATACTACTGTTACTGAATCAAGTTACCAGACAACGATGTTGCAATTGATACAGGGGTAATCCAAAAGATCTTAAAGAAGGACATGGCAATATTACATTTCAACTAGTGATCATTGTGTACGGCGAGGTATTCCAGGGTTAGAGCAATTCAATCAATATCCCACTGGCTACAAAAAAGGGCTGTTCTGAAACAAATGGCATGCCCCTTTACCAGTGGACATGTTCTCCTTAAGTAGAATGGGGAACCAAGTCAGAAATATTCAGAAGCTGGATTTACTATGGCCCCGATTCGTGGAATTAATTGTGCCGAAAAATTTGTACTTGCGCGAAAAAGTGCACAAGTGCCCGTTTGTCGATTCATGGAACACAATGTGCGGGGCTTACCCGAGACTTGGGTTGAATCCCTGCGGGTCCAACACGTCACCGCAACACCACAAATGCCTTGCGCGAGACTCCCAGTGAAGGGACATACTATCTTGGTTGCTTGGGTTTTAAGGAGCTCACTTTTTATTTGTTGCTTTGCTCTGCTGCTTGTTTCTTCCCTGGGCAGTGCAGGACCCTCCAGTCTTCCTACTTCATGTCAGTCCGACAGTCGCTTCAGGAACCGTGAGCCTGCAGGACCTGCCAGGAACTTCTTCCTCAGCTACAGCCTTCTTCTTTATTTAAGGTACTGCTCTAACCTAGTTGTTTGTTCTGTTCGACCACGGTGAAAGTGTTTGAAATTTTTCGCCAATCAGAGGTCTTGTCATTCTCCATTCTTTAAAGTAACTTTTCTTCCGACCAAATTTTGTTCCGAGCTCTTGGCAAAGACTTACCCAAAAACTACCGTGAAGTGTGTGATCCTCTGCAAAGACTCTGGTCCATTGACATTGACTCAGGCCCTTGATTTGATTTCCTAACCGTAGTAGCCTTTTCTAGATTGCCCTGCTTATTTACTTGTTGATGCTGCTTAATTGTTGTCTAACCTTGTCTTCCCTCCCTTTAAAATTTCTGGAGTGCCATTTAGCTCACACTTCATTTTGAGCTTAACTTGTCCAGAATCTATTGGGTGGTGTGTAGTATATTAAGAGGGTGATTCTTCTACTGCTTTACTTTAGTGACTTGTTTTACAACTGATGTGTAAATAAATGTATATTCTTTTACTCAAAAACCTTGAGTCAGCGTTTGTTTAAACCATAGTAAGTGCTGTCTTTTGTATAACTATCAATACTGTTCACTTCACTCTTGAGATAAGTCTGGCTGCTCAGCCATCGCTACCACTTTACTGTGTAGTACAGGCGTGTACCAAAGGTGAATTTGTACTGTCACTTGAAGTCTTAATTGTGTGTGGTGTTCCCAAAGGGTACTGAATATGATTCTGCCTAACAAGGCACATACATATACATGCCCAGAACACCCACAGAAAGGCAGGTCTTGGTCCGGGACTTTTACAGGGTGGCACACTTCTCCAGAGTGCTTGGTGCCATCGATTGTACCCATGTGGCCCTACGTCCACATATGGCCAGAGAGCACATCTATCGCAATCGCATGCACTGACATTCCTTCAACATGCAGGTTGTATGTGATGCCAAGGGAATCATTACCTCTCTATATGTAAACTATCCAGGGTCCTCCCATGATAGTTTCATATTCAGAATGTCACCCCTACACCAGGCCCTGGAAGCTGGGAGGCACATGGCTCATTGGTGAGTACAAATGGCCCTGCAAATGCATGCATGTCACACACAGACAAAACCACACCACTGACAAACCATGTCACCTCTACAGGGGACAGTACCTACCCTCTGAGCACCTACATGATGACGGGAATACAGAACCTCACCACACCACCCCAGGTAAAATACAATGCAGCCCATATTGCAAGTCGGGCCATAGTGGAGCGCACATTCTGAGTGCTGAAGTCACGCTTCTCCTCCCTTGACCACTCTGGTGGTGAGCTATAATATGCAAAACCAGTAGTGTGCAGGATCATTGTGGCTGCATGTGTCCTGCACAACGTTGCAACACGGCGGGGTGTACCAGTGGAGATGGTCATGCCCCCACATCCCCAACCACATGCACGGTGACTGCGCATGGAAGGGCAAAGGGCACGTAATGAGGCGGCCCGTACCCAGCTTGTGGCACAATTTTCCACCTAAAATCCAACCCCTGCGTAGTGCACACAGCCCTGGCACGTTCCACGTGCCATTTGATGATGACAAAGGGACAATCATTTGTCCCAACCTTACCACCCTAAGAATGTGTCCTTGGAAGTGCTACATTGTGTGCATCCCTTAGAACCTATTCTAATTCAATCAGTTTTGCACAAAAGGAACACATGGAAGATGGAGTATGCCACTAACACCATGCCAAAGTTCAAATCTAAATTGTGGTATATCACATAAACCCTCCCACACTTCATGTAACCTGGTTGCCACACCATGCCACGGCATGCCATGTCAACAGAGGCAAATAAATAGCCAACACATAACACTTCTGTCACAAAGAGTTCAACGATCAATGGAACAAGTTCAGAAATAACACACTATCACAAATCAAAATAATAATGTACACAAGAACCTCAATTGCCAGGTACAACACACCAGAAACACAGGACCCAAGAGTGAATCAGCCTGACAGTGACTCATCATATTTGCACAAGTCCCTCAATGTGTGGTAACTTGCACATGGCAGCCTTGTAGTTTTTGTGTGGCTCTGCTAACTAAAGGGGGCAGGCAAGCGCATACAGCAGGAAGGCAAACAATACTGGAGATAGGCAAGCTAATTCATTAGAATGGAATAGGAACAAAGGATGGATCTCAATGTACAACAAAAAAGGGATGATAACCATGCACTGGTCAAGAAAGCCCATGGAAAGGGGAAGCAGGAGTGGAATATGTGTCTGGACCCTAAGGCACAAACACGGAGTGTACCAACACGAGACAAGCCAGTATGGGTCCTGCTGGAACCTACAGTGGAAGCCTTGGATGCTACACAAAGCAACCCACTGTCACATAAATGCACAATAGACTACAGGCAAGGGAAGGGAATGTGCAGACGTTGCCTGCTGGGAACCCCAGCAGTCTAACTTGCATTTAAAGACCAACATATGCACATGTGAGGACACAAGAATGGCAACTAAAATAAACAGGGTAAAATAGGCAGTAAAATCACCAAGGTTCAGAAGGAGACAAACAAGTAAACAAAATTAAAAAAATGTCCATGATGGACGGGGGGCAGGGAGGCCCACCCAGGAGGGTGGAGGGGCATGGTGCATACAGGAAGCCAAAGAAAAACTAGAGAAATTAGAAATCGAGATTGCTAAATTCAAAAACCTGACGTTGGACAGAAAAGTGGACAAATTCAAGAAGGATCTGGCTAACTACTCGGAACAGAGAACATACCCGTATTTGAGAACCACATACTACACTGACCAACAAGCCAGCCAAGGCTACAACCAAAGGAATAGAGGAGTCAATTTCTCTGGGACATCGTCGCGTGGAAGTGGAAGCAACTCAAGCTTGACAGGAACCACCGGTCAACAATTAGCCCAACCTTCTTTTTTTCCCAGAGGGAGCCAAAGAGGCAGACCCAGAAGAAGGCCAGCACCATCGGGGTAACGCATACAGACACAACAATGGTACCAGAACCAGGGACCAGCCATGGGATACCAGTCTTTATCCTATCTGAACGTGTAATGACTCCACCAGAACTCAGACTTCTGGGCAAAGGACTATCCTTCGTCCCAACCCAAAAAGCCCAATCTTTTGAACTCAAATTGGAACTACGGAGATTTTATAGAAACATACGCCTGAAGCATTTCTTCAAAATTTACTTGCCAAATACGAGAGACACCAACCAGGAAGTGCGATCGGAACCAACTGAAAACACCACAGGCTTCAAGCAGAAATCCACCTTCTATCCACCACTGAGCTCGATCCCCTGCGAGATCGAAGCATTCGAAAAGATAGTCACCAAAACAACAGTGCTCGCAGGTTTTCCCAAACAACATTTCTACAAGGACAATTTGGATAAAGAGGAAAGAACAGCAATGAGAAGTCTACAGACAGATCATTCAATTACCATCAAGCCCGCCGACAAAGGTGAAGGCATTGTGTAATGGGACACTGCGGCATACAACATTGAATGCCTACGACTCCTCAGCGATCAGGAGGCTTACAAACTACTGAATCATGATCCAACAAAGACACTTCAGACAGAGATTATAAGTCTCACCCAACATGCACTCGACCAAGGTTCACAAGAATACTCAAAATCCACCAGGGAGACCCATAGTGTCTGCTTGTGAATCCTTGCTTGGACCCTTATACCTTTACACAGATTTTTTCCTCAAACCGTTTGTGGTCAAGATGCCTTCGTATCTTAAGGATACTACCAGCACAATCAATCTACTTGATAATTTAAACTTGAATGACACAAGCATCCTGGCCACCATGGATGTGGAATCTTTGTATACATCAATCCCACAAGCAGAAGGAATAGAAGCAATTAATGTTTTTCTGGACACCAGAGACGACACCAAATCACCACCGACCAAATTCATTCTGGAGTGCACAAGGCTGGCGATGTCAGAAAATGTTTTCCTCTTCCAAGATAAGTTTTATAAACAAACCAAGGGAGTGAGTATGGGGGCAACCTTTGCCCCGACATTGCTAATCTCTACATGTCAAACTACAAGAAGATCAATGTTTACACGGAAGAGAAACCCTACCTAGACAACATCGCCCTTTGGAAGCGGTATATAGATGACATTTTAATTGTGTGGAATGACACCCCGAGTGACCTCAACGATTTCCACCAATGGATACATTCAAGGAACCCACATATAAAATTCACCATACAGTGGGATCATCATCAAATCGATTTTTTAGATCTTCACATCTACAAAACAGGCAATCACCTGAAGACAGAATTATTCAGAAAACCTACAGACCGCAACAGCTTACTCCATTTTGAAAGCTACCATCCAATGGGTCTAAAATATAACCTTCCCTACGGACAGTTTTTGCGGATCCGGAGGAACTGTGCTGAGATGGAGAAATATAGGAAATATGCGGATGATCTACAAGTCCGTCTGACAGAAAGAGGATACCCTCTCAAATCCATCAAACAAGCCAGAAAGAGAGCAAGATACACACCCAGAGAGATTTGCCTTGAAAATAAGCAAAAAAAGGACCTAGGTAGGCTGGTGTGTGTCACCACCTTTGGACCTCTGAGCCCATTAATACAGAAGACTATAAAGAAAAACTGGCATTTGGTAAAACAACCAGGCACTCTAAACCAGACACTGTGCTTCGCATTTAAGAAGAATAAGAACCTAAGGGATTTCCTGGTACACACGTTCATCGAACCATCACCACGAGTGGACAACACATTATGGAATCTACCCGCACTGACAGGGCAAGTGGGAAGTGCGTTGATTGCCCCCTCACTCTACAGAAAAAATAATTTGAACACAAGAAGATCAGATGGACTATGAAGGACCACACTAATTGCAACACAAAGGGCGTGAGTTATATAATACGATGCCCAGGTGATTTACTATACGTAGGAAAGACCATCTGTCCTATCAAGATGCGTATCTCCAAGCACCGTTCCTGTATAATGAATATGGTTGCCGATAAACCCCTGGTTGAACATTTCAGTAAAGAACATCACAGAGACACAGATCTGAGGTGGTTCATACTACAAAAGGTGACACCAGCCAAGCGGGGAGGAGACATAAACAGAACCCTGACACAACTAGAACGATGGGTACACAGATTAGATACAGTACACACAGGACTCAACATTTCCATTGAATGGAAATCCTTCATGTAATTTAACTAGGCTCTAGTGGCAGCACTGATACCATTGCAGGGCATAATAGAAGAGGTCACACAGTGGTGATTGTTTGGCAATTCTCTGGTATGGTGTATGTTCCCGTTGTTTGGCCGCCCTGAGACTTAGCAGTCTATATGCTACATATGTGAATACAGAGTGAATGTTTTTTGCAAACTATGATATTGAATATTCCCTGTGGCGAGAAAATGTTAAGTTACACCACTTTTTCTGTCATATGGCACCAATCTGAATAACATGGGACCATCTGTATGTGAGACATTTGAATTTCCCTGTACACATAATGCTTTTGACTATTTTCCTACATGTGACATGTCCATACTGTTTTTAGCATCAACATCTGTTTATGCATGACTCCAACCCGTCAGGGGGCTGCATCCATTTCAGGGTACCACTAATTTTTTAACTCTCAGATACGATATGTATGTGCTAATATTGACAGTGAATTATGTCCATGTTTAGACAGCATTGGTGAGTAAATATTTGGTTGTTACAGCATCGCTATGAGCCACCACATGCGTAGTTGGAGGTTTCTCATCTCTATGCATGCACTCGCCGGTACCACACCCAGTTTTTCTAATATTGCCATATCCCAGCTGGCTTAGAGACCAAAACAACACAGTACTGCCTCTTATAGTGGACTGTAATTTTAGTTTTTCCTATACCGATCGGCATTCGCGATCGTGTCACGGTTACCATGACAACCATTATAATCATGTTGCCAAACTTCACCACATTTAAGGGGGAGGCGATAGGACCTGCCACAATTAGTTTGTTTACTAATCTGGAACACACAGAGTCATTAACTTCTGTGACACGGCCCGACACTCCCTCAAAATGGCCGCTCATATAAATAGTCCTGGAGCCTGGCAACGGTTTTAGCAACGCTTTGTTTCCAGGCTCCTCGCTCACGCGGAATGACTCAGCAGTCCATGCCTTAGCTGCTGCAGCTCCCTGTAAGCTACACACAACTCGCGAGCGCCGTGCACGCTCCTCCAAGAAGGTATGCCACATGCTCTAAGTTGTTTTCAAAAGCTATTTGCACACAGACAAATCTGGCATTTAGCAGCATACTGATATTTTGTTCTCTTATAGGATTCACCCTCTTACAACGAGATAAAGCCTGATTACAGCCTCCATTTTGAGGTAAGCTTGTTCCAGCCTAATAGTTAGCTGTGAATTTGTGCACTGCACATTAGGACAATATATCTAGTATGCCCCCCTCACTATCCCTTTTTTGACTTTAAGAGACGGTCACCTCTACATGTGTCTCGGGTTAATGTAACCCCATAGTTAAGATGTTTCTCCATGGTATTGTTTACATGGTTCATTCAATGTATTTAAATCACTGTCACTTGGGCACTCCCCTGATTATTTCTCCCCTTCCATATCCACAGCACTCCACTCTCAAACAGCCCCCGTCCTGATGAAGGCCGTGACAGATACAAGCCTCTTCTAGCCCACATAGACGGCCTGAAACACCTTGGTGTAGACACCCCTTTTTAACCACAGTGCATTGTCACTCTCTCTCTGAAAAGAACATTTTGTCATTTTTGTTGTCTTTGTTAAGAATGTTCATCTATTCTCTGTTGCACACTGTCCACTAGACCTTGACAGTGCATGCTTAATTTCATGTCTTTGATATACAATTTATTAGCCCAACCAGTGCTGATATTATTGTGTTTTAACCCCCTGTATGAGTGTTATGAAAAACCTGTATTTTTGTTGACCAAATGCATAACTGCCTAAACCATAAAAAAACTAGATTTTACCCAGATCGGGTATTATGAATAGAGTTTTGTGTACATTGATTTTGGTCACAGGACAAGAGGAGTGTGCTAAAAGTGATTCTTTTGGGCAGAATAGGTCCCTCACCAGGAGCCCTGTTCTATAATCCATCACTCACCAGACATTTCCTCATACATTGGCAGGTCTACCACACCTTGTATCTGCCATACATCATTCATCTCACTAATGACCTCTTCATGTGGAGTGCGTTCATCGGCCTTTAGTGGTGACCCCCCTCCAGTCACCAGAATATAGGTGAAGTTGGCACCTAGCTTCTCTTTAGCTCTGCACCGGATTCATTCCAATGCTTCACTACCTCAGGAGCGGTGTGCCTCTCATTGCCCAAGGTGTTGATTCTATCGTGACTCGCTGCCATTGGGCCATATGCTGAGCAGGTGTATGTGTGCCCCCTACCTGCACGAGCATGTCACGGTAGTGTTCCCGCACGTAGTCCATGAGGATCTGGAGTTCATCATCATTGAAACTCCTCTTCCTCAACGTGGGGGTCTCCTGTGCAGTGCCTTGGGTTTGAGCCTATTCTGCTACTGCACACTTCGCCTTCTTGCAAGGTCATGCAGACCCTTTGTGGCTGGGACCACTTGGGTCAGTAGGGGCTGGAGCACTGGTGGACTGGGCTATGGCTTCACCCACTGATGCTGAGACAGTAGGTTGCCTTGCAGGTAGCTATACATGGATACTGGTGCCAGGACCTTTCACTGCGCGTCCCTTCCCCTTGGACACAATGACATCTGCCCCTGCGTCTCTGTGGTCCCTAGCCGTGACCACTACAGGCCTGGCTGGGGGACCCTGAGTCTGGGTGGTGGGGGCTGCAGCTACGCCTTCAGCTTCCTGACCCTGGCTAGTGTGGACAGGAGATGTCCCTGCTGCTCCCAGACCCTGGGTGCTGGTGCCAGGTCCTTTCACTGCACGTCCTTTCCCCTTGGACGCAGCGACATCTGCCCTTGCGTCTCTCTGGACCATAGCCGTGACCACTACAGGCCGGCTGGGGGATCCTGAGCTGGGTGGTGGGCACCGCAGCTGCCCCTGTAGCTTCTTAACCCTGGCTAGTGTGGACAGCAGAAGACTCTGCTGCTCCCGGACCATGGGTGCTGGTGCCAGGTCCTTTCACTACACGTCCCTTGCCCTTTGATACATGGACAACATCGATCCCAGTGTCTCTCTGGACCTGGGTCGTAGACACTACAGCCATGGCTAGTAGTCCCTGAGCCTGAGTGGTGAGGACGGCAGCTGCCCCTGCTGCTCCTGGACCCTCGGTGCTGGGGACATCAACATCAGCTACATCTCCCTGACACTGGTGGGTGGGGGGCATAGCTCTCCCTGCATGTCCTGGACACCTCGGCCACCTCGTACACCTCGGCCACCGCTGCCTCCATTCCCATTTGGTGCCCTCCCACTCATGGCACTGATGGATTAGTGCAATGGGAGGTGCAGCTATCAATTGTCCTGAGCAATTGGAGCGAGGGGCAGTGTACATGATGTAAAACGTACCAGTGTGCTCCAGCAAAGCTCAACGTACCCCTGGGGAGAAAGAAATGGGACGTGTATGAGACCCCTCAGTAGCTCACATGAAAATAATGAACATGACGCAGTACGCTGTGGTACCCAGCAACACAAAAAACGCATACGCAAAGGACAGGTAAGGTACTGTGATGTTATGAATGGGGGTACGCGACACACAGGGGTGCCCAGTGTATACAAAATGCATACGCGAATCACTGTTAGCCTCAGAAAATAGGGAAAAATACACAACCGTGTGTGTGGAGGCAAATCCCCCACCAAAACAAAAAGCTTGCACTGTCGCAGTAGTGAAAAGATCATATGGAAACGCCAATATCTACAAAGTCGAAACGTCCGTCAGCTCTAACTCGCACAAGCGTGTGACGTCCTCCTATTCACACTTTTATCCCGATTCTGAACATGAAAGCCCAACGTTCACTGCATGTCATGTAACTTACGCACTTAGACCCTTTCCTCTGATTTGCGGAGTACCAGTCACTCTGTTTCCGGCTGCCCACGTGAGTAACACAGAAGACCCAAGCTCCTGCCTACCAGCCAATTTACCTGCCTGCTCCTGCCCTGAGCTGCCTCCTAAGAGCCATCTGGTGCTGCCTGCCCACTGTGTGTGCCAGCTGCCCACGTGCCCTGTAATTTGAGTGCTGGCTGTACAGCCATTGCCAGTGATCTGTCGTCAGCCCTGTGACCACCTCTACTGATCCAGAAGACTCCCAACATGCCAGACTACCGCTCCAAAGCCCAGCCCCAGGACCAAGTTGCATACATGTTCTGAGGCAAGTGGCAACCCCAAGGCAGTGAGGCAGAGGGCTGTAAGGTTCACTGCCAGCTAAGTTGATATCCTGGTGGAGCATGTCCTGGGGCATTATGATGCCCTCTTCCACGGACCAATGCAAGTCACCAAGGAATGACGGAAGATGATCTGAGACCAGATCATGGGTGCCATCAACGTGGAGGGGCGGCACCCGGGCACTACATCAATGTGCACAAGAACTGGGAGGACCTAAAATTCAGGACCCCCAACAGGGCCCGGTGCTTCCTCCAGGCTTGTGACAAGCAAGGGGGCGCCGGATCTAGTTGAACACCACCAACATGCGGGTCCTGGAGAAGTTTTACCCCGTGCTGCACGCCCAGGTCATCGATTTGCAGCACCGTCTGGAGTCATCTGGTAAGTGTCCATGTGTTGCTGGCCTCCACGGTGCATGTGCATGTTGATGTGTGGTGGGAGTGTGCACCTCGGCCTTACTGCAAGTATGCCTCTTGTATGGATGGTTGTGTGCATATCCCAGAAAGTGCTGCATATGTGTTCTATGAAGCATACTTAATTCCAACGGTGTCACTATTGCAATGTGTGTTCTGATGGAGCATATTAGGACGTTCACGTGGTTGCTTAGATTTGTCTGAGATGTGCCCGTGTGAGAGGTGTGACACATGGGTGCTGTCGTCAACATCCTGGACAGGCATTGTGTACATGTGTATATGTGTGAGATGTGAGTGTGTCTGCCCAACACTCCTGGATGGATGTAACTGGTGCATTTGAATGTGTGACCTCATCTTGCTGCCTGATTGACTTAGAGGGTACTCTGGTGTGATAGCTCAGTGCACTGCTTCAGGACTGTCAGGTGATATGTGTGAATGGCATGTGTATGTGCATGTATGTACATTGCATGTACCTGTGTGTGTGGAGGGTGATGATGGTTGGGACATTTGCCAGTGTACTTCATGTGCAGATGTTTTGTGCCAAATACACATAAGTATAGTACTCTGATGGATGCGTTCTATGACTCCATATACACAACGGCGTTGGAAGAAGAGGGCGGAGAAGGTACTGTGGAGCAAGGCAGCAGGGATGCCTCCATTGGGCAGAGACGCAAGGCCCAGCCATGCCCCCCTGGTCATTTCAGCTTTGGGGAGCGAGGAGGCTTGTGCGACATCTGATCCATCGGCCACAGCTGCTGAGGGGAGGTCCTTGAGGGTGAAGGTGGACATGGACTCCTCAGCAGCGGGGGGGGGCAGGTGAGCTCACACGGGGCAATCCACTGTGGAAGATGCTGGGGAGGCATCTAGGTTGGTGGGGGAAGAGGAGAAGGAGAAGGAGGCCCTATCAGCCCAGCCATGCGGTCCGGCGGGGTGATGAGGTGGGTGTGACTGGTGCAGACCTGACTCAGGGGCAGGAGGCAGTGCAGGTCACCATGGAGGTGCCTGTGCCAATTCCTGCCCCTAGGCAAGTTCCTGCACCAGTATGCACCTCCCAGCATGCCCCAGGCCTGACCCATCCGCAGACGTTGGATGTTTCCACCCAAACTGACACCCAACTGCCTGCGGATCTCGCCAATCGAGACAGAGTGGAACCCATTCTAGCCAGTGTAGCAAGGTGTACAGCCACCATTATTGATGATGTGCAGGCTTATCATTGTCAGCTTGCACATCATCACAATGAGGTCTGGCATCTCCTGAACTGGCTAGCTACGTTCCTGGTCTCTAATTGGGTGCGTGGGTTGGCCTCTTGTATGACCCCCTCCTCATCTTCCTCCTCTGTGCTCCAGTCATCCTCCCTGGTGCCTTCTGGCCCAGATACCACCAGGGCCCCCTGTGTACCTGTCCAACCCACGTCAGCCCACCTGGTGGAGATCCCATCCCTGCCTGAGTTGGGAGTCAACATTGGATCAGCCGAGGAGGTCACCATGCCGATCCAGGCTATACAGGAGCTGTGGCAATGGAGGGAGAGCAGACACCCAGGAGCAGCACACATGCCAGACACCCCCGGGTAATTTCATAAGACCGGAGGCTGGCCAGGCAACGCAAGCACCGGGCAATGAGACGACAGCGGGCTCTGTGTAGGAGGCTTCATGACTCAGGGCATATCACCGAAAGGGGGTAGGTCTCTGGCATCAGGCAGGATGCAAATGTGGACCTACGTATTAGGAAGTCTTCTGTGTTGGACCGGTACGGGCAGCAAATTGGGGCAGAGAGGCAGAAGGCTGAGGAGGCGAGACTCACCATATCCAGGGCGAAGATAGCACTGCGTCTGGCAGATAGGCTGGCTGAGTTCCTCAAGGAGACTTGCAGGGTGTGGGAGGGGATGGAGTGGCAGCAAAGAACATTCAGTAATTGCAACAGCAAGGGTGTCATCTATCTGATCACATGTCCATTTGATCTAAAATATGTGGCCATGACATTCCGAGCTGTGAAAAAGTGGCTCATTGAACATACATCCTGTATCAGGACACAGAAAATCACTTCACCCATGGTAGCACATTTCAAACTATTGAACCATACAGCAGAACAATTCCATTGGACGATTCTTGAGAAAATTGCCCCCCCCCCACCTCCCTCCCCGCAGAGGTGGAAATTATCAGAACCTCTTATTGCAAGGAGAGAAAACCTGGATTTTCGGACAACACAAGGAACGGGCTAAATGAAGACATCCAGTGGAATGATCTGGCTCTCAGAAAATAAATGCACTCAAATACTTCAGCAAACAAGCAGAGTGTGATATGAGAGAAACTAGAAACAGGATCATCAAGTTCATCTCATACATAAACCTTCATGCAACCAACTGAGCAACCCATCTTTACAATCAACCAGCACTCGTTGAATCATACAGTACTGCATATTAATAACAACAAAACCCAACAGCTTTACACTGTGCCTGCACCAGTACTTCCAGGTTGAGGGAGGCACATATGCACCAACATGCCACATTTTCTGTGAAACCTAAACATCTGAACATCATGCATTACTAGCACGTAATCACGCCCACGGGCACAAGCTTGAATTATGGACAAGGAGAGAATGAATTAGGCATTCGGGCATAAGCACATGAGCTATTGGTAAGAAAACAAGCATTTTTGACACACAAACGCTAGGATTCTCGGCCGTATGCATGTTACAAACTACACCATTTATACAATTGCCATACAATGACAGAGGAGAGATAGCCATCACAACTTCAGACAAAGATACACAACTATACCACGTAAAAACGGTGTCTGTGTTGCACTAATACTAATAAAAATCAGGACACCCTAGTTGTGTAACAAATATGACCAACTAAAGATGACCGCCGGAGGGCCTTGGGAAGAATTAGGCTCTAACCCACCATTCACAAACTCATATATGGAGAGGTAAAAGTCCTCTCTCCCTCTCTACCTTAACACATGTACATATAAGGAGAGAGGCGATCACCATGGAACCCCCCACCCACCCCCCCAGGCTTTCTGCACGAGATTCCACACAGAGCCTCGCAGCATTGAAAGTGCACAAGCAGATATGGCAGAAGGTAAGCCTCTCCTTCCTCCTTTGTCCCTTTCTAATAGTAACGATTGAACACGCACATACGCTAAGCAGCAGTGTAGTGCATGTGAATAACGTACGGAGTATGTAGCCTATACCCATACATCTGCATCACAGAGCAATACGCATATGGCACATGCAAATGAATACAATACATTAATACAAATATATAATGTCCCCGGCAAGGGTCTGCGACAGCGAACCTGCCGAGTGCAGAAAAAGAAGGGCACATGTAAACATGCCAAAACATAATCTTTAAAATCACCGTAATATCCCACAGTTATCTGTGCACGGCGTGGGTCTACACAGCACAAACAAACAACCGGAACGTTACAAAATCGGATTGTTTAATGCTGAACACAATGCATTGTGGGCAGTGCTCAGCACCACCATAACCCCAGGAACATCAAAGACCATGGAAACGTTGGCTTTAAATATGCTGACTTTACAGAAACACAATGTAACATCTAGACAAATGGGGCTTTTTCTACACACATGGATGTAGCAACAACTATAACCCCTGTCAGTTAACGGATAGCACCGAGTGTAATTCCTAAGAGATGGGAGTATGAACTGAAAGGAGTTGTTTTCTTTCTGGCCACCTGCCAACAGCACGCCTTCTGTGGAGACACCTGGACTCCCAACTAACAAGTGTTCGTCCCCGAAAATGACACCTTTCTCTCGCATCTTGCGCGCTGAATACATGGATGAAGCACCATAATGTACCCAAAATGTAACGGAGAGTGTGGTTTATACCTAAATACGTGGGAAAATCAGACATTCACAGAAAATGTCCCTGCACAATATATACTGTGAATAGCATTGAGTGGTTACAAAAATGATTTCCTAGATAGAACCCGACCTTTAACAGGTCACTTTGACTCTATCCCCTAGGTTGGGCAGAGTGCCACTTCACATCAGATGGGTGGAAGATTCACGCTCCATAAAAAGAAAGTGCTCCTGAGGAAGATGACTTAACAAACAGCTCATCGAAACCCGTCAACCTAAGCTAATTCAGAAATCTTCAAGTCATACGAGATACATGCAAGAAATGAAAACATCTTGAATGACCAGTGCCTATATGACACATATTTGGTTTTAACCACATTTGTTGAGTCTTTCAAACATTTTCTATATATTGACGCAGTTACGCTCATTGTGGTTTCAATTCCACTAAAGATAAAGAAAAACAATGTACGTACCTAGATAAACATCTGATGTTTGGAAAGTTCTCCAATGTACCCCCCTTTCTATTCAAGAAATGGGTTTTTACGGATGGGGTTAGCATACTTCAAGGAGGGTTAATACAATATCTGGCTATTACCAGTCCCTGAATATTCTCCCGTGAGCTGCTTTTGCTGACTACTACCCGCTCTGTTTTTTTCTGGGACGTGCTTAATTCTCTCATTGTAGCTTTAGGGCTAGTGAATCTCCCTTACTATCCCTTTTAGATAGGCGGTGCACCACCACAACCAAGGTCGAGAACACCTCGGAGGGCCGGGGTGTTCTTCTAGACAGGACGAGATATACGGAACACAATAATATTTGTTTGAGAATAAGAATAACAATGACCATATACCTGTCCTTGTTCTGTGTGATACTGTAATGCTAATATAATAGGAAGGTCTACATCCCCAGTCGAGGCGTAATTTTTATAAGAAAAAACTCTCATGACCCTGAGTGGTTTGTGAGGGGATGGAGAGGACCATGCTGGAGTCCCTGCAAGCCCTCAAGGTGAGAACAGAGGCCCGCCTAGGGGAAGTGGACGCAGTGCACAATGATGCCCTGGCTGAAACATTGAGGAAGGATGGTAGCCCGCGGCCTTCATAAATAGTTATTTAGGTATAAGTTTCAGTTGGTTTTATTCATGATTTGGAGTTTTTCACTTTACTCCATGTTTTTATTATGTACATAGTTTACTTAGTTTTTCAATTCTTTTTTCACCATGCGGTAATGGTTTTTTGTTTTCAGTTTGCTGCTAATGTAGATGACTTTCATGGAAATGGACATTGTTCCATTATTTTTATTTATTTATGTACATATTTTGAACTATGATTTGCATTGTGTAAGAGGAAAATAAACCTGTAAAATATAATTTATTTTCTTAACTCACAGTCAGTGTTTCTCAGATATTTTTTTGCAGTGTGCGCTTTGTTAGTCCCTTTAGTGTCCCTGGTACTGACCATTGTTGGTCATGTGCGTGCTTACTTGCATACATGTGTCATGTTTGCTATCCATTTGCATGCTGAATGTACACATGTGGCTGACCAGTGGAGGCATGTGAAGGGGGCATTTGGGTGTGCACGGCAAGTGGCATTTGCTTTCACATGTGCAGCATCACTGTGTATTGGCACGCACTGTGTTTGTGAGGGAGGTGGGTGGGGTGACTGTGGGAGTTTTACATGTTCACAATATTTGCACAGGATTTGCTTGATGCTGTGTAGCACACATGTCGTGCTTTCCCCTTCACCAGTATGTGTTTGTACAGTTATCAATGTCTCTGGTGTTGGTTTGCATCTTGCACTGGCATGGAATATTGGCATTACTTTGGTTTTACACATCAGCAGACCAATTCAGCAGTCTCGGTGTGGGGTGCACTGTCTGATTGCCATGTACTCAATCAGAACTCAAGTCATCCCACGTTGCTTGTGCTTTCTGCCCTCCTCTACCCTGCTGACCTCCTGTCTGAATCTGCACTGGTCACCTGGCTTCACTCTGACCTCGGCCCAAGGTCCCTTTGCCCACCACTTGCACATCCGCACTGCCTCCCTGGCATCCACCGCACTTGGACTTTTTTTCTGTATACCAATAGCCCCCTACCTGCACTTTACCATGATGTGTGCACTTAGCCTTGCACTTGCCACCAGCTGGCCACAGTTTGATGATTTTCTTAGTTGTAGTATTCCTTATGATGTCCTTCCCATGTACTGCACTGCCCCCTCCACCTGCCCCCACAATTTTCTCCTTCCCCACTTCCCATGCACTGGCGCCATCTCAATGTCACCTGGCCTACCAAGATGGTTGTCTCTGTATTCACTCTGTTCCCCCTCCCCATACTCATTGAGCCTTCAGACACTTATCTATATGTGCATTATGAATGTCATGTCATTTGACATGATTTCATGTCATGTGCTTCACACATGGGAGGAACAGTGATGTGTTTATTAGGATATCTGTTCTGGTAATGGCAGCTCATTGAAGCTCAGGTTGTGACACGCCTGGGCAATGTCTGTTCATGTGGCACACATTGAGGCTGCCTTTTATTCTGTCATTGTGTCACTATTTCTACTTGGGGAATATTGACAGGACATTGTCACATGGCCAGCAGGGCCCCACGTTAGCATTAACTTGTCAGATGTGTATGTTGGGAGATGGTTGCAGACAGCAATTGTGTTTGAGCAGCGGCCACACTTAAGGATGTGGGCCAGGCATATGCATTTATTTGTGTTTGAAGGATACATTTTGCCGTGGATGTTCAGGGTGGTGTCGCAACACGGCAGTGAAGGTGCACAACACACCATCGATGGAGTGATCATGTGTCACCATGTCAGCGTCCAGCATGCAGGTGATGTCCGGTCTGGAGGTGGCTGTCTGCAGGGTGGCATGACAGGTGATGGAGGCTGCCCACTGATGGTGGGACAGAAGTTGCCCCTGCGTGTCAGTGTACCTCACTGGGGGCCCACAGATACTGATGTAGCTCCCTGACCCTGGTTGTTGGGACATCAGCATCACCTGCATCCACCTGACCGTGTTGGGTTTGGTGCACAACTTTTGCTGCACGTCCCACATCCTGGCCACCTCAGCACCTTGGCCACCTCAGCCACCCCTGCCACCTTTCCCTCTTATGGCCTTCCCACTCATGGTAGTGATGGATTAATACAATGGGAGACACACCAAGTAATAATCCTATGCAATTGTAGTGAGGGGGAGGGTATGTGATGTAAAACGTACTAGGATGGTCCTGCCAGGCCAAATATTACCCCTGTTGGAAAAATAAATGGGACGCTTAACGCACAGGCATCCCAAATATCCAAATGAGTGTACACGACCCCTTGGTGGCTGACATGAAAAGTAAAAGCATTACGTGGTACGTCTTGGCACTCAGCAACACCAAAAATGCATACGCGAAGCACACGTAAGCAACTGTAATGATAAGAATGGGTGTACGCAAATCACAGTGGCACCCAGAGTATGTATGATGTGTTTATGACTCACTGGTAGAGTCTGGAGAAATAGAAATACACGCACGTTTGTGCTGAGGCAAATCCCCCTCCACAAGTAAATGGGTACACGATACGATGCATGCCGCGTGACTTCCATGGATACGTCAATGATGTGAACATGTATGGGTTCCACCTAGGTGCGCAGAGTATACACTTGTAGTAAGGAAAGTACATTAATTCCCGTCACGAGACAAGGGTCTTCACTGTGCCGACAGCAATTGCGGTTGCGTGACGCACACCACGCTACCTCCTGCCCACACCGCTGCTTGTCTTGCCTCTTCTGGCCCTGCATTGCCCCATTCACCACTACAGTGCTGCTGCATGCTCGGGTCTGAGTGCCTGCCTGCAGCCTGCACTGTCTTCTTGTGCTAGCTGCCACACTTTTGCCTACAATCCTGTGTTGGACCTGTAACGACCTCCACTGTACTTCCAGGGACTGCCACCTCTTCAAAGACCACTGTTGCTCCACTGGACTCATCCAGGACCCAGGAAGCCCATACCTGCCTTTGGGGTGCTATTTATGCCCCATCTGCATCATCTGGTGAGGGCAGCACCCCTACTTCGAAGCAAAGGGGACCCAACTTCACTGACATAGAAGTTGGGGTCATGGTGGATTGGGTCCTGGATGCCTATGATGACCTCTACAAACCAGGGACGCAGCTGGACTGTGACGCAAGGCTGAGGATCTGGGATGACATTGCGACTGCCATCCACGCAAAGGGGGTGGCAGTCCGCACCATGGACCGCGTGAGGAAACATTGGGATGACCTCAAGACCTGCAGCCATTTGAAGGGGTTTGCAGCCCTCGGGACGGAACGCACCATTGAGGTGCACCATGCAGGCTTCCACCGCTTTCACCAGACACAGCTGCGGTTAATAGAGCGGTTCTACCCGGAACTCCACTCCCAGTGCTTGGCCTGGAAGAGACATCTGGATTACGCTGGTGAGTACCCATGTGGGATTATGCCCTACGGCGTATGTGTGGCATGCATTTTTGCAAGTGCCACATCCTCATTGTGTCTTGTGCGTGTTGTGAGTTGCAGCTGATTGGTGTCTTATGGCAATGGATGACATTTGTTGTGTATGACATTGTATTCCAGCATTAGCGTGTCAACTGCTGGATGGTGCAGCTATGGCTTGTTGTTGGTCACATGTAGGGTGTGTGTGTTGTGTAGTTGCTTGAATATGGAAGCTGTGGACTGAATGGGTTGTGGCCAAGTGGGTTACTGTCATGATGCCTACCCCAGCTAGGGGCTGTCTGGGTTCGGTCCTGGCGCCGGAGGCACCAGGCTCAAAATAAAAATCAGTCCTGGCGCCATAGGCACCAGGATCATAGACATTACTTACCTCATGCAGACCATGCTGCAAATAAATCCAAGCCAATGTGAGGCCTGGATGGGACTATTTTACTACAGGGACTATTTTTTACTTGGGTGTGGTCCTGGGGAACTTCTTTCCTGGAACTACTTTGGAGGCTATTTAAACCACGCCCGAACAGCAGCACATGCTTCGTGTTATTCTGCATCCAGCAGCGTGACTCTCACCGTGCCTGCAGCCAGCATCCAGTCTTCTGCCACGCCCGCGTGCCTACAGCCAGCATCCATTCTTCTGCCACGCCCTCCTCGAATCCAGAGCTCCTAGAATAAAGAGGAAGAAAAGGACAAGGTTCGAAAACGAACTTATTTCAAATTCCTCACCTGATTCCGGATCCATTTCATCTCCCGACCTGGAAAGTACATCAGTCCTGCACGCGTCGCTTCGCCAGCTCCAGCACGGCGCCATACTCACCAGAACTCACAGCATCTTTCAATCCAGCACTGTCTCCATCATTTCTTCGCCGTACTCCGGCACCTAGGGGCACAAGAATAACAAGGTGAGCCAAGGGAATCACCAAATACCTCTTACCACCATAGACTTACCTGATTTACCACCGGCGGTATTATTCTCCATATCTTCATATGCCGCATCTGTAAAAAGGGAGAAAAACAACACGTTAACGCATGCAATAGTTACTGGACAGCGTTGGGTAACACAGACTCTTACCTGAACGCCAGCAGCAGCCACGAGACCTTCTTCTCACGAACTCAGTTGCAACTTAAGCAAAGAAGGGGACAAGAGTGAACATCGGGCACATTGAACTCTTTGAACTTGATACTTACCAATCCCGTCTGGGACTTCAGAGTCAATGCTTACCAGAACTCTCCCAACGCCTTCAAACCAGTGAAGTAACTGGTATCTACGCGCCCCTGCAAGACACGCAAGATGGAGAGCTCATCTTTTACAAACATACGGTGAGGTTACTAAGGGGATATCGGAGGTGATTAGTGGGGGAGAGCGAGAACAGTTGGGAGGCCATCACTAAAACCCACCGGTGGCTAATCCCTGTCTCCACTTGCAGGAAAATACTTCTTCGGGTCCAGCAGACAAGACTAGGCGGGCCAGTCCAGACAGTCATCTCTGCACTACGCATCACGTTGACGGAGACCGCAGCTGTCCGGGTCCGATCGACACCCCTGTGGGGTCCAGGTGAGCGTAACATTTAGATGCATGATGTGCAAGTCTATGTGTGGTAGGACTGGCAGTGTATGCATGCAGGCACATGTGATGGATGTGACAACAGGTGCTGAAATGGCTGCGTGTGTGCATTATGTGTGACTCAATTCATGGGTGTGACATGATGACTGACTTGCCATGCTTCTTTGTTGAATGCCAGACATCCTTTGACACCCATGACTGATGTCAATGTTTTCTCTCCTATGTTTGTACAGTTGCTGCAGCGCGTGGAGAGGACGGAGGCGTTGTTGCGGAGGATCACGGCAGGAACAAGACTGCCAGGCATAAACGCACTCCCCAGGTAGGCTGACTTGACTCGAACTCATCTGAGGATGAGTCGGCTGGGGGTGTGCATGATCCATCGGGTGCAGATGCTGGGGGTACGTCCCAGGAGGTTGATGTTGAAGGGGAATCCTCAGTGGCTGTGGGCCAAGGCACAGGGATGTAGGGGCCATCCAGGGAGGAAGGCTCTCTGGAGTCATCAAGGGAGATGATGGTGGTGGTGGAGGAGGACGAAGATGACGGCCAGCGCACAGGGCTGGGTGGAGACATCCAGGAGGGTGTTCTGGGACAGGGACAGGAGGATGTGCCGTGAACCTGGAGGGCACTGACCAACCTCCTGTCCCTGATTCCATAATGGTCCCCCCAGACCTTTGACACGCTCTGCTGGCTGGGATTGCGAGGTAGGTGGGCGTGATCCGTGAAAATGTGAGGGTAATTTGTGAGGTACTTAGAGATCATCATGGATCAATGAGCAACTCCTTGTCATAGGTGACACTTACACTGCTCTCCGGTTGGCTGTGTGCACTGGCACATTCATCTGCCCACTCCTCCACTGCCACCTCTGTTCCCCAGTCTTCCTCCGGGGAGCTTCCTTGCAGGTTCCCATCATTGCCCACTCTATTCCTGTCGTTCCCATTGTGCCCAGTCTGGTGGTTGATACATCCCTGCCTGAGGTGAATGTCCAAGGGAGTACAGTGGAGGTCGTTACTGTGCCTGACCAGGCTCCTACACAGGACCGGGCATCAGTGGGGCAACTGGAAAATCAGGACAGTGCTGGAACCGTGCCTCCCCCATCAACCAACATCAAGATGGAGGCACAGGCAGCTGCAGTATGGCAGCCATCAGGCCCACTCTTCCCAGGGCCAATTTCCATTGATGAGGCAAGCCGCACACAGGTCAACGGTGACCAGGCAGCAGGGTGTAAGTGGTTTCAACCCAGCACTCCAACTAAGTCAATGCCGGGCGTTGAACGATGAACGATGTACCCTTATATCACGCCCCTCTCTTTGAATCCCGCGGTCTCACTGAACCAAGAAGAAGGTTGTTTTGCAAAGTCAAAAGATTTATTTGAGGGAATATATATATATATATTCAGTAAAAAAACTTTATTAAAGGGGCGTTATGGTTCCAAGTAAAACCGAAAACCCCTTGAAATTCGCCAGTTATGGTAAGCTAAGCAACCATAACTCGCGCCACCACCGTGCACTGCTAAGACTAACACCCAGGACATCAAAGATGACATCACAAATGTCATTGATGACATCACATGTCTGGCTCCCCCTTTTTTCCTTTACTGACATATCTAGGCCGCATGGTTTTCTTCAGTAACAGTCAGGAATTAAAAGTGGAAAAGGTAGTATATTTGTAGACTTATCCTTCAAGTATGTTCTTACAATAATTCCCTTAGGGTCCAGTCATACCATATCAAAGATATACATAGGGGAAGATACAAGCATGAAAGACAGCAATCCTTTCTGTGCATTAAAATTATCAGTAGAGTTATCAGCACTTTCTGATAGTTCTGTTTTTTTTTTTTATTACTGTACTTTCCCTATATGTGCACCTATTTTTATATCTTGTATTCACACTACTTTCCTTAGGGTCCAGTCACATCATGCGACATGTATACATAGGGTAAGTAGCAGCTTTGAAACAGAGCAATCATTTCTCTGCATAAAGGTAATCAGTTAGGTTATGAACACTTTTTGTTACTACTGCTGTTTTTTTTCTTACTTCAATTTCCTTGTATATACTCATATTTGTGTTTTGTCTATAATAATGCAATTATGTAGTAAGTGGGTTTTATTATCTACTTATCACATGTTTCACAGTATGCAAAAGTCTAATAAGAAAACAGTTATCATTTCACTATTCAACATGGCAAGCTTATGAATATTGAACCTCCATCATGTATGCTGCACACAATGCCTATGTTTCTACATGAGCACCTTAGTATACTGGATGGACTAATTAGCCCTTGATATTTATTCCAATGATCCTTGACACTTTTTTTAATTAACATTACAATAAGAAACCCTTGTACAGACTTTTCATGAAAGGTAAATGCACATGTGATGTCATCAGTGATGTCATCAATTACATTTGTGATGTCATCTTTGATGTCCTGGGTGTTAGTCTTAGCAGTGCACGGTGGTGGCGCGAGTTATGGTTGCTTAGCTTACCATAACTGTCGAATTTCAGGTTTTTTTTCGGTTTTACTTGGAACCATAACGTCCCTTTAACAAAGTTTTTTTACTGAATCTGATGGGCTTTTACTAGCGCAACTTAACCATAATGTTCCTTTACCAAAGGTTTTTTACTGAATTTCATAGGTTTTTAGTAGCGCAACTTAACCATAACGTCCCTTTAACAATGTTTTTTTACTGAATTTCATAGATTTTTCATAGCGCAACTGAACCATAACGTCCCTTTAACAAAGTTTTTTTTACACAATTTCATCGTTTTCTAGTAGCACAATTTAACAACTTAACAATAATAACTTTGACTTTATGTACATGTAATATGGAACATACTGAACCCTTTCTACTGAATTTGACTGTCCGCAGACATGTTCGGACAACAGTACCACCACCTAAAATCTCTGGGGGGGTATGTGTAATTGTTATATCATAACATAGGAACATTTAACAAATTCACAAAGCAGCACACATACAAAGTATGTGTAGTAATACTTAAGAAATGTAACCCATATATGTAACACACTAACCATTCATGTAAATACAATGAGGCCGATTCATGGAATAATTAGCGCGGCGCAAGTGGGCAAAAACGTGCGAATCGCAGTGGAATAGCGAAAATCGCAGTGAACGTGCGAAAATCGCACGAAAAGCAGCGCACGTCGATTCATGGAAGGCCGTGCGCGAGAAAACCAGCGGATGTGCGAAAAAAAAGTGCGCGGCGCACGTTGGCGCACGTTGGCGCACAGGCCATCTAACAGCGTGCGCCAGGTCACAGCGAAAATCGCACAGGCCACAGCGAAATTCGCACATAGCGCGGCGCACGCAATAAAAGTAGGCGGAACACGGGCGTAACACTCGGAATGGGGAACAACTTGCCAAAACGTGGGCGTCACGGGGGAAGTACAGGGCACAAGTGCGCGGAACGCCCACACGCTCGCCTACAACACGTATTCATGGAATAGAATAGGGGAAAAAAGCGCACGCTCAAACCAGCGCACAGGCACAAACACGACCGCCACAAGAAAGGAGGCGGTAGCGTCTCTGCGGCTGTAAGAAATGTGCGCCAAAAGGTGCGCCAACAAATAGCACCTATATACTGCCATGATGAATGTCCCATACTGTGGCCCTCCAGGAAAAATGACGTGCAAAGGGGTACCCACAAACACGGACACCCGCTGACAAAAAATACGTGTGCATGTATACCGGGGTGCGCGGGAAGTGTCACACGCGATTTGCAGGGTACGTGCATCACAGGGGTTCGCGTGAAGTTATTCACGCGATCGGGCCTGGGGGAGCGGGCTACGTGTATTACAGGGGTTCGCGTGAAGTTCCTCACGCGATCGGGCCTGGGGGAGCGGGCTACGTGTATTACAGGGGTTCGCGTGAAGTTCCTCACGCGATCGGGCCTGGGGGAGCGGGCTACGTGTATAACAGGGGTTCGCGTGAAGTTCCTCACGCGATCGGGCCTGGGGGAGCGGGCTACGTGTATTACAGGGGTTCGCGTGAAGTTCCACACGCGATCGGGCCTGGGGGAGCGGGCTACGTGTATTTCAGGGGTTCACGTGAAGTTCCACACGCGATCGGGCCTGGGGGAGCGGGTTACGTGTATTACAGGGGTTCGCGTGAAGTTCCTCACGCGATCGGGCCTGGGGGAGCGTGCTACGTATATGTCAGGGGTTCGCGTGAAGTTTCACACGCGAATAGCCGGGGCGCGTGAATTTGAGGGGTGCGCGGGAAGTTCCTCACGCGATCGGGCCTGGGGGAGCGGGCTACGTGTATTACAGGGGTTCGCGGGAAGTTCCACACGCGAATAGCCTGGGCGCATGTATTTCAGGGGTGCGCGGGAAGTTCCACACGCGAATAGCCTGGGCGCATGTATTACAGGGGTGCGCGGGAAGTTCCACACGCGAATAGCCTGGGCGCGTGTATTACAGGGGTTCGCGGGAAGTTCCACACGCGAATAGCCTGGGCGCGTGTATTTCAGGGGTGCGCGGGAAGTTCCACACGCGAATAGCCTGGGCGCGTGTATTTCAGGGGTGCGCGGGAAGTTCCACACGCGAATAGCCTGGGCGCGTGTATTTCAGGGGTTCGCGGGAAGTTCCACACGCGAATAGCCTGGGCGCGTGAATTTGAGGGGTGCGCGGGAAGTTCCACACGCGAATAGCCTGGGCGCGTGTATTTCAGGGGTTCGCGGGAAGTTTCACACGCGAATAGCCTGGGCGCGTGTATTTCAGGGGTGCGCGGGAAGTTCCACACGCGAATAGCCTGGGCGCGTGTATTTCAGGGGTGCGCGGGAAGTTCCACACGCGAATAGCCTGGGCGCGTGTATTTCAGGGGTGCGCGGGAAGTTCCACACGCGAATAGCCTGGGCGCGTGTATTTCAGGCGGGAAGTTCCACACGCGAATAGCCTGGGCGCGTGTATTTCAGGGGTGCGCGGGAAGTTCCACATGTGATTTGACAGTGTGGCTCCTCCCAGGTGTACCCTGTACACCCTCCACGGCCCCTGCAGGCAACCCACACCACAGGGGACTACCCTGCATCCCTGGTCATGTCCCGCAGGCAGCCCACCCAACATGGGCATGCCCCCCAGCAAAGGCACATGTCTCCTTGAACTAATGAACACCAACACATGTCCCCTTGCACCCCCACCCCCCAGCACTGTGGGGCACCTGCCAGCAGTCCCCCACCCATGTCCAACTCATGTCCCCCACCACCCCCACCCCCCAGCACTGTGGGGCACCTGCCAGTAGGCCCCCACCCATGTCCAACTCATGTCTCCCACCACCCCCAGCCACCAGGGTCACCCTCCACCAGGGCCCCACTCATGTCTCCCACCACCCCCACCCCCCAGCACTGTGGGGCACCTGCCAGCAGGCCCCCACCCATGTCCAACTCATGTCTCCCACCACCCCCACCCCCCAGCACTGTGGGGCACCTGCCAGTAGGCCCCCACCCATGTCCAACTCATGTCTCCCACCACCCCCAAACCCCAGCCACCAGGGTCACCCTCCACCAGGGCCCCACTCATGTCTCCCACCACCCCCACCCCCCAGCACTGTGGGGCACCTGCCAGCAGGCCCCCACCCATGTCCAACTCATGTCTCCCACCACCCCCACCCCCCAGCACTGTGGGGCACCTGCCAGCAGGCCCCCACCCATGTCCAACTCATGTCTCCCACCACCCCCACCCCCCAGCACTGTGGGGCACCTGCCAGTAGGCCCCCACCCATGTCCAACTCATGTCTCCCACCACCCCCACCCCCCAGCCACCAGGGTCACCCTCCACCAGGGCCCCACTCATGTCTCCCACCACCCCCACCCCCCAGCACTGTGGGGCACCTGCCAGCAGGCCCCCACCCATGTCCAACTCATGTCTCCCACCACCCCCACCCCCCAGCACTGTGGGGCACCTGCCAGCAGGCCCCCACCCATGTCCAACTCATGTCTCCCACCACCCCCACCCCCCAGCACTGTGGGGCACCTGCCAGTAGGCCCCCACCCATGTCCAACTCATGTCTCCCACCACCCCCACCCCCCAGCCACCAGGGTCACCCTCCACCAGGGCCCCACTCATGTCTCCCACCACCCCCACCCCCCAGCACTGTGGGGCACCTGCCAGCAGGCCCCCACCCATGTCCAACTCATGTCTCCCACCACCCCCAAACCCCAGCCACCAGGGGCACCCTCCACCAGGCCCCCACTCATGTCACCCACCACCCCCACACCCCAGCAGTGCAGGGTCACCCTCCACCAGGGCCCCACTTATGTCTCCCACCACCCCCACACCCCAGCAGTGCAGGGTCACCCTCCACCAGGCCCCCACTCATGTCTACCACCACCCCCACCCCCCAGCCACCAGGGTCACCCTCCACCAGGCCCCCACTCATGTCACCCACCACCCCCACACCCCAGCAGTGCAGGGTCACCCTCCACCAGTGCCCCACTCATGTCTCCCACCACCCCCACCCCCCAACACTGTGGGGCACCTGCCAGCAGGCCCCCACCCATGTCCAACTCATGTCTCCCACCACCCCCACCCCCCAGCACTGTGGGGCACCTGCCAGCAGGCCCCCACCCATGTCCAATCCATGCCCCCCTGCACCTGGGTCCCAACATTCCCCAATCATGTCCGTAATGCCCATCCTCCCCTGCCAAAAGGCCCAACCAACTATCACACCCACCCACATATCAAAGGCAATTACATGTTACACCCCCAATGTAAATAATGCAATTTAACACATGTCTGTCACACACAATGGCTGCAAGAGAATGACAAAACACCCAACATGACATGCCTGAAAGCAATGAGATGATACGACACATTGAAGATTAAAAAAATAATATGTATTGAACAGCAAATAAGAAAAAACACAAAGCAAATCAAACAAAACAAGATGAATGTCCAAGAAAAAATTATGAAAAATTAAAATAAGCCAATCAAGAAGATCATCCTGGGTCCATGAGCCCTACCAAATTAAACCTAACTGACTACTAACTAAAAAGGGAACTATATACAAAAAAGTGGTGCATTGTCCAATCGCAACCAAAAAAATATTCTAAAAAACAAAGGAAACCTAACCCTAACTATACAACTATATACAAAGGCAGCGGGCTATTCGGACGGCTCACTGGTTGTTGTCATGGGCCAGGGCATCCTCGGACTCCTGGTCAATGGCTTGGAGGCGGGCATGTTCCCTGGCCCCGAGGTCCCGCAGGGATAACGCAGTGTCAAGCTCAAACTCCCTGCGAAGACCCTCGAGGCACTCAGCCCGCCTCAGCGCCCTCCGCATGGAGTCCTCCGCCCTGACCATCGTGAGCCGTTCCTCCTCTGCCCGCTGCCGCTCCGCACCTATCCGCTGGCACAACCTCTCCCACACGGAAGCCACTCCCATTCCAGGGTTCTCCTGCCCTCCGGCCGATGCCTGCACCCCTGATGTTGATGGCCCCGAGCCATGATGCCTCCCACGTTGAGCCTGCTGCTGCCTCCGACGCAACTGCCTGTGCCAGCACGACGGCATCCAGGCTGATGGAAACCACCGACGCCGTCGTGCACGTGCCCTGCCCGATGATGCCGTCACATCCTCCATCTGCTGGGGTCCAGTTGCTCTGGTGTCCACCCCTGCTGGATCTCTGACTCCCGACTGTGGCAGGGATGGGATCCCCACCGAGCTGGCTGCATTGGTCGGGGCAGGTCCACAGGGGGCCCTGGTGGCATCTGGGCTGGAAGACGGCAAGGAGAACGACTGGTGGATAGCCTGCACAGAGGAGGAGAGGGCCGCCACATTGGCCAACACATGCAGGAAACCCCCGAACATGGCCGATCCCAATTGGGCCACGTCGGCACGGTGCACTTCGTGATGACGTGCGTGCTCCTCCCGGGAAGCACGCACGGCATCACGAATCACAGCCGTGCGCAACGCGACCCCAATCAGGACCTTCTCCGCACGGCCAGGGGTTCCCACGTCCGCAGGTGGAGGGGAGTCAGGTGACATGGACATCCCCTCTACCTGCGGACAGGCCTGGGACGGGGCATCCCTGCTGGTGCATGGTGGTGCACTCACAGGGTCAGGGACAGCGACATGCACAGGCCCCTCCACGGTGACCTGTGCTGCCTCCTGCCCCTGGCCCTGGACTGCACCACTTGCACCAGCAGGGATGCCCCCACCAGGCCCCATGTGTGCCCCAGTGGCGGCCTCCTCCTCCTCTGTGCAAACCACCAACCTGGATGGCTCCTCACCGTCTCCCACCGTAGCAGGCCCCTGTGGGGGCTCACCCACCCCTTGCGCTGCAGCCGTGGGGGCATCCCCGCCGCCTTGCTCCACAGCGCCGTCTCCGCCCTCTTCTTCACTAGCCGCTGCGTAGAGGGAGACAAAGAACACAAGCATCAGGGCACTGTACAATGGTCCCCTAGACAGGAAGCAATAGCAGATGAGCACCACTGTCAAAGTACACTTCCATCATGTACCTCCACAACACATGGGCCAGTCCAGGCAAAACACACACAGTAACAGGCATGGTGCATGCCATGGACATTTCCATGCATGTCCAATGGACTCTTGAAACATTCAATGATATGTAACTCACATGCATCATGCCTCATGCCCATCACATGCACACACTTCACCTCAGTCACATCCATCTGGCCCCAAACACACCAAACACAGCGGATACAAGGGTAATTTTGCTGCTTTACTGAATCTCTGCATTGTCACACACATGTGTCATGCATCCATGGCATGCACAAGTCACAGACACGCAGGTCAGGCACACAGACATGGCTACCATATATGTACCTGGCATCAGCACCCATCCTCACCCCCACCCATGTTCAGGTACAGAGACTGGCATGCTCTCATGTTCATAATCTGATTAGGGCTCCCCATGCGGCATTTCAACACATGCAACAACCATGTGCATCACACATCACTGGTCGCACATGCATTACCATGATTTCCCTGCACACATACATGCATACATGGGCTATGGCACACATACAGGCAAGTATCATAGAACCAGCACACCGCAACATGCCCTGTCTCACACAGTAATGCATGGACACTTACCGCTCAACTCCAGACGGGCCTCCCTCTCAAGGATCTGGGCGTGGAGCGCTGGGCGTACGCGTTCCAGGACCCTCATCTGGATGGTACTCATGCGGCCCCGGCCCCCCTCCACGAGGCGCCGGGCCTTCACAAGGGTCCTGGACCTCAAGTCCTCCCAGCGCTTCTTGATCTTCAGGACGTCGCGGGTTGCCACCCCCTCCGCGTTGATGGCAACCACACAGTCGGCCCAGATCCTCTGCCGTCCTTCCTTGCTGGCGCGGGACGATCCAAAGAGGGCATCATACTGCCCCAGGACATGCTCCACCAGGACACCAACTTCGGTGACAGTGAAGCTGGTGCCCCTCTGCCCCTCTGGCCTGGGGTTGCCACTGGTGCCAGATGTGGAAGTGCCCGACATGGCAACCCCAGAGGCAGGTGTGGGTGGGCAACTGGGTCCTGGGGCTGGGCTGTGGAGCGATGTAATACCAGTCGGGAGTCTTCAGTTCCAGCAGGGGTGGACACAGCAACTGGACCCCTGCAGATGGCTGATGTGCAGGCACCAAATGGCAGGGCACGGTGGCAGCAGGCAGGCAGGCAGGCAGGCAGCAGCAGATGGCACGTGGGAGGCTGCTCGGGGCACTGGGGGGCAGTAACTCGGCCTTCTGGGCAGGAGCGTGGGCTTCCGTGTGTTTTCGCGTGGCCAGCTTGATACGGAGTGATTTGGCACGTGAAAATCCTGCACGTCAGCGTGAAATCCGAGGAAAGGCCCTTAGCGCGTAAGCGCGTCAGCACGCATACGCGATTCTATTGGACCAGAGTCCCTCAGCGCGTAAGCGCGTCTGTGACGTGACCCGCACGGGTGTTCCCCACTCAGGACGTGATGACGGGGCACACGTGGAGATACTGCACGTCAGAGTGTCATCGCGTGTAATTGGACAAAAGTGCGCGTACACGCGATTGGCCTATGTACGTGTATTTAATGGGTGCGCAGCCACTTACACATGCAAGTACGTCAGCGAACCTGTATCCCGTGGTGCGTGTGAATTTCCACACGCTATTGGACTGGGAACAGGATTCCAGGGCTGCGCGGGTCACACGCTGTATCCCGTGGTGCGTGTGAATTTCCACACGCTATTGGACTGGGAACAGGATTCCAGGGCTGCGCGGGTCACACGCTGTATCCCGTGGTGCGTGTGAATTTCCACACGCTATTGGACTGGGAACAGGATTCCAGGGCTGCGCGGGTCACACGCTGTATCCCGTGGTGCGTGTGAATTTCCACACGCTATTGGACTGGGAACAGGATTCCAGGGCTGCGCGGGTCACACGCTCGCCTAGAACACGCGCTAAGCATAAATTGCGGACTTTAACAATAACAAGCTCAGACGCCAGGATGAACATACCGTTCCTAGCAGCAGTGGCAGTGGGCTACCAAAGGAGGAGGAGGAGGATAGTCAGGGCCAGAATATTCACACCCAGAACCAGCCTTTTCGGGATGCCTGATGACCAGGTGTATGGGAGGTACAGGTTTCCACCACACATCATACTGGACCTGGTGAGTGAGTGGGAGGATGACCTCACATCACCCACCCTGTGCTCCCAAGCACTCAGCCCCCTGGAGAAGGTCCTCAATGTACTGCACTTCTTAGCCACTGGATCATTTCAGCGGACAAGTGCCATAGTGGGTGGGGTGTCACAGGCCACCCAGTCACGCTGCCTACACCAGGTCTTGAACATCATGACTGCACGCCCATCAGTCCGCAGGCACATATACCTGCCCAGAACACCTGCAGAAAGGCATGCTGCCGCCCCGGATTTTTACGCAGTGGCACGATTCCCCAAAGTGCTAGGTGCCATCGACTGCACCCATGTGGCTCTACGTCCCCCCAGGGCATCTGAGCACATCTATAGGAACCGCAAGCACTGGCATTCCATCAACGTGCAGGTAGCATGTAATGCCAAGGGAATCATCACCTCAGTATATGCCAACTATCCCGGCTCCACCCACGACAGCTTCATTTACCGAATGTCCACCCTAAGCCGGGACCTAGAAGCTGGGCGGCATGGCGATACATGGCTGGTTGGTGAGTATGTATGCCACTGCACATGCATGCATGTTGGATACTGAGCAAGGTCACAACCTCACCAATGATACCAATCCCCACCTCCACAGGGGACAGTGCCTACCCTCTCAGCCCCCACATGATGACGCCAATTCGGAACCCCACCACGCCACCCCAGGTAAGATTTAACACAGCCCACATTACAACCAGGGGCATAGTGGAGCGCACATTCGGAGTGCTGAAGTCACGCTTTCGCTCCCTTGACCGTTCTGGCGGGCAGCTGTTATACGCTCCCCCAGTAGTGTGCAGGATCATAGTGGCAGCATGTGTCCTGCACAACGTTGCAACACGCCGGGGCCTGGCCGTGGACATGGTGGTGGCCCCACATCCCCAACCACATGCACAGCCGCTGCGCATGGGAGGGGAAAGGGCACGGGGGGAGGCAGCCCGTACACAGCTAGTGGCTAATTACTTCACATAGAAATCACACCCCTGTGGAGTGCACACTGCCCTGGCACATTCCATCTGACAATCAATGATGACTCAACCTGACACTGATCCTGAATGTGTGGAGAATGAACCGGGAATTCCATGTCAGCCTGAGATTGTTCACCTGGAAGTGTCACAATGTGTGCATCCCTACCCACACAGACACCACCAATGCAGTTTTGTGAAGTTACACATTGAAGCAGCTAAAATGAATACCCACTTGCAAAATGCAAGAAGAGGACAGTGCCATGTCAGCCAACCCAACCCCAGCACTGCCACACGACACACCGTGCCATGTCATGCTAATTGCAGGTAAACAAAGTAATCCCCACAACATGACATCACTCTCACTATGTACAGTGGCACTATTAGAAACCTGCAACACCTGAAATGCTCACAGCAATGCCGGACCAACAACATACTTGAGCACGTAGTACCATTAACATGACATCAAAAATGTTACATATTAGTAGTCTCACCACCTGGAAATGCCTGCACTCCCACCACTACCAACTGTGCAGTGTTGGCGCCATGTAGAGTTGTAGGTGCACTGCTGCCAACATGGTCCCCATCGCCAGACTAGAGGTCCTTGTGTGGACTTGAGGAAGGGACCTGCAAATTGGGAGGTAGACACAGAAGAAGAGTTACACATCAATGCAACATGCAGTGTACAACACAACAGCAATATGCACTATGAATGTATACACAGTATTGACTACAGACTGGCCACACAGCTCATGGGAGTCCAACGTCACTGTGTAATTCACTGTCACTTGGGCACACCCTTTGCAAGCCCACGGAAACGGGAAGCAGGAGGGGTGTGTGTGACTCAAACCCAAGCATCTGAACCAAATACATTACAAGCCTGCATGTGCCCAGCCACAATGCAGCGTATGCCCACAGGAACCACGGAAGCCAACAGATCGGAGCCAACAGATCGGAGCCAACTGATCGGAGCCAACAGATCGGAGCCAACAGATCGGAGCCAACAGATCGGAGCCAACAGATCGGAGCCAACAGATCGTCCCAAAAAAATTGGGAATAAAAGAAATCAAAATAAAAATAAAAATAAGAAACAATCAAAAATGGCCATTGATGGGCCCGGGGGGGTTGGGGAGGCCACCCAGGAGGTCCGAGGACAGGATGCACACCAGAACCCACCTGCGTGGATCCTGGGAAGATAAAACACCTCCATGGGCTCATGGCCCACACGGCTACCCTATTGTGGGAGTGTCACTGCTGTCGCTATTATCACCCTGTGCAGCTGCATCCGGAGGTGGTTGCACTATGGGAGGCAGCCCACGCAAGGCCCTAGTCTGCTCCTCCATGGCTGCAAGCATGCGGGTGTGGTAGGTCTGGTTCTGGAGGATGAGTGTGCGGAGGTCCCCATGCAACAACTCACGGGATGCCCAGTGAAGTAACTGGTATCTACGCGCCCCTGCAAGACACGCAAGATGGAGAGCTCATCTTTTACAAACATACGGTGAGGTTACTAAGGGGATATCGGAGGTGATTAGTGGGGGAGAGCGAGAACAGTTGGGAGGCCATCACTAAAACCCACCGGTGGCTAATCCCTGTCTCCACTTGCAGGAAAATACTTCTTCGGGTCCAGCAGACAAGACTAGGCGGGCCAGTCCAGACAGTCATCTCTGCACTACGCATCACGTTGACGGAGACCGCAGCTGTCCGGGTCCGATCGACACCCCTGTGGGGTCCAGGTGAGCGTAACATTTAGATGCATGATGTGCAAGTCTATGTGTGGTAGGACTGGCAGTGTATGCATGCAGGCACATGTGATGGATGTGACAACAGGTGCTGAAATGGCTGCGTGTGTGCATTATGTGTGACTCAATTCATGGGTGTGACATGATGACTGACTTGCCATGCTTCTTTGTTGAATGCCAGACATCCTTTGACACCCATGACTGATGTCAATGTTTTCTCTCCTATGTTTGTACAGTTGCTGCAGCGCGTGGAGAGGACGGAGGCGTTGTTGCGGAGGATCACGGCAGGAACAAGACTGCCAGGCATAAACGCACTCCCCAGGTAGGCTGACTTGACTCGAACTCATCTGAGGATGAGTCGGCTGGGGGTGTGCATGATCCATCGGGTGCAGATGCTGGGGGTACGTCCCAGGAGGTTGATGTTGAAGGGGAATCCTCAGTGGCTGTGGGCCAAGGCACAGGGATGTAGGGGCCATCCAGGGAGGAAGGCTCTCTGGAGTCATCAAGGGAGATGATGGTGGTGGTGGAGGAGGACGAAGATGACGGCCAGCGCACAGGGCTGGGTGGAGACATCCAGGAGGGTGTTCTGGGACAGGGACAGGAGGATGTGCCGTGAACCTGGAGGGCACTGACCAACCTCCTGTCCCTGATTCCATAATGGTCCCCCCAGACCTTTGACACGCTCTGCTGGCTGGGATTGCGAGGTAGGTGGGCGTGATCCGTGAAAATGTGAGGGTAATTTGTGAGGTACTTAGAGATCATCATGGATCAATGAGCAACTCCTTGTCATAGGTGACACTTACACTGCTCTCCGGTTGGCTGTGTGCACTGGCACATTCATCTGCCCACTCCTCCACTGCCACCTCTGTTCCCCAGTCTTCCTCCGGGGAGCTTCCTTGCAGGTTCCCATCATTGCCCACTCTATTCCTGTCGTTCCCATTGTGCCCAGTCTGGTGGTTGATACATCCCTGCCTGAGGTGAATGTCCAAGGGAGTACAGTGGAGGTCGTTACTGTGCCTGACCAGGCTCCTACACAGGACCGGGCATCAGTGGGGCAACTGGAAAATCAGGACAGTGCTGGAACCGTGCCTCCCCCATCAACCAACATCAAGATGGAGGCACAGGCAGCTGCAGTATGGCAGCCATCAGGCCCACTCTTCCCAGGGCCAATTTCCATTGATGAGGCAAGCCGCACACAGGTCAACGGTGACCAGGCAGCAGGGTGTAAGTGGTTTCAACCCAGCACTCCAACTAAGTCAATGCCGGGCGTTGAACGATGAACGATGTACCCTTATATCACGCCCCTCTCTTTGAATCCCGCGGTCTCACTGAACCAAGAAGAAGGTTGTTTTGCAAAGTCAAAAGATTTATTTGAGGGAATATATATATATATATTCAGTAAAAAAACTTTATTAAAGGGGCGTTATGGTTCCAAGTAAAACCGAAAACCCCTTGAAATTCGCCAGTTATGGTAAGCTAAGCAACCATAACTCGCGCCACCACCGTGCACTGCTAAGACTAACACCCAGGACATCAAAGATGACATCACAAATGTCATTGATGACATCACATGTCTGGCTCCCCCTTTTTTCCTTTACTGACATATCTAGGCCGCATGGTTTTCTTCAGTAACAGTCAGGAATTAAAAGTGGAAAAGGTAGTATATTTGTAGACTTATCCTTCAAGTATGTTCTTACAATAATTCCCTTAGGGTCCAGTCATACCATATCAAAGATATACATAGGGGAAGATACAAGCATGAAAGACAGCAATCCTTTCTGTGCATTAAAATTATCAGTAGAGTTATCAGCACTTTCTGATAGTTCTGTTTTTTTTTTTTATTACTGTACTTTCCCTATATGTGCACCTATTTTTATATCTTGTATTCACACTACTTTCCTTAGGGTCCAGTCACATCATGCGACATGTATACATAGGGTAAGTAGCAGCTTTGAAACAGAGCAATCATTTCTCTGCATAAAGGTAATCAGTTAGGTTATGAACACTTTTTGTTACTACTGCTGTTTTTTTTCTTACTTCAATTTCCTTGTATATACTCATATTTGTATGTGGTGTTGTCTCTTTGTGTTTTGTCTATAATAATGCAATTATGTAGTAAGTGGGTTTTATTATCTACTTATCACATGTTTCACAGTATGCAAAAGTCTAATAAGAAAACAGTTATCATTTCACTATTCAACATGGCAAGCTTATGAATATTGAACCTCCATCATGTATGCTGCACACAATGCCTATGTTTCTACATGAGCACCTTAGTATACTGGATGGACTAATTAGCCCTTGATATTTATTCCAATGATCCTTGACACTTTTTTTAATTAACATTACAATAAGAAACCCTTGTACAGACTTTTCATGAAAGGTAAATGCACATGTGATGTCATCAGTGATGTCATCAATTACATTTGTGATGTCATCTTTGATGTCCTGGGTGTTAGTCTTAGCAGTGCACGGTGGTGGCGCGAGTTATGGTTGCTTAGCTTACCATAACTGTCGAATTTCAGGTTTTTTTTCGGTTTTACTTGGAACCATAACGTCCCTTTAACAAAGTTTTTTTACTGAATCTGATGGGCTTTTACTAGCGCAACTTAACCATAATGTTCCTTTACCAAAGGTTTTTTACTGAATTTCATAGGTTTTTAGTAGCGCAACTTAACCATAACGTCCCTTTAACAATGTTTTTTTACTGAATTTCATAGATTTTTCATAGCGCAACTGAACCATAACGTCCCTTTAACAAAGTTTTTTTTACACAATTTCATCGTTTTCTAGTAGCACAATTTAACAACTTAACAATAATAACTTTGACTTTATGTACATGTAATATGGAACATACTGAACCCTTTCTACTGAATTTGACTGTCCGCAGACATGTTCGGACAACAGTACCACCACCTAAAATCTCTGGGGGGGTATGTGTAATTGTTATATCATAACATAGGAACATTTAACAAATTCACAAAGCAGCACACATACAAAGTATGTGTAGTAATACTTAAGAAATGTAACCCATATATGTAACACACTAACCATTCATGTAAATACAATGAGGCCGATTCATGGAATAATTAGCGCGGCGCAAGTGGGCAAAAACGTGCGAATCGCAGTGGAATAGCGAAAATCGCAGTGAACGTGCGAAAATCGCACGAAAAGCAGCGCACGTCGATTCATGGAAGGCCGTGCGCGAGAAAACCAGCGGATGTGCGAAAAAAAAGTGCGCGGCGCACGTTGGCGCACGTTGGCGCACAGGCCATCTAACAGCGTGCGCCAGGTCACAGCGAAAATCGCACAGGCCACAGCGAAATTCGCACATAGCGCGGCGCACGCAATAAAAGTAGGCGGAACACGGGCGTAACACTCGGAATGGGGAACAACTTGCCAAAACGTGGGCGTCACGGGGGAAGTACAGGGCACAAGTGCGCGGAACGCCCACACGCTCGCCTACAACACGTATTCATGGAATAGAATAGGGGAAAAAAGCGCACGCTCAAACCAGCGCACAGGCACAAACACGACCGCCACAAGAAAGGAGGCGGTAGCGTCTCTGCGGCTGTAAGAAATGTGCGCCAAAAGGTGCGCCAACAAATAGCACCTATATACTGCCATGATGAATGTCCCATACTGTGGCCCTCCAGGAAAAATGACGTGCAAAGGGGTACCCACAAACACGGACACCCGCTGACAAAAAATACGTGTGCATGTATACCGGGGTGCGCGGGAAGTGTCACACGCGATTTGCAGGGTACGTGCATCACAGGGGTTCGCGTGAAGTTATTCACGCGATCGGGCCTGGGGGAGCGGGCTACGTGTATTACAGGGGTTCGCGTGAAGTTCCTCACGCGATCGGGCCTGGGGGAGCGGGCTACGTGTATTACAGGGGTTCGCGTGAAGTTCCTCACGCGATCGGGCCTGGGGGAGCGGGCTACGTGTATAACAGGGGTTCGCGTGAAGTTCCTCACGCGATCGGGCCTGGGGGAGCGGGCTACGTGTATTACAGGGGTTCGCGTGAAGTTCCACACGCGATCGGGCCTGGGGGAGCGGGCTACGTGTATTTCAGGGGTTCACGTGAAGTTCCACACGCGATCGGGCCTGGGGGAGCGGGCTACGTGTATTACAGGGGTTCGCGTGAAGTTCCTCACGCGATCGGGCCTGGGGGAGCGTGCTACGTATATGTCAGGGGTTCGCGTGAAGTTTCACACGCGAATAGCCGGGGCGCGTGAATTTGAGGGGTGCGCGGGAAGTTCCTCACGCGATCGGGCCTGGGGGAGCGGGCTACGTGTATTACAGGGGTTCGCGGGAAGTTCCACACGCGAATAGCCTGGGCGCATGTATTTCAGGGGTGCGCGGGAAGTTCCACACGCGAATAGCCTGGGCGCATGTATTACAGGGGTGCGCGGGAAGTTCCACACGCGAATAGCCTGGGCGCGTGTATTACAGGGGTTCGCGGGAAGTTCCACACGCGAATAGCCTGGGCGCGTGTATTTCAGGGGTGCGCGGGAAGTTCCACACGCGAATAGCCTGGGCGCGTGTATTTCAGGGGTGCGCGGGAAGTTCCACACGCGAATAGCCTGGGCGCGTGTATTTCAGGGGTTCGCGGGAAGTTCCACACGCGAATAGCCTGGGCGCGTGAATTTGAGGGGTGCGCGGGAAGTTCCACACGCGAATAGCCTGGGCGCGTGTATTTCAGGGGTTCGCGGGAAGTTCCACACGCGAATAGCCTGGGCGCGTGTATTTCAGGGGTGCGCGGGAAGTTCCACACGCGAATAGCCTGGGCGCGTGTATTTCAGGGGTGCGCGGGAAGTTCCACACGCGAATAGCCTGGGCGCGTGTATTTCAGGGGTGCGCGGGAAGTTCCACACGCGAATAGCCTGGGCGCGTGTATTTCAGGCGGGAAGTTCCACACGCGAATAGCCTGGGCGCGTGTATTTCAGGGGTGCGCGGGAAGTTCCACATGTGATTTGACAGTGTGGCTCCTCCCAGGTGTACCCTGTACACCCTCCACGGCCCCTGCAGGCAACCCACACCACAGGGGACTACCCTGCATCCCTGGTCATGTCCCGCAGGCAGCCCACCCAACATGGGCATGCCCCCCAGCAAAGGCACATGTCTCCTTGAACTAATGAACACCAACACATGTCCCCTTGCACCCCCACCCCCCAGCACTGTGGGGCACCTGCCAGCAGTCCCCCACCCATGTCCAACTCATGTCCCCCACCACCCCCACCCCCCAGCACTGTGGGGCACCTGCCAGTAGGCCCCCACCCATGTCCAACTCATGTCTCCCACCACCCCCAGCCACCAGGGTCACCCTCCACCAGGGCCCCACTCATGTCTCCCACCACCCCCACCCCCCAGCACTGTGGGGCACCTGCCAGTAGGCCCCCACCCATGTCCAACTCATGTCTCCCACCACCCCCACCCCCCAGCACTGTGGGGCACCTGCCAGTAGGCCCCCACCCATGTCCAACTCATGTCTCCCACCACCCCCAAACCCCAGCCACCAGGGTCACCCTCCACCAGGGCCCCACTCATGTCTCCCACCACCCCCACCCCCCAGCACTGTGGGGCACCTGCCAGCAGGCCCCCACCCATGTCCAACTCATGTCTCCCACCACCCCCACCCCCCAGCACTGTGGGGCACCTGCCAGCAGGCCCCCACCCATGTCCAACTCATGTCTCCCACCACCCCCACCCCCCAGCACTGTGGGGCACCTGCCAGTAGGCCCCCACCCATGTCCAACTCATGTCTCCCACCACCCCCACCCCCCAGCCACCAGGGTCACCCTCCACCAGGGCCCCACTCATGTCTCCCACCACCCCCACCCCCCAGCACTGTGGGGCACCTGCCAGCAGGCCCCCACCCATGTCCAACTCATGTCTCCCACCACCCCCACCCCCCAGCACTGTGGGGCACCTGCCAGCAGGCCCCCACCCATGTCCAACTCATGTCTCCCACCACCCCCACCCCCCAGCACTGTGGGGCACCTGCCAGTAGGCCCCCACCCATGTCCAACTCATGTCTCCCACCACCCCCACCCCCCAGCCACCAGGGTCACCCTCCACCAGGGCCCCACTCATGTCTCCCACCACCCCCACCCCCCAGCACTGTGGGGCACCTGCCAGCAGGCCCCCACCCATGTCCAACTCATGTCTCCCACCACCCCCAAACCCCAGCCACCAGGGGCACCCTCCACCAGGCCCCCACTCATGTCACCCACCACCCCCACACCCCAGCAGTGCAGGGTCACCCTCCACCAGGGCCCCACTTATGTCTCCCACCACCCCCACACCCCAGCAGTGCAGGGTCACCCTCCACCAGGCCCCCACTCATGTCTACCACCACCCCCACCCCCCAGCCACCAGGGTCACCCTCCACCAGGCCCCTACTCATGTCACCCACCACCCCCACACCCCAGCAGTGCAGGGTCACCCTCCACCAGTGCCCCACTCATGTCTCCCACCACCCCCACCCCCCAACACTGTGGGGCACCTGCCAGCAGGCCCCCACCCATGTCCAACTCATGTCTCCCACCACCCCCACCCCCCAGCACTGTGGGGCACCTGCCAGCAGGCCCGCACCCATGTCCAATCCATGCCCCCCTGCACCTGGGTCCCAACATTCCCCAATCATGTCCGTAATGCCCATCCTCCCCTGCCAAAAGGCCCAACCAACTATCACACCCACCCACATATCAAAGGCAATTACATGTTACACCCCCAATGTAAATAATGCAATTTAACACATGTCTGTCACACACAATGGCTGCAAGAGAATGACAAAACACCCAACATGACATGCCTGAAAGCAATGAGATGATACGACACATTGAAGATTAAAAAAATAATATGTATTGAACAGCAAATAAGAAAAAACACAAAGCAAATCAAACAAAACAAGATGAATGTCCAAGAAAAAATTATGAAAAATTAAAATAAGCCAATCAAGAAGATCATCCTGGGTCCATGAGCCCTACCAAATTAAACCTAACTGACTACTAACTAAAAAGGGAACTATATACAAAAAAGTGGTGCATTGTCCAATCGCAACCAAAAAAATATTCTAAAAAACAAAGGAAACCTAACCCTAACTATACAACTATATACAAAGGCAGCGGGCTATTCGGACGGCTCACTGGTTGTTGTCATGGGCCAGGGCATCCTCGGACTCCTGGTCAATGGCTTGGAGGCGGGCATGTTCCCTGGCCCCGAGGTCCCGCAGGGATAACGCAGTGTCAAGCTCAAACTCCCTGCGAAGACCCTCGAGGCACTCAGCCCGCCTCAGCGCCCTCCGCATGGAGTCCTCCGCCCTGACCATCGTGAGCCGTTCCTCCTCTGCCCGCTGCCGCTCCGCACCTATCCGCTGGCACAACCTCTCCCACACGGAAGCCACTCCCATTCCAGGGTTCTCCTGCCCTCCGGCCGATGCCTGCACCCCTGATGTTGATGGCCCCGAGCCATGATGCCTCCCACGTTGAGCCTGCTGCTGCCTCCGACGCAACTGCCTGTGCCAGCACGACGGCATCCAGGCTGATGGAAACCACCGACGCCGTCGTGCACGTGCCCTGCCCGATGATGCCGTCACATCCTCCATCTGCTGGGGTCCAGTTGCTCTGGTGTCCACCCCTGCTGGATCTCTGACTCCCGACTGTGGCAGGGATGGGATCCCCACCGAGCTGGCTGCATTGGTCGGGGCAGGTCCACAGGGGGCCCTGGTGGCATCTGGGCTGGAAGACGGCAAGGAGAACGACTGGTGGATAGCCTGCACAGAGGAGGAGAGGGCCGCCACATTGGCCAACACATGCAGGAAACCCCCGAACATGGCCGATCCCAATTGGGCCACGTCGGCACGGTGCACTTCGTGATGACGTGCGTGCTCCTCCCGGGAAGCACGCACGGCATCACGAATCACAGCCGTGCGCAACGCGACCCCAATCAGGACCTTCTCCGCACGGCCAGGGGTTCCCACGTCCGCAGGTGGAGGGGAGTCAGGTGACATGGACATCCCCTCTACCTGCGGACAGGCCTGGGACGGGGCATCCCTGCTGGTGCATGGTGGTGCACTCACAGGGTCAGGGACAGCGACATGCACAGGCCCCTCCACGGTGACCTGTGCTGCCTCCTGCCCCTGGCCCTGGACTGCACCACTTGCACCAGCAGGGATGCCCCCACCAGGCCCCATGTGTGCCCCAGTGGCGGCCTCCTCCTCCTCTGTGCAAACCACCAACCTGGATGGCTCCTCACCGTCTCCCACCATAGCAGGCCCCTGTGGGGGCTCACCCACCCCTTGCGCTGCAGCCGTGGGGGCATCCCCGCCGCCTTGCTCCACAGCGCCGTCTCCGCCCTCTTCTTCACTAGCCGCTGCGTAGAGGGAGACAAAGAACACAAGCATCAGGGCACTGTACAATGGTCCCCTAGACAGGAAGCAATAGCAGATGAGCACCACTGTCAAAGTACACTTCCATCATGTCCCTCCACAACACATGGGCCAGTCCAGGCAAAACACACACAGTAACAGGCATGGTGCATGCCATGGACATTTCCATGCATGTCCAATGGACTCTTGAAACATTCAATGATATGTAACTCACATGCATCATGCCTCATGCCCATCACATGCACACACTTCACCTCAGTCACATCCATCTGGCCCCAAACACACCAAACACAGCGGATACAAGGGTAATTTTGCTGCTTTACTGAATCTCTGCATTGTCACACACATGTGTCATGCATCCATGGCATGCACAAGTCACAGACACGCAGGTCAGGCACACAGACATGGCTACCATATATGTACCTGGCATCAGCACCCATCCTCACCCCCACCCATGTTCAGGTACAGAGACTGGCATGCTCTCATGTTCATAATCTGATTAGGGCTCCCCATGCGGCATTTCAACACATGCAACAACCATGTGCATCACACATCACTGGTCGCACATGCATTACCATGATTTCCCTGCACACATACATGCATACATGGGCTATGGCACACATACAGGCAAGTATCATAGAACCAGCACACCGCAACATGCCCTGTCTCACACAGTAATGCATGGACACTTACCGCTCAACTCCAGACGGGCCTCCCTCTCAAGGATCTGGGCGTGGAGCGCTGGGCGTACGCGTTCCAGGACCCTCATCTGGATGGTACTCATGCGGCCCCGGCCCCCCTCCACGAGGCGCCGGGCCTTCACAAGGGTCCTGGACCTCAAGTCCTCCCAGCGCTTCTTGATCTTCAGGACGTCGCGGGTTGCCACCCCCTCCGCGTTGATGGCAACCACACAGTCGGCCCAGATCCTCTGCCGTCCTTCCTTGCTGGCGCGGGACGATCCAAAGAGGGCATCATACTGCCCCAGGACATGCTCCACCAGGACACCAACTTCGGTGACAGTGAAGCTGGTGCCCCTCTGCCCCTCTGGCCTGGGGTTGCCACTGGTGCCAGATGTGGAAGTGCCCGACATGGCAACCCCAGAGGCAGGTGTGGGTGGGCAACTGGGTCCTGGGGCTGGGCTGTGGAGCGATGTAATACCAGTCGGGAGTCTTCAGTTCCAGCAGGGGTGGACACAGCAACTGGACCCCTGCAGATGGCTGATGTGCAGGCACCAAATGGCAGGGCACGGTGGCAGCAGGCAGGCAGGCAGGCAGGCAGCAGCAGATGGCACGTGGGAGGCTGCTCGGGGCACTGGGGGGCAGTAACTCGGCCTTCTGGGCAGGAGCGTGGGCTTCCGTGTGTTTTCGCGTGGCCAGCTTGATACGGAGTGATTTGGCACGTGAAAATCCTGCACGTCAGCGTGAAATCCGAGGAAAGGCCCTTAGCGCGTAAGCGCGTCAGCACGCATACGCGATTCTATTGGACCAGAGTCCCTCAGCGCGTAAGCGCGTCTGTGACGTGACCCGCACGGGTGTTCCCCACTCAGGACGTGATGACGGGGCACACGTGGAGATACTGCACGTCAGAGTGTCATCGCGTGTAATTGGACAAAAGTGCGCGTACACGCGATTGGCCTATGTACGTGTATTTAATGGGTGCGCAGCCACTTACACACGCAAGTACGTCAGCGAACCTGTATCCCGTGGTGCGTGTGAATTTCCACACGCTATTGGACTGGGAACAGGATTCCAGGGCTGCGCGGGTCACACGCTGTATCCCGTGGTGCGTGTGAATTTCCACACGCTATTGGACTGGGAACAGGATTCCAGGGCTGCGCGGGTCACACGCTGTATCCCGTGGTGCGTGTGAATTTCCACACGCTATTGGACTGGGAACAGGATTCCAGGGCTGCGCGGGTCACACGCTGTATCCCGTGGTGCGTGTGAATTTCCACACGCTATTGGACTGGGAACAGGATTCCAGGGCTGCGCGGGTCACACGCTCGCCTAGAACACGCGCTAAGCATAAATTGCGGACTTTAACAATAACAAGCTCAGACGCCAGGATGAACATACCGTTCCTAGCAGCAGTGGCAGTGGGCTACCAAAGGAGGAGGAGGAGGATAGTCAGGGCCAGAATATTCACACCCAGAACCAGCCTTTTCGGGATGCCTGATGACCAGGTGTATGGGAGGTACAGGTTTCCACCACACATCATACTGGACCTGGTGAGTGAGTGGGAGGATGACCTCACATCACCCACCCTGTGCTCCCAAGCACTCAGCCCCCTGGAGAAGGTCCTCAATGTACTGCACTTCTTAGCCACTGGATCATTTCAGCGGACAAGTGCCATAGTGGGTGGGGTGTCACAGGCCACCCAGTCACGCTGCCTACACCAGGTCTTGAACATCATGACTGCACGCCCATCAGTCCGCAGGCACATATACCTGCCCAGAACACCTGCAGAAAGGCATGCTGCCGCCCCGGATTTTTACGCAGTGGCACGATTCCCCAAAGTGCTAGGTGCCATCGACTACACCCATGTGGCTCTACGTCCCCCCAGGGCATCTGAGCACATCTATAGGAACCGCAAGCACTGGCATTCCATCAACGTGCAGGTAGCATGTAATGCCAAGGGAATCATCACCTCAGTATATGCCAACTATCCCGGCTCCACCCACGACAGCTTCATTTACCGAATGTCCACCCTAAGCCGGGACCTAGAAGCTGGGCGGCATGGCGATACATGGCTGGTTGGTGAGTATGTATGCCACTGCACATGCATGCATGTTGGATACTGAGCAAGGTCACAACCTCACCAATGATACCAATCCCCACCTCCACAGGGGACAGTGCCTACCCTCTCAGCCCCCACATGATGACGCCAATTCGGAACCCCACCACGCCACCCCAGGTAAGATTTAACACAGCCCACATTACAACCAGGGGCATAGTGGAGCGCACATTCGGAGTGCTGAAGTCACGCTTTCGCTCCCTTGACCGTTCTGGCGGGCAGCTGTTATACGCTCCCCCAGTAGTGTGCAGGATCATAGTGGCAGCATGTGTCCTGCACAACGTTGCAACACGCCGGGGCCTGGCCGTGGACATGGTGGTGGCCCCACATCCCCAACCACATGCACAGCCGCTGCGCATGGGAGGGGAAAGGGCACGGGGGGAGGCAGCCCGTACACAGCTAGTGGCTAATTACTTCACATAGAAATCACACCCCTGTGGAGTGCACACTGCCCTGGCACATTCCATCTGACAATCAATGATGACTCAACCTGACACTGATCCTGAATGTGTGGAGAATGAACCGGGAATTCCATGTCAGCCTGAGATTGTTCACCTGGAAGTGTCACAATGTGTGCATCCCTACCCACACAGACACCACCAATGCAGTTTTGTGAAGTTACACATTGAAGCAGCTAAAATGAATACCCACTTGCAAAATGCAAGAAGAGGACAGTGCCATGTCAGCCAACCCAACCCCAGCACTGCCACACGACACACCGTGCCATGTCATGCTAATTGCAGGTAAACAAAGTAATCCCCACAACATGACATCACTCTCACTATGTACAGTGGCACTATTAGAAACCTGCAACACCTGAAATGCTCACAGCAATGCCGGACCAACAACATACTTGAGCACGTAGTACCATTAACATGACATCAAAAATGTTACATATTAGTAGTCTCACCACCTGGAAATGCCTGCACTCCCACCACTACCAACTGTGCAGTGTTGGCGCCATGTAGAGTTGTAGGTGCACTGCTGCCAACATGGTCCCCATCGCCAGACTAGAGGTCCTTGTGTGGACTTGAGGAAGGGACCTGCAAATTGGGAGGTAGACACAGAAGAAGAGTTACACATCAATGCAACATGCAGTGTACAACACAACAGCAATATGCACTATGAATGTATACACAGTATTGACTACAGACTGGCCACACAGCTCATGGGAGTCCAACGTCACTGTGTAATTCACTGTCACTTGGGCACACCCTTTGCAAGCCCACGGAAACGGGAAGCAGGAGGGGTGTGTGTGACTCAAACCCAAGCATCTGAACCAAATACATTACAAGCCTGCATGTGCCCAGCCACAATGCAGCGTATGCCCACAGGAACCACGGAAGCCAACAGATCGGAGCCAACAGATCGGAGCCAACTGATCGGAGCCAACAGATCGGAGCCAACAGATCGGAGCCAACAGATCGGAGCCAACAGATCGGAGCCAACAGATCGGAGCCAACAGATCGTCCCAAAAAAATTGGGAATAAAAGAAATCAAAATAAAAATAAAAATAAGAAACAATCAAAAATGGCCATTGATGGGCCCGGGGGGGTTGGGGAGGCCACCCAGGAGGTCCGAGGACAGGATGCACACCAGAACCCACCTGCGTGGATCCTGGGAAGATAAAACACCTCCATGGGCTCATGGCCCACACGGCTACCCTATTGTGGGAGTGTCACTGCTGTCGCTATTATCACCCTGTGCAGCTGCATCCGGAGGTGGTTGCACTATGGGAGGCAGCCCACGCAAGGCCCTAGTCTGCTCCTCCATGGCTGCAAGCATGCGGGTGTGGTAGGTCTGGTTCTGGAGGATGAGTGTGCGGAGGTCCCCATGCAACAACTCACGGGATGCCCGGACCTCCGCCCTCGTTGCCTGCATCTCAGCTGAGAGCGTACGGGTGAGACGCTCCAGCTGCTGTTCTGTCCTTTGGTGTGTTGAAGCCTCAAGCTCAACAAGAGTCGTCCTGAGGTGTAGGAGCTCCTGCCTCAGGGCTTCCCTGTGGCCCTGGGACTCAATGGAGATGGCCTCCTGCAGAGTCGCCAGTGCCGCCCGCCTGTCCCTGTTGGACCCCAACATGTCCTCCCTGTGTGACTGGCAGATGGAGTCGGTTGCCTGCTCTAGTCGCTCCATCAGCCTTTCTGGGGGGACAATGGAAGTGGCCACCCTATCCATGGCCTGAGCCATCATCTCGGATGATGCAGCCTGTTGGGTAGCCATACCGTAAATGGATTGCTCCCATGCGGTATTGCCGGGTGGCGTACGGCCACCACGTCGGCGGGCACCACACCTGTCTGGGGCAAGGCGAACTGCGCCTTGCTGTGCCGGCACTGCCTGAGGCTGCAGGACTGCATTCCCCCTCTGATCTGCTGGCCCAGGAACAGGATCAGATGTCGCGGAGTGTGACCCTGCATCCGTAACCACCGAAGGCGTAGCTGCCAACACTGACATCCCCATGGAGGGTACTGACCCTGGTGCAGGTGGGTGAGACAGAACAGAATCCCTCCCTGGAACACTCACCAGCGACGGCACGTAGGTCTCATCCGAATCAACACCTGAGTACAGCTCGGGGGAGGTGCAGCCAGAGACACCCCTTGAGAGCACGACCTGCAGCACTTGTGGGTTCTCCCCCACCACCACACCACGTCCCTCACTGGTGGTTGGTCGGCCCTGGGACACCTCCTGGGTCTGCACCATCTCCACAACCCCAGCAGTATCAGGTGCGTCTTCCCCTGCAAAGACATGAAAACAAAGTAATGGAAACAGGCATTAGCACCATGGCACACATTGAGGGCTGAGAAGCAAGAGAACCAGTACTTGATTGACACATGTCCCACATGACTAAAACCCTCCCATGCATGCACCCTCACTGCGTATGAAGTGCAGGCAAATGGCACACACTGATGACACCAAGATGGAAGATGAACACATTTTCTGCATGCTGCCTGGCAGTGGCATCACACATTGGCCTGTGATTGGCAGGTGAAACACACATGCCATCACACAGATGGCATGTACCATTGCTATTGAGTGAAGATGGAGAGGAGGGCAGCACCTATTCATTCAGTCCAGTTCCCGCATGTAATAGCTTTTCTGATTCTAACAGGTCAGATTTTTCACCTGGAGCTGCCAGTCTGAAATGGTCAAATAGCACAGGGACATGTGTGTACAAATGATATCCAGGTAACAAAGTCACTCCACTTTACCATACCCATGTCAGACATGTGACTAGTGGACAGCGACATGCCTAGTGAAAGTGGTGGAATGCAAACAAACTGACTGAATGAACAGTGAAAAATAAGCAAATATGTTGTGTCAAGGTGACACTTCAAGGGCAACTGGCGTGCAGTTGTGCTAGATGTCTACTGTTGGCAGAAGGGATACTGCTATGGCCAAATGCAGCTGCGCAGGAAGTATTGCATGAAGCACATGGCTGACCCATACGACTGAGGCGCACACACTCTCACCTGGCACCCAAACAGAAGCCCTCACACACACACCATGCACATGTATGACACACACATGCATGTGCACTCACCGGACAATGCCTCGTAATCAGCCAGATCTCCCACGCCTTGGATCTGTTCCTCCGTGACGTAGGTCCCAGCGACTGACTCATGTGGAGTGAGTTCCATGTCTACTACTGGAGACCCACCTCCAGTCACTAGAGTTGCGGCATGACTTGAGGCCAGCTTACTCTTTGCCCTGCGCTTTAGGTCATTCCAGCGCTTATAGCAATCATTGGCTGTGCGCCTCACGATTCCAAGGGCACTTACGATGTCCGCAACGGTCTGCCAGTGTGCCTGGCGTTGTGCAGGTGTGGTCTTGGATCCTGCAACAATGACCATCTCGTTGTCATGTCCGGACACATACTCGACAAGTGCATTCAGTTCGTCATCCGTGAAGCTGGGCTTCCTGGACGGGCCGGACTGTGTAGCCGTGTCTGGGGCATCAGCCTGTGCCGGACGAGCACTCTTCCTCTTCCGCTTGGAAGGTGGTGGTGATCCTGAGTGTCCTGCGCCGCTCTGGACACTAGGGGCAGGAGCCCTGGTGGACTCTGTATCAGGAGTGTGGGATTGCACACTCAGCATGGGAGTTGGTGCAGGCATTGGCTCTAGTGTGATGGTGTCAGGGGGAATGTCAGCAGCATGGACTAGGACCGACACTGTCCTGGCTGGGTGTGTGAGGGCTGGGGTGGATGGAGCCGCAGCTGCCCCTGCAGCCACTCCGCCCTGCCTCCTTGGTGCAGCAGATGACCTTGCTGCCCCAGATCCACGTGGCATGATGGCATCAACGTGCACCAGCGCACGTGTCGTAGCCCTGCTGACCTGGAAGTCAGCCATGGAGTCAGCCAGGTCTGGTGCCACAATGGGCTGGTCCAACAAGGGCTGAGCATGGATGGTGTCAGCCACTTCAGCCTCAACGGGAGGGGGGGGGGGAGGGGGGGGGATGATGGGTGCCCTTGACTGGTCCTCCACACATGGGGGGACAGGCTCACCCTGCAAGTTACGACCACGTCCCCTACCGGATCCACCACGGCCACCACTTGTGGCTCTTCCACCTTTGCCACCCTTACGGAATCCTCGCCTCCCAGCCATGGCACTGATATTAATGTGCGTATGGGAGTGGCTGTAGACAATTGTCCTGGGCAATTGGGGGTCAAAGGGGTTGGGTACCAGATGGTAATTGTACCCTAGTGCTCTAGCACGGCTGATTGTAACCCCTGGGGAAAGATGACGGGTCACGCAACGCACAGGAGGCCCAAAAAAGGGAGATGACGTGCACGCAACCCCTCCTAGACCACGTGTGCAGAAAGAAAAACCTGCACTACGCTGTGGCACCCAGTAACACAAGAATGAACGTATGCGTGTCACACGCAGCCTAGAATGACCTCTGAAGGGGTAGGCTACACACGGGGCAAGCACAGAAGTTGGATACGTGCGTGACTCACCGTCTGCCAGGTAAAAGAGCGTGAAGAATGAGCGCGTTTGGCTGGCTAAACCCCCGCCAAAAGAAGATGTGTACGCTGTCTGAGAAGACAGGACAACAGTAGAAGGGGACACTGTTTGAGGGAACAGGCCCAGGTAGACCAGTAAAAGAGAAAAAAGAGAAAAAGCTGTCAGAGGTAACAGGGAATACGAACTGGAACGCCGTGAAGTAAATCGCGTGTGAACCGACAAGAAGTACAGAATTCACCCACTCGCTCTCCACAAAAAGCACGTACAAGGAAATGGTGTTCTACATGTACCTTATATACAGGCCCACACGTACAGCGTCACTTACGCGGCGTGTACGTTCACCAATCACACGCTTTGTCACTTCTGCGTGTAGATCCATTTTCACCATTCACACGCTTTGTCACTTCTGCGTGTAGATCCATTTTCACCAATCACACGCTTTGTCACTTCTACGTGTACATCCATTTTCACCAATCACACGCTTTGTCACTTCTACGTGTACGTCCATTTTCACCAATCACACGCTTTGACACTGGGACGTGTCACGCAACAATTTCCTGCACGTGCAGGTGACTATAGGCGCGCATATGCTGTTGACGGGTTTACGCGCTAAGGGCCTTTGCTGACGTGTGGGATTTCACTACCTATCAGGCTGTCCACGCGTTCACACACGAGAGACCACGCTCCTGGCCAGGAGGCCAAATTACTGCCCCCCAGAGCCCTGAGCACGCTCCCACCTGCCATCTGCTGCTGCCTGACTGCCTGCTGGCCACGTGTCCCACAGTGCTGGTGGGTGGGGGTGTTGGGAGACATGGGTGGGGGCCTGGTGGAGGGTGCCCCTGCACTGGTGGGGGTGGTGGGAGACATGGGTGGGGGCTTGGTGGAGAGTGCCCCTGGTGGCGGGGGGTGGGGGTGGTGGGAGACATGGGTCGGGGCCTGGTGGAGGCTGCCCCTGGTGGCGGGAGGGTGGGGGTGGTGGGAGACATGAGTGGGGGCCTGGTGGAGGCTGCCCCTGCACTGCTGGGGGGTGGGGGTGCAGGGGGACATGAGCAGGTGTGCAGGGTAGTCCCCTGTTTTGTAGGCTGCCTGCAGGGGCCGTGGAGGGTGTACAGGGAAAACCTGTGAGGACCCACCCAGCCTAATCGCGTGTGATGATTCCCACGCACCCCTGTAATACACGTACCCTGGCCAATCGCGTGTTAAACTTCCCGCGTACCCCTGTAATACACGTACCCTGGCTAATCGCGTGTTAAACTTCCCGCGTACCCCTGTAATACACTTACCCTGGCTAATCGCGTGTTAAACTTCCCGCGTACCCCTGTAATACACGTACCCTGCCTAATCGCGTGTTAAACTTCCCGCGTACCCCTGTAATACACGTACCCTGGGCAATCGCGTGTTACACTTCCCGCGTACCCCTGTAATACACGTACCCTGGCTAATCGCGTGTATAACTTCCCGCGTACCCCTGTAATACACGTACCCTGGCCAATCGCGTGTTAAACTTCCCGCGTACCCCTGTAATACACGTACCCTGGCCAATCGCGTGTTAAACTTCCCGCGTACCCCTGTAATACACGTACCCTGGCTAATCGCGTGTATGACTTCACGCGTACCCCTGTAATACACGTACCCTGGCCAATCGCGTGTTAAACTTCCCGCGTACCCCTGTAATACACGTACCCTGGCCAATCGCGTGTTAAACTTCCCGCGTACCCCTGTAATACACTTACCCTGGCTAATCGCGTGTTGAACTTCCCGCGTACCCCTGTAATACACTTACCCTGGCTAATCGCGTGTTAAACTTCCCGCGTACCCCTGTAATACACGTACCCTGCCTAATCGCGTGTAAAACTTCCCGCGTACCCCTGTAATACACGTACCCTGGGCAATCGCGTGTTACACTTCCCGCGTACCCCTGTAATACACGTACCCTGGCTAATCGCGTGTATAACTTCCCGCGTACCCCTGTAATACACGTACCCTGGCCAATCGCGTGTTAAACTTCCCGCGTACCCCTGTAATACACTTACCCTGGCTAATCGCGTGTTGAACTTCCCGCGTACCCCTGTAATACACTTACCCTGGCTAATCGCGTGTTAAACTTCCCGCGTACCCCTGTAATACACGTACCCTGCCTAATCGCGTGTTGAACTTCCCGCGTACCCCTGTAATACACTTACCCTGGCTAATCGCGTGTTAAACTTCCCGCGTACCCCTGTAATACACGTACCCTGGCCAATCGCGTGTTAAACTTCCCGCGTACCCCTGTAATACACGTACCCTGGCCAATCGCGTGTTAAACTTCCCGCGTACCCCTGTAATACACGTACCCTGGCTAATCGCGTGTATGACTTCACGCATACCCCTGTAATACACGTACCCTGGCTAATCGCGTGTATGACTTCACGTGTACCCCTGATATGCACGTTACCCGCTTTGCGTTCCTTGTTTGGCAGCCCTGTAAACTGGTCCAGGGTTAGCGCAGCCCTTTGCGATGATTTAGCGATTTGGATGGCTTTTCCTTGCGCGAGGGCGTTCTTGGGGGCGTTACTGGAGCTGCTGCAGGGTCGCTGTGATACTCTGCGCCACGGCTGGTTTGGGAGCATGAAATCCATGAATACGCTGTGCGCGGAAATCGGTTTTAGCGCACGTGCCTGGCGCAGTCAATCGCACGCGGACACTCTGCGCCAGCCGCTTGCGACACTTTTCAGCGAAATTCTATGAATTACCCTGAATATGTTCTAAAATGGAATATACCAAAAGAAGATAAAGTGGCTTCCAACATAATTACCTCACATACACTCCACAACTAAGAGCAAGACCAGACGTACAGACTACTCATCACATATCTTACCTGAAATAGTAAGTGCACTTCATTTTACTCATATATTTATAAACTTTCTGTATTAGATAAAAAAATATATTACTTTTTTGTTTTCTCACAGAAATGTGTACTACTCTGGAGTGGCTAGAGGAGCATTTCCCACACGAGGAAATGTCAGAAGATAGTGCACCTAATGGTACACACTTTACCATATAAACCAATTAATAAATATTATTTTGTATACATTTAACATATAAATTTTTTTTTGTACAGACCATACAAAAATTGAAACTACTACAGAAAAAGAAGTGGTGGATAACACTCTGGAACACATAAACGAAAAAATGGACCAACTTATGGCAAATTTTACCAATTTAAAAAACTTTGTGGAAGATCACTTAAAACTAACAAGATACCATTGTCCCACCTGTACTTGTCCCCCCTCACCATATCCCACTCATTTAACCCCAAACCCTCTCCATGGACCAAAATGTTTTGATGACATTTCCATCCCTTCTTCACCTGATCCCAATTATGTTGAAATCCCTAATTCTCCTGTTTTTGTTTCCGTTTCTGCCCCACCTTCTCAGTCATAAATTGTTAATATATGTCAAATAAAGTTACTTTTTTATATTGTGTTGTAATTAGTTTCAGTTCTTTTTGTTAACACCAATTTAGGTGTCCACGGACAGCGCGGTTGTTCGGAAATGTTCATAAATAGATGAAAATGTAAGTGTCCTGAGGACACTATGGGCCTCATTACGACCCAGGCGGTAAGTTACCGCCTGGGTCGTACCTTTACCACCATGGCGTAAACTACATTTACGCCATGGTGGTTGGCGGACCTACTGCCCCATTCCGAGGTTGGCGGGGCGGTAAGTCCCTAATCCCCATTTACCCTTCCCCATTCCCATTTTTGCCCCATAGGGCATAATGGGAGTGGGGAAGGCGTTAATTACGCCACCGTAAATTACGGTGGCGTAATTAACAAAAGCAGGTGTTAAATCCGCCATGGCGCTAAGGGACCTCGGAATCAGGCGGTAAGGGTCGGCGCTGTTTACGCCGCCGTAAACCCCTTACCGCCTGGGTCCTAATGAGGCCCTATATCTGTTCGTAATGTTCTCATGCAAGTTGAAACTGTTCTAAGAACACTTAGGGTGTCCTGAATTGTTCGTAAATAAACGAAAATGGAGGTGTGCTGGGACGCTATGTCTGTCCGTATTGTTCGCAAGTAAGTTAAACTGTGCTAAGAACAAACGGCTGTCCGTAACTGTTTGTTTTACGTGTGACGCACTTTTAATTAGTTCAGGACCCGAACACTGTCCGTAGAACATCAAGGCGCATGCGCAAAACAATGTCCGTACATTGGGTGTCCTTTGGATGGCCGCTTCCTTAGCGAACATGCTCACGAAGCAATCATGTGACCGCGCCAACGCTGATCGCGTGTTCTGAATGCGGACACTGTTTGTGTCCCCGAACACTTCAAAAGTAAATTTCCAAGTAATCCACAATATTTCTCATTAAAAACTCACCATACCACAAATCCCACATACTAATCCTAAGTTTCCACATAGTTTTTGTGACTTTTTGAACCTTTTTTGGTGTTCGATCAGTCTTGCGGACGGCGCGCATGTCTGCGAACAGCGTACAAGCACCCCTATAAAAGACCACGCCCTAGAGCTCATTCTCATTGTGTTTCTGGCTATTCCACAGAGCACACTGCATTTTGCTGCATACTTTGCAGATTTTGAGATTTCCATCTCCAAGCCGATGACATCCATGGCTCCACTATTGCCACCTGGTGCTACATCTGCCTCAGCACCACCGCCCCGCCCTTCACCACCACCATCTCCCCAAGGGCCTGAAGAGGGGAACAGGAGTGAGGATACAGAGGAGGAAGAAGAGGATGACGAGAATGAGGTAGAGGAAATTCCTACTACCCGCCCTCTGCATGATTCTTGGGTGTGGCAGTTGTTTACCATTCATGGGAATGGTCCTAAGGCTCGTGCGAAACGTGTCACCTGCAATGAGTGCAAAATGGTACTCACTAGCGGGAGGCATGGTTCGTATAGCTTTGGGTCCACTACCATGAAGCGACATCTGAACTCATTCCACACTGGGGCCATTCGCCAGGTTGTACCTTGCGAAGAGCGTAGTAGGTTGATTGCCTCTACTTCATCCTCTGTTTCTGATCCTGTCACCACAAGGAACACCTCTGTGGGACAGCGTCTTCCTCAAGCTGCCTCACAGGCCATAAAGAATTCTGATGACCCTTACCTTTCGAGGGTCACAGTTGTATGTATGTATGTGACTGTGATAGGTTAGGGAATTTCCTCTCCCCTGATTTGAGAAGGAAACAGTGTGTCATAATCTGTCATAGTGGTGCTGCCATTTACAATCCAGGGAGAAACCTTCCCTTTGTTCCTATACAGAAAATCTGTTTTCCATATAAAACCTATTTCCAATATCAACAACTGGTTAATAATACATATTTACATTACAGATTAAATAAGGCACGTATCCATCAAAGTCTCATCTTCCTAAGAGTCACAAAATCTGTTTTCCATATAAAACCTATTTCCAATATCAACAACTGGTTAATAATACATATTTACATTACAGATTAAATAAGGCACGTATCCATCAAAGTCTCATCTTCCTAAGAGTCACAAATGACAGTTTTTCGCGCTTTTGGTTGGTTACCCAGTGTCAGATCTGTACCAATCTTTCCAGATACATGCACATACCATCTGGGCATACTTCTGTGAAGTTTCATATTTTTAACATTATCACAAATGCTACAAAGTCAATATTTTGATAGTTCAGTCTCTAAACATCGCACAAATTCCAGAGTAGTTTTAAAACATGACCAACCCTTTCATTTTAACAATCTATAAATTCCAGATTTTTACAAGTTTAGCACAGTTTTCTATAAGTCTTTTTCTCAAACATATATTTTCTTCAGTACCAAATACACAGAGATGCAACCTGAGCTTGTTCCTGCCAGCAGCTGGTTTCTATTGACGCCCGAATTAACATTTTATTTTCAGTCAAGGGAGGTTTTTGTCCCCTGGCAGAGCAACAGGCCAAAGTCCCCCTCCCAGTTCTTTTCACACCTCCCTGCCAGTTTCTCAGCAGAGAGCAGGGGGGAAGATTCCTTTGTTGGGTAGAAGGTGTGGAATGTCTTTGAAGCTCAGTGTGGCTGGCTTTAACTTACTTTAGAAACAATGTTTAAAATAGTCTTTCACTAAAATACAATTTACATTTTTACAAATATATCCACAAATCTCTTAGTTCCAGTCTTTTTAAAATATATTTTTGAATTGTATCCACGTCCATTGCTTTTGATAAGAAGTCTCTTCTTTTGCATACTTTGATTTTAATGTAGAAGTTTAAAATGACAGGTTAAGTAAAAGCCAGCTTTTGACACAGGCGAGCGGTGATACTACGCCCATTTCTGACATATTTTTCCCATGCAAGCACCTTTGAATGTAGATTTTCTTCTGATAAAATATGTTTCTGCTGACATTGTGCTTAAGTGAATTATTTAAATAAAGTGATGTTTAACACCCAACAAGGATGTTGGATCTTTTGTGAGGTTTGAAATCCATGATTTTTGCACTTTCCACAGCCAAGGAAAAACGGATTTTTAAGGCAGTTTTGGGTTTTCCTTTGCAATGCAGCACTGCTTTTTCAAGTAGTTTCATTTTCCTCTGTGGGCAGCCAAATGATAGCTACCCAGACCGGTAGCCCTGTACTGAGTTCCATGGAAATGGACAACACCACAACAAAACCATTCACGAGCCCCGCCATGCCACGGCCAGGAGCAATGTGCACTGAACACAAAGTCACTGCCATGCACGCACCAATTGCGCCCTGACACACCCCGCCTGGCCAAGTAGGGTTGCCCAGCTGCCATACACACATGGACAAGTGCAATGTCACGCTACCCAGTCCACAGCAGCCCCGCATCCATCTGCGCTGGGATGCCTGGAACCACTCAAACGACTGGTCGGCACAACACAAACCCCCCTGCCCACCCTGCCATCCCCACTGTACAACTACAACACTGAATTGCCAATATCACAGTCCCCATCTCCTATATCCCAACTCATATCCTGCACCAGCACCCCCGCCCCTGCCAAACATGTTCATTCCTGTGACAACCATGTCACCTGCCCTGTCTCCCATGCTGCCCCAATCCCACCCACAAAGGAAGCCACCCCAAGAAATAGCATGTCCCCCAGACACAGATGCAAGGCCGTCTGGTAGCAGATACAGCATATGTGTCGACCCAGTTTTTCCAGCACTCCCTCCCGAGTCACTGCTGTTTCCGTTGTTGGTGCTTTCGCTTATGGTCACACTGTGCCTGATGTTTCCGGCAACGTTGATTCCAGCATCGCAGCTCGCACTTCACCAGACCGGACACCATGCCGGTAATCAGTGTTACCGGCACGTTGTTTCCAGACCGGCAAACTTGTAATGAGGCCCAAAGTATGTAATTGCCAAACCTTTATACAGATCAACCAGAAATGTGTTGGTATAAAATATATATTCTCAAATACCTATTTGACATTGCAGTGATGGCAATAAACCACTCCATCTTTTAAAATAAGTGAGCAATAATGTTTTTGCACAATATCAGTTTTGATAGATTGTTGTACTTGTATTGTGTGATACAATAAGATTAGGTGCTTATTTATTGTTATGGGTTACATGTTGGGGAGACAAAGACCCACAGACGTATTCTAAAAGTGTGGCACAAGTAAAACATATGTAAATGATTCATGTTGTTCTTTGCAGGTATTTTGCAGGTCAGCTTATTCACAGTGGTGAACTGCACATTTCTTGGGGGCTGTGGAGCAGCTAAAATGATTCACTGTGCAGCCCCCTTTCATACATTAGAGTCGGGTGGATGCTCCTGCCATTACTGAATTTAAGGCGCCTAGAACCCATGTGGGTGTTGGGAGCACATTTCACAGTGCCAGGCTCTTGTAACAAGGTCTCCAATCTGACATTGACTGACAAGAGGTGATTGGAACACCTCTCATCCTGGGGAGAGAGGCCTACCAAGGAAGAATCCAGAGCCAGTCCTACTCTAGTTTGGGAAAGTGGCAGTTGAGAGGGCCACATTTCTTGTCCCTTCCCCAAGTGCCAGACTGTACAATTACAGTGCCAATTCGCATCACCCCATGCCTCTTAACCAAAGTGCCAGACACATTTTCTCTTTCTTCTCCAGAAATGCCTACTAAGTAACAGTCAAGGGAGAAAACCAGGCACATGTCAGCAACCCATCAGCTCCCCATGCAAACCCATTTCAAAACCCAACTGGGGAGCGAGAACCAGCAGAATGAGAGCCAGAGGTCCTGCATGCCTGTAATTCAATCTACATGAGTAGCAGACACACGGGCAAGGGGGATAAAAGAACCTCCAGGAAGCAGGAAATTGTGGGTTGTTCAGGTGGGTTCAGAGGACATGAATGTGTCAGACCAAGAGATCTGCTGGAGAAATAATTTATGTATTTATTACATCTGTTGATAGTGCCCATACCTGGAAGTATCACAGCACTAATTACAATTACAGTACAGGCAAGAGAACCATGAGAAGGTAGGACAAACAATAGTTAAGATTACAATACAGACACTACAGTCATGAGCTGGTAGGACATGCATTAGGCACATCTGTTAAACAGTCAAGTTTTTATTTTTTTTCAGAGGGATTAGATATGAAGATATTCTTGGATACAAGGTGGTAGAGTGTTTCAGAGAGTAGGGGGTGTAACAGTGAAACTTTCGCCACCTGCTCCTTTTCTGGTGAATCTCAGTCTTACTAGCAATGAGATGGTGGAGGAGCCTAAGCATCGTGGTTTGGTACTTTTGGAGATGCTCTGGTTGAGGTAGGTGGGTGCAGTGTTGTGGGTGCATTGGTGTGTAGTTGATATGATTCTAAACTCAATGCAGGCTTTGATGGGCAGCCAGTGAGCCTTGTGCCTTACATGTGAGCTGTGGTCTGATCGCTTCATACCCCAAACCGCCCGAGGGTGTTGTTTCAGATAAGTTTGAATTTGGGTATGTTTCGGGTTGATGTTCCAGAGATGATAGCATTTCAGTAATCCAGTTTACTGAAAATAATAGCCCTGGCTAGTGTTAGGCAGTTGTTAGAGGACAGACATTTTCTACTGAGGTTGAGGAGTTTTGTTGAGGAGGTTGCAGATGATGCCAGAGCCTTAACATGGTTTTTCACAGATAGTTCAGAGTCAAGCTAGACTACCAGGGTTTTCACATGGCTAGATACAGGAGTGATGTTGTCATTAACGGAGAAGGAGGCAAAGGCATGATCCAGATGTCAAAGTTGGTGTAGGAAGTCTGTAATGAGGAGGTCTGTCTTGTCATTATTCAAGCAAAGATGGTGGTTAGCCATACAGGCTTGGATAATATTATAGATTTGATTGATATTAGCACAGTCTAGGCTGTGGTTTCCGTTGAATTTCAGAAATACTTGGGTATCACTGGCAAAGTTTGTATAGGGGATTTCAAGACTGTCAAAAGGGGCTTATTATACATGTAGTATAGCATGGGAGACAGATATGAGCCTTGTGGGAACACATTAGAGACAGGGATCGGATCTGCTGCTTCGGAACAAGCAAAGATCCTGGAGGAGCGCTCACTCAGAACAGAGTTGATCCAGCTGTTGGTGTCTTTGTAGAGGTTAAAAGTGGAGATCAGGTGGTGACATAGGATGTCATGGTCAACAAGATCGAATGCTGCAGATAGGTCAAGTAAGTGGAAGATGTTGATTCTGCTGCGTTACAAACACTATTGAGCTGAATCCTAAGGTAAAGGAAGGCAGCCTCTTTGCAATGTCTTGGTCCAAAGCTAAATTGGCGTGAGCCGAGAAGATTATTATGGGGCTCCAAGAGAGAGTGGAGTTGATTGTAGGCAGTACAATCAATGATTTTAAGTAGGTATGGTACTGTCATGATAGTCCGGTAGTTGGTTGGGAGGATCGGCTCGAGAGATGGTTTGTTGAGCAGGGGAGTGACCCATTACTATTACTATTATTATTATTATGGTATTTAATGAGCATGGACCTAGCTTCGAGAAGCACATGATTGCTTTGCATAGGTATACACCAATACAGATACATAACATAGCACTTTACAGAAGTGTACAACATTACAGATGAATTACAGAACACTTTTCAGTGGTAACAAAAGAACAGATAGTGGGGGGTAAGATACAGAGGGGGACAGAGGAGGGGTACATCTGTACAGGGTGGTGTGAGGAGTGGGGCGGGCAGTGTCTAGTGAGTAAGGTGGTGTGAGTGGTGTACGTGATGGCCTAGGTGTTGAGGAGGTAGAGACTCCGTGAAGAGGTGGGTCTCTTTGATGGTTTCAGGCTTCCTCTGTAAAACGAATTTCCATTAGCTGTTTGTATTTTTCTTTCGCTTTTGCTTTCTACCCCAAAATCGATTTTCCTACCTGGTTTCCACATTGCCCTTGTGTGCTGATTAGTAGTCTCTAAGCTTCCCCATCTCCTCAAGCATAGCAACATACATTTCCTTTCTAGCTGTCCCTAGCAGCTGTGAGTAACCATGCGAGTAATAAGCACAATCTGATTCTGCGTTTTGCAGGAGGCGAACAAGGCATTAATGAATTTGGCAATGATAGGTGCAAGGGGGTCTGGACACATCTTGATGAGGTGGAGGGAATATGCCTCCATTGCAGTTTGAAGTTTTTAGGCGGTGGATGATGGTTAGGATGTCAGGAGGAGTGACAGGGAAAAGTGGAAAGGGGCTGTGGTGGTCCTGGGGTGGTTCACTAAGTGGGGTGGGGAACAAGTATTTTTTAAGGATGGTTTTCTCTTTGAAGTTATGGGTATTGTTGGCCAAGGTAGATTGGATGAGGGAGCACCACACTTTATCTTTTGGGAAGCTGGTGTTGGGAGGTTCTGGGGATTCAAGCTCCTAAACATTTTGAAAAGTTCTCTGGTTTTGGAACTGGCTTAACTGATGCTTGTGTCGTAGATGCTGGATTTGGTGGTAACAATATAAGATGTGTGTGTATTGGTGGTGGGGAGAAAGGCCTCTTTGTGTGCATGGGAAGGGTTTTTTCTGCACCAGTGTTCCTGGTCCCTTTTCTGTCTGCGGAGGGGAACTAGTTCATCAGTGAATCAGTTGTGGTTGTGGTCTTTTATCTGTAACGCTGTTTTGAGAGGTGCAAGGAGGTCAAGTGTTTACAGGAGCGTAGCATTATAGGCGGTGAAGATAATTTACGGGTCATCACTATCAGGCAGTAGTGCAAATGCAGCGCAGATAGTAGGTTCCAGCAGCTACTTAGTGAATTTACTGGTGTGTCTTGCAGTAATAGGGAGCTGGTTGGTGACTTTTTGAGGCTACAGTAGATTTAAGAGTCAGGGTGAATAGGATCAAAGAGTGATCTGCCTAAGGCAGGGGGTCAATGATGGTGACCATGATGGACATGTTGACATTATCAATCCAATCACGTATTCAGCCTTTACTGTGAGTGGGCGTGGTGTTGATTTGAATAAGATTAATCTCTTGAAGTGTGGCACTGTGGGCCGCCGCCTTGGGTTCAGTGGTGTCATTGATACCAAGTTTAAAGTCACTGAGTATTATACGTTTATTATTAGGCTTAATGAGTGGTAAAAGGAGAAGAGGGATGTCAGAGGTAACAGTGCAGTAGAGCGTGGAGGCAATTTTTGAAAGAGGTGATGTTTTGATTTCTGAGTGCAAATGATACTGCATTGTGAGTGTGCATGAAAGACTAGCAAATGTGATTAGGGGTGGGAGTATAGGGAGGACATGTGAAGTGAATGTGAAAGTGATAGAGGGGCTGGAGTTGTATTAGTAGTGGAGAGGAGGATAGTAATGTGGAGGAGGGAGTAGTAGTGTGGAGGAAAGAGTAGTAATGTGGACTAGGGAGTATTGACCTAAAGGGGCAGCAAGGCTAAGAAGGAGTGAGAGATATCTTCCAGACAGTCGAGGAAGATGCAGTCAGTAAAAGGTGTTTAGGTGGTTGAAGTTGGAAGGAAGAGAGTAGTAAAAGGGAAGGATCAGAGAGTATGAGAGGGAGGAGGATATGTGTGTGATATGAAGAAGACCGATTTGGGCAGAGTTTCTGAAAGGCACTTTTAATCAACTGATTGTAATGGTGTAGGGCAATTCCCTGAGTGAGGGTAGACAGACAAGGATATTGCCTTTACGCAACCTCAATCAACTAGACTCGCATTTAGGCTAGCAAATGTGATTAGAGGTGGGAGTGTAGGGAGTGAAAGTGAAGTGACTATGAAAGTGATAGTGGGGCTTGAGTTGTATTAGTAGTGTAGAGGAGGATAGTAGCGTGGAGGAGGGATTAGTAGTGTGGAGGAAGGAGTAGTAGTGTGGAGTTGGGAGTATTAACCTAAGGGGGCGGCAATGCTAAGAAGGAGTGAGAGATATCCGACAGGCAGTGGAGGAAGATGCAGTCAGTACAAGGTGTTTAGGTGGTTGAAGTTGGAAGGAAGAGAGTAGTAAAAGGGAAGGATCAGAGAGTAAGAGGGAGAGGCGTATATGTGTGTGACATGAAGAAGACTGATTTGGGCAGTGTTTCGGAAAGACACTTTTAGTCAACTGATTGTAATGGTGTAGGGCAATTCCCTGAGTGAGGGTAGACAGACAAGTCTATTGCCTTTACACAACCTCAGTCAACTAGACTAGACCTTAGACAGTAGCGGTCAATCTTGTGCATAGGCTAATATGAGGAATGAGGATGCCTGTGCTACGGAGGATGGTGCTTTCTAGAAGGGAGAGAAAGAGGGATATGTAAAGATCAAAACATAGGTTACTCAGGAATACTGCAGGTATGAATGTAATCCTTTTTAATCAGGTTACAGGTTCGGTACCTTTCAGGATCAGATGACATCAGGTACATCAGGAGATAGGAAGTACAGAGGGGATCCCACCCGGGCTACATCTTCCAACTGCTCTGGGTGGAGTCACATTCAACCCCAACCATTCCAGTCACCCTCATAGCATTCCATTCATGACATCACACCATGCATTTGCACACCATGCCTTCAGGGGATGGGGACAGAGCAAGTGAACCCATTCATAACAGGATGGCCCTAGGCCCCTGAGAAAACATTGACTGAAAACCTGAGAACTTTAACTGAGACTCAGAGCTTTCCTTGAGCCATATGTGACACCCTTGAAATGACCTGCCATTGTGAAATGTTACACAATGTTACAGAATGCATCTCTATCCATTTTGGGGGATAGGAATGCAAGTGTAACATCAGTGGTTGCAACCTCTGCTATCACACTTAAAAAAGTGATGCATGATTGGGTTAAAGCAGACTGGCAAAAGGAAATATGTCTAATTTATGGCCATGTCAAGGTGCATTCCATTCTACTCAATATTGACATCTGTTATCTGCAGATTCAGATGCCCTTTGAGAATTGAGCAAACGTTTATTTTCCCTAAGTGATGGGAAACTTGTACCCATATAGCTTTTTGAGCACTGGGCCCTTACTGGTCTTTAGTCAGTTGATATATTCGTTTTATATTTAATTCAATCTTACTGCTGATCATTCTAGACCACACAAGGTATCCGTTCACAATTTCCAGGTTAAACATCCTAAAACATGCGTCAGTTATTGTACCATTAACAACCCACTTGCAAATATTGGCAAAGTTGAGCAACCTCCTGATAGTGGTGAAACATTCATTTTTTCAGAGCACTCCTTTTTGTTGGTGCAAGCCAAATTTTGATAGTCAATGAAAAAACTGCAATGAGGATAGATCTGAGGGGTTGCACAATTTAATACGGTAGCTACAATAATATCAGTCACAACATTGCTTACATACACCAGTTTCATCCACGTGTTCTTAGTTGCTTATCTGATTAATACTTATAGGTAATTGGTCCAATGACTCATGAAGTGTTGCGTTGAATTGGCATTTAAATATGTTTGATGGATAACCCCATAAAAAACACAGAGATGTAAAGGGAAATTCAGGCCTCTACCTGACAATCACTGTTTAAGGTTCAAACAAACAATGTCGGGAGGCCATGGGTTGCAATGCAGCAGTGTGCCATGCTAGACTGAAACCAGAAACTCAACTGCTTCAATCGAACATATGAAGCCAAATTTATACAAAAAATATATCAGTTTATTAGTCTTCCAAAGTAAGAAACAAATTTAAAAAAAAAACGAAATCGAATTCATTCTCAATCTCGGTGTAATGCTTAACAACTCTTAATTCCTTGACTAAAAAGAAGATGCACAGTGCAAATGATTGTTTATCTATATAAATGGCAAACAGAAAATACAATTTCAGGGGCTATCGTTGTACTTCCCTCACGAACACCAGTGTACATAAAGTGTCATGTGTCATACATTTTCACCATTCAATCGCATCAACACTCTAGACTCACTGAAGCTCATTTATTCATCATGATTCTTTCATTCCAACATGTTTCTTTCCGAAAAGTGTATGAATAATAAATTGGAAATTCATCAGGGAACTGTCTGCAATCTAGAAAACACTGTGATTCATAAAAACAAATAGAAGAAGCAAAACAATTGTAACAGCATTGAATTCAATCGTAATCAAATTGGCAGCAGAAATGTGTCTATATTTCTTGAATTGCACTCTTAGGATCAGTGATAGGATAAGTGGTATCTCTCAAAGTTCTGTTTTTGGTTGGGGTCTTGGGTATCACCTGCAATGGAATAGACATTGATATCATTGATCATATGTCTAATAAAAATATTTAACTACATTACATTCTGCACACTTATATATAATTTTTTAGTGGCAGAGTCATGGAGATACATAATCTCTAACATGCTGGTTCACGGCAGTGGTGGAGGCAAACACCATAATACTGTAGTATTTCTATGTGTTTGGTTAAAAAAGAAGCATGGTTTATAGGCCTAAATAGCCTTTACGGCCCAAAAGATAACATGGGGCAGAGGACTACACATACAGGTCCAATATTGCTCTATCTGGATCTTGGATTCTACACAGGATGGAACATAGAAATTTGTTTTAGCTTTTTCAACAGTAAATAGAGTTCACCAGACTCTTACCAAGCTAGACGTGATTGGTGACTCAAATACTCAATTGTTTACGCAAAACATCCTGCACATCCATATCAGTGGAAGCTGGATTCTGTCAGAACTGTTTATTTTCACAGCAACAGTTGTCGTGTTCGTTTTCTAAACTATTGCCGTTCTGTAAACCATAGAAGTTTGCCACAAACTTCATGAGCTTCATTCATAACTTAATGCAAACAAAACAGGTCAGTGCATTACTTCAGTCTTTGTATTTAATGCCAAAATGCCACCAACTCATTCTGAATGGGTGGGTCTAAATTGGGTGAACAGCAACAATACTCTGTGCCAACTATAACAGGTAGAAAATAATTCCTCATACATGTTTGTAATTCCCAGTCTGTGCTTCCTCGCCAAAAAATGGCTGTTCGAGATGTAGAAACCCAGGAGGGGCCGCGTCTCTTAACGGATTATGTAATTCATTGTTCTTAATTAGCCTCGTTCAACGTTCATCCTATCGTCAAAAAGGCAAACACAAGGAAATAGGAGTCTCTAAAAACATGCTATTTCCCATTTTCATTACCATTACGTGAACACCCGTATGGAAAAAACAGGATTATTAGTGCGGGATATGACGAATATGCATCAGTTGTAAATACCCGATTTATGCTGTCCTCCACTAGGTCTGAGATTAAATGCCTCACAGTGTCTCTGCAGGACGAAACGAGGTTGATGGATAACCCCACCTCGACATTAGGAAAACAAGCACATCTAACTCCATCTAGGTACACAAGGATCACAATAATACTGTTGCTGAAACAAGTGTAGAGTCCAAACCGTTTTCCTTAAGTTCCATGTTGGAGACAGAGACAGTTACTTTTGAGTTTCTCTGTAACGTCTTTGTTCAAATCACCATACTAGCGCTTAAATGATATATACTCATATTGTGATTAACCTGGATCAACATGTGTTACCAATGGGCGAGTCAGTTTTTCGTACATGTATGACTTTGTTCAGAATAAACTGCACAACCTTTTTCAAAGTTAGACATGTGGGTTGTTCTTCCTGGATTAAACCATTGTGGTTGGTTCAAGCCTTGTATGTGGGTTCATGTCTTAGAATGCTATTTTTACACGCAGAGAAGGATGTGGGTCACTATCAATAAATGAAGAAGGCACTTACCGTATTTTGTTTCCACAGCTATCACAGTGTTTAGCAATGGCCCAGTTTCACCATCTTATTAATGCAGCACATTCATGCTTGCCCTGGAACAGTCTAGCTGCTGCTGTTATTGTAACCACTGTGCACGGCATTGATTCCTCTCAGATAAAATGTATGGAGGTTTAATGTAACAGCACATTGCTGCAGTTTCAGTACTTAAATCTGTCAGAAGAACATATTTCTACTTAAAGAAAATATATCTTGATAATGAAACACCTTCATTTGTTCAATAATATCACTAGTCATTGTGAATTCATAGGAAGCTATGTTTTGAGGTTGTTTCCACCTTTACTAGTGACACTTTAATCAGATAAAGCTTGAAAACATGTTGCATTTGGTTCAAATAATAAGATTGCTTATTTCTTTTAATTCACTTGAAGGACCTCGTATCTGACCACAAGAACATAGGTATCCATGTGCCACATTATACGTCTTGCGGTAATCCACCACAATTTCATCTGACTAAAAATAGCGTTACCGCCAGGTCGTGTGGTGCAATTAGCGCTGCATCACAACCTTGCTTGTATGCGTCCCCGACATTGGCAATAGCGCTATTAGCACCTGGAGGAAATTGCACTGAAATAAGGGCTACCACTGAAACTTCAACACTGATAGAGGTTCCACTGGCAACCCCAGCTCTACTAGTGCCAGCAGAAATTGCATCACCAACGGAACTGGAAGCTTTGCAGCAGCCATTTTGAAAAACACAATCCATGAAATATCTCCATTCCTGCAGCCATCCCGACCTGGAAACAAGCCAGAATGACTCAGGAGAGGATCAGAGGCAAGGTGGCCAAAGTTCAGTGAGGGGGAGCTGGTGGTCCTGACCAATGAGGTTTTTGCTCACACTGATGAGCTATATGGTACGGCCTTCACTGCTGGAAAATATCAGCACAGAACAGGACAGCAATCTGGCATGCCATCAGCCAGAAAGTGGCAACTATGGCTAGCATCCACCATGATGGGGAAGACTGTCACAAATTCTGGAATTACCTCAGGGTCAGGGTTCATGGGCTGCTATTGCAACAGCGCCCGCAGTCCCTTGCCACAAGAGAAGGAACTATGGAGCCACTGGTCCTTGTCACCTAGGAGGAAAAGTACAACCCAGTGCTGGGATTGGAGGGAACGAAGGGAGTCAGAGGTGCGGAGGTGGGTACCAGCAGCCAGGAGGCAGGCGGTGAGTCAATCCCCCCCAGCACAAGTGCATGCACAATGACAGTCTAGCATAAGATGCCCAGTGGACAGGGACACATGTCAGCAGAACCAGTAGCTGGCATGCCAACAGGGTGGAGTGAGGGGGTGGCACAGCAGCCACCCTTCACAGCAGCCACGGGGCAGAGCATCAAGGGCACCCCTGTGCATTGTAGCAGTGGGAAGGGGTGGCAAGTGACCTATCCAAGTGCCATGCACACCACACCCCTGCTGGTGCACACTGCACCAGTGGGACTGTGGTGCCTGCGCAACCACAACACTGTGCAAGAGTCACACCAGCATCCAGCAGGCCAAGTGGGCCGGCCTCATGTTGGTAGAGGATGTGGGGGCATGAAGGGCCACAGGCATGCATACCAAACATCAGATGCCCCAGTATGGACACCCTCCACCCACAGGTCAAAGACCAACTGCCCATGTTTCACACACTCATTGCTGCTAGCATCCCTATGATACTGTACCCAAATGCAATCTACCCTGACCAGCCATGCTCATCTGCCCAAATGAGAGGGGTCCCGCCCTGTACCATAGCAAATGTGCATTGCATGTCAACACACGTGGATGAACCAAACCTGGCAACATTTCCTCTGTAGCCTACAAGCACTAATGTATCCCCAGAGGCATCAGAGGAGGAAAAGGGGGAAGGTCCACCTGGGAATGACACATCCAGACCCTCAAGGTCTGCCACCACTACTGCCACCCCACAAAGGTGCAGCCAGCCCATGCCAAGACAGATCTCCCACCTTTAGACACCACAATAAAGCAATGCCAGCCGAAGTTCACCCCACCAGAACCACCACTGCGCCCACTCCCGCAGCTGGAGAGTCTGACACTGTGACCACACCTCCAGGCTGGGCAACTATGGAAACACAGGGGGACAACAGACTGGTGTCACCACACGCAGAAGGGCCACATACCCCTGGGTGCTCTCACCAGCACCGGCATAGACCAACACCTGAGAGCCCCTATTGCTGGCAGAATGCTCACACACCTGAGACAGACATGGACTCCCCATCCAATGGCTCCCCTGATGACAGCTCCGGCACACTGCACAGCCCTCCTCCCATACGGCACACACCAACAAGCAGCACAGTGCTGCAGATGCTTGATGCGATGGAGTGGAGTCAGAGGGAGATAGTGGCAATAGGCACCAGGAACTCTGAACACTTGCAGGCCATATGGGACAACACCAAAGCGGCCACCCACAGGATTGTGTGGGCCATCGCAAAGATCCAGGCTGAGAAAACTGCCAGTATGGCCGCCCTGACACTATACACCCAGAGGGTGAGGGAGATGACTGAAAGTGTCTCTGCTCTGGCAGAGGACATCCACCATAGCCACGAGTTGACATCCCAACAGATGCAGATGCCAGGCTCTATCCCTTCTACTACTACCACTCCCACAGAGGAGTCACAGCAGGGAAGACTGAGGTGTCAGTAACAGCACCTTCAGTGCCCAAGATCACCGGTGGCTGGCGGGGGGGCGCATGGTTGTAATGTATTCTAAACACAAATTGCAATGAGTCGACATGATGGGGAGTTGGTTGAGGGAGGCGTGAGGGGAGATAATGGGAAGTTGGAGGGGGGAGGCGAGTCGAGAGGCGGAATAGTTGGGACGCTTCATTACATTAAAACCATTAAACGTCATCAATGCGAGGACATTCTTGATTGTGTCATTGTCATGTTTATTGATAGAGGCGAGTGTCACACAGTTGTGCACCGCTTGTGTCATGTTAAATTGTCAGAAGAAATTGTCTATCAGTCCCTGGTACGCCAACCTACCATCCCTCACATCATCTCTGGCAATGTGTGTATTTGCCTCTGCCACAGGCACTGCATCCTCATCCTCTGGGGGTGGCATGTCCACATCAGGGGGTAGTGGGACATTCCACTTCAGGCAGATATTGTGCAGCATTCCACACACAATCACAATTGTACCCACTTTCTATGTAGCATACATCAGGGCTCCACCAGTCCAGGCAGCGTAATTGTGCCTTCAGGAAGCCGAAGGTATGCTTGATGCACACACAGGTTCTGCTGTGAGCATGGTTGTAGGCATTATCCTGCAGTGTTTGTGGATCATGCACAGGGGTCATTAGCCAGGGCAGCTGTGGGTATCTGGAGTCACCTGCATGGGGGAGGCACAGGCATTAGTCATGGTGCAAGTTGTGGGGGTGGGCATATTAGGTCTATGGACAACTTGTGCATGCAAATGGGTCTTCTTTTCATGTGTGACATGTTGTTTTATGGGTGATGTTGCTTTAGTGCCAAAGGTCGGTGGAAGCAGAACATATACACTGGCTATTCCTTAGTCAGTTAGCGGCTGAGCCCTAAATGGACAGAGCTATTGAGACCTTATATTATAATTATTTCATGTAACACAGATTAGAGAAGCATTGTCCTAATTCCTGTGAACTGATGCAACTTCAGTCTTCCATTATGTAAAATCAAAGCTTTTATTATCTTAGCAGCTCTAATGCATTTTATACATTGTCCTTCTTCAGGGATATGCATAAAGTACAACATATGAAATGATAAAATCTAGTAGGAGGCTACAATATAATCATCTCAATTTTTGTGCACATTGTCTATACTGTTCTTGTTCCTACATAGCTGCATTTGTAACACCTTCTCAAAAGATGTATAAAACAGAAAGAACACACCAAACTTCCTGAATCATTATCCAAAATATTCATGGCCATTACATTAGCAATGTGAATCCCCCTAAGAAGATTATAAGTAAAAGATACTATTGTATAAAAAAGGGTGTTCACATGCCTTCCCCATTTCCAAATACACTTCTGAGGCCTATCGATCAGCTATTACACTGGATAATGTAAAAGAAAACAGAAATCATAAAGAAAAGTAATGTATCACTATTCTTATGTACATGCATACATCGAGTCTCGGGAGGAAAGCTCAGGGGCAAAATGCTCGCCTTGGAAGCAAGACGACATCCCCAGGTCCGCGCTTAGAAACCTCTGGGTACTAAGTGCATTATAAATAACCTATCATATCATAGCATATGGGTAACCATTAGTATATCCTATAGTGGGTAGCTTTTCACCTCCTATAAGGACAATGGATGCTCCTGCGATATTCAGTATAGCTTGTTTACATATAGAAATAAGAGACGGTTTACAAAAAGCCAGTAAACAGCGCACAATGTAAACCATGGTTGATTAATTCAATTGTGTGACATCATAACCAGGATGTCATCACATCACTACTCCCAGCCATACGTGCAGGAATGTAAACAAATATTCAAAATGTTAGAGGATGTAATCAGCTACACTTCATAAAAAAGAAGACTAATAAGATTTCAACAATAATTGAAATGTAATCTATAGTCATGTACTGTGCAATAATTATTGCATAGGTAAACTGTGATCTGAATATACATCAAAATGTGCATAGAAATGTACATAATAGTATGCATTCAATCTTCATACAATATTCAAAATGTGTATCATATATTATATACAGAAGTAAAAACATGTATGTACAGAGATAAAAAATATATGCACGTTTTGCATCTAGACGCATATGTAAAAATGTGTATCAAGTTACGTGATGAATTACAAACTTAAACACAGTATAACCTGAACGTATGTTTATCTGGAGCATCATCATATGCGTTTTAATTTCTCTACACACCAGCATAAAAAGTACATTTTGTCAAATCCAAGTAACAAATCTTTAAAAAATGATGAGCGACCTACTGGTCAAAGTAAAATGTAAGTTTATCAGTGCGTTCGAGTGACACTACACATCAGCTTTTAAATGATAACTTGTGACATCTAAGTAATTACATTTTAGAAAATAAAATGCAAACTTTCTGATCAATGAGCAATATAGACATCAATTATATGATGGGCATAGCAAACGTTTTTTAAACTCTAATCATATACTCAGATGGTAATCATGATAGAAAGTTGGCACACTTTCATGATGAGAAGTGATAGTAATGCGTTCTATTCAGTAACAGGAATTGGAAACACAGCTGCAAGAGTTGTGCATTGTCATGGTGGAATTATTCTAAAAACAAAAAATAATTCTGAGCCTCGAAGCCCCTTATATATCACTTTCAGTATCTAAAAATTAATTTATGACATTTGATGTCCTAACTCCAAAAGATGCCGCACCATAGTTACCTTCATGTTACGTGTTTGCAAGTTAGAATGGTACTTGTTCCAATGAGCTTAACATTTCTTCAAGATTGTCCGACGTAATACTTGCCACCAGGACAGTGTATGCAATAAATACTGTTCTGTGTCTCACCAGGTAGTGTAACAACATAATGTTATTCGTTGTCCTGTGCTTGGGTAATATCCCATGTTACCTTTGGTTACATAACTGCAATTCTTCACGCATTGTAAACAGGGAAACATTTTTAGGTCATGCTCTATGTGTCACAATATCATTGTGCATCTATAAACCCTTAATGTTCCCTAATTTCTGACCATATGAGATAATTATCCAATGGTAATGTATTATCTTCTTAAATGTATGATTATGCAAAGATAACTTTGATAGTGTTTCTGACCACTCTTTAAACTATATGTCTACTATATGGACATTAAAGAACAACACACCATGAATCATTCAGTGTGTAAATCTTTGTAGTCACAAGATCCATTGAAACCTTATTGCTGCAAGTTAGCTAGGATCTGCTAATAGTTCCCAGGAGAACGTGGCTGAAGTAGAAAGGGACCAGTCAATATTTTTTGAAGCCACCGTGCTAGGAACCTGGGTGTTCACTGGGAATGTATAGGGAATCAGAAAATAAATATTGTGAAATAAAAAAAAAGGTATGCAGTTTGAAATCACCCATTGGCATATGATCATGGGAAGAGGGCTGTGGGGCGAGGGAACTAACAACAGGGAACCAATCATCAGGAGAGGTTTTGTTGTCCTTAGGGGGCAACAGTTGTGTGTGTCCTTGCTGATGTCTGCAAGGTACCTCATTGGTCGGATGCCATGTAAAAATGTTGTTAAATGTGTGTATGCACACATGGTAGGCGTTGACAGCTAAATTCAGTCAGTTCATTTCCACAGGGCTATTTGAACCGTTCTTTCCCAGCTGCATTCTGGGCCTAAATAAATTGTGTTACTTCCTGCTACGTGTACGCACATTATTGGATCACTTTGGTGTTCCAGTTGTTAATTCCCTTTCAGGACCCCTGACACAGCTGTCCCCAGTATTTTATATACTTGTGCCAAACAAGATGATTTAGTATGTGATTCCCACACATGTACCAAATACTTGCAGTAATACCTTGTTCAACATATCTGAAATCGGAATTCTGAGATATGAATTCTAATAAAGCCATTATAAAAGTCTTTGAAACTCTACGCTCTCCTTCTTGTACCGAAAGCCATTCTACAGCCCTATGTCTCAAATCATGACAAATAGTGTTATATATATATATTTCTAACATCTACTGTAAACAGTATATCAGTGGTCTTAGTATCAAAGGTTTTCTAGAATAGTCAAATTTTGTTTTGTTTTTCACATGTGACAATGTTTTTGTTTTATTGCGTTTTTTATGAGAAAATCTCTATAAGTGCCCAAGGTGATAAGATACTGTTAGTTGCTGAGGCTATAGGGCATACATATAATGAAAGATGTTCCCGAAAGACTCAAGTTATAGTAACATTTAGAAGACTGTCAGTGCATATTCAACTGATAGCTTAAACAGAACGAATCATTCAGTGAAACATATGTATTTTAGTGTCACCAGTCAGCAAACCTCAATTGTGCCTATTGTTGGTAGCACATATAATACAACATTCAAAAAAGAATATGTAAAGAAAATATATATATTTTATTTTAGAAAAGAGAACACAAAAATAGCCACTTGTTGGCTTCATGCATGAGAACTAATTACACTGAAAAGTAAACATAGATAACCAAATCTGCAAATATAAACAACATACATTCAGTTTTGTTAGGAAGGGCACATGAGATATACGAGAGGAGGAGATATGAAGAAGAAGAGGGAAACAGCATAAATAATTGGCAAAGCAAGACAACACTTATTTTGTTCAAGGTCTTTTATCCATCCAAGTTATACAGTTCCACAGACAACACTAGTTCAAATAAGGATCTTGGTCTATACATGCAATTTTCTATGGATAACTGGAAAAGAAGACAGATCATAACTAACTGACCCTTACTAGCTCAGGGGTATAGTTTGTAAACTTAATGATGAGCAATCAATGTTAGTTTTTTTCTTTGTTTCACAAGAAAGCTAAAGAAAAATTGTGAAACAGGAAAACATTCTATAGGTCAGCCAGGGGGTGAAGTCATACTCTTGTGAATCCTGGATAGAATATAACAAATGGGATTAGTAGGATGTGCATTATAAAGGAAATATTTAGTTTTTTTGCTTATTAAGTTCCTTTCCTTTGCTTCATTAAGTAAATCCTTAACTTTAGATGTAATGTTTGATGAAGGGTCAATTTCTAGAGGGACATTTATATCTCTATCTACCAAATGGTGTTAGGCAGAAACCTGTGCAGTTCCTTTAGGGACCAATGCAAAAGATTTAAGACTACTGGTGTTTGGCAGTAAACCCACTTGGTAGCAGTCTGCACCACACAGGTTCACTTGGTAGCTGTGGCTGAGCAGTCAGACTTCCCTCAAGAAGAGTTAGGCAGTATACAGAGCATACAAAACAGGTACAGAAATACAGTAGCACAAGCAAACACTGACCAGAGCTTGGGTGTAAAAGTATATAATTATTTATTTAACACACACTTATAAAACACACTAGCACTAAATTGGTAAGATCAGTCCAAAACACAATCACTATTATCATATGTACATCCCTGATTACTTGTTGGACAAGTCTTAGTTAACACCACTTATTTCCAGACAGAGGTGAGCGCTTAACGTTCGATGGCACTCCAACAAGTTAAATAAAAAGGGAGGGAAAAAGCAGAATTATGGAAGCATACACAATAAACACTTTTTAACGAACCACAGCAAGTTAGGAAGGCACAGTCTACTGGTGAGCGAGGGAGTTTAGGTGACAGGCCCACTTTCAAGGGAGCCAGGCGGAAGGTGCCCAAGATCAGACAGTTACACAGAGTCTTCGAAGTTTGTAGAGGTAGTTCGAAAAAAGGTTTAGTTCAGTTCAGAAAAGTTTGCTAGGGTGTCCCAGGCTAACCCAGGTTTGAGAGACGAGGATTTAATACACCCCGTTCAATCTGTTGCAAGGGAAGCCAGGCGGAACACGGTACCTTAAATGGAGAGGATCCTCCAGCAGTGGCAGTTGTTCCTGGCATTGGGTGCAAGTCACAGCGTCGTCCAGAGGAAGAGAAGATCTTGTCGTGGAGGAAAGATGAAGGTTGTTGCACTGCCAGAGAAGAAACCAGCCACGGAGTTCTCTGGTACAAAGGTACTACCCTTTCGGTTTGTGGTAGTGGTGAAAATGTGGTATCCCGGAGCTGGCCGGCTCACCACTTGGGCCAATCACACAAGAGTGCGACTTGCGTTACCAAGGTTACTCAGTCCAGGGTGCCTAAACCCCCTCCAACACCCCCTGTGGTACCCAGACACTTTTGGGGGCTTCTGTGGAGAGGCCCGCCAAAAAGTGGAACAAAGGGCTCGACTTGGGTTGGAGTCACAGAAGAGAACACAAACGCCATTTTAGAATTGAGTTCTGGCAAAAAATACCAACCGGCGATTTAATATTAAATAAATAAACCGGCGGTATGTTCGAGGCTATAAGAATTAAATAATTAAAGTAGGTAGCCTCGAACAATGGGAAAATCCCATAGAGATATATTTGCGGTCGAATATAAAAAGTAGGATCCACTGCCACCAGCCAAAAAACTCGATCAGGGGGGACGGAGACGTGCCCCCTCGAACAACAGACCCCGGGGCGATCGAATTGCCCCGACCAGTACATCAACAATATGATGGTTTGTACTGTTTTCTGTTCATAATTCGGGACTAGCAAAGCCAATGGTGACTTTACATGCCCTGGGAGATAGTAGTGAATCCCAGGGTATGGAGTCTATGTTGGGGGGTCGCTACGACACCCCTGGGTTACAGCACGGAGGGTTCTGTGTAACCCACCTAAAAAACACATGAGACCCTATGGAGTAGAAGATCCCATAGCCCATAAAACACATGGGAAGTTAAAGGAACACCTCAAATCATGTCTAAGGGTGGGAGCAAAAGAGTCTCACTCTTAGCAGGAGAAAAAAAAAAACCCAAAATTCCAGCAGAGCTTCTGGGGGACTCACTAGGTTTGGGAAATTAGCCTTACAGAGAATTCTCCCTAACACTCGGCTACCCCCAGACTAAGGGACAGGAGGATTTAATCCACTTCTGGATGAACCTCACACCTCTAGTCGATGATATACATCCTAGAGAGTCCATCAGCATTTTTATTGGTGACACCCTGACCTGTGCACAATGGTGAAATCAAACCCTTGTAGGCAGATTGACCATCTCAATAGTTTTGGATTTTCTCCCTTCATTTGCATTAACCAACTCAAGGGTTGGTGGTCAGTCTGAATAACAAAAGTAGAACCATACAAGTATGGCCTAAACTTCTTCAGTGCCCACACAATAGCAAAGCATTCTCTTTCGATTGTTGCCCACCTTGTCTCAGGATCCTTCAGTTTTCTACTGATGAAGCAAATGGGGTGCTCCCTACCCTTCTCATCCAGTTGGCTAAGGACTGGACCTATGCCTTCATTAGAAGCATCTATCTGCACAATGAAAGTTTGGTGGTAGTCAGGAGCTCTCAGTACTGGTGCTTGGCAAAGAGCTTTCTTCAGGTTTTCAAAGGCCTGATTGCATTCCTCATTCCATTTGACCTTCTTAGGGAATTTTGGAGAGGAGATCACATTCAGTGGAGAAGCTATGGTCCCATAGTTCTCAATGAAATTCCTGTAATACCCAGTGAGGCCTAGGAAAGCTCTCACCTGGGTTTGAGTAGTAGGTGTTGTCCAATTTTGCACAGCTTCAATCTTACTGAGCAAAGGCCTTATTTCTCCACCTCCTACCTCATGCCCAAGGTAGACCACCTTGCTCTGACCAATTTTGCATTTACTTGCCTTTATGGCCAGATTGGCCTGTCCAAGAGCCTGCAAAACAGATCCTAAGTGGTTCACATGTTCTTCCCAGGTTTGGCTGAATACTGCAATGTCATCCAAGTATGCCATGCAGAAGTCCTCCATCCCATTCAGAACCTGATTCACCATTCTTTGGAATGTAGCAGGTGCATTCTTCAGTCCAAAAGGCATAACCTTAAATTGCTATAAGCCAACTGGGGTAGAAAATGCAGTCTTTTCCTTGGCATGGTCTGTCAGGGCTATTTGCCAATAGTGTGACGTAAGGTCAAATGTGCTAAGGAACTTGGCTGAACCAAGTCTATCCACCAACTCATCTGTCCTTGGCAAAGGGTGGGCATCAGTCTTGGTGACTGCCTTAAGAGCTCTATAGTCCATGCAAAATCTCAATTCGTTGGATCCTGCTTTTGGTACTAACACAACTGGGCTAGACCATGGGCTAGTAGAGGGCTCTATTACCCCGAGATCAAGCATCTCCTTGACCTCCCCTTTAATGTGGGTCCTTACATTTTCTGACATTCTATATCCTCTGCTTTTGACTGGAAGACAGTCACCAGTGAGTATATCATGCTGTCCCCAAGGGGTCAAGCCTGGTGAAAGTGAGAACAGAGAAGCAAACTGATTTAACATGGCTTTGCACTCTTCTTGTTGCTCAGATGTCAGATTTGAAGAGAGATTTACTCCTTCAATCTTTTCGTCCAAGGTTAAGCCTCTGAGGAGATCAGGTAGAGCTTTGCTCTCTTCTTCCTCTTCTGTTGAAGATAGAAGCAAGGCTCCTACTTCAGGTCTGGAGACATACGCCTTTAGTCGGTTGGTGTGGAAGACTCTAGGAGCCTCGTTTGGATTGCCCAAATCCACCAGATAGTTCACCTCTCCAAGTTTACCCACAACCTTGAAGGGTCCCATCCATTTACCTTGCAAGGCCCTCTGCCTTGTTGGGATCATAACTAGAACTAGCTGGTCTTGAGTGAACTCAACCATGTTAGACTTCCGGTCGTGCCAATGCTTGACCAGGGCTTGTCCAGCTTTCAGGTTATCACTAGCTTCTGCCATCATTTGTGACATTCTCCTTCGGAGACCTATCACATAGTCAGTCACTCTGACTGGCTTGGGGGAAGGAGCACTCTCCAACCCCTCCTTAATCAGGGCCAATAGACCTCTGACTGGATGGCCATAGAGAAGTTCAAAGGAAGAATAACCTACTCCCTCCTGAGGGACTTCTCTATAAGCAAAGAGAAGGCATGGAAATAAAAGGTCCCACTTTCTCTTAAGGGGATCCTCTAAAGCACCTATCATGCTCTTCATGGTTCTGTTGAACCTTTCTACCAATCCATTTGTCTGAGGGTGGTAGGCGGTAGAGAACGTGTAAGTAGCCCCACAGGTTTTCCACATGGCTTTCATGTAGTGGGACATAAAATGTGACCCCCTGTCAGAGATTACTTCCTTAGGAAACCCAACCCTGGTAAAAATACCAAGGAGGGCCTTAGCCACAGCCTGAGCTGTGACAGTCCTCGTAGGAATTGCCTCAGGGTACCTAGTAGCATGGTCTACTACACCCAGGATAAACCTGTTGCCTGAGAAGGTTGGGGGATCAAGGGGACCAACAATGTCAATCCCTACCCTCTCAAATGGGACTGCCACTACTGGGAGAGGCACTAAAGGTGCCTCATTCTTGGACCCAACCTTACCAGAAGTCTGGCAGGTATGGCAGCTCTTGCAAAACTTATCTACCTAGGCCCCCATTTTTGGCCAATAAAAGTAGAGTGAGAGCCTTTCCTTGGTCTTCTTGAAACTCAAGTGACCAGCCAAAGGAATCTAGTGGGCTAGCTGCAAGAACTGTTGTCTGTTTTCTTGAGGTACTAAAAGCCGCTTTTAGTCTCCAGGTGCAGACTCAGTTGGTTCACTGTAGAAGAGGCCATCTTCCCAGTGCAACCTATACTTCCCAGGCTCTTGCCCATCAGCCTGAGAAGCTGCCTGTTGGCGAAGACCTTCCAGAGTTGGACATTCTCTCTGCCCCTTACTGAAGTCTGCCCTGTTGGGTCCACCTTCTGCCAGTAAAGGCTGCAGCTCAGGATGGTCAACATGATCCAGATCTCCAATGAGTTCCTGGCCTTCCACTAGCTCTTCTTCAGAGTCTAGTTCCACCATACAGGGTTGTACCTCCCTCTCAGCCTCAGCTGGAGGTGGAGTTACAGGTGTAACTTTGGACAACCTCGGGGAAGTCCTTGTTGGAAGCACTGGAGTGCTTGCTGTTGACTGTTTCTTGGAAGTCTTGGGTTTCCCCTGTGCTTCTTTCTGTTCAGTGATAGCAAGTTGTAATTCCAGTGGTGTAGGAGTGATATCTTTCTTCATAATCTCCTGGGGAGTACCTCTCATGGTCCTGCCCTTGCAGGTTTGGTGAGCTCCTGTAACCTTTTACTAGGCGGTCTGGGGGTATGTGACACTACTCCAAGAGTTTTCAGGTCATTACCCAACATACCCTTCCTGGCACCTCACTTTGTACGCTGACAGGTATCTTCACAGTCATGTCATTACACTGGATGAGAACTGGTAATTGGGGAAGCATCTGCACAGGCCCTCCAGCTAACTTGGGTAGGCATTTGGGTGCCCTAGCAACATCCTCAGCCTGAAAAAAAGATGTGTCCACCACAGTTATGTTGGCCCCATTGTCCCTAATGGCTGGAGTCTCCTGACCATTCACCTGGACACTGTCCTTATAATACTCTTTAGTATTATCTGGGATAGAGTTGTAGACATCTAAATTCTGTTTTTCCCACAGACCCAGAGACACTAAAGAAACAATGGCTGAGACTCCAATGGGTTCATCAGCCAGCAGTAGAAACTTTCCACTTGCCATTTGTACTTCCTCTTCTGGAGCGAAGGCTAAGGAGACAAGCTGGACCCCTGAAGGTTTACCCTTACACCTGGGATCTCCTTTCACATGGTCAGGCGAGCATTTACCAAATACTTTCTGGAATGGTGGCTTGCTCTGACCTCCTTCTGGTTTACCACCAGAGGGTACACAACTCTGATTTGGTTTCCCTTATGGTTTACCCTTATTGTTCTGTTTGGGGCCCTCTTTGGGAATGGAATTATTTGAATTCTGCTTGGAGTCCTTTTTTGGCTGCTTCCCTCATACTTTTTCTGAGTTACCCCAGAGTACTTGTGAGTAGCCCTGTTAGCATCCCACAAGTCAGCAGCCTTAGCTAGTTTCCTGGAATCTAATTCCTTTGAATCAGCCAAGTGCTGTCTGAGCGCAGGAGCGCAGGCATCATCAATTGACTCCAACATTACAAGATTCTTTATTCCCTTATAAGTGTTCACCTTGTAACCCTTAATCCATCCCTCTAAGTTCTTCAAACTTTCACTCACCCAGGTAGCCCAAGGGGTACCATCATGCTTTTTGAAGGTCCTAAACATCTTAAGGTACTGGGAAGGGGTCTTCCCAAATCTAGCTATCAAAGCTAGTTTCTCACATTCATAATCCTTCTTATCCTCCTCCCCCAACTCCATTACCACATCAGTTGCAACAGGGGGGAGCCTAGAGAACAACCAGGAAAGTAACTCATTTCCTGTAATGTTCTGGAGCCCATGATTATATTCAAACAAACTCAACCAGTCCAACACATCCAACTTAGGTTCATACATACCCACCAACTCCTTAGGCATCCATGGTCTTTTGGGACTGGAACTCCTAGAGGATTCAGAGAGAGAAGCGCTTTCCACAGACAATTTTTTCATTTTTAGCTCATGGTTGAGCTCCATTTCTCTGAGCCTTAGTTCTTGGTGCCGTTGTTCTGTTTGAGCATGAATTCTTTTGAATTCTAATTCAAGCTTCATTTTTTCTAGTTCCATATATTGAGGATTAAGTGTGGGACCTGGTAAGGGTCCAGTAGGCACAGCTGGCAGGGCAGGTAGAGGTCCAGGGGAGACAACTCTAACATCTTCCACTTCCTCTTCTGCTTCTGATTCAAAGTTATCAATACTAACATTCATATCAATATCATTGCTGTTATCTACAGTTGCTGGAGTGGTAGGTTCCTCTGAACCACCACCCAGACTTCGGTTTGCTAACAACTATTCTATTAGCTCCATTTTCTTGCCTTTAGTCAGGAGATTCTTATTCTTACAGTGAACTCTTAAACAATCAGCAGTTTTTGAAGCAAGGGACTCTTGACTATAACTTTCCATAGTTGACATGTTTTTTTAGAAAATACTTCTTTTAGTGCTAAGCTTTGTGGTTAGTTGCACTAAGGTATCTTTAAGCACACTAAAATGTATTCTCAATACAAATCACACCGCTGTACACCAGTGTTTTGCAGAAACCCGTTTAGTCGAAGAGTGGGAGCAAAAGAGTCTCACTCTTAGCAGGAGAAATAAATAAACCCCAAAAATCCAGCAGAGCTGCTGGGGGACTCACTAGGTTCGGGAAATTAGCCTTACAGAGAATTCTCCCTAACAAATGGCGTGAACATTTATTGTCATAATCCAATGTGTTTATTATCACTAAAGTTCCTCCCTTGTTGAAAGGCCTTATATTAATGTTGTTTTCCATGTACTGAGTTCTACTGAAGGCAGTCTCTTGATGACTGAAATTTGCAAATTGCAAACAGGGTGAATGGGATGTTTAGAGGACATTTTTATTCAAATTAATTTGGTTAGCTGATAATATCAACCTTTGAAATCATTAAATTATTAAATATTAAAGTATCCAATAACAAACAATGAAAGAATATACTTTTGCAAATACAAATAAAACAAAATACCAATACTGTTCATTTAAAAAAAAATGGAAAAGGAAAAAAAGATTGCAAAATATTCAAACAACTTAAAACACTGTACACATTGCAAGCCGAAGCTTGACATTAATTAAAGCAGCAAAGAACCTTATTACTTGCTTGTTGTCTGTCGGGAACCTGCCTGTGTGGGTTTGAGCCTTTTTGATTAGGAGATACTGCTTGAGAGGCAGCTATAACATCTTAAGAGGCAGCTATAATAGGGAGAATTGAATCAAGAAAATGAACTACTGCTATTTTTACAGCAAGCTTGGAACTAGAAAAAATTAGCTGCCATATGCTGTTAGAGTCTACAGGAGAATATATACACATCACATTTTTAAAATATAGCTGACGTGCTGCTACCAAAGCAGGACAATTTACAATAAGGTGCTGCAATGTTTCCTGTTGCAGAGTATCAACGCAAAACCGGCAGAAATTCTGATCTTTTGAGAACTGACCCCTTCTCACTAAAACATCATTGGTGAGCCATAGGTTTAACCTAAAGCGTAGATATTGGTTACAAATGTGGGGGGATGGACACTTTACTAAATAATCTGCCATCTTGCGAAATTTCTTAAAACCGAATAGAAACACAATACAATCTTTGTAAGAATCACATTTACATTGATTGCTTATCCAGTCAAATTCAAATAACTTGATCTTGGCTCGAGCAGGATTTTCTAGTAGAAGATCCAATGTTATGTAAGCATCTAATAATGCATCCAAAACACAGGTCCACCATTTTCAAGAAAAATGGTGTTCAGATTTCAAAAGATGATATGCAACCACAATCAGGATATTGTTTGTCTTGAGACCTAACAAACACTTGTGCAGCAATGAAGACATCTTCCATTGAACATGGGCATATAAGGTTAGAGATCCCAATTCAAATCGTATGATCGGTAAAGGCAAGTATTTTGGTAGTTTCAATACTTGTCTCCAGAATCGCGCTTCAAGCAGATCCCACCTTTTTTGTGCTCTTGGGAGTCTTGCCTCGATACCATACAAGAGAATTGGGACAACTTTTTGCTGAAAGAACATCATTACTTGCGTACAGGAAATCTTTCCATATTTGTACATCAGTATTTTCGCCTGGGAGATCAATGTTGTTAGTTTTAGATCTAAACTTTGTTCAAAAATGGCATCTGACATTGAGTTCTTAAATGGCACACCTGGGTATTTTTGTCACGTTACACCTTTAATTCAGAGTTTTTTAGCAACCACGTATAGTTAGTGGTGTTTGTGTTTTTGGTACCACTATTGCAAATAACTACTTGTGTTTTGTCTATGTTTATTAACAGATTGTTGTCATGGGCATACGTGTTTAGCCTGTCAAGAAGATTTAGCAAACCTTTGGGGGTCTGGGACAGGAGGACAAGGTCATCTGCATAAAGGAGCCATGCAATCTGTTGTAAGCCCAATTTCGGTGCATCAGAAACTATGGCTGTAAATGATTCACCCATGTCTAAAATTAATAAATTGAACAAAATAGAAGCCAAAATGCATCCCTGCTTTAGGCCCCGCTCTGTCGAAAAGCATGATGACAATAGTCCTTCTAATTTTAATGTCACCTGCATGGTTGTTTCTGTGTGAAGAAGTTTACTTAGGGTGAGAAGCGAGCTAGGACATTTGTTGCAAATTAGTTTCTCATAGAATAAATGGCGATCAATGGAATCAAATGCCACCCGGAAATCTATGAATGCTAAATATAGCGATTGTTTCTGGGTGGCATATTTTGATTTAATCATGTTTAATGCGCTGATGTTAAGCAAGGTACCTAAACCAGCCGCAAGCCCTGATTGAAATGGGTCTCTCATATATGCATCTGAGGACCACTTATTTAAGTCTCTCAGAATAATTCGTCAGAAAATCTTACCAGAGGCATCCAAGAGTGCAATTGGTCAGTAACTAGAGGATTTACATTGGTCACCTTTTTTGTAAATGGGCAAAACAATGGAATGTTTCCATGATTGTGGTAATTGTTGTGTAGTGTTTAAATGACTAAAGATGTTGTACAATATCTCTGCCCAGATCTCTGGGTTTTGTTTAAAGTTGAAGTTCAAGAGACAATCCGGGGCAGAGGCATGCAAACGACTCACTTTATTTATGTGAAATAAAATATCTTTTTGTTGAAGTGAAGATGAAATTTCGTTATTTCTGATGCAGAAGTGGAATGCATTGTATCATCCGTGGCAGCATATAGTTGTGAGTAATAGATTATCCAATTACATTCTGTTACCCCTTGGGATTGTAAAGCTACTTGATGCCCTGTGGACACTTGATTAATGGCTGACCATATTTCTGCTGTGTTTTTAGTTTGTAATACACAGAGCATCTTTGCTCCATCTAGTTGGTAAATGTATAATTTGCGGCTTTGAAGCCAATTTTTGTATCTAGTTTTCAATTGAATTAAGACTGCTCCTCTAGAACCAATGGCCAATTTTAGAGCTTTTCGTTTTTGTAATCGATACAAGGTTTTCCGTTCCTTAATGTCTTGGATGTAGGCATGTAATTTTGGAATAGCCTTGGTTTGTTGACAAGAGGTAGGTTGAAAAAGCTGCATCAAGTAATAATTTATGATTTCCTGATCTGCTAGACCTACAGTGCTTTTATATACTTCTGAGGCCAGATGATTACTGAATAGTTTCAAGGAGTGCTCAGACCAACATAATCTGCTATGACTGGGATTAATTGTCAGATGTCCCTGTATCAGATAATTGAAGATGGAAACACATTGGTGGATCATCCGATTTTCTACAGTCCATGTCGTTATGAGCATATTATTATCACTCAAATCTGTTGGCAAGACACGAAAGTCAATGACTTGGGTTATAAAGGCAGAATCTACATAGACATAATTGATAACTGCAGAACTATTTTCTCTATGCCACGTTGGTTTTGGTGGTATATCAGCTCTGTATGTTCCATTTAACATTTGAAAGTTGCGAGTTTTGACAAAATGGTTCCATTTTGCCAGTCTTCCAACAGACTGGAAGGGGTTGCTTCGTAAACAATGAAGATTCAAATCACCCGCTAGTATGGTCTTCAAAAAATTAGGATCAAGTAGTATAAGTTCCATCAAATCATTAAGGTATTTGATAAAACATTCATCGGATATTCCCATCAGATTCCAGTAAACGTTCAAAAGGCATAAGCTGTGCCATAGTGATGAAGTTTTATCATCTGGATGAAGGCATTTGGAGAGGCCCAAGACTCCGAAGTGAAATTTGAGCTCTGTTTAACAGCGATTAGCAGCCCTGAAGTTGGGCGGCCATGCGTGGCTTTCGTGGCTAGGATCATGTGCACATTGTGATTGTGCCATATAGGGATAAGAGGTGAGCCAGGTCTCCTGTAAAAAAAATCACATCATGATTATTGATCTTGAGTAGTTGATTGTTTAGTAAATGTTTAAATCCCCTAGAATTCCAAGTAGAGAGACTAAATGAGAGGAGGGTCCTTGAATCTAGTTAATGTTGTTTTCCATTACATTTACATTTACAGACACATTGTGACACCAACTGATCAGTTACCTCTAGGCATGGCTTAAAAAATAATGTTGCAGTGGGATGTGTGAGATGGGCATGGGACGCTAGCCTCAAATTGTTAATTGGGGGTGTACCTGCTAGCAGAATAAAGCCCATGGTTTAAAGTTGTGTTTTGGCAAGACATATAGGGGGTAATTCATAGAATTCAGCGCACAAGTGGCGCACCCGGCAGGCACACAGTGTGCGCGTGCGAATCCCTGCGCCAGCCGCGTGCGCTAAAATACATTTCCAAGCACAGCGTATTCATGGATTCCAACCACCAAAACTAGCCGTGGCGCACAGTGTCGCAGCGACCCTGCAGCAGCGCCAGTTACGCCCCCAAGAACGCCCCTTGCGCTGGGAAAAGCCATCAAAATCCCCAATCCTGCGCAAAGGGCTGCGCTAACCCTGTACCAGCACGGCAAGCGGGGTATGTGTATCACTGGGGTGCGCGGGAAGTTTCTCACGTGATTTCAGCTGGGTACGTGTATTACTGGGGTGCGCGGGAAGTTTCACACGCGATTGGCCCTGTGCGAGCGGGGTACGTGTATTACTGGGGTGCGCGGGAAGTTTCACACGCAATTGGCCCTGTGCAAGTGGGGTACGTGTATTACTGGGGTGCGCGGGAAGTTTCACACGCAATTTCAGCTGGGTATGTGTATTACTGGGGTGCGCGGGAAGTTTCACACGCAATTCCAGCTGGGTACGTGTATTACTGGGGTGCGCGGGAAGTTTCACACACAATTTCAGCTGGGTACGTGTATTACTGGGGTGCACGGGAAGTTTCACACGCGATTGCCCTGTGCGAGCGGGGTACGTGTATTACTGGGGTGCGCGGGAAGTTTCACATGCGATTTCAGCTAGGTACGTGTATTACTGGTTTGCGCGGGAAGTTTCACACGCGGTTGGCCCTGTGCGAGTGGGGTACGTGTATTACTGGGGTGCGCGGGAAATTTCACACGTGATTTCAGCTGGGTACGTGTATTACTGGGGTGCGCGGAAAGGTTCACACGCGATTGGCCCTGTGCGAGCGGGGTACGTGTATTACTGGGGTGCGCGGGAAGTTTCACACGCGACTTCAGCTGGGTACGTGTATTACTGGAGTGTGCGGGAAGTTTCACACGCAATTTCAGCTGGGTACGTGTATTACTGGGGTATGCGGGAAGTTTCACACACAATTTCAGCTGGGTACGTGTATTACTGGGGTGCGCGGGAAGTTTCACACGCGATTGGCCCTGTGCGAGCGGGGTACGTGTATTACTGGGGTGCGCGGGAAGTTTTACACGCGATTTCAGCTGGGTACGTATATTACTGGAGTGCGCGGGAAGTTTCACACGCAATTTCATCTGGGAACGTGTATTACTGGGGTGCGCGGGAAGTTTCACACGCGATTGGCCCTGTGCGAGCGGGGTACGTGTATTACTGGGGTGCATGGGAAGTTTCACACGCGATTGGCCCTGTGCGAGCGGGGTACGTGTATTACTGGGGTGTGCGGGAAGTTTCACACGCAATTTCAGCTGGGTACGTGTATTACTGGGGTGCACGGGAAGGTTCACACACAATTGGCCCTGTGCGATCAGGGTACGTGTATTACTGGGGTGCGCGGGAAGTTTCACACGCAATTTCAGCTGGGTACGTGTATTACTGGAGTGCACAGGAAGTTTCACACGCGATTTCAGCTGGGTACGTGTATTACTGGGGTGCGTGGGAAGTTTCACACGCGATTCCAGCTGGGTACGTGTATTACTGGGGTGCGCGGGAAGTTTCACACGCAATTTCAGCTGGGTACGTGTATTACTGGGGTGCGTGGGAAGTTTCACATGCGATTGGCCCTGTGCGAGCGGAGTACGTGTATTACTGGGGTGCGCGGGAAGTTTCACACGCGACTTCAGCTGGGTACGTGTATTACTGGAGTGTGTGGGAAGTTTCACACGCAATTTCAGCTGGGTACGTGTATTACTGGGGTATGCGGGAAGTTTCACACACGATTTCAGCTGGGTACGTGTATTACTGGGGTGCGCGGGAAGTTTCTCACGCGATTGGCCCTGTGCGAGCGGGGTACGTGTATTACTGGGGTGCGCGGGAAGTTTTACACGCGATTTCAGCTGGGTACGTATATTACTGGAGTGCGCGGGAAGTTTCACACGCAATTTCATCTGGGAACGTGTATTACTGGGGTGCGCGGGAAGTTTCACACGCGATTGGCCCTGTGCGAGCGGGGTACGTGTATTACTGGGGTGCATGGGAAGTTTCACACGCGATTGGCCCTGTGCGAGCGGGGTACGTGTATTACTGGGGTGCGTGGGAAGTTTCACACGCGATTTCAGCTGGGTACGTGTATTACTGGGGTGCACGGGAAGGTTCACACACAATTGGCCCTGTGCGATCAGGGTACGTGTATTACTGGGGTGCGCGGGAAGTTTCACACGCAATTTCAGCTGGGTACGTGTATTACTGGAGTGCACAGGAAGTTTCACACGCGATTTCAGCTGGGTACGTGTATTACTGGGGTGCGTGGGAAGTTTCACACGCGATTCCAGCTGGGTACGTGTATTACTGGGGTGCGCGGGAAGTTTCACACGCAATTTCAGCTGGGTGCGTGTATTACTGGGGTGCGTGGGAAGTTTCACATGCGATTGGCCCTGTGCGAGCGGAGTACGTGTATTACTGGGGTGCGCGGGAAGTTTCACACACGATTTCAGCTGGGTACGTGTATTACTGGGGTGCACAGGAAGGTTCACACACAATTGGCCATGTGCGATCGGGGTACATGTATTACTGGGGTGTGCGGGAAGTTTCACACGCAATTTCAGCTGGGTACGTGTATTACTGGAGTGCACGGGAAGTTTCACACGCGATTTCAGCTGGGTACGTGTATTACTGGGGTGCGCGGGAAGTTTCACATGCGATTTCAGCTGGGTACGTGTATTACTGGGGTGCGTGGGAAGTTTCACTTGTGATTGGCCCTGTGCGAGCGGGGTACGTGTATTACTGGGGTGCGCAGGAAGTTTCACACGCGATTTCAGCTGGGTACGTGTATTACTGGGGTGCACGGGAAGTTTCACACGCGATTGGCTCTGTGCAAGCGGAGTATGTGTATTACTGGGGTGCGCAGAAGTTTCACACGCAATTTCAGCTGGGTACGTGTATTACTGGGGTGCGCGGGAAGTTTCACACGTGATTGGCCCTGTGCGAGCGGGGTATGTGTATTATTGGGATGCGCGGGAAGTTTCACACGCGATTTCAGCTGGGTACGTGTATTACTTGGGTGCGCGGGAAGTTTCACACGCGATTGGCCCTGTGCGAGCGTGGTACGTGTATTACTGGGGTGCGCGGGAATTTTCACGCACTATTTCAGCAGGGTATGTGTATTACTGGGGTGCGCGGGAAGTTTCACACGCAATTTCAGCTGGGTACGTGTATTACTGGGGTGCGCGGGAAGTTTCACACGCGATTAGCCCTGTGCGAGCGGGGCACGTGTATTACTGGGGTGCGCGGGAAGTTTCACATGCAATTTCAGCTGGGAACGTGTATTACTGGGGTGCGCGGGAAGGTTAACACACGATTGGCCCTGTGCGAGCGGGGTACGTGTATTACTGGAGTGCGCGGGAAGTTTCACACGCGATTTCAGCTGGGTATGTGTATTACTGGAGTGCACGGGAAGTTTCACTCGCGATTTCAGCTGGGTACGTGTATTACTGGGGTGCGCGGGAAGTTTCACATGCGATTTCAGCTGGGTACGTGTATTACTGGGGTTCGTGGGAAGTTTCACACGCGATTGGCCCTGTGCGAGCGGGGTACATGTATTACTGGGGTGCGCGGGAAGTTTCACACGCGATTTCAGCTGGGTACGTGCATTACTGGGGTGCACAGGAAGTTTCACATGCGATTGGCCCTGTGCAAGCAGGGTACGTGTATTACTGGGGTGCGCGGAAGTTTCACACGCAATTTCAGCTGGGTACGTGTATTACTGGGGTGCGCGGGAAGTTTCACACGCAATTTCAGCTGGGTACCTGTATTACTGGGGTGCGCAGGAAGTTTCACACGCGATTGGCCCTGTGCGAGTGGGGTACGTGTACTACTGGGGTGTGCGGGAAGTTTCACACACAATTTCAGCAGGGTACGTGTATTACTGGGGTGCGCGGGAAGTTTCAGACGCAATTTCAGCTGGGTATGTGTATTACTGGGGTGCGCGGGAAGTTTCACACACGATTTCAGCTGGGTACGTGTATTACTGGGGTGTGTGGGAAATTTCAATTGCGATTTCAGCTGGGTACGTGTATTACTGGTGTGCGCGGGAAGTTTCACACACGATTTCAGCTGGGTACGTGTATTACTACGGTGCGCAGGAAGATTCACACGTGATTGGCCCTGTGCGAGCGGGGTACGTGTATTACTGGGGTGCGCGGGAAGTTTCACACACAATTTCAGCTGGGTACGTGTATTACTGGGGTGCGTGGGAAGATTTACACGCGATTGGCCCTGTGCGAGCGGGGTACATGTATTACTGGGGTGCACAGGAAGTTTCACACGCGATTTCAGCTGGGTAGGTGTATTACTGGGGTGCGCGGGAAGTTTCACACGCAATTTCAGATGGGTACGTGTATTACTGGGGTGCGCAGGAAGTTTCACATGCGATTTCAGCTGGGTACGTGTATTACTGGGTGGCGCAGGAAGTTTCACACGCAATTTCAGCTGGGTACATGTATTACTGGGGTGCCGGGGAGTCCCACATGTGATTTGGCAGTGTGTTCCCTGTACACCCTCCATGGCACCTGCAGGCAGCCCACACCACAGGGGACTACCCTGCTCCCAGGTCATGTCCCGCAGGCATTTCGGACCAACCAAAATCAAGAAAAAAACAAAGGAAACCTAACACTAACTACATAACTATTTACAAGGGCAGCGGGCTAGTCCAACGGCTCACTGGATGTTGCCTTGGGCCAGGGCATCATCGAACTCCTGTTCAATGGCTTGGAGGCGGGCATGTTCCCTGGCCCCGAGGTCTCGCAGGGATGAAGCAGTGTCCAGCTCCAACTCCCTGCGAAGACCCTCGAGGCACTCAGCACGCCTCAGCGCCCTCCGCATGGAGTTCTCCGCCCTGTCCATTGTGATTCGTTCCTCCTCTGCCCGCTGCCGCTCCGCACCTATCTGCTGGCCCAACCGCTCCGACGCGGAAGCCACTCCCATTCCAGGGTTCTCCTGCCCTCCGGCCGATGCCTGCAGCCCTGATGTTGATGGCCCCGAGCCATGATGCCTCCCACGTCGAGCCTGCCGCTGCCTCCGACGCAACTGCCTGTGCCAGCATGACAGCATCTAGGCTGATGGAATCCACCGATGCCTTCGTGCACGTGCCCTGCCCGATGATGCCGTTACAGCCTCCATCTGCTGGGATCCACACGCCATTTCAGCTGGGTACGTGTATTACTTGGGTGCGCAGGAAGTTTCACACGCGATTTCAGCTGGGTACATGTATTACTGGGGTGCCGGGGAGTCCCACACGTGATTTGGCAGTGTGTTCCCTGTACACCCTCCACGGCACCTAAGGCAGCCCACACCACACAGGACTACCCTGCATCCCTGGTCATTTCCTGCAGGCAGCCCACCCAACATGGCCATGCCCCCCAGCAAAGGCACATATCTCCTTGCACAACTGAACACCAACTCATGTCCCCTTGCACCCCCACCCCCCAGCATTGCGAGGCACCTGCCAGCAGGCCCCCACTCATGTCCCACTCATGTCCCCCTGCACCCCCACCCCACAGCTTTGCGAGGCACCTGCCACCAGGCCCCCACTCATGTCCCAATCATGTCCCCCTGCACTCCCACCCCCCAGCATTGTGAGGCACCTGCCAGTAGGCCCCCACTCATGTCCCACTCATCTCCCCCTGCACCCCCACCCCCCAGCATTGCGAGGCACCTGCCAGCATGCCCCCACTCATGTCCCACTCATGTCCCCCTGCACCCCCACCTCCCAGCATTGCGAGGTACCTGCCAGCAGGCCCCCACTCATGTCCCACTCATGTCCCCCTGCACTCCCACCCACCAGCATTGCAAGGCACCTGCCAGCAGGCCCCCACTCATGTCCCCCTCCACCCCCACCCCCCAGCATTGCGAGGCACCTGCCAGTAGGCCCCCACTCATGTCCCAATCATGTCCCCCTGCACCCCCACCCCCCAGCATTGGGAGGCACCTGCCAGCAGGCCCTGACACATGTCCCCCAGCCAACACATCATCACAATATAGATCCCTGGCCCTTATGCGCAGCCTCCACATGCCAAACACCCACCCAAGTATTGCATTCGCCCACTCAGAATTGCCAATTACATGATACAACACCAATGGGAAGTATGTAAATGAAAACATGTCCCTCACATACACACAATGGGTGTAAGTGAATGTCAAAACCCATATCATGACATGCATAAACCAACAATATGATACTACACATTGAAGTTTGATGAAAAAAATGTATTAGAAACAACATAAATGGGATTAAAAATAAACAAACGACAATGGGAATTACAAACAAAAAAGCAGCATGTCCGTAAAATAATGAAAAACCACAAATCATAATCCAAAGGAAAGGTGTCCAAAGTCACAGTTCAAAAAAGTACATCCAAGGGAAAAACAAAACCAAAAACCATTGCTCCATGGGTAAATAAAAAAAAAAACATAATCCAACAGTCACTATATACAGATAAACAATCCAGGGTCCATGGTCCCAACTGAAGAAATGAAACCTATCTAAAAATACTACGTAATAAAAAAATTATATACAAAAATTTTGGCCATTGTCCAAAAGGTCCAAAATCAAGAAAAAAGCAAAGGAAACCTAACACTAACCTCATAACTATTTACAAGGGCAGCGGGCTAGTCCAACGGCTCACTGGATGTTGTCATGGGCCAGGGCATCATCGAACTCTTGTTCAATGGCTTGGAGACGGGCATGTTCCCTGACCCCGAGGTCTCGCAGGGATAAAGCAGTGTCCAGCTCCAACTCCCTGCGAAGACCCTCGAGGCACTCAGCCTGCCTCAGCGCCCTCCGCATGGAGTTCTCCGCCCTGACCATTGTGAGCCGTTCCTCCTCTGCCCGCTGCCGCTCTGCACCTAACTGCTGGCCCAACCGCTCCCACGTGGAAGCCACTCCCATTCCAGGGTTCTCCTGCCCTCCGGCCGATGCCTGCACCCCTGATGTTCATGGCCCCGAGCCATGATGCCTCCCACGTCGAGCCTGCCGCTGCCTCCGACGCAACTGCCTGTGCCAGCATGACGGCATCCAGGCTGATGGAATCCACCAACGCCGTTGTGCACGTGCCCTGCCCGATGATGCCGTTACATCCTCCATCTGCTGGGGTCCAGCTCCTGGTGTGTCCACCCCTGCTGGACCTCCGACTCCTGACTGTGACAGGGATGGGATCCCCACCGAGTTGGCTGCATTGGTCGGGGCAGGTCCACAGGGGGCCCTGGTGGCATCTGGGCCGAAAGACGGCATGGAGAACGACTGGCGCATAGCCTCCACAGAGGAGGAGAGGGTCGCCAAAGTGCCCGACACATGTACGAGACCCCCGACCACGACCGCTCCCAACTGGGCCATGTTGGCGCAGTGCTCTTCGTGATGACGTGCGTGCTCCCCTCGGGAAGCACGCACCTCATCACGAATGACACCCGTGCGCAACGCAACACCAATCAGGACCTTCTCCATACGGCCAGGGGTCCCCTCGTCCGCAGGTGGAGGGGAGTCAGATGACATGGACATCCCCCCTACCTGCGGACGGGCCTGGGATGGGGCATCCCTGCTGGTGCATGGTGGTGCAGTCACAGTGTCAGGGACAGTGACATGCACAGGCACCTCCAGGGCGACCTGTGCTACCTCCTGCCTCTGCCCCTGGACTGCACCACTTGCACCAGCAGGGATGCCCCCACCAGGCCCCATGTGCGGCTCAGTAGCGGCCTCCTCCTCCTCTGTGGAAACCACCAACCTGGATGGCTCCACACCGTCTTCTGCCGTTGCAAGCCCCTGTGGCTGTTCACCTACCCCTTCCGCTGCAGCCGTGGGGGCATCCCCGCCGCTTTGCTCCACAGCGCCGTCTCCGCCCTCTTCTTCACTTTGCGCTGTGTAGAGGGAGACATAGAACACAAGCATCAGGGTACTGTACAATGGTCCCCTAGACAGGAAGCAATAGCAGATGAGTGGCACTGTCAAAGATCACTTCATCATGTCCCTCCACAACACATGGGTCAGTGCAGGCAAAACACATGCAGTAACAGGCATGGCGCATGCTATGGACATAAGCAAACATGTCCAAGGGACTCTTGAAACATACAATGTTGTTTTTGAACTCACATGCATCATGGGTCATGCCTATCACATTCACACAGTTCACCGTACTTTCATCCATCTGGACTCGTACACCCCAGACACAGTGGATGCAAGGATAGCTAGGCTGCATCAGTGGATCTGAACATTGACACAGACATGTGTCATGCATCCATGGCATTAACAAGTCACAGACACGCAGGTCAGACAAACAGACATGGAAACCATACATGTACATGGCATCATCACCCATCCCTCACCCCCACCCATGCCCCCACCCATGTCCAGGAACAGAGACTGGCATGCTCTCATGTGTCCATTCCGCATAGGGCTCCCCATGTAGCATTTAAACACATACACCAACCATGTGCTTCACACATTACTGGTCTCACATGCATGACCATGATGTGCCTGCACAGACACACGCGTACATGGCCTATGTCACACATACAGGCAAGTATCAGACAACCAGCACACTGCAACATGCCCTGTCTCACACAGCAATGCCTGGCCACTTACCGCTCGACTACAGACGGGTCTGCCTCTCAAGGACCTGGACGTGGAGCGCTGGGGATATGCATTCCAGGACCCTCATCTGATCTTCTGACAAGTGGCCCCGGCGCCCCTTAGCATCCGCTGCCTTCAAGAGGCGCCGGGCCTTGTTGAGGGTCCTGGACCTGAAGTCCTCCCAGCGCTTCTTGACATGATGTAATAGTCAGACTGCCACCCCCTCTGCGTTGATGGCAGTAACGATGTCCGTCCAGATCCTGTCCCGTCCATCCTTGTCGGCACATGATGATCCGAAGAGGGCATCATAATGCCCCAGGACATGCTCCACCAGGACACCAACTTCCTTCTGACTGAAGCTGGTGGCCCTCTGCCCCTCTGGCTGGGGGTCGCCAGTGGTCTCGGATGGTGTTTGCCCCAACATGGCGAGCCCCGAGGCAGGCGTGGGTGGGCAACTGGGTCCTGGGGCTGGGCTGTGGAGCGATGGTATCCCAGTCGGGAGTCTTCTGTTCCAGCAGGGGTGGACACAGCAACTGGACCCCTGCAGATGGCTGATGTGCAGGCACCAAATGGCAGGGCACAGTGGCAGCAAGCAGGCAGGCAGGCAGGCAGGCAGGCAGGCAGCAGCAGATGGCTCGTGGGAGGCTGCTCGGGGCTCTGGGGGGCAGTAATTTGGCCTTTTGGGCAGGAGTGTGGTCTTCCGTGTGCTTACGCGTGGCCAGCTTGATACGGAGTGATTTGGCACGTGAAAATTCTGCACGTCAGTGTGTAATTCGAGGAAAGGCCCTTAGTGCGTAAGCACGTCTGCACGCATACGCGATTTCATTGGACAGAAGGCCCTTCAAGCGCAAGCGCCTCTGTGACGTGACGCGCGCAGGCATGCATGGGCGTTTCAGCACGCGTGAAAAACTGCATGTCCGTGAGGGAATGCGTGTAATCCGAGGAAAGGACCCAAAGTGACGTGACGTGCGCGGGCGTTTCCATCAGCATGGGTTAAAGGTGAGCGGGGGCAGCAGTTCGCTGTACGTGCCTTTCATGGAGACTGACGTGTGTTGCTGCTTCCTGTTGTTTTGCACGCCATCACAACTTAACAGCTATCAAGGATGTATCTCTTCTTTTGGTGGGGGTATAGGCTACGCGTGTTTTTCTGCATCGCCCTAGTCAGATGGTGAGTCACACACGCTATTTTTCCCACTGCGGGTGGCCCTGTGTATCGCACCCATTTTCGAGGTCATAGTAGCCTGCGTGTCCCACGTGTATGCATTATTCGTGTTACTGGGTGCCACCGCGTACTGCGGGAGGTTGATTCCACGCACGTAGGCTGCAGGGTTGCGTGCACGGTTTTACTGCAGTTTTGGGGTGCCTGAGCATTGCTTGACCCGTCACTACATCACCGGGGTCACATACAGCCTTGCAGGTGCAGGGGGGCTGTTAACATCTTGCTTCCCACCCCCTTCACCCCAATTGCCCAGTTCAATTGTGGTGTACACCTCCCATTGGCACTACTCCATCTGTGCCGGGAATACTACATCTGTGCCATGGTTGGGAGGACACCAAAGGTGAGGGGCGCCTCAGCTGGACGTACTCCTCATGGCGGGCGTGGTCGGGGATGTGGCCGTGGTGACCAGGGAGTAGGGGGACTCCAGGGTGTCCAGGGTGGCCACAGAGGGGGAAGAGGCAGGGGTGCGCCACTTGAGTACAATGTTGTGCCATGTGTCGGTGCAGTCATGCCACCATCCCCTGTGGTTCTGGGGGATGCAGCTTCTGCATCTGGCACTGGCGCCTGTGTGACCTGGCAGTCCGTTCCATCGACTGCCACGGGCCCAAGGGTAGTGGCAGCTGCAGGTGCAGCTATGGACACTGCCACCCAGGCTCAGGGTCTGCGAGCGCAGGCTGCGTTGGCACTTGAGGAGCCCTTGGTAGATTTCCAACAGGCCAGCAGGGAAACCATAGGGGCAGGCAGGGCTGCTCAGACCAAGACACGTGTCCCTGGGGCAGTTATGTCATCTGCTGCCCCGAACAGCCGGGTGTTGGCAAGTGCAGGGGCAGATGCACCCAACAACACCCCGGTTGTGAGTCTGCCAACCAGGACTGTTGCGGTCAATGACCCTGCCACAGTGGATGTTGCTGCGCAGGGTCCATTAGAGGGCACCCAGATGCCACTGACACAAGTCAGGCCTTTGGTCGTCCCTCCACCTGCCACTCCCTTGGCTCAATCCACCGAACCCACTGGCCATACTGGTCAGGGTAGCATTAGCCAGCCAGGGTCTGCGCCAAAGTCCAAGAGGAGGAAGGTTGCACCTGCAGCACAGGCTGGGACCTCACACACAGCCACGACCTCCTGCACGTCGAAGAAGAAGCCTTTCTGCAAGCAGGAACTGGACTTCCTCATGGACTATGTGTGGGGCCACAGCTGTGACATGCTAGTGGGTGCCAATAGTCAGACTACGGCTGCCCACCGTGACACCCACTGGAAGCATGTTGCAGAACATGTCAGTTCATTCGGCCATGAGGTGCGCACGGCGCAAGAGTGCAAAAAGCGTTGGAATGACCTCAAATGCAGCACTAAAGCTAAGCGTGCCTCTAATTACAACTTGACTCTGGTGACTGGCGGTGGGCCTGCACCAGAGGAGGAAGAGCTCACTCCGCATGATGCACTCGTTGCGGAGTTCATACCACCTGAATTGGTCGAATGAGTGGGAGAGATGCTGGACTTTGAGGCCCAGTCCAGTGAGTGTTGATACGTGTTTGTTGAGGACGTGTGTGTTTCACTTGTGGGATGTGTTGTGCATGATTGCCACTACATGTGACGTGTACATGGTTCTGATGTGTAAGTAATGCAATGCTTCCGTGATGCATGTCTGCTCTGCTGGATGGTGGACATGTGGAGCAGACGGGGACTGTCCGCATCACCACTATTGCACCCTACGGATATGCTGGTTACAAGTATGCCCCTCCGGTCCATGTTCCAGCTCACTGGTCCTTCTGCATGTGGCGTGGGGTGACCTTCCTCTCAGCCCAGGCACAATGTCATTGCATGACTGACGTGCATGTCTCCTCTGCCTGCATGCGGGGACTCCATGTAGGCATGCTCCCTTGCCCCTCCTCCGCCACTCTGCACCCCAGTTCCACCTTTGCACTGACCTGCTTCAATCTTGCCAATGTGTACTTTCCTGTTCATGCATCCTGTGTAGATGCTAACTTCCAGCGTACAATCTGCCAGACATATGCCGTGTGGTACAGCCTTAGTACTTGATGCAGGGTATCTCACTTGTACTGTGCACAGGTCAGATGTCCCGCAGGGACATGAGTGCCCATTCATGCTCCATGTGCATTGCACGCATGCCACTATGTGTCCTTGACTGGATGATCACTGTAATACAAGTCCTGGGTGGCATACATTGCATGGCATCTCATCAGCCTTCCCATGTCAACTGTGGGTCAGTACTGCATTGCACATATGTTTAGGGTCTGACAATCTGTGTGGCTCACAGGCCTCAGCCTGTTTAATGGCCAATGACTCTGTCCAACTGTTGTAGTGTCTTCTTCACACGTGGGCGGCCTCCAGAGTTTTCATCATGTGTCCTGCTTACTGTCCCATCATCATTTGCAGTGTTGTCACTTGATTCACATTAAGATGTTGATGCCAGTCAACACTGCCTGTCAATACACAAGTCTATGGTCAGCCTTTTGATACCATGCTAATCATCCCTGCTTTTGTACTTGGGTGGAGGGGTGCTTGGCTTCTAGATATGCTACACATTGAATGCACAATGCACGTGATGCCTGAATTTGACCTTGCACTGCCTTCAAATTTCCTGACACACACCATGGAGTCCTTGTACATGTAGGTAGTGAGTGGCGTACACATTTTCTGCACTGCATAGACCCACTTCCATGGAAACTGCCACCTTTCAACAGGTCTGATCACAGAAGCAATACAAAGTTGACCCAGCATGCATGCCAGGTTATATGTTGTGTGTCACATGTCTGCCTGATGTGTTTGTTGTCGGTGTGTGTGTGTGTGTTGTGTGCTTCTGACATGTGTGGTGACCTTTTTTCTCTCTATTTTTCAGGTGATGACGCAATGGAGGCGGAGGATGGTGTTGTCATGCCAGACACAGGGTTGTTACCACTACATCAACCCGGCACAAGTGGGGTTCGTGGGGTGGTAGGCAACAAAAAACCCCAAGTGCTACAGTCCATCTTGTCTCTGTCTGCCTATGAGTCCAGCCTTGATGACGACTCTGACGTCCATGTCGAGTTGGATGAGCATCAAGTCCATTTGTCAGGGTTGAGTGATTCTGATGTTGACACTCCTCTGTCTGTGACACCTGCACTGAGGGATCAGACAGTCTTGGTTCCTCCGCCCGTGGTGGATCGGGACGCAGGGTCACCCTCCACACCAGTCACTGATGTGCCTGGGACATCATGTTGACGGGGGCATGTAGTCGTGCAGCCGCAGGTGGTGCCAACACAGCGAGGACACCTGGTCCTTGGGTCCCGCAGGGGTCAAGCCCAGCAACGTGGTCGCCGCGTGCAACCGCAGTATACTGAGTGGGAGCAAGACATGACTGCCAATTCAGAACGGCAGGGGGCAGCAATGGAGAACATCGCTGAGAGCATGGAGCGTGTGGCCTGATCTGTGCTCCCCCCTGCTAGGCAGGTGCTTCTCCAGCAGCAGGCCCCACGGTCCACGGCCCGCTCACTCAGGCTGGGCATAGTGGCCTCTGACATGGCACACCAGGCTGAAATGTCATCTCTGCGTAAAGCAAATGCTGCTCACGCAGAGGCGCACATGGATGCCCTGAGGGAGGAGTATGCTTCCCTCAAATCCACTCTGGGTGTCCTTATGATGTCCCATAGGTAGCGGGCAGAGGAGAGGTTTGCACAGCTTGAGCGTACCATTTCAGCTGAACTACAGGCTTGCCGGGAGGTGCATCGGTTGTCCAGCCAGGCCTTGCAGGAGGAACTCTGTGTTACACATGCTACCTTGCAAGAGGAAGCACGTGTATCACGTGAGCTTCTGCATGCAGACCTACGTCATATCGCCACACAGAACCAGGCTCACCCATCAGGCAGACTTGCTGCCGACGAGGGGCAAGCTGCGGCTAGGCATGGCCAGGCTACTGTGCCACATCCTCCTTTCCAGGATGAGCCAGACTCGGACGACCATCTATCTCCCACATAGGTCGGGCTGTGCAGACGTTGAGCCCATGGAGGTTTTTTTTTTTTGGCTCAGCATCATCGCATGTGGGGTTGAGCAGCACCCTGTACTTCCTCCCTCCTGGGTGCCTCCCCTACCCCCCTGGGTCGTATGTGGCCATTTTTGATTTTTCTTTTAGTTTAGTTAGTTAAGTTTCTGTTTGATAGTTAGTTTATTTAGGTAATGTAGGTTTTCCATAGTTAGTGTAATTAGTTAATATAGTTTAAAATTGCTTGTCTATTGTGCTGTCATGTGACGGTGTGGTGCTTTGTGGCTTTTGAATGCATCCACTGTCTGTTCCAGCTGGGCCCTTCAGGCTTGTCTTGTGTATGTTTTTGCTGCTTGGGGTCCTTGACTCACATATGCCACTCCTGCCTCCCTTATCCATGGGCTCGCAAGGATGGTTCGGTGTGACAGCCTATTACACAAGTGCTTTGGACTGTCATATCTGTGGCATGTCTGGTGCTGTGTAACTTGTGTTGACACCCCTAGTGGGGATGATTGCAGTGTTATTGTCCACTATTCAGCTTTTGCTAGATGGGGTGTTTCATGATTAATGTGTACATTCATTGCTATGTATTATGTAGTATTTTTCTTATCTTTACTGAACACGTGCTTGTTGCAATTCATGCCGTAGATAGTATGTTCCACATTTTGGATGTGAAAGACGAACTGATGGTGTGATTTCTGATGTAAGTCTCTGACATGGTCCAGTAATGAGATGCCTGAAGAGACACACACAGATGACTTTAAAGCATGAATCATGTGTTTCATGCCCTTTCTACAGGGGGGTGAGCCTCCAGACCACCTTTGCCAGCAGACATGGCCCATTGGACGTCTGAATTCTGGACACGTTTGTTGGTGCCCACATGCACATGTGTGCACAAGCAGAGGCACAGGGATTGCAGACCTAGATCCTAAAACTGATGACATGTTCCAAGGAACTCCAGGCAAGGTGAGCAGCACAGGGGGGCCACAACACAGCAAAGCTTGCACCAGGCGAGTTGCACATGCAGGCTTAGTCACAGCACTGAGGGTGAGCTTGGATGAATATTGGTGTTGAAGCACACAATACAGATCAGATGTGTTGGTGTACTGATGGCTGTTGATTGTAGGGTTGTCTGGGGCACCTGCAGGGGCAGTGGCACATACCCTCCGGTACACCAAGGTCCATTGAGGCACTTGTGTCAACCATGTAGCCTTCCGAGACATGGAAAGGGGCAGCTCACAGGGACATACAGCAAGGGACATACACGGGTGCAGTGCATTTCATTTCCATGTACATTTTGAAACATGCACTGCCTACTTTGTTTTGGTCATGGTGGAACACGACTTGTTCTGAAGTCATGCCTTACTATATGGGTCTGTCTGCTTACCCAGGGAACATTGCATGTTGTGTGAATTATGACACATTGGTGTTCCATTTGCCACACACCCACCGGCGGCTGACTTACTGCATTGACTGTGTATGACTTATCACAGGGTTAATGTTACATATGGGTACGAAGCATCTACACCAGATTGTCTGTTTGTAGAGTAGTTTGTTGCTATGGGGCATATTTGGTGGTGTGTTTTTGTGTTGTGGGCACAGACAGATTGTTAACTGTGGCTCTCTTTGCAGCATTGAAGTGCTCCTGTAACCGGACCTGAGAGTGCACAGGCAGGAGGCCAGCACTCAAAACCAGAGCTAAGTGTCTTGTTGTTTTTCTTTCAAACTGCTCTGCATAGACTTGCTGGGGGGTGCGCTAATGCATGGATGAATGTGTAATTCAGTTTGATATTTTTGTTTTCCCCTAATCACCTGGAGTCCTATCCAATTTTAAACCCTGTACCCTCTACCCAGTGTTCCTGCTTCCCGTACCTATCCAAGCATCGTTCCCTAACCCTCTTTCCCCGCTGGGATTGTGGATGCCTGTGTAAGCCCCAAACTTACATGCGCCAAAACCCTAGAGGGGGTGGTTGGTTCATGCCACTCCTAAGCCTGGACTACAGAAGGCCATGACAATGATGTCCAAGTTTGTCCGGATTGTGTATGTGTTCATGCAGGTAGTACATTTTCGTGCATTCTCTACTTTTATGTGTCATTCCTCCTCCCCTCTCCTGCCACTCATTCCAGTTATCCAGTGTGCCAACACCTGTCCCGACTGCATATCCCTGACCCTCCTTCCCCACCAGGGTCTCAGAGGCCTGTGTGAGTTGGACCTTGCAGGCACCCGGGCCACTGTGGGGGTGGTTGTTTCACACCACTCCTGCGCCGTACACGGGACCTGTGACAGTACACATCCGTTCATGGTGCATCATTCTATGTTATGTACCACACATGGTTCACATCCTGTTGTGACATTGTTTTACTGTGCTACCTTGGTTGTTACATCATTGTGGTAGTACTTGGCCTTTGTGAGGTACTGCTACGCCACGTCATCTACTGGAGGGTGTTCTGGTTCGTTTTTCTGGCTTGGATTTTGTGATTTTGCAAATGAGGGTGGACTCTGAGGGTGCAGGCACCTTTTTACACACAAGGTGGGAGATGGTGACGAAGGGGAAGGGTGATCCTGTGGCCAGGTGAAATTGAGGGTTGAAGGCTCCATGACCCAGGTGCAGTTGTTCAGTGGGTCATGGTCATTTGTGAGGGAGAGGGGTGTTTTGTTGTTGATAGTTGCCTGCAGTGTGATGGGAACCCTGACATTGTAATTGTGGTAGCCTATGTACATGTTGTGTTCTGCTGATCAATGCCTGTTCATGTGTTGTGTTTACCTTTCAGGTGTGAGGGGATAGTTGTGGTTTGACATGCTGGGGTGTACACATGGTGAATGTTCACATGTGATGTGTAGAGGAAACTGATGGTCAATTGATTGCACATGCATATGTTGAGTGCATGTCCTTACTGACCCACACACTTGCACTATGATGTACTACATGAACAACCACCCTTAGATATCCACGTGTAAACTCTATTTGCTCTGGTGCCCACTGTGTCCCTGCAGCACATGTTCTGTGACCAATTATGGATCCTGTACATGCCTAATTTGCTTTTTGATGTGGTTTGTCACTTAGATGTGATGCTCAGGGTGTGCATCACACACAATAGCTGTTCACTGTGCTGTGCACTGAGCAGTGTGTTGCAGGAGTTGGACACAGCACACAGAAGCTGCAGTGTTGATTTTGCAATGCACAATGTGCATGTAGACAGGCATTCATTGTTATGTTACGTCTACAACTTTTGTAATGCATTTGGGAATTACTTATTTTGGGTGGAAGGTTGTTGGTCAGTCATTTCATCTGATTCCATGTCAGGCCTCATTGTCTGATGCCACTGTACATTTTTGACATGGCAATGTGTACCTTATTGGTACTGTGTTGGTGTATGGCTATTGCTTGCCATGTCATGTTGTGGTTTGGGAGGGTTTGAGTGACATAACAGTGATGGTCATGGCCTGTTTTGCAGTTGTGTGTGGTTCACACCTTGCATGTCAGGGTCATCCGCTTCTCAAAGCAACTAGCTGGGGGTAGATCTCTCTCCGCGGCAAGGGCCTCCCTCTGGAACAGCCTTCCTGCCTCACTGGAACTTGAGGAGAACCATCTCCGGTTCCGGAAGCACCTCAAGACCTTCCTCTTTGCTTCTGCTTTCTCCCTCCCTCTCCGTTGCTAAATTCTTCACTGGAACTGCACTGGATCTGCAACTGGGCCACTCTCACCGACCACAGTCTGTGGCCCAGCCACTCTACACTTGCACTGCCTCCCTGGCAACCCCTGCACTGCAGGAGTGTCTCTCTATCCCTACAGCCCCCCCTTCCCAGCAGTTGTCTGCACTTACCTTTGCAGGTGCCACCAGCTGGCCTATTTATTTGTTTTTTATTCTACTTACCCTGTACTGCACTCCCCCCCTCCCCTTCCCCTTGCACTTTTCCCTTCCCCCTACCACTGCACTTGCGCAATCTAAATGACACCTGGCCTAGTAGTATCGTTGTCTGTCTTCCCTTGTTCCCACCTCCCTGCCTCATCGCACCTTGGAACACTTGTGTATAGGCATGTTACAAATGCCATATCATGTCATGTCATATGTCATATGTGTGCCTTTTGGTCACACAGGATAGTTTGTGTTTAAGTAGCTAGGGATGCAGACAATGTGGCCCTTCCATGGCAACTATCTCAGGGTGGTAGGGTTGTGACAGTTGACTGTCTCTTTGTCATCATCGATTGTCACCTGGTATGTGCCAGGCCTGTGTGCACTCCGCAGGGGTGGGAGTTTAGGTGAAAAATGTGGCCACAAGCTGGGTCTGGGCTTCCTTGCCATGTGCCCTGTCCCCTCCCATGGGCAGCGCCTGTGCCTGTGGTTGGGGATGTGGGGGCACCACCATGTCCACCGGTACTCCCTGCCGTGTTGTAACATTGTGCAGGACACATGCTGCCACAATGATCCTGCACACTACTGGGTGTGCATAGAGTAGCTGCTCGCCAGAGCGGTCAAGGGAGCGGAAACGTGACTTGAGCACTCCGAATGTGCGCTCCACTATGGCCCTGGTTGCAATTTGGGCAGCGTTGTATCTTACCTGGGGTGGTGTGGTGGGGTTCCGGATTGGCGTCATCATGTGGTTGCTCAGAGGGTAGGCACTGTCCCCTGGGGAGGTGTAAATGGTTGTGATTGTTGGGGTTTGTGTATTTGTGTGTGTGTCTGTGTGACATGCATGCATGTGCAAGGGCATTTGTACTCACCTAGGAGCCAGGTGTCGCCATGCTGCCCAGCTTCCAGGGCCCGGCTCAGGGCGGACATTCTGTATATGAAACTGTCATGGGTGGAGCCAGGGTAGTTTGCATAGACAGAGGTGATTATTCCCTTTGCATCGCATACCACCTGTACATTGATGGAATGCCAGTGCTTGCGGTTTCGGTAGATGTGCTCAGTGGCCCTAGGTGGACGTAGGGCCACATGGGTGCAATCTATGGCACCGAGCACTTTGGGGAAGTGTGCCACCCTGTAAAAATCTAAGACAACGGCCTGCTTTTCTGCGGGTGTTCTGGGCATTTATATGTGCCTGCGGACTGAGGGGTGCGCTGCCATGATTGCCAGTACCTGGTGTAGGCAGCGTGACTGCGTGGCCTGTGAGACCCCCCACTATGGCAGTAGTCCGCTGAAATGACCCAGTGGCCAAGAAATGCAGGACATTGAGCACCTTCTCCAAGAGGCTCAATGCTTGGGAGCAAAGGGTGGGGATGTAAGGTCATCTTCCCACTCCCTGACCAGGTCTAGGATGATATGGGGTGGAAACCTATACCTGCCGTAGACCTGGTTGTCAGGCATTCCAAAAAGGCTTGTCCGTGGTGCGAAAATGCGTGCCCTGGCTATTCTCCTCCTCCTGCGGTGTCCCACGATCAGTACTGCGACAAATGGGGCATTCATCGTAGCTGTACATACGTGTTTGTTGTTTGTGCGCACTTTTATACTGTGCGCGGGGACGCTTCCGCCTGCCTTCATGTGGCAGATGCGTTGACGCCTGTGTGCGTCTTTTGCCGTGAGCGGGTTTCCCGTATTAGAATCCATGAATACGGGTTATTCGCGTGCGTGTGGGCGTTCCGTGTAGTTCCCTGCAGTACTTCCCCAGTTACGCCTTCTTTTTCACGCGTTATTCCCCATTCCGCGTGTTACGCCCACTGTTCCGCCCACTTTGGTTGAGTGCGGCGCGCTATGTGCGCTTTTGTTGTGCGCGTAGCGCACGCTGTGTGTGCCCGCGTACGCCATTGCAGGATTTGGCGCACGGACAGCGGGAAACATGCGCAGCGTCTTCCTTGAATCGCACGCGTGCACATGCACTGGGTTTCTCACGCTTGCGCCACCTTGCGCCTGCTTACGCTGGGATTTTCGGTGCATGTTTGGTCCCTGAATTGACCCCTTCGTTTTGAACTAGTCGAGATTTCATCCATATCTCAACAGCGTTCTTGGATAAATTCAACCAATTCTATATACAAAGATGCAATGGCCCTCATTACGACCCTGGCGGAGATCGCGGTGCAAAATGCACCATGGAGCACGGCGGAAAGCTGCCGATACCGCCATGGGGGTTGGCGGATTTACCGCCCCATTCCGACCTTGGCGGGGCGGTAAAGCCCCATTCCCCATTTTACCCTTCCCCATTCCCATTTTTGCCCCATAGGGTATAATGGGAGTGGGGAAGGCGTTAATTACGCCACCGTAAAATACGGTGGCGTAATTAACAACAAGGTCCCGTAGCGCCATGGATTTCTCCGCCCGGAAAAACCAGGCGGAAAACGGCTCCATGGCGCTACGGGAAGTCGTAGTAGGGCGGACGGGTCCGCCGCGAATACCGCTGGCGTAGACCCACTCCGCCAGGGTCGTAATGAGGCCCAATGTCTTCTAATGCTGGGACATCAGAAAATATTGCCATTATGGATTGCTCTTTCAAGTCATATTGGGTAAATGGTGACGGTCTACAAGATAGCAGCAAGGAGAAAGGGGTTGGGTGCTTTGCAGATAAGTTGGCTTGATTTTTTTATTCAGCCAATGTATGATGGTTTACAACTAGTTTTACCATTGGGGGATTTCTTGTTTCTTTATTGTTTGCTAAAGCAGTGGCAATGAAATGTAATATTTCCGGTGCGAGGGAAGCTAGTGAAAGGGTTCCTTCAGACACATTGTGAGCGGTTTCATGACAGTTATCGTCTTCTGTGTTTGTTGGGCATTTTATTAGGTGATACGGCCTTGGATAAAACACACATAGGTTGAGAGGGTGATTGAATGTCTCTCCCATCAATAGTCACTGCCGTTACTGCAGCGACCAATTCATCAAGTGGAGCATATGGAGGGATGTCCAAATCGGTGTTAGGAATGGACTGCATTTTTCTATCAAGAGCTTGTTGAACATATTTCTTTGTCACAGCCTTTAGAGATGTGGTTGGGGATCTCTTGGGTTGGTTTATTGATTTAATACATGGTTTGGTCTTTGTCGAGAAGGTTTTTACAGATTTAAGTTTTTGGGGTTTTTTGGTTTGTAGATTGGAAGATGATTTAGATATTTCGAAAGGGGGGTTTTTAGCATCAAACATGGTGTAAGCACGTTTGCTATTGGAAGGAGGAGAAGACTCCTGATATACAATTGGCACATTTACTCAGTCCACATTTGGCATTTTTGCAGTTCCGTCATGGATAATATCAGCAAAATGTGGTAATAAGGGTGGCATACTTTGGGTTGCATGATTACCCGTTACTGTAACAAAATTGTCTTGATCTTGCATGCAGATAGTGGTTTGACACGATACATGGAAGTGGTGAATCAGGGAAGTTCATCATAGACTCGTGCCTACAGACTCTGAGAGTTATTGCCAAGTTAAAATGATATCTTTTTGGACAGTCCGGTGCATCAATTTTGCATCCAGAGTGTCAAAGAGTTTGGTCATCGAGTGTATAGTAAGATTCATAGCGTTAAGTGTAATGTCTAGCAATTTAGTACAGGATTCTGATTCACAAGGTATTGACAAGGGAGTTTGAGACTCACTGATGATTTACATGGTTTGCAGGTGTGGGGGCTCTGCAGGAAACCACTATAGCTGAATTCGGTTGGCTTGGGTCAAAAAAAAGATCAGGTGACCCAGAGAGATTATGCAAAGAGTCATGAGCTGAGAAGCACAAGCCATTTAGTTCCAAATCGATTACAGTCATGTCAATTGACTCAAACTGATTTGGATTATCAGATTGTACTGGAGCAGTAAAGACATTGCGCAATAGAGCACTATAATTTAAAGAGGTGTTTAAATGTGTGTATGTTTGTGAAGTATTCGATGGTAAAGGTTTTCATGTTGATAAAATTGGAGAAGATGCAGTTGTTTGTAGAACAGGATCGCTAATAGGATTAGTCTCATCCACAACGGGCATTAAGCCTGTTACAATTTTGACGAGCCAATGTTCACAATTGACAAATTATTTGATGGCTCACCAGTTCATGCAGAGTTCCATCAGTTGCTTGAGTCTGGCTCCTTGTAGAATGAGCGTATGTCTGCATTCAGAGCTGACTTGGTCAAGGAGAGTATCAATTTCTTAATAGAGCATGACAATGGATTGGAGCAAATTTGCTAAGATTCTTTTCGTTTGATGCAGATGACAGGTGATTTACATTGAACATTGTTCCTCTGAACGAGGGCCTGGATAGACATACCAGTCCTCAGAGTGAATACACCTCGTTGCATCTGTGGGCCAAGATAGAGTGCACACAAGCAAGTGTTTTCACTACCTACCCTCCAAATAAGGAGTATAGCTGATTGCAACTCCAAGAGCCCTTTCTTTTCGTGAAAGTACCGACAAAGTAAAGTAACCTGGCCGTAAAGACGCAACAAGCGCGGAAAAGCGGCCAAGCAATACTGAAAGGGTACTTTGCTAGGGTGCACGTGCGCGGGTGTGCGCAGGTTTTGACTTTCATAGATAAACTCCCAAAGGGATGGGGCTCTTCTAATTAAAGAGCTAATACGCTCAGAGTAGATCTGTTAAGCAGAATGTTAGGAGCCAGATCCACAGGAAGACAAGCAAGGAGAGCGGCCAAGCAGATACTTCAAGGGTACTTTGCTAGGGTGTGCGCACACTGACTTTTGTAGAAAAACACCCAAAGGGATGGGGCTCTTCTAATTAAAGAGCTAATACGATCACAATGGATCCTAATTAACAAAAAGAAAATTGGTATTTTAGTATAAGAAGCACTTTCAATGATGATAGGCTGTAGTAGTCCTGTATGTCTGTGATATACTGTTAAGCAAAATGTTAGGAGCCAGATCCACAGTAAGACAAGCAGGGAGAGCAGCCAAGAGGATACTTCAAGGGTACTTCGCTAGGGTGCACGCGCACGGGTGTGCGTGCGTGCTGACTTTTGTAGAAAAAACATCCAAAGGGGCGGGGCACTTGTAATTAAAGAGCTAATACGCTCACAATAGATCCGTTGAGCAGAATGTTAGGAGCCAGATCCACAGGAAGACAAGCAGGGAGAGCGGCCAAGCGGATTCTTCAAGGGTATTTCACTAGGGTGTGCGCAAGCGGGTGCACGCACGTGCTGGCTTTTGTAGATAAACGCCTGAAGGGGTGGGGTTCTTGTAATTAAATAGCTCATACGCTTACAATAGATCTGTTGAGCAGAATGTTAGGAGCCAGATCCACAGGATGACAAGCAAGGAGAGCGGCCAAGCAGATACTTCAAGGATACTTAGCTAGGGTGCGCAACAATTTGAAAAGATCTGCAAGTGCTGATTTATGAAACAAGTCAATGGTTGGAACTTGACTAGGTGGGACAAATGTACTTTCAGGTTTAAATTCTATATATTGTGGTTCATCACCTATAATATCATCAGACCATTCTTCATTCTCAAGTAAAAATGATCTTAGTCAATGTTATTCTAAAAAAGAGATTGTTTATTTTAGATGAACTTAATCCTTTTTGTAAAATTGTATCTTCTATAGCAGTGAGATCTCTGTTAAATAAATTAACTACTAATGTATCTTGTTATATAATCAAGTCTGTTGACAGGTGAGTTGGATTAATTAATTATGTCCCAAAGCGTCTCAATTTATATGATTTTTCCAAAGATTTGGGAACATTACTTGGCTAATATCAATTAACTACCCCGAACCGTTTCTGTTTTGACTAATTGGTCTGCCAAATAATGTCGTACCTTGTCAGGACCCATTATCTTTGCGTACTTTATTTTATTCTAGAATTTTGTCAAATCATTTGACATCACTAAATCACAAATGGTTTCATTCTGTTTGCCATTTATGAAGGATGTGTTGCTTGCAAAAAGCACTCCTCAAGCATTCAGGTTAATCGGATGATCCACCAATGTATTTTAGACATAATAATGTTTGGTCATGATAACATTGGTTGTGGAGTATAAGAATTACTTAAAAAATGACCATCAACTCTGTCACCGTACTAATTCAGGGAATAATTGTGTAACCAACAGAGGGTTAGGGAGCATTTTCCACAGAAGTGATTATGATAATGTGCCACTTGAAACAATTTCTGGGCTTCTGCAAATCTACACGGAAACATACAGGGGGTAATTCATAGAATTCAGCGCACAAGTGGTGCATATGGCTGGCGCACAGTGTGCGCGTGCGAATCCCTGCGCCAGCCGCATGAGCCAAAATACATTTCCGCGCACAGCGCATTCATGGATTCAAGCCAGCAAAACCAGCCGTGGCGCACAGTGGCGCAGCGACCCTGCAGCAGCGCCAGTTATGCCCCCAAGAACACCCCTTGCGCAGGGAAAAGCCATCACAATCCCCAATCCAGTGCAAAGGGCTGCACTAACCCTGTACCAGCACGGCAAGCGGGGTATGTGTATCACTGGGGTGCGCGGGAAGTTCCTCACATTATTTCAGCTGGTTACGTGTATTTCAGGGGTGCGCTGGAAGTTCCACACGCGATTCCATCAGGGTACGTGTACATCAGGGGTGCGTGGGAAGTTTCACATGTGAATTCAGCAGGGTACGTGTATTTCAGGGGTGCGTGGAAAGTTCTACACACGATTCCATCAGGGTACGTGTATATCAGGGGTGCGCTGGAAGTTCCACATGCGAATGTCCTGGGTACGTGTATTTCGGGGGTGCGCGGAAAGTTACACACGTGAATTCAGCAGGGTACGTGTATTTCAGGGGTGCGCGGAAAGTTCTACATGCGATTCCATCAGGGTACGTGTATATCAGGGGTGCGCTGGAAGTTCCACACGTGAATGTCCTGGGTACGTGTATTTCGGGGTGCGCGGAAAGTTACACACGTGAATTCAGCAGGGTACGTGTATTTCAGGGGTGCGCAGAAAGTTCTACACGCGATTCCATCAGAGTACGTGTATATCAGGGGTGCGCTGGAAGTTTCACACGCAAATTCAGCAGGATACGTGTATTTCAGGGGTGCGCAGGAAGTTTCACACACGATTTCAGCTGGGTACATGTATTCCACGGGTAGGCTGGAAGTTCCACACGCGAATGTCCTGGGTACGTGTATTTTGGGGTGCGTGGGAAGTTTCACACGCGATATCAGCAGGGTACGTGTATTTCAGGGGTTCCGTGGAGTACTACACGTGAATTGGCCATGTGGGTCCTCCCAGGTGTTGGCTCCACAACCTCCACGGCCCCTGCAGGCAGCCCACACCACGGGGGAATACCCTGCACCCCCACTCATGACCCCCAGCACCCCCACCCCCCAGCACTGTGGGGCACCCTCCACCAGGCCCCCACACATGTCCCCCTGCACCCCCACCCCCAGCAGTGCAGGGCACCCTCCACCAGGCCCCCAACTCATGTCCAACTCATGTCCCCCTGCACCCACAATCCCCAGCACTGTGGGGCACCCTCCACCAGGCCCCCACACATGTCCCCCTGCACCACCACCCCCTGCACTGTGGGGCACCTGCCAGCAGGCCACCACTCATGTCCAACTCATGTCCCCCTGCACCCCCACCCCCCAGGACTGTGGGGCACCTGCCAGCAGGCCCCCACTCATGTCCAACTCATGTCCCCCTGCACCCCCACCCCCCAGCACTGTGGGGCACCCTCCACCAGGCTCCCACACATGTCCCCCTGCACCCCCACCCCCCAGCACTGTGGGGCACCCTCCACCAGGCCCCCAACTCATGTCCCCCTGCACCCCCACCCCCCAGCATTGTGGGGCACCCTCCACCAGGCCCCCAACTCATGTCCCCCTGCACCCCACCCCCAGCACTGTGGGGCACCTGCCAGCAGGCCCCCACTCATGTCCAACTCATGTCCCCCTGCACCCCCACGCCCCAGCACTGTGGGGCACCCTCCATCAGGCCCCCAACTCATGTCCCCGTGCACCCCCACCCCCCAGCAGTGCAGGGCACCCTCCACCAGGCCCCCAACTCATGTCCCCCTGCACCCCCACCCCCAGCAGTGCAGGGCACCCTCCACCAGGCCCCCAACTCATGTCCAACTCATGTCCCCCTGCACCCCCACCCCCCAGCACTGTGGGGCACCCTCCACCAGGCCCCCACACATGTCCCCCTGCACCCCCACCCCCCAGCACTGTGGGGCACCTGCCAGCAGGCCTCCACTCATGTCCAACTCATGTCCCCCTGCACCCCCAACCCCCAGGACTGTGGGGCACCTGCCAGCAGGCCCCCACTCATGTCCAACTCATGTCCCCCTGCACCCCCACACCCCAGCACTGTGGGGCACCCTCCACCAGGCCCTCACACATGTCCCCCTGCACCCCACCCCTCAGCACTGTGGAGCACCCTCCACCAGCCCCCCAACTCATGTCCCCCTGCACCCCCACCCCCCAGCACTGTGGGGCACCCTCCACCAGGCCCCCACACATGTCCCCCTGCACCCCCACCCCCCAGCACTGTGGGGCACCTGCCAGCAGGCCCCCACTCATGTCCAACTCATGTCCCCCTGCACTCCCACCCCCCAGCACTGTGGGGCACCCTCCACCAGGCCCCCAACTCATATCCCCCTGCACCCCACCCCCCAGCACTGTGGGGCACCTGCCAGCAGGCCCCCACTCATGTCCAACTCATGTCCCCCTGCACCCTCACGCCCCAGCAGTGCGGGGAACCCTCCACCAGGCCCCCACACATGACCCCCTGCACCCCCACCCCCCAGCAGTGCAGGGCACCCTCCAGCAGGCCCCAACTCATGTCCCCCTGCCCCCACCCCCCAGCACTGTGTGGCACCTGCCAGCAGGCCCCCACTCATGTCCAACTCATGTCCCCCTGCACCCCCACCCCCCAGAACTGTGGGGCACCCTCCACCAGGCCCCCACACATGTCCCCCAGCCAACATGTCATCACAATCTAGATCCCTGGCCCTTATGGTCAGCCTCCAAATGCCAAACACCCACCCGAGTATTGCATCCACCCACTTAGAAATGGCAATAACATGATAGAACCCCAATTGCAAGTTTGGAAATGAACGCATGTCCCTCACATCCACCCAATGGGTGTCAGTGAATCTCAAAACCCATATCATGATATGCATGAAACCAATGAGATGATACTACACATTGAAGTTTGAACAAAAAATATGTATTAAAAGCAACATGAATTGAATAAAAAATAAACAAACACAAATGGGAATTTAAAAAAATAAAAACCAGCATGTCCGTGAAATAATGCAAAATCACAAATCATAATCCAAATGAAAGGTGTCCAAAGTCACAGTCCACAAAAGTAAATCCAATGGAAAATTAAATCCGAAAACCATTGCTCCATGGGTAAATCATTAAAAAAAATGAAAATCCAACAGTCAACTATATACAGGTAAACAATCCAGGGTTCATGATCCCAACAGAAGAAATGAAACCTATCTAATAACACTACCTAATAAAAAAAAACTATATACAAAAATGTGGCCCATTGTCCAAAAGGTCCAAAAAAAATGCAAAACCAAAGGAAACCTAATACTAACTACAGAACTATTTACAAGGGCAGCGGGCTAGTCCGACGGCTCACTTTTGGATGTCCCGGGCCAGGGCATCATCGAATTCCTGCTCAATGTCCCGGAGGCGGTCCTCCTCCATGGCCCCGAGGGTCCGCAGGGCCGTCGACGTGTCAACCTCCAACCCCCTGCGGATTGCCTCGAGGCACTAGGCCCGCCTCAGGGCCCTCCACATGGAGTTCTCTGCCCTGACCATCGTGAGCCGTGCCTCTTCCGCCCGCTGCCGCTCCGCATCTATGGCGTGGCCCAACCACTGCCACACAGAAGACACTTCCCGTCCTGGGTCCTCCTGCCCTCTGGCCGATGCCTGCCCTCCGATGTCGAAGGCCCCGAGCCATCATGGCTCCCACCACGTTGCTGCTGCTGCTGTGCCTCTGCCCGTGCACTGCCTCCTGCTGCCTGCACATCCTCCGCTGGCTGGGGTGCAGTCGTTGATGTGGCTACCCCTGCTGGACGTCCGACTCCCGCCTGTGGCAGGGATGCCTCCTCCACCAGCCTGGCCGCACCATCAGAGGCAGCTCCACAGGGCACCCAGGTGACTGATGGGTGGGAAGATGGCACGGAGTACGACTGGCGCAGAGGGGGTTCAGTTGAGGAGGGGGTCATAGCAAGCCCCATCAAACAGAGAAATCCGGCCTGGGTGACCTGTCCCAGTAGGCCGACGCGGTCAACGAGCCATTCGAGATGACATGCAGTCTCCTCATGAAAAGACTGCAGGTCACTTAGCATGGCCGGTTGACGCAACGCCACACCAGTCAGGGCATGCTCAACCCGGACCCGGATAGCCACATCCGCAGGCAGAGGAAGGCCAGTTGTCGTGAGTTCATCCCCTGCCTGAAAACGGGTCTGGATGTAGGCATCCCTGCTGGTGCAAGATGATGCAGTGACAGGATCAGGGACAGGATTGCACACAGTACCTCCGCGGCGGCCTGTGCTGCCTCCTGTCCCTGGTCGTGCACTGCACTACTAGCAATAGTGGAATCCCCACCTCCAGACCCCATCTCTGTTGCTTGCACGGCCTCCTCCTCCACCAAACCCCCCACCAACCTGGATGACTCCGTGCCATCTTCCCCCGTTGGGCCCTGTGGGGTCCCAATTGCCCCTTCTGCTACCGAGCAGTCCAACTCCAACCTCCGCCTCTTGGACCTCCCCCCGGCAGCTGCGGCCTGGGACGCGGCACCGGACTCCTCACTCCCCGACGAGACCACAACATGGGAGGGGAGCCGGGCCTTGCGTCTCCGGCTGGCGGTGCGATTCCCCGCCGCTGTGCTCCACAGCACTTTCTCCGCCCTCTTCATCAGTTGACGCTGCAGACAGGGAAAAATAAAACACAGGCATCAGGGCACTGTACAATGGACACATACACACATGACAGTTGTACATGAGTGGCATTGGCAAACCTCAGACATGCCATCACAATCCCCAACACACATGTCATTTCAACTTGCACACATGAGCCATACCACAGCCATATCGCAACTGCCAGCACCATCCATACACATAAAATAGCATGAGCAGGCAAAGGTGAGCCAGACATCACATGCAACACAGGGAGTGCACTACACATGTACACACACCACCACACTTGCATGCATGTGTACACCTCTGCCAACTGTCGCAGTGTTCAGATCGGCATCCATGTCACATCTGCCAATCAGGCTTCCACATCCCGCTGTCACATGCATCCATGTTGCATCACTGTTGCACCCTTGTCATATACACACACATGCACATGTACACAGTGCTGATACATGCAGCTGAAAACAACATACATGCGTGACATCACAAACATGCCTACTTACATACACATTCATCCAAACATGTGTGCCCACACAACTGCATTTGGCATGCAAGCCTACACACACAAGCACCATCCATGTCTCACACATGACAACCCTCGCATGTGGTAGCCTCATGGCCCTGTACACCCCCACGCATACTCGGCCCCATACAAACAGATGTGCAACCTGCACACTACTGGCACATCACCACACGCACAGTTTACAATCAGGATGCATGTACACTTACCGCTCGACTCCAGACGGGTCTGCCTCTCAAGGACCTGGACGTGGAACGCTGGGGATATGCGTTCCAGGACCCTCATCTGATTTTACGACAAGTGGCCCCTGCGCCCCCTAGCATCCGCTGCCTTCAAGAGGCGCCAGGCCTTGTTGAGGGTCCTGGACCTGAAGTCCTCCCAGCGCTTCTTGACATGTTGGAAGTCGTGGACTGCCACCCCCTCCGCGTTGATGGCAGTCACGATGTCCGTCCAGATCCAAGTCCGTCCTTCCTTGTCGGCGCGGGAACTTCCGAAGAGGGCATCATACAGCCCCAGGACTTGCTCCACCAGGACACCAACTTCCCTGTCACTGAAGCTGGTGCCCCTCTGCCTCTCCAGCCAGGGGTTGTCAGTGGTGCCAGATGTTGCAGTGCCCGACATGACAACCCCAGAGGCAGGAGTGGGTGGGCAACTGGGTCCTGGGGCTGGGCTGTGGAGCGATGGAATCCCAGTCGGGAGTCTTCGGTTCCAGCAGGAGTGGTCACAGCAACAGCACCCCTGGCTGATGTGCAGGCAGCAAATGGCAGGGCACGTGGGCAGCAGGCAGTCAGGCAGCAGCAGATGGCAGGTGGGAGCATGCTCGGGGCTCTGGAGGGCGGTAATTCGGCCTTCTGGGCAGGAGCGCGGTCTTCCGTGTGCTCTTCTTTTGGCGGGGGTATTGGCTACGCGTGTTTTTCTGCATCGCGCTAGTCAGACTGTGAGTCGCACACGCTATTTTTCCCACTGCGGGTGCCCCTGTGTATTGCACCCATTTTCGATGTCATAGTAGCCTGCGTGTCCCACGCGTACGTGTTATTTGTGTTACTAGGTGCCACGGCGTACTGCGGGAGGTTGAATCCATGCACGTAGGCTACAGGGTTGCATGAACGGTTTTACTGCAGTTTTGGGGTGCCTGAGCGTTGCGTGACCCATCACTACATCACCGGGGTCACATACAGCCTTGCAGGTGCACGGGGGCTGTTAACATCTTGCTTCCCACCCCCTTCACCCCAATTGCCCAGGTCAATTGTGGTGTACACCTCCCATTGGCACTACTCCATCTGTGCCGGCACTACTACATCTGTGCCATGGTTGGGAGGACACCAAAGGTGAGGGGCGCCTCAGCTGGGCATACTCCTCGTGGCAGGCGTGGTCGGGGACGTGGCCATGGTGACCAGGGAGTAGGGGGACTCCAGGGTGTCCAGGGTGGCCACAGTGGGGGAAGAGGCAGGGGTGCGCGACTTGAGCACAATGTTGTGCCATGTGTCAGTGCAGTCATGCCACCACCCCCTGTGGTTCCAGGGGATGCAGCTTCTGCATCTGTCACTGGCGCCCGTGTGACCTGGCAGTCCATTCCATCGACTGCCACGGGCCCAAGGGTAGTGGTAGCTGCAGGTGCAGCTGTGGACACAGCCACCCAGGCTCAGGGTCTGCCAGCGCAGGCTGCGTTGGCACTTGAGGAGCCCTTGGTAGATTTCCAACAGGCCAGGAGGGAAACCATAGAGGCAGGCCGGGCTGCTCAGACCAAGACACGTGTCCCTGGGGCAGTAATGTCATCTGCTGCCCCGAACAGCCGGGTGTTGGCAAGTGCAGGGGCAGATGCACCCAACAACACACCGGTTGTGTGTCTGCCAACCAGGACTGTTGCGGTCAATGACCCTGCCACAGCTGATGTTGCTGCGCAGGGTCCATTAGAGGGCACCCAGATGCCATGACACAAGTCAGGCCTTTGGTTGTCCCTCCACCTGCCACTCCCTTGGCTCAATCCACCAAACCCACTGGCCATACTGCTCAGGGCGGCATTAGGCAGCCAGGGTCTGCGCCACAGTCCAAGAGGAGGAAGGTTGCACCTACAGCACAGGCTGGGACCCCACACACAGCCACGACCTCCTGCACGTCGAGGAAGAATGCTTTCTGCAAGCAGGAACTGGACTTCCTCGTGGGCTACGTGCGGGGCCACAGCCGTGACATGCTAGTGGGTGCCACTAGTCAGACTACGGCTGCCCAACGTGACACCCACTGGAAGCATGTTGCGGAACATGTCAGTTCATTCGGCCATAAGGTATGCACGGCGCAAGAGTGCAAAAAGCGTTGGAATGACATCAAACGCAGCACTAAGGCTAAGCGTGCCTCTAATTACAACTTGACTCTGGTGACTGGCGGTGGGCCTGCACCAGAGGAGGAAGAGCTCACTCCGCATGAGGCACTCGTTGCAGAGTTCATACCACCTGAATTGGTCGAAGAAGTGGGAGAGATGCTGGACTTTGATGCCCAGTCCAGTGAGTGTTGATGTTTGTTTGTTGAGGACGTGTGTGTTTCACTTGTGGGATGTGTTGTGCATGATTGCCACTACATGTGACGTGTACATCGTTCTGATGTTTAAGTAATGCAATGCTTCCGTGATGCATGAATCCTCTGCCTGCATGCAGGGACTCCATGTAGGCATGCTCCCTTGCCCCTCCTCCGCCACTCTGCACCCCAGTTCCACCTTTGCACTGGTCTGCTTCAGTCTTGCCAATGAGTACTTTCCTGTTCATGCGTCCTGTGTAGATGCTAACTTCCAGCGTAGAATCTGCCAGACATATGCCGTGTGGTACAGCCTTAGTACTTGATGCAGGGTATCTCACTTGTACTGCGCATAGGTCAGATGTCCCGCAGGGACATGAGTGCCCATTCATGCTCCATGTGCATTGCACACATGCCCCTATGTGTCCTTGACTGGATGATCACTGTAATACAAGTCCTGGGTGACATACATTGCATGGCATCTCAGCAGGATTCCCATGTAAACTGTGACTCAGTACTACGTTGCACACATGTTTAGGGTCTGACAATCTGTGTGGCTCACAGGCCTCAAGCCTGTTCAATGGCCAATGACTCTGTCCAACTGTTGTTGTGTCTTCCTCACACGTGGGCGGCCTCCAGAGTTTTCATCATGTGTCCTGCTTACTGTCCCATCATCATTTTCAGTGTTGTCACTTGAATCACATTAAGCTGTTGATGCCAGTTAACACTGCCTGTCAATACACAGGTTTATGGTCAGCCTTTTGATTCCATGCCTGCCATCCCTGTTTTTGTACTGGGTGGAGGGGTGCTTTGCTTCTAGATATGGTACACATTGAATGCACAATGCACGTGATGCCTGAATTTGACCTTGCACTGCCTTCACATTTCCTGGCACACACCATGGAGTCCTTGTACATGTAGGTAGTGAGTGGCGTACACATTTTCTGCACTGCATAGACCCAATTCCATGGAAACTGCCACCTTTCAACAGTTCTGATCAAAGAAGCAATTCAAAGTTGACCCAGCATGCATGCCAGGTTATATATTGTGTGTCACATGTCTGCCTGATGCGTTTGTTGTCGGAGTGTGTGTGTGTTGTGTGCTTCTGACATGTGTAGTGACCTTTTTTCTCTCTATTTTTCAGGTGATAACGCAATGGAGTCGGAGGATGGTGTTGTCATGCCAGACACAGGGTTGTTACCACTACATCAACCCGGCACAAGTGGGGGTCGTGGGGTGGTAGGCCACAAAAACCCCCAAGTGCTACAGTCCATCTTGTCTCTGGCTGCCTATGAGTCCAGCCTTGATGACGACTCTGACGTCAATGTTGAGTTGGATGAGCATCAAGTCCATGTGTCAGGGGTGAGTGATTCTGATGTGGACACTCCTCTGTCTGCGACACCTGCACTGAGGGATCAGACAGTCTTGGTTCCTCCGCATGTGGTGGATCGAGACGCAGGGTCACCCTCCACACCAGTCACTGATGTGCCTGGGACATCACGTCGACGGGGGCATGTAGTCATGCAGCCGCGGGCGGTGTCAACACAGCAAGGACCCCCGCTCCTTGGGTCCCGCAGGGGTCAAGCCCGGCAACGCGGTCGTCGCGCACAACCGCAGTATACTGAGTGGGAGCAAGACATGACTGCCAATTCAGAACGGCAGGGGCAGCAATGGAGAACATTGCTGAGAGCATGGAGCGTGTGGCCCGATCTGTGCTCCCCCCTGCTAGGCAGGTGCTTCTCCAGCAGCAGGTGGCACGGTCCATGGCCCGCTCGCTCAGGCTGGGCATGGCGGCCTCAGACAGGGCACGCCAGGCTGAAATATCGTCTCTGCGTCGAGCAATTGCTGCTCACGCAGAGGCGCACATGGGTGCCTTGAGGGAGGAGTATGCTTCCCTCAAATCCACTCTGGGTGTCCTTCTGATGTCCCAGAGTCAGCCGGCAGAGGGGAGGTTTGCACAGCTTGAGCGTACCATCTCGGCTGATCTACAGGCTTGCTGGGAGGTGCAGCGGTTGACCAGCCAGGCCTTGCAGGAGGAACTCCGTGTTACACGTGCTACCTTGCAAGAGGAAGCATGTGTACCACGTGAGGTTCTGCATGCAGACCTACGTCACATCGCCACACTGAACCAGGCTCAGCCATCCGGCAGACTTGCTGCTGATGAGGGGCAAGCTGCGGCTAGGCGTGGCCAGGCTACTGTGCCACGTCCTCCTTTCCAGGATGAGCCAGACTCGGACGACCATCTATCTCCCACATAGGTTGGGCTGTGCAGGCGTTGGGCCCATGGAGGTTTTTTTTTTGGCTCAGCATCATCGCATGTGGGTGTTGAGCAGCACCCTGTACCTCCCCCCTCCTGGTTGCCTCCCCTCCCACCCGGGTCGTATGTGGCCATTTTTGATTTTTCTTTTAGTTTAGTTAGTTAAGTTTCTGTTTGATAGTTAGTTTAATTAGGTAATGTAGGTTCTCCATAGTTAGTGTAATTAGTTAATATAGTTTAAAATTGCTGGTCTATTGTGCTTTCATGTGACGTTGTGGTGCTTTGTGGCTTTTGAAGGCATCCACTGTCTGTTCCAGCTGGGCCCTTCAGGCTTGTCTTGTGTATGTGTTTGCTGCTTGGGGTCCTTGACTCACATATGCCACTCCTGCCTCCCTTATCCATGGGCTTGCAAGGATGGTTCGGTGTGACAGCCTATTACACAAGGGCTTTGGACTGTCATATCTGTGGCATGTCTGGTGCTGTGTGACTTGTGTTGACACCCCTAGTGGGGTTGATTGCGGTGTTATTGTCCACGGTTCAGCTTTTGCTAGATGGGGTGTTTCATGATTAATGTGTACATTCATTGCTATGCATTGTGTAGTATGTTTCTTATCTTTACTGTACACGTGCTTGTTGCAATTCATGCCGTAGATAGTGTGTTCCACACTTTGGATGTGAAAGACGGACTGATGGTGTGATTTCTGATGTAGGTCTCTTACATGGTCGAGTAATGAGATGCCTGAAGAGACACACACAGATGACTTTAAAGCATTAATCATGTGTTTCATGCCCTTTCTGCATGGGGATGAGCCTCCAGAGCACCTTTGCCAGCAGACATAGCCCATTGGACGTCTGAATTCTGGACTCATTTGTTGGTGCCCACATGCACATGTGTGCGCAAGCAGAGGCACAGGGATTGCAGACCTACATCCTAGAACTGCTGACGTGTTCCAAGGAACTCCAGGCAAGGTGAGCAGCACAGGGGGGCCACAACACAGAAAAGCTTGCACCAGACGAGTTGCACATGCAGGCTTAGTCACAGCACTGAGGGTGAGCTTGGACGAATATTGGTGTTGAAGCACACAATGCAGCTCAGATGTGTTGGTGGACTGATGGCTGTTGATTGTAAGGTTGTCTGGGACACCTGCAGGGGCAGTGGCACATACCCTCCGGTACACCAAGGTCCATTGAGCCACTTGTATCAACCAGGTAGCCTTCCGAGACATGGAAAGGGGCAGCTCACAGGGACATACAGCAAGGGACATACTCGGGTGCAGTGCATTTCATTTCCATGTACATTTTGATACATGCACTGCCAACTTTGTTTCGGTCATGGTGGAACACGACTTGTTCTGAAGTCATGCCTTGCTATATGGGTCTGTCTGCTTAACCAGGGAACATTGCATGTTGTGTGAATTGTGACACATTGGTGTTCCATTTGCCACGCACCCACCGGCGGCTGACTTACTGCATTGACTGTGTATGACACATCACAGGGGTAATGTTGTATATGGGTACGAAGCATCTACACCAGATTGTGTGTTTGTAGAGTAGTTTGTTGCTATGGGGCATGTTTGGTGGTGTGTTTTTGTGTAATGGGCACGTACAGATTATTGACTGTGGCTCTCTTTGCAGCATTGCAGTGCTCCTGTAACGGGACCTGAGAGTGCGTAGGCAGGAGGCCAGCACTCAAAACCAGAGCTAAGTGTCTTGTTGTTTTTCTTTCAAACTGCTCTGCATAGGCTTGCTGGGGGGTGCACTAATGCATGGATGAATGTGTAATTCAATTTGGTATGTTTTTTTTCCCCTAATCACCCGGAGTCCTATCCAATTTTAAACCCTGTACCCTCTACCCGGTGTTCCTGCTTCCCGTACCTATCCAAGCAATGTTCCCTAACCCTCTTTCCCCGCTGGGGTTGCGGATGCCTGTGTAAGCCCCAAACTTGCAGGCGCCAATACCCTAGAGGGGGTGGTTGGTTCGTGCCACTCCTAAGCCTGGACTACAGAAGGCCATGACAATGATGTTCAAGTTTGTTCGGATTGTGTATGTGTTCATGCAGGTAGTACATTTTCGAGCATTCCCTACTTTCATGTGTCATTCCTCCTCCCCTCTCCTGCCACTCATTCCAGTTATCCAGTGTGCCAACACCTGTCCTGACTGCATATCCCTGACCCTCCTTCCCCACCAGGGTCTCAGAGGCCTGTGTGAGTTTGACCTTGCAGGCACCCGGGACACGGTGGGGGTGGTTGTTTCATGACACTCCCGCGCCTGTACACGGGACCTGTGAAAGTACACATCCGTTCATGGTGCATCATTCTATGTTATGTACCACACATGGTTCACATCCTGTTGTGACATTGTTTTACTGTAATACCTCGGTTGTTACATCATTGTGGTAGTACTTGGCCTTTGTGAGGTACTGCTACGTCAAGTCATCTACTGGAGGGTGTTCTGGTTCGTTTTTCTGGATTGGATTTTGTGATTTTGCAAATGAGGGTGGACTCTGAGGGTGCAGGCACCTTTTTATACACAAGGTGGGAGATGGTGACGAAGGGGAAGGGTGATCCTGTGGCCAGGTGAAATTGAGGGTTGAAGGCTCCATGACCCAGGTGCAGTTGTTCAGTGGGTCATGGTCATTTGTGAGGGAGGGGGGGGTTGTTGTTGATAGTTGCCTTGCCCTGCAGTGTGATGGGAGCCCTGACATGTAATGGTGATATCCTATGTACATGTTGTGTTCTGCTGATCAATGCCTGTTCATGTGTTGTGTTTATCTTTCAGGTGTGAGGGGATAGTTGTGGTTTGACATGCTGGGGTGTACACATGGTGAATGTTCACATGTGATGTGTAGAGGACACTGATGGTCACTTGATTGCACATGCATATGTTGAGTGCATGTCCTTTCTGACCCACACACTTGCACTATGATGCACTACATGTACAACCACCCTTGCATATCCACGTGTACACTGTTTGCCTTCTGGTGCCCACTGTGTCCCTGCAGCACATGTTCTGTGACCAATTATGGATCCTGTACATGCCTAATTTGCTTTTTGATGTGGTCTGTCGCTTAGATGTGATGCTCAGGGTGTGCATCACACACAATGGCTGTTCACTGTGCTGTGCGCTGAGCAGTGTGTTGCAGGAGTTGGACACATCACACAGAAGTTGCAGTGTTGATTTTGCAATGCACAATGTGCATGTAGACAGGCATTCATTGTTATGTTACGTCTACAACTCTTGTAATGCATTTTGAAATTACTTATTTTGGGTGGGAGGTTGTTGGTCAGTCATTTCATCTGATTCCATGTCAAGCATCATTGTCTGATGCCACTGTACATTTTTGACATGACAATGTGTACCTTATTGTTACTGTGTTGGTGTATGGGTATTGCTTGCCATGTCATGTTGTGGTTTGGGAGGGTTTGAGTGACGTAACAGTAATGGCCATGGCCTGTTTTGCAGGTGTGTGTGATTCACACCTTGCATGTCAGGGTCATCCGCTTCTCAAAGCAACTAGCTGGGGGTAGATCTCTCTCCGCGGCAAGGGCCTCTCTTTGGAACAGCCTTCCTGCCTCACTGTAACTTGAGGAGAACCATCTCCGGTTCTGGAAGCACCTCAAGTCCTTCCTCTTTGCTTCTCCTTTCTCTCTGCCTCTCCCTTGCAAAATTCTTCACTGGAACTGCACTGGATCTGCAACTGGGCCACTCTCACCGACCTCGGTCCCTGGCCCAGCCACTCTCCACTTGCACTGCCTCCCTGGCAACCCCTGCACTGCGGGAGTGTCTCTCTATCCCTACAGCCCCCCCTTCCCAGCACTTGTCTGCACTTACCTTTGCAGTTGCCACCAGCTGGCCTATTTATTTGTTTTTTAGTCTACTTACCCTGTACTGCACTCCCCCCCTCCCCTTCCCCTTGCAGTTTTCCCTTTCCCCTACCCCTGCATTTGCACAATCTAAATGATACCTGGCCTAGTAGTATCGTTGTCTGTCTTCCCTTGTTCCCCCCTCCCTGCCTCATCGCACCTTGAAATACTTGTGTATAGGCACATTACAAATGCCATATCATGTCATGTCATATGTGTGCCTTTTGGTCACACAGGATAGCTTGTGTTTAAGTAGCTAGGGATGCAGACAATGTGGCACTTCCATGGCAACTATCTCAGGGTGGTAGGGTTCTGACAGTTGACTGTCTCTTTGTCATCATCGATTGTCACCTGGTATGTGCCAGGCTTGTGTGCACTCTGCAGGGGTGGGAGTTTAGGTGAAAAATGTGGCTACAAGCTGGGTCCGGGCTTCCTCGCCACGTGCCCTGTCCCCTCCCATGGGCAGCGCCTGTGCCTGTGGTTGGGGATGTGGGGGCACCACCATGTCCACCGGTATGCCCTGCTGTGTTGCAACATTGTAGGTAGATGTGCTCAGTGGCCCTAGGTGGACGTAGGGCCGCATGGGTGCAATCTATGGCACCGAGCACTTTGGGGAAGTGTGCCACCCTGAAAAAATCCAGGACAACGGCCTGCCTTTCTGCGGGTGTTCTGGGCATGTATATGTGCCTGCGGACTGAGGGGCGCGCTGTCATGATTGCCAGTACCTGGTGTAGGCAGCGTGACTGCGTGGCCTGTGAGACCCCCCCCACTATGGCAGTAGTCCGCTGAAATGACCCAGTGGCCAAAAAATGCAGGACATTGAGCACCTTCTCCAAGGGGCTCAATGCTTGGGAGCAAAGGGTGGGGGATGTAAGGTCATCTTCCCACTCCCTGACCAGGTCTAGGATGATATGGGATGGAAACCTATACCTGCCGTAGACCTGGTCGTCAGGCATCCCAAAAAGGCTTGTCTGTGGTGCGACAATGCGTGCCCTGGCTATTCTCCTCCTCCTGCGGTGTCCCACGATCAGTGCTGCGACAAATGGGGCATTCGTTGTAGCTGTATATACGTGTTTGTTGTTTGCGTGCACTTTTATACCGTGCGCGGGGACGCTTCCCCCTGCCTTTGTGTGGCGGACGTGTTGACGCCTGTGTGCGTCTTTTGCCGTGCGTGGATTTCCCATATTCGATTCCATGAATACGGGTTGTTCGCGTGCGTGTGGGCGTTCTGTGTAGTTCCCTGCAGTATTTCCCCAGTTATGCCTTCTTTTTCACGCGTTATTCCCCATTCCGCGTGTTACGCCCACTGTTCCGCACACTTTGGTTGTGTGCGCCGCGCTATGTGCGCTTTTGCTGTGCGCGTAGTGCACGCCGTGTGTGCCCGCGTGCACCATGGCAGGATTTGGCGCACGGACAGCGGGAAACACGCGCAGCGTCTTCCTTGAATCGCACGCTTGCGCGTGCGCTGGGTTTCTCACACTTGCGCCACCTTGCGCCTGCTTACGCTGGGATTTTCGGCGCACTTTGCTCCATGAATCGACCCCTTAGTTTTGAACTAGTCAAGATTTCATCCATATCTCAACAGCATTCTTGGATAAATTCAACCAATTCTATATACAAAGATGCAATGTATTCTAATGCTGGGACATCAGAAAATATTTCCAGAATGGATTGCTCTTTCAAGTCATATTGGGTAAATGGTGACGGTCTACAAGATAGCAGCAAGGAGAAAGGGGTTGGGAGCTTTGCAGATAAGTTGGCTTCCTTGAATCGCACGCGTGCGCGTGCGCTGGGTTTCTCACGCTTGCGCCACCTTGCGCCTGCTTGCACTGGGATTTTCGGCGCACGTTTGCTCCATGAATCGACCCCACATTATTTATAGAAGAATACAAACCAAGAGTTTTCTTTTCCTTGTTGTATTGTATATTATTCTTAAAAGTTGCATAGATTTTTATTTCAGAATTGTCCTTCATAACCACATTGGCCATTTGTCTAATATCTGTGCATACACCTATTGAATCAAGATAGGTAATATGGCTTATTAAAGGCCATGCTGACCAATTTAGGATAGAAAAACGTCATTTTGATGGGTGTAGGTTAAACTTTCGTTCTGTTAAGCATTACATAGCCAGATTGTTTGACTTTTCCTGAATTTCAGGTGGTTCTTTATTTTATTTTTTATTTTTTTTATCAAATGTATTGATTTTACAAAATGGATTCTCTTCACTGTGGTTGCTTTCCTATTTATGGTGCAGAATGATCTACCTTCAGGCAGTCTGCCAGGGCAGCCTCCAAGATCTTAGCCGCGGCAATAGTCCAGCTGGTTTTCCTTCCGCTTAACAAGCGGGACCACCATGAGTCTTCTTCTCTCATCGAGAAAGGTTTGAGGCGAGGTTTTAAATATGCTTTCCTCAGAGAAGAAGTTTCCGGGCACATCATCAGAAGGTGTTTTACAGATTCTATTTCGGAGGCGTTCTTACATAAACGGCAGCTGTTAGATGTGGATAAACCTCTGAGAGCTCTGATTTTGTTGGTATGCAGGAGATTTAGCTTGGCCCTTAAGAACTTGTGTCTCCTGCGTTTATCGGGCAAGCATCTGAACACTTGATCAATTTTTTTAATTGGCTTGGAAGGTGGGCCAGGAGTTTGTTTGAGGCGGCCTTGTCTTGCGCTTCTATCCAGTCCAATTCACCTAGCTTTTTCTTGACTTGCATCAGGTTTTGGAGGAGGTCCTCCTCGTTGTAACCAGAGTGCTCCAATTGGAGTTTCTTCTTGAGTGCCCAGTTTGAGAGCATGTTACAGTTTCCGGCGGCTATTTCTTGTTTTATCAGTTTGTACTGTGGGGCTGTGTCCGGCATGATCCCTTTTCTGTAGAGTGCCATTTCATTCCAGTCGACTGTTCCTTTTAACGAGAGCAGGCCCAATTCTCTACTTATTGGTGGTAATGATATTGACTTGGGCAGACATAGCACTTCTCTCCAGAAGTGGGCTTCTAGTTTTGCCCACAATGATGAAGGGATTGTCAGAATGGCTTCTCCTCCATAAGTCAGGGATGGAATTACTTTTCCTTTGTAGTATTTTATCACCGGCAAGAGTGAGAAGCGTCCAAATTTCCTATCCAATGCCTTCGCGTGGGAGGTGAGTTTTCGAGTTTTTTCCCAGAGGTTAACCAACATGCTTGTCTTGTTGCCAGAGCTGTCGAACATGACCCCAAAGTACTTAAATTCTTTTACTTGTTCAATTTTAGTGGTCTCAATCGTCCATTGGTTGGGTTTTCTTTTTGTTTTTGTAGGTTTTTCTTTTTCGATCACCAGGATTTTAGTTTTTTCTTTATTGATCTCCAGGTTGTTTAGCGTTATATAGGTTGCCAGGTTGTCGAGTTGGCGTTGAAGTTGGTTCGGCGTCTGTTCAATCAAGATGATATCATCAGAGTAGAGGAGTCTGGGGACTCGGGTCCCCCCTATTTTCGGTGGCAATGTTCTGAGGGCTTCACATGTCTCCTTGTAGTCTCCCAGGAAAGCTATGAAGAGCGAGGAAGCCAAAGGGCAGCCCTGCTTCACTCCTCTGTTGGTCAGAATGTCTTCAGAGAGGGTGCCTTTTTGATTGAGCTTTACTCTAATCAATGTGTTTGTATGTAGAGCAATGATGGGGTCTAGGATCTGATTAGGGCAATTCCACACGTCCAGTTTGGACCATAGTAGGTCTCGGTCGATCTTGTCGAATGCATGGGTTAAATCAACAAAGGCCATAAATACCTTTTTTTGTTGTGCTCTTGATGTGCTTTTTATTATGCTCAATAGCATGATGTTTACTGTGGTTCCTACAGACTTGGTGAATCCCGCTTGAAAAGGATCGTCAAACAAAGAATATTTAGCCCAGCGTTGAAAGCTTTTTAGAAGACATGAACCGTAGATTTTTCCTATCTTGTCTAGCAAGGCTATTGGGCGATAGTTGGAAGGGTTAGATCTCTCGCCCTTTTTGAAAGTGGCAACGACTGTTGCCGAGGTCCAAGAACTGGGAATTGTCTTTGAACGGCTTATATCTTTGAATACGATGCCCAGGCGTCTTGATGGATTTTCCGGTCAAAGTTTGTTATCCCCTCTGGGCCCGTAGCTCTTGATGGCTTTAGGTTCTTAATTGCTCTAACTAGGTCCGCTTTGTTGGAAATATCCTCCCAGGTTGTAGTGCCCGGCCGATGGTTAGGCTGAGGCTTGAGGGGTAGCTTCTGGAATAGGCTGTTGAAGTGGTTAGTCCATCTTTCCTCACTCACGGCGTTAGTTCTTGATGGACTTGTAGTTATGTCTGTCCCTTTTACAAGGTCCCAGAATTCTTTGGAGTTTTTGCCATTGGCCTTCCTTAGCATCACCTCCGAGTCGTGCTGGTATAGTGTTGCTCGGTAAAATTAATCCATCCTGCGTATCTCTTTGCCTCATCATGGTAGTGTTTCTTGGCTGTTGGCGAGTTTGACTTATTCGCTTGACGTTTGAGTTTACGTAGAGCGCATCGTTTCTCTACCAAGAGTTTATCGTACTGATGCGTGCCTTGTTGCGGTGTTCCATGCTTTTTTGAAGCGCCCGCTTGGTAGTGATCAATAGCAGTTGGTAGTCGATTGTGGAGCTTTTATTGGGCTCTGAAGAGCTCAGTTTATCCTGAATCAGAATTCTTTCTTTTGTTAATTGAAGATGGTTCCTTGGTTGGTAACTACCACAATTTCCTTCATTGTCAGATTTGGAGATCTTTGTGAGCACCACGAGATTTCCAGGATGTTATGGTCGCTTGCCTTGGCACGTATTATGTTGAATGATGATATTAGGTTGGCCATTGCCTCTGAGGCGAATATATAGTCGATGGTGGCGTTTTGATTCTTTCTTTTCCATGTTGAAATTTGGCATGCTTTGGGGGATTTTTGGTCTACATTGAAGATAAGTCTGGAGTCCATCCGTTTCACCCATTTTTGCCCTCTGGAGTCACTCCGCCGCTTTCCGTTACTTGTTGGAAGAGGTTCTTTTGTGATCGGGCAGTTCACGTTTAGGTCTCCGCATATGATGTTCAGCGTTATTTCCGTATTGGCTTCAATGTCATCTATTTTGGATTCCAAAATCTGTAGGAATATCTCATCTCTGATGGCTTTGGGGTTCCAATAGGTGGATATTATGACCATTGAGGATTTCTGAGTCTTCTTGCTGGCTGGATCAGTCCTGGTCCACTTCACCTGTACCGACAGGTGGCTTTGGGAGTAGGAGCGCTTTTTTTTCAATTGCCAGGCCGCAGCCTGTTCAAACTGCAATTAGTAGGCTGGCTGATCGGCGGCCTATCAGGGCCCTTTTAGCTGGCGCTATTTCAATTGCATAGCCGTCTATTGCTGGAGCCGTTGCCAGCCAGGTCTCCTGAAGTGCCAAGATGTTGTATGCTCCCAAATTGGTATCTCCCGCTGTCATCAGTTTTTTGAAACCCCTAGTGTTCCATGATCCCAGTTTTAGTGAGGCTGGTGTATGATTCTTTCCTTTTTTCAATCTTGGGGTTTCTTGTCTTTTTTGCCTCACCGCTGGTTGCTATTTACTGGACTGGGAATTTGGTGGTTTTGGTAGCCACGCCCCAAAGTTGTTTTATTGGAGCAAAGGAAAGTGTGGGTCGTGTTGTTTTTGTATTAGGATTGGAATGGCTGTTTGCTTCAAGGTTCTTTGTTGGTGTGGGTGCCTTTTCTTGCGGGAGAACTTCGCTATCGGGGGGTTCAAGTTTCCTGTTTGTTCTGGTCTTTGTAAGTCCAAGGTCTTTGTTTGGCATTGTCGGTTGGGTGAAGTTCCATGAGTTGTTGAACTGTTTCGTCTACGTTTATTTGGCAGTTTTCTTTTTTCAAAGGTGCTCTCAGAGGCTGGTTCACGGTCTCGCGCATTTTTGTTAACCCCTGCCTCAGGGAAGAGATTAACAGTTATGTCCATCGCACTTTTGTCGGCCATGAAGTCCTCGATTGTCCTCAGGGACTTTTGAGTTAAGTGACGGGGTGGCCTTTGGACGAGCGGAGTTATGGTTTTCTGTTGATTGAATACGAGGTAATTTTGCTTCTGGGAATTTTCGTTTTTGAGTGAGGGGTTGATATGATTTGGAGAATCAATGATGATGCAGGTCTCTTTACTCAGCCTTGCTTTGACAGTGGGTACTTTTTACTTGTGCTCTCAGTTTTGTTCTTTCCTGTTGTAGTATCTTGTTGGGCGTCTGAGAATACGAACGGCACTACGCCTGGAGGAGGGTCTGTTTGAGTTTGAGCACAGGGTCTTTGCGATTTTGGTCCTTCAGGTTTGTTTCTGCCCGTGTCTTGTAGATCTCTTTGGGAGTTTTGGCAGGCGTGACAGCCTTTTGGATTATTTTCCTTTGCGGTGATGAATCCCTCGATTTAAATCATTTTGGTATGCTTCAGTGCGATGAGTGTGGTATGGTCTTTTAGGGTCTCATTTAGACATTCGTATAGTTTGCCGAAGGGTGCTAGGGCAATCGTGATTGCTGACATTATCGTCATCATGTCCGGCTTTTTTGTTGGGGTTTCTTTGGGTAACGTATAAGTGTGGGACTTGCTTCTGATCTGTGTCCCAAAGGGTAAGTCATGTAGGGTCCTTTCGTCCAGCAGGTCTGTGTGAACCGGGCATCCCGTGGCAGATGTGGTAGGGAATTTCTTCACACAGGTGTTTGGGATCCTGGAATCTGCCAGTCTATGTCAGACACCATTCTACGGTGTGGATCTGGTAAGACATTAGCGTTGTGAGGTTCTTTGGTCTTGCCCAGTGTGGAAGAAAGGAGTCTCTGGGAAGAGGGCCTTCCAGTACATCACAGTCCTTATGTTTCCCCGCAAAAGGGGGTGAGTCCTCATGTAAGAGGTCTGGCCTCTTGCCTGAGTGGACGGGGGATGTTGAATTAGTTGTGGGGATTTGCCCAGTGTGCCACCCTCGTTGAAGGCACTGGTCTCGCTCGAAATGTGCTCTGGCGAGTAGTTTGCAAGTGATTTCTCCAGCGGTACCGGGTCTGCTGCAGCTTTACCAATTAGAGGTGTTCAGTTGTGACTAGAGGGGTGGACAGTTTTGTGCATTTTTAGGACCGGCTGCGCATCCGCTAGGGCCCTAGGATTTCCTCATCCGTAAGTTTGGTAAGGACCTTGTGCTTTCTTTTACATTGGCTCGCAAATAGTTCTTTTAATGAGTTGCAGAGGATAGTTTTTGAGCTTATTCCCCTGGTGGGCATTTGAGACCCCTTTTTAATTGGTGACGGTCTTTGGCCTTTCTTGATGGTGTTTTTTTTGTGTTCGTTTTTACAGTGTTCATTTCGCCATTAGGGGCTGTTTGAGCCTCTCTCCGGGGATTAGATGTAGAGTTCCCACTTTTTTCTTTTTCTGGGGTGTGGGCTGGTGATTGTATAAATTTTCCCATTCGTCCCCTGTGATGTTAGGCCTAGCTGTGCCGCTCAGTGCTTCTCCAATCTTGGTGGATGTCAACTGGGCTGTGGGTTTGGCCACAGGGGGAGCTAGAGAGACTGGTAAGCTGCTCGTGGCTGCAGCAGTGTCTGTGTTGCGCGGCTCCGGGACTTGCGGGCAGAGCTCCTGGAGTACCGAGGAGCAGGCGCTCCATGCGGCGTGGACCTGCTCCGTGATCGCGAGAGGCGCTGCGGGCCCGGCCAGAGTCTGCGAGCCTCCCGGCCGCAGAGAGGACTCGGGCGGAGAGGATTGTCCTCTGGGCCTGTCGGCCGGGGACTCGGACACGTCCCAGGAGCCCCCCGGCTCGCGAGGATCCTGCGGCTTGGTTTCTCCGTCCAAGGTAGGTGAAGTTTCCGAGAAGGCTTGCATGTTGATTTTGTTAGCTGTTTTAGTTGGCAGTACAGGGGCATCCTTGTGCTCCAGGCCTCTCTTACTTACTTTTGAGTCCCTCGCAGACAGTCCTCTGACTGGCTGCACTGGGTTGCCTCCAACACAAAGGTCGAGCCGAGCATTCTCTGCTGCCCCAGTTGCGTTTTCCTTGCCTCCTGTGACGTTGTCTTTTTGTAATACTCCGGGGCTCGGAGCAGGGTCCGAAGTAGCGTCATCCATGAAATTTAGAGTCTCACATTGGGTAGATAGATTTTCTGCTGGTGAATGCGCCCCTTTTTTAGAGGTTTTCTCATAGATCCGGCCAGTTTCATAGTGCAGAATTGTGCACCTGCAATATTGCTAGGGCTGCTTCCTGGCAGGGTGGTTAATAGTCTTAGCTTGGAGGCTTGCTTTACAGGTGGCAGGGGGCATAATGGCAGTTGGGTTTGTCGTGAGCTCCGCAGACACCTTTTCTCGTCTTCTGCCCCCTCAATTGGTGTTACAACAGAGTGATGTTGTTGGCCATCTTGTTCCGACCTGACAGTGACTGCAGTGACTGCACTCGACTCTGCCACGACTCCGCGGCCGGTCCACAGTTCCGGTGGGTTTAAGGATCCTCCCACAAATAAACAGTGAAGGTAGACTCAGCAACTTGAGAGCGCTGAAAGGAGTCTGTACTGCAGAGACTGCACTCGACTCTGCCACGAGTGGTTATTTAGGGTGCAGAATTCCATTGGTAGCACACTGCAGTGCTCAACCACCATTGCAGAAAAGGAATAGCCTCTTTGTCTTTCTCTGCAAAATCTTCTGGCCTCTAAAAGTATGTTGTTTCTCATTCTTAAGTCTCTGGTTTGTGGGTAAAGTGAGATTTTGATTCATTAAAATACTGCTCCTTCACCTTCATCTGCTCTGTGGGCAATACAGAGGACCTCAAACCATATCTTTTTTTGATCGGTAGCCAGCAGAGTGCTCTGTGAGCTGGTGTTATATGTTCCCTCATGTTGAGTCTGAGCTGGAATGTGGCAACTTAGCTATGGATCCATTGAAGTGTCTTTGTGAAGTAGTCTGGCATACCTAGGTAAATGCTGTTTGTGTAGTCTGTTCTTGAAACAATCAGGGAGCTGATGATGAGCCCTCTGTGTGTGAAGTAGAAGGAATGTGTCAAAATGACCATATCCAAATTACCAACCACACCAAATGACCTAAAACGCGTACAACAAAATGTTTGATCTAAAAAGTTGGTGGGGTCGGTAAAATAAATAAACACAAAGGCTGCGGGGGCTGTGGGGATGTCCCCTGCAACTCTATACTTTTTAGTATAGTGAGCGGGGATTGCGGGAGACATCGCAGCAGCTCACCCGACAGAAAAAAAGCCCATGGCTGCGGGGGTGCAAAACAACAAAAAAAGAAAAAAAGAAAAGGACCCTGCGGTGCCAGTTCCTGATCATGGAAGTGAAAGGGAACTGACGCTTCAGGGACACAGCATGTCAGAAGGAAAGGTAAGTAGGGGGGTGTGTTGGGGGTGTGTGTGGGTGTGTATTTGGGGTTGTTTTAAAATGAATGTCTGCATACATTTCCCATGCGGACATTTCCATTGCGGGTTAATAACCCATGGAAAAATCACACAGATTCAAGTAAAAGTAGGGCATAAACCACCAGGTAGAGTAGAGATGATTGAGCCTCTTTTTGACTTTTGCATTAATTTGGTTTTTCAGCATGAGTCAGTTGTCCATCAATATGATAAGGCCCTGATCACTGTAGGTGGTTTGGGGCAGTTACCCATTTCCAAAGGGCATGGTGTAGGTTTTTTAGGTTTGGCGTGATGCAAGATTATCATTATTTTTGTTTTGTCTGGGTTGAGTTTTAAGTAGTTGGCTTTCATTCATTTATTTGTGTGTGGGAGTTGATGAGGGTGGTTCTGGAGTGACCATCTTCTGTCATTTTGTGTATGATTTACATGCCATCCACATAGTTGTAATATGTGAGCCCATAAGACTTAATGAGCTTCATCAAATTGTATATATAGATGTTAAAGAGAAGTGGGGAGAGGCTTGACCCCTGGGGGGACTCCACATAGAATGGGTTGTCAGTTTGAAGTGAAAAGGGGGAGCCAGGTGATTTCTGCTCTGTCCATTGTAGAGTTTTTTTTATGGATTATGTCTTCTTCAAGCTTTCTAGTTAGTGTACCATGTCAAAGGAATCTGAAGTGTTAAGGAGTAGGTGTGCTGAGGTGATGTTCTCATCTGCAGCAATTTTATGGTCACTCAATCAATATCAACTTTCTTTGAGTCGATGAACCATAAAGTGTATGCAGAAGTTAAATACAAATAACATGGAATTAGAAACACATTTATACAATTCAATAACAGGGAAGGCTTTGCATCGTAGAAAAAGAGAGATTTGATAAAGGGAAGGCTCTCCAAATTCATAACATGATTAAAATAATTTGTGCGGGGACCATTATATTGGGTCAAGATCTATTTTATGAGGTGTAATTTAAGTGTTTCTCTCTCCTTTGCTAGGCTTTCTCTACAAAAGTTGATACTGCATAGATTTGATGAATTGAGACTGCCATCATGCACAATTCATCAGTTATTAGCAATGATTGAATACCTTTGTTTTGAAGGCATGCTTTCAGATTCCCTTCACAAATTGCTCTATACTGATGACACATGAACAGAAAGAGCTGTAGTGTTTCAGGTTTATCCACTGAAAAAGCTTGAATTGTTGTGGCTTTTTTTCTTGAGTGATAGCTTAACCTTATCCATGTGTTTGTGCCACTTATCATCACTTGGGAGCCTGATCACCAGATAGTTGAAATACCAGACTTCCTAAATTCTCTCATTGTCAATCAGAAGGTTAAAAAATAAGCCTATCTTTTTACTGTAGTTCATCATCTTTGTTTTGCCTTCTTGATCTCTAGGCCATGCATGGCAAGATGAGCAACTAATCAAGAGAGTCCTGATTGTGTTTGTGAGATTATGGGTGTTCGTGACATGATGACTATGTAATTGGCAAAGAAGAGAAGGCCAATATTTACTTTACCCAGGATAGGCACATTGGAATTATTCATGGGGAAATTGTTGAGCAGTTCATCAAAAAATACATTGAACAGGTTTGGGGCTGGTTGAATCCCTGCTTCACCCCTTCTCAACTGGGAAGGCATTGGTGGTTTCACCCCCCAGGCCACACATAATCTCGCCAGTTGTATTGCCATAAAAACTGATGCCAATAGACTTCAAGTAGTCCACAACGGGGCCGTCCGAACAGTTACAGGTCTAGCCCGGCGTGATCATGTCTCAGATGCCAGTCGCTCTTTACATTGGTTGCTGATCAAAGCACGTGTTAAATTCAGACTATTAACGATAGTCCTTAAATGTAGATTTGGCACAATGCCCAAATACCTGCAAGAGCAAATCCAGGATTAAGTCAATCCTAGGGCTCTTTGGTCAAGTAACCAGAACCTGCTATCTCTCCCACTTTGTAAACTTAAGCAGGTTGAGAACGGGGCTTTCTATATTGCGGCACCCAAACTCTGGAACTCTCTTCCACATACTCTCAGACAGCAATTCTCTATCACCTCGTTCAAGAGGGCCCTCAAGACCTATCTTTTCTATTGATCACTTACCCTCATGTCCTCCATTCTGGCCTTGGCCCTCTTATTTCTGATGACTTGATCTTCTACGTTTGCCTTTCATGTCAGTTTGTCATGCCTCGCGCCCTCATGCACCAGGGTTCACAGCTGCACGTTAGCAATTGAAAAAAAAAAATAATCAAATAAAATAAAGGTCAATGATGGTGGTTAGCAGTGAAGCAGGAATTTTCTCATTCCAGAGCACCTGCCACAACACCGACCTAGGGGTACTTTCAAATGCAGCGTTTAGGTCTACATTTACCAGTTGTATCTAGCCCCCCTGATCCTCACATATTTATCAATAGTGCTGACTCCTTTTCAAAAGCCCGCTTGTAGATGGCTTATGCTGTTGGTAGTTTTTGCCAACTCTTCCAGTTAGATCTGTACAACTTTTCCATAAATTGTACTATCCACATTCAACAAGGAAATTGGGTGGTATTTACTTGGTATACTTGTGTCTCCCTTCTTGAAGATTGGGATGATTTTGGCTTGGTGCCATAATTCTGGGGTTACACCTTTGTTGGAGATGGGGTTAAATAGAGACCATAGATAGGGTGCCCATACATTGGGTTCATTGATAAAAAGATACATCGGAACATAATTAGGTCCTGGGGCTTTCCCAATAGATTGCCTTGCGATTGCAACTGCTACCTCTGTCAGAGTTATGACCAAAAGGGGGGCATATGATTCTTGATAAACTTCTACACATCCTTCACCTTATGAGATCTGAAATTCTGTTCGTGTCTCCACATTAAACATGGAGAAATGCGTACACAAAATGTTTTCTGTAATGGCTCCTTGTAGGGGTTCTTATTTTCCTGCATTCCCATACTAACCAATTGCCAAGAAGATGTTAGCATCTTTCTCATTCTTGGCTTCTATGAGTGTTTCCCAAGTCTACTCTTTTCTCTTTTTTTGGATGACCTCAGTATTGGTGATTTTGGACATCAAGACAGAGAGCAATCCTTCAGTCGCCGTCAAACCAACCAGCCCTTTCCGTTGAGTTGCATGCAACTACTTTAACAAATCTTGTAAAATAAGGTGCTAGGGTCACAGAGAGTGTATTATGGGTGCCGATTATTCACCCTTGGTTAGAGTTAGGCTCATCTTCCAGACGTTCAATGTCATATCGTTATAGATATTTAGGAGGTTAGCTGTTATTTTTGGGTCTTCTAATTTTAATCTTTTCTTATTATTAGGGGGGCACACAATGTTTGCACATTCAGTTGCATACAGAGTTGGAATAATGACCTCCACTGTCAGGCAAACTGCTTTGTGGTCGCTTTCCTTGCTTCAGTAGATTTCCAGCATTTTAGTAAGACACCAGCTACAGAGGTAGACAAAAATATAATCTATGTGACTATGTTTGTTCTCCATGAAGAATGTAGACTAAGGCAGAATATCGGGTTTCATGCGACCATTACACGCTCACAACTCCGTTTTAAGAGAAGCTGTGCTGACTGTTGTAAGAAATCTGAAGGGCACTCACCCGCTAGTTCCAGGGATCTGCCATCCAGGTGGCCAGGACACGGCCATCGCTTTGGGATCCAGTTCCTGGGGGTTGACTATTGCGAGAGGATTACCTGGATGAGGGGTCCTCAGGGAGTGGAAGTGGGACACCGGAGCGTGAGACACAGTATCTTCTTCCTTGTAACATCTTTTCCCCATCCTACCAGGTAGGATATTTAGGAACTCAACCCCCATCCCCTTTCCCATCATGAACACTCTTTCATGGGCAGCTCACTGTGAAATAAAATGGACTAACACCTGAGCCGTATACCTGACATGTCCAAACACAAGGATCTGGCAGAGTCAGGCAATCACTGATAATTACACACACCTGACTTCCATCACACTTCCCCACATGGATAACAGAGAGAGCACGAAAGCACACTCTGAGCAACGCAAAACACACAAGAAAGCAGCAGTTCCAAGATGGCAGGTTAATATGAGGAGAAAGACAGCATGCCCAGAAAGGGTTGCAAGGAGGGAATTGCTCTTGGCTTTTTCAGAGTAAGATAACCGCTACTTTCACAAGCCCTTGAGAATAAGAAACATAAGACCAGGAACTAAAGCTGAAGAAAGGTGCATTGCGTGTCGAAGGTACCCAGGGCTCTCACGCATTGACAGTCATGGCAGGGGGGAGTGATTGCCGCTGTGGTACTGTCCTTGGCCCCTACTACAAAGTTACTCCAGTAAAGTCAGCACAGCTAGTGAGTCTGGGAGACTGATAGCATACCGAGCTGTGTTTAAACCAAGCTTGTAAGCAGCAACATTGTATGAAGAAATCTGCAAAGAACAGAGAGTAAGGCGTATGTGATGAGCAGCACAAATATAATTAAATATTCAAGGAGTGACTGAAGTTTTGAAACCAATGTATATGGCATATACAGAGTGGTCCGCCGCCACGTGGGTGCTCGTTCAAAGGTCTCTGATAGGTATCAAACTGAGAGGGTAACATTTGTGAACAGTGAAATCGAAGTGGTCCTGCAATAGGTCAAGCCAAATCCTGTATAGATACAAAAGCTTTGATAACTACTACGAACCAAGCCCGGCTGAGGGAGACTTGGGCACACAAGACCCTATTGTTGGTAATAGAACTGTGTCCTTGTGTCGAAGAAGCCAAGAGTGTGCTATGCTTGAATGAACCACCTTGTCCCATGCTGAAAACGTGGGGGAGGCCCTTTTATTTTGACTAGAATCCACTAGGACTGCTTTATTATTATTTGGTGGCATAGCTTGCTCTGATCTTTAGACATAGGTTTAGATAGGCATTCATCACACCCTTGATAAAGTTTAATAAACACCCTTAAACTGTGGTCAATTGTGTCTGTATTACTTTAATGCCAGGCCTTCCTTATACTGTGCTTCATATTTAGAATATTCTTTGTAGCAAGATGATGTATACTTAGAGACATTCCATTGGCTGTCCTCATGCCTTATTAGGTCCATTAACTCATTCATTATTTCTAATTGTAGGTTCATGTCTCCAGCTATGATCAAGACAGGTTTATCATTCACTTTTTACTCCATTCTTCTAGAAAGTTTTCCAACTTTCAAAGGTATCCATTCTATTTGCTCCATAGGGTCTACTATAAATATTACCTACAAGTAGGCTTACAACTCCTCGAAGATTAATTAACAAGCCTTGAAGATCAGGTGATTTACTGGACAAGGAGTGAATCTGTGAGTTTAGATTGGTCCTTATCCAGGTGCATAACCCCCAGCATGATCTCCTGTTCTTACTTTGTGGCCATGATGCTGGAACAATAAAGTTCATATAAAGCTCAAGTGTGCATGACTTATAAGGCCATGATTGTTGGAAGCAGCCTATTTTAAAGCATCTTATCCTTGAAAGCCGGTCAGAATCTGCTAGGTGTTTGTGTAGCCCAGCCATGTCCCAAGAGGCGAGTTTAAGTTCCTCCCAAATCGAGACTGGTGCGGATTGGTTACCGCTCATAGGTCTGAAGCCAACTTGTGAGCCATCTAGTAAGTTATTAGACTGCTCCAACATTTGGCTGTATACGAAGCTCTCGAGAATTTTTGCTGGGTCTGGTATGCCTTAAATTGTACTTAAGTTGGAGGTGTCTTCCGGGTATCTAGGTATGCTTTTAGAAGTGGTTTGATGTAGGTGGTCTTGAAAATATTTGGTACAATTCTTGTTTTGAGTCAGTTATTCATTAACTTGAGAAAATTGAAAGCTGGTGTTTCCATGTTCAGCATTTGTTTGTGGATGTTCAGGGGGCAAAGGGCAATCAAAGAGCCACTTTGGCACTATTTTTTACCAATTCCTTTTAGGTCTGGTTTGGATAGTAGTTTTTTAAACTGTTCATTGGTGGGGTTGTAGGCTGACTGTCATTGAACGGGGTGTGATTGCTGCTTCCAATTCTGTTTCCTACTGCTGCATTGATGGCTGTCTGTATGTTTAGGATGTCTTTCCATCTAGAGCATTCACTTTGCAATACAATCACTTAGGCACATTTACCTCTTCATACCTTTGCTTCTTCTGTCTTTCACTTCTTCTAACATTCACTTCATCTTTATAGTGGACACCCCCTAATTCCCCTTTCTTTTCTAACCCATTGTCTTTCCCATAATCCGCTTTGACCCCAACCCTAACGTTACAGCTAACCTTACCATATGAATTGCCACCTTCACAATGTGAAAATGCAGATGAAATAAAGGTAAGAAGAAGTAAGAAGAAGTAAATGCACGAAGAAGTAAATGTTTGATGAAGTGAATGCTGAAGAGGTATGTGTTGAAGAAGTTGTTGTGGTGAAGTAAAGAGGGTGCCCGCATGTTTAGTACTTTGCTTCTGCAATTGCTAGTGATATCATCACATAGCTATTGGGTAGGAGAGGGGTTTTTTTCTGCAGGAAGCGTGATTTTTATCTAATTAATGATTTGGTAAAGTTCTTTCTCTGGATGTGGTGTATTGTTGATTCATTCAGGATAGTAGCATTTCTTTGCTCTAAGGATGTCTACTTTGCAGTGTTTTACCTGTCTTTGGGAGGAATGATATGATAAGATATGATATGTAATTTATAACATGCCTGTACATAAGTCATCTTGTCTTGTGGGTTCTAGTATTAGTCCATGTTTTTCAAGTATTCAATTTATTTTTTCAGTGTTCTTAGGTAAGGTGTTAACTAATTTACGGAAATATTTAGTTTTTCTTATATTGTCATTCATTTTAGTAGGGTGGGGCTGTCTAGTCTTTTAGTTATCTATGTATATATTGTTGTTAAAATGTCTTCCACCAGTAAGATTGTTGGGGTTGCACTTGGTCTCTCATATTTACACATTTACTCTAATTTATTTTGCCTATGGATAGAATACAGGAAACAACTAAAATTAACTGGCTTAAACATCTGGCTTATACATCTTAAAATGTCATCTAGTTTTTCTGTCTCTAAACTTGGTTTTCTCACTTTCAAAATGAAATGATTGTGGATGATACTTTCTTTTACTGTCTCCTTTCACTATGGACCAATTTTCCCTTCTTACATTTTTCTAATGTCAAATATTGCCATGAATGGAAACACCATCAGCATATATACACAATGCAATGACATTCCTCTCTCAAAGTATGTGCAGCAGATATTCTAAAATGAATACTGTTATTTTTGAAAATATCGTAGGTCTGGCTCCATTATAATTTCTTTGTTTGACTTTCAGTAATCACATATTTTTACATTTAAAGAGAGGAAAATATGATATTCTGTCTCAGTATTATGATTGCATGAGGTTTACCAGACCAAATTTTACTGTGGTCACTGATCCGTATGAATTGGAACCACACCTGGAACAACATCATCTGGCCATCCAGTCAGATATATAAACAAAACCCCCTTGTTTTTAGCACCATATTCATCCCCTAGTGGGTAAACAATCTGTTAACAATCTGACTCACTTGTATTACTTGGCTGTGGTCTTTCCTAACCACTCATATTAACAAGAGTGCTCCCCCAAACACAATCTCTCTTCTGTCACCTTGTGTACTGACATCCCGTTAAATAAGAGAGTTACAAAAGGGGTGACATGCAAGATCCTGCCAGCAGTACCACCCATAGGCCCACCATGGGTCCCAAACTTCTTGAAAAAAAAACGGTTCCTCAGCATTGTTGAAGACATACAAAGGTGCAGCAGAAAAGTGAAAGAAGAAAATTGTACCAATCTTGTTGAAACACTTTAACATATAACAACCAAAAATCCATGAGGGTATAGAAACTAAACATGGAAAAGGGAAGACAACAGTGATCCTGGAAAACACAAATGGAACTGGTAAGACAAGAACAATTATGACGCAAATCACCAGAGAAGACCCAACTCAAACCATTCTGGAGAACAATTTGGGGCTGGAGAAAAACGGGACGGAAGAAGACTCAGCCTATGCGGTCCCAAGACTGTGGCTTAAAGCAATGGGTAAAATCCCACCGCACAACTCTTTGTGCAGAACGGTGAAACTTGCATATTTTAAAAGAATACCTAATCTGTACCTTTTTGAAACAGGAGGCTTAGAATTTGTAAAGTTGCAAGATAGATGCAACTCGAACATAGCAGAGATTGGGTTTACATCAAGAAAGGCACAAAAAGCTATTTTTAACACCACAAAAGATCTAGAGAAGCAAAAACTCCTGGTCCTCCCGTCAATGCCAAATGAAGTAAACATCAGCAATGACATAAATATGTCCCAAGAAATCGGCCCATTGCCCAAGTCCAAGGAGAACCATAAATCCCTCGATCCCATAGGTCAACATAAGATCCATCAAGAGTCATAAATTAATATGATCTCGATCCTTCCTGACATTTTATCCCAAGTGCTGCAGAAACTAGGGCTTACAAACTCTTTAGGCAGAATGATAAGTTGGAACACGTGGGGCCCAAAACATTTACATCTAAAACAATGAAGGATATTTTGTTCAGTAATACTGACATTATATTTCTTCGAGAATCTTGGTTAGTTCATCCAATACAGATTGAAGGCTATATGGTTTTCACCTCACCTGCTCAGCAAAAAGCGAAGGGCAGACCATTAGGGGGGCTCTTGTTGGCATTCAGAAATTCACTGAGCAAAGAGGTAATTTTGATCTACATCAACATCAACATTATTCAAGCCTGTAAATTCAAAATGCGATGTCCGATAAAAGACATCCAGGTGGTCGCAATAAATGTATATTGGAACCCTGCCTGGATCAACCTTCAGACTTTATTCTCCATTTTATCAATACTAATGGAAAATATCAAACTGGATTTTGGTGGAGAATACATAATCCTGGCAGGGGATCTGAATGTGCAGTGCATTCACTTCCCAAGGCAAAAAGAAACCTTGTGGTGTGATGCAATCTCTAAGAAAGGGAAACAGTGGGAGGAATTCCTGAACTTGTGGGGCCTAAAAATGATGAATGGGGCAGTGCCGGGGGGGCACTGCACCAGCTATGACTTGATCACAAGTGAAAGCTGTGTCTATTTTAGATCATTTCTTTGTATTAGAAAGCCTGTTTGCACAAAATATTCCGCTCCAGATGAACCATGAGGGAGGGAGCGACCACGTCTGGCTAAAGACAATATTGTCAGAAATTAGTTTCATCCAAACAGATAAACTCTCTCAAGATCTGTCAGTAAGAAAAGATAGAGTGCGCCTGTTAAAATATAAATGAGAGGGGACAATCCTGAAAAATAAACTTTTGGCTATCCCGATAGGAGTAGGAGAGCAACAGAAAATCTATCAATGCATAAAATTTGTAAACTTTATTTGGTCAATTTGACCCCCACCCAATGTGGGGGTTACAACTAAAACTACCCAGCCACACCTTTGATGTGGAAACATGGCTGCAAAAGAAAATACATAGACATGAACTAAAAAAACTAAGGAAATTCAATCTAGATCAGGAACCACTAAAGGCAGAGACAAAAAAATTAACCACAGCCTACAAGCGGTGGTCTTTGGCCAGAAACTTTCTGCTACATCATAAAGATGGAGAAGTGATGTTGGCGGCCCTTTGTGAAGACAATGCTAGACATTTTTGGTCAATTATAGATCGATTGGAAAACTATAGCATCCAGTGTAACCTATTCACAGGAAAAAAATGAATGGAATATCTCACTAAAAATTATGAGATCCACAACAAAAACCCTAAAGGTCAGGACAAAGATGTCAACTGGGTGCTGTCCTTCGACAAAGCATAGATAGTAGAATTAATAACGAAATCCTCAGCGTTAAAGGCAGCAGGACCCAATGGACTGAACTACCAGGTTTAAAACATAATAAAGAAATCTGGGTGAAGTTATTATATTGGCTATTTAAGGAGATCTTGGCGAGGTGAACCTTCCCACCCGCATGGAAATCAGCATTAATTATTCCATTCTATAAGGGGGGCGATCGGTCACAGCCAGAACACTACCGACCGATTGCCCTTTTAGATATAGAGAGCAAACTCTTCATAAAAATCTTGCTGAGAGATCTGGAGGATTGAGCTAAGGAAAATGTATCAAAATTTCAGACAGGATTTAGAAGTGGTATGTCAAAGGCACTCAATGGGCTAGCACTCAACCTAATGACTGAATGCAAAAGAGAGGTGGGAGAAAAGCAGCTATACGGAGTGTGGGTAGACTTCTGAAGGGAGAAAAGCAGCTATACGGAGCGTGGGTAGACTTCTGAAGGGCGTTTGACCTGGTGAACAGGGAATGCCTCTGGTCCAAACTAAGGAATTGGGGGGCCCCAAAAGGACTGATATCTATGTTAATAGAGCTACATAGCAATACATTGCTGAGAGTCCGTTTAGATGAAGACGGACACCTTACTGACCCGATTAGAGCTGATAAAGGAGTGAGACAGGGATGTCTGGTGGCACCATTCTTCTTTAATTTGTATCTGGCGGACATGGGTCCTTTTCTACAATCATCTGCATTGGCGAGCCCCAAGCTAAATGCAACAAAAAAACACTGTCTGTTCTACGGCGATGATATTTTCTTGGTAGATAGGACAGCCGTGGGTCTACAATGTCTTTTACACAGATTGAGTGAATTTGCTAAATTAAACAGCCTAGCCATCATCCCAAAGAAATCTAGACTGATAGTGTTTAGATATCCCCGCAAGCAGGTCAAGGTCACACAATGGATGCTGGGGGACCAGGCAATTCCAACAATTGAGGAAGTGCTGTATTTGGGCTAATCGATCTACGCCTCTCCATCAAGAGGTAAAACACAGTAGGACACACAGAAAAAAATAGAAAAAAATAGATAAACTAATTCCGCAGATGAAAAAAATCGTTTTCGCACTCTGCAAATTCTCTGTTAAACATTTAGTAAAATTCTATATAGAAGGGGTTGTGCCAATAATCTTATACAGCCGAGAAGCTAAGCCCTGTCTGTGGGATGCCGAATGGCAAAAATGTGAAGGTGCAATTTGGAAAATAGTCCTTGGCCTCCCACTAAGCCTCTCAAAGCCATGCCTTAGGTTTGAACTAAGTCTGAAATCATTAGCGTCACTGGCAGAATGGAGATTACTTTCGCTTTACTGGCTTATCATTATGCCTCAGAAGGAATCTCTATATGAGGATGTCAAGTTACACCTGACATATCACAAATCCAAGATGCTGCTACATCTAGAACACAAAGCTAAAACAACCATTGAAAAAGCTGACTCTATCGCTGAAATACTAATATCAAACCCATAGAAAGTAAAAAGGGCGATTGAAACCATGGACTGGATTGCAACTATTGAAAGTTTGTGGTCGAATAACCCCTGGAATAGCTGTCTAGCCGTAGATAAGAAGCAGCGGTATCTGGCAAATCACCTGGTGAAATTCGCAGATTGGAAAATCAGAAGGCACTTTATGAGAGTGTACCTCAATCTTATTCGTACTGGGGAAAAGTTGAGTAAATGGGGTAAAGGGAAATCAGCAATCAAATGATGCAGCATATGCACTAATCCAGCCAAGCAGAGCCTAAAACAGACTTTGATGTACTGAGAGGGCAGGTGGGAAACAAGATTAACCCACTTTTCCAGATTTGTGGAAAGGTAGGAGTGGTTGCATTCGGAAATCTTCTTCTGTAATAGATTGATATCAGGGAAAAACACAGCAATAACAACATCAGTGGTTCAAGTCCTGCAAAGCAGCGGACCTATGAGTGAATAACATCTGTCCAGCACAACAATGGCTCTGGTGGACTGTGTTGGCTGTGCTGCTACAGACTGCCTTTGAAAGAAAAATAGTTTAAATATCGAGAACTGAATTGTCAATGTCAAAGGAAAAAAAGCTGTTTGAAAGACATGCTGCTATGTTCCGCTCAATTATGACTCTGCAACAGAATTCCTTTTTTGCTTCATATTTTATCAGGATTGTGGCTTTCGTATGTAATCTTTGAAAAATTATTATTTTCCCTTGCTTTTCCTCTTTTCAGTTTTCCTATCTATACTTCCTACACTTTTTCTCATTTGTTTATTTCTGACATTTTGATACTTTAATAGTATGATGTATTTGTTGCTGAACTAATTGTGAAGTCTGTTTTTCATGGCTTTATTTTGTAAAGGTTGTTTTTATAACCATATACAAATAATACAAATATTTAAAAAAAAATAAAAAAGGTATAGCTTACAATGTATTTCTGCTAAGAGGACGTGACAACATATATCAACAATTAATCATTGTAAATAGGCTGTGAGAATGTATGTATAATGAATGACACTTTTGCAGTTTTCGCTATTTTTTTATAAATAAGGATGCACTGATTCTGCAGATACCTTTCTATGTTTTATATGATGCTTTTAATCAACTTAAAAAAGAAATACAATTGAAAAGTAGTATTGGGTTTACCTGTCTGGAACAATTGTGGATGGGCTACTTTGTGTACATATTAAGACATCTTCCATTACATTCATAGTTCATGGAGTATTGTTGTATTTTTTCAAGTTCTAAAATACACAGCATGGATGCTTACCCTCTGACTAATTTATACCGTGCTAGCAAACATATCTAGTTTTTGTTTGCAGATGTTCTTTTTATACACACATAGCTGAGTGTGTGAGAGAAGGAAGCTGTGTACATTGTAGTCCATTCGATATTTTAATGTAATCCCCTGCTGTGAATAAATGTTAAATATCTGAAGTACAGTTTCTGCCTGAATAGTTTTTTGCAAGTATGTTTATGGTCTAGTTATCCAATTCTTTTAACCAAGGCCCAGGATAAACTGTTCTCCTCATCAGTGTTAATTTAATATTTACATTTTGTTCTTTGTACAGTTATAATGTTCCATCCACCTTGATTTCACTTCATGTGTCATTTATTGGATACAAATTTTGTTACATTGTCACATTATGGCAAATACTGCATGTGTGCTATTGAGGCATTATAACCCCGGGGAATGGTTGGCCCAGCCATTACCTGCCTTCCACTCAAGTTAAAGGCCAGCCTGAAGCATGTGTCCCTTAATGCGGGTGGCATGCATTTACCAGAAATGGTCAACCTGCCCCTGAGGGTTATATCACCATTAGAACCCGTGTAGCTCCTACGTGGCTGCTAAGAGTCTGTATAACTTTAAAAAAGGACAACTTACCTTGAGGTGCCGTGCTGAGCTCAATTTCTTTAGTCCATTTTCTATGTTGATGACAGAGATGCCATCAACAAGGAAACAGACTCTGAAAAGGGAGAGCTGCACTGCAAGGTAAGTTTTCTTTTTATGTTTAACTCACACTTAGCACCTGTGTATGACTTACATGGGTGGTAAAGGGTGAGGAGGGAGCAGGGCATGGAAGGAGAAGTAGGGAAGGTAATGGGCGCTGGTCAGCAGCACTCAGGCTGCTTGTAACCGGGGCTTATACCAGAGTAGTCAGCCTGCGTTCCAAGCTTCCTGAGTGGCCAAACGCTGTCTTCCAGGGTGCTAATGCAATTTGTAAAACTCTCCTATCACCAACGTTTTGATTGAACTGTATCTGTTGCATTAGTTATTTTAAAGAGCTTACAGAGTCCACATGATCTGCTAGCTTCATGTCCTTTTGATGGGTCTTATCCCCATGCCTGTGTGATTGTCATTTGTCTTGAGTGTTTTGGTCTGACATCATTTCCCATAGGGCGATCACTTATGTTGCGCTGACGCCTATGCACAAAAATGGTGGCTCCAACACCAATTTGATTTTCAGTAATAGCTTCCAATATTTTAATATGAATATCTTTATCTTAAATCTAGATGTTCCTTAAGCTATTCCTCCATATTATCAGATGTCTAGAAATAGTGCTAAGGCGGGCAATGATCTTTGGTACATTCTAATTAGTCAGCCAGTCCTTGAATTATGAAGCGCTTTTAATATTGAGCATTGCTGATCTGTACGGGGTTACCTTCTTCACAAATAATGCAATAAATAATTGTTGGGTCACAGATATGTCCTGTCTACTTTCAATGGCTCTGCAAACATTGCAGAGGTTTATCAGATATCCTAACTACAATATGTTTCCTGTGAATCTGTTTATGCCTCCAAAGTGTACATGGATTTATGCATAATGTTTCAAATCACAAAGGCACTGAAATATACATATATTTAATCAAGTAGAATATAAATTTGATCCCTGGAACTGTGAAATCATTCATGGGTGTAAATGAGAGGACACATCACATGGTGTCCGTTTTATTCAAAACACTTAGTCTCAATTGTCCATTTGGTATTCATATTCCAATTACTGCACTAATACAAGTGCTGTGAATTGGATACATGATTACCATTGGAATACAATTATTTTATAATCTCTCATTGAATGATTCTATGGGTGCACAAGGCAAGCTGTGCTCCTTAGCAAAATACTTGTGCCACATCAGTGTCTGTATGTACCTTTGTGTATTTGAGGGACCTATGCCCATAGTCATACAAATCAGCAGAACAGATGTTCTGTAAATCCAAAATCCCCTGCACCAATTGGTGCCTTTGAACATTTGTATCACAGACATCAGCCAGACTGATTTCTGTTTCAACCTTCTGACAGAAGCCTGGGAACACAACTGGAGCTGTGATTTTAGAAATATCATCAAGTTGAGAGGAAAGCTTGTCATTTACAGTGCATACCAATGCCAAAGATTACCTGATATACAGGTAGTTATTTACAAATTGGAAAATCATTTGGTCCTTTAAGATATCAGCACCAACGTCCTCCTCTCTATAGGGGCAATGTGAGTACACCAAGAAATTCCCATAATTTCGGTAAAGCTTTCTGTTTTACAATCATTGAAGTTGAAAAGTCTTGAGGTATTTGACCATCCATTGAAAAGAACTGAGCATCAATCAATATTTCTATGGGGGTTTATGTAGTTATAATGAAGGTTTGCTTATCATCATTATCCACCAATAGCCAAATTGGATCATTGCTAAGTTTGATGTGTTGGATGAGGAGAGTAGCCTTGTTTCTGCACAATCTGATTTACAATGACTACAGCGTCCACATTAGGCAACATTTGACTTCAACTGCATGAGCAGAAATTGCACAGTCTTTCAATCTTTCTTAGTATTTCTCTAATTTGTAGGGTTGAATTCTATTACCCCTATTCTGAACAAGGTTTTAGTGTTAATAACAGCCAAATTAATTGCTAATCAAAGTAGTATACCATTACCAAGATATACATGTGAAAACTCATCTCTTACAACAAATAATGGTTTATCGTTTTGGTTCCAACAGTAATCATCAGCATACATGTTAGTGAACCGGTGTTTACAATCAAATAGCTGATTCCCCTAATTGTAGAAGTCTAAATGGGACTGGTCTGATCTTTCAGTATTCTCCTGAACAGTGCCTCATTTAATTAACTTCCAATTATGGGCTTAAACAAAATTTAGATAGAGCGTGATCCTAACTTCCATAAATATGTGTGAGGAACAACTCATCATCTCACTACCTATGAATAATATTCAGACTTATTATCTATTCTGAATCATGCATTGGCTGACCATGAACCTCACTGAAAGTCTCCCATGAAACAAACTTAAGAGTTTCCATCCAAAGTGGAGATACGCTTATGTTTGTGTTGATGGTTTACTTACGCATGTTGTATTAAAATTCAACCAAAGTAATCCATTCTATTTGCAAGTGTCATGTGATGTCAGCTGTCTATTTCGATTTAGAAGCATCCCAACTAGTCAGACATGTGTTTTCCAGGCTTGTAATAGACACTCCAATTAGTTTGATGAAGTGTGGTGCTTGGGCCCAGAGAACCTGGTTTATGTAATCAAAGGGCAAGGATGTGTGATCCAGTGTTATCAAATGTGTATTTCTCATGTGATTCTTTCGAAAGCAATTATTGCTCATAAAAAATGTGCAATTCCTAAAGAAGATTTTTGACGGAAACCAATGTACCTCATTCCTCCTTTTTTTCAGGTTGTGGACTAATTTCATATGAGAGCAAGGTTGCTTATGGGCCTATATACAAGAAACACAATAATTCACATTGCCCCTGAACATGGATTGGAGCAAACAACATTTTATTTTTACTTTCAATCCACAAATAAAGTGTGAATTATTGGACAACTCAGACGAAATTCACAATATATTATTTCTTCTTCAAATGTTTGATGAACCTGACCTTGGGTCAACATGACAATGGCCTTTTCCCCAAGATTAAAATTCAGGTGAGTTAAGGTCTCCAGACAAATACAAATACATTTGAACATCAAAGATTCTTCAATGTTATCCCCTTTTTCCACAAGTACTATGTAACTGCCCCACCATAGAGGGGAGTATGTAGAATAATTTGACAGGTTAATTACTTACTAATTGTTCTATCTCTCTCACTTACCTTATTCTATTGAGGAATTATTTTCTAGGTGTGCACTGTGTAATCCTTTTTCTTTTATCAGGATTGTCTTTCCTTTCAATAATATCCTCATCTTAGAGTTGTCAAGAGTTCATATCTGTTAAAAGATTGGTATGGGAAAAGGTCTCCCAGAACATTACATTTATAATGTTATTTTCCAGGCTCAGTGCTTTTTGTACAATTGATATTTTGTGTGGTGTCTTGAAGAACATTTGTGGTAGGAGGTACATTTGCTGGGTTCTCCTAATTTCAACTACCATTCTCTCAATTGCTATACTTGTCACTCTAGGTATGGTGTTAGACAGGATTTCGAAAATCTGGCCTGGTGTACAGATGTATAGGAGGTCAACATAGTCATTGTGAACAGCGGAACTGCTTAGCCAAACCAATCAAGATAGCATGGAGAGTGGTTCAGACTGAGTCTCATGAGAGGTGAGTGTGGTCAGGGGTCCACAATAAGTCCACACAATGAGCAATCAAGGAATACACTTAGAAAGGTAAGTGCAAGCATACTCTCTTTATTTCTGGCCAAAAACAAACACTATGAAAAATGACAAATTACAGGTAGCAATATCACACAGTACTAAATAATACAATGCATCTATAAAGTCACAGTTTGTCAGTGCCACATAACCAATTCCCTCCACAATGACGGAAAGGGAAGGGAAGTCATTGCATATAACACCATCAATCCACAGGAATAACAAGCCTAACTGATAAAGTTTAACCCTAAATTTTATCTGGCTGTGTGTCCAAATGTTCACAACGTTTCCAATAGTTTGAGAAAACATGAGGGTGAGGTTCCTAAGGATGTGAAGAAGTATCCAAAAGTCAAATGAATACATATGTTGGTGATTAAGACTGTTTCTAACTTTTGTAGGGTGTTTGGCAGCAAGTATTGCCAAACATTTGTAAAAGTATTTGAAAGTTTCTCAAACTTTTAAAAGGGTAGAGATAGGCGAGGAGATAAGTACCACTGTAACATACCCTGTACTCTGATTTTTCCTCAGACTTGGCAAGTTATTAGAGTTTGACCTGAGGTAGATTTTCCCACTGTTGATTTTGGTCGAAGAAGCCTAGGAGCTCCGGGTGCAAGAAGAGTTCTGGTCATGTCATGGAGCTGTGTTCAGCATCTTCTCATGGAACAATGCAGCAGGCATTGGTGGAGGACTCTTCAGAATCCTCAATTAAATGCAAGACAGTAGGTTTTCAGCAATGGTCATCGATACACAGCAAGAGCAGGGGACAAAGATGTTATTGTGTAATTCGGGCCTCTATCTCGGACCCTGTCCATGCTAGAATGCTGAGATTTCCCAGGAAGGACTCTTGCATGACATGCTGACAACCCCTTGAGTTCTGAGCCAAAACACGGAATGACTCTTCTACCATAGTGGCTAAAATTTGAGTTGGTTAGTTCACTGGATGGCCCAGGAATGGATCCAAAGACAGGCAGCAAGAAGAAGTTCAGAATAGTTGTTCCCACCACTCCAATGGGTCAAAGCACCAAAAAAGAACTTCCAAGACCGGTAGCCAGACAGGGTTCCTCCAGAACTGCAGCAAAAGTTGGTTTCCAGTAATTCTAAGGATCGGTCCACAGGACCTCGAAAGTCTTCATGGCTATGCAGGAAACTTGGCTCCTTACAGGATCTCTCGAGAATGGTTGCAGGTCTCCTTTCATATGGAAAAACTCAGGTGAGCAGCCTAACCAATGAACATCTGCCCCTCACTCACCCTCACTCTCACCCCAGAAGTGGTCCAATCAGGGACCACTGTTGACGAAACTCATGCATACACTCCAGAGATACAGAAACCAGTTTGTGTATTGGGATCAGCAAGTCCCAGCCCACTTCCTGGCTTCCAACACACAGATACGGCACTAGCACATGAAAAGCATTGCTTTCCCAGACAAATACATGCACATAAAAGGATTTTCCAAACCTGAGAAGGCAGGAAGAAGGCAAAAAGAAAATATGACCAAAGAGCAAACAGAAATCCTCATGGCACAGCCATGTTATGAAACTAGCCACAGTTAGTGGCCAAACACAGGAAATGTGAGAGAGCTAAAATAAAGTGCATTACAAATGTTGAAAATTAACTACTGCCACTGGTTTGTCTTTAGCTGCATCTGAATGTAAGCAAAAAACCCTTTGAGTTTAGTCTAGGGTGATACAACATTATCCTCATTATACTTCATTGGAAGATGCTCTGTGCAATGGTAAAAAAAGTACCGAAACAGATAAAGTCAAACGATTAAGGGAAACATATTTTCCCAATATTGACAGTCTGCAGGTCTAGTCAGTTTCCCCATAACATATGAGCAAAAGGCCAGTGGAGTGAAGCTGGAAGTTTCACTTCACTGTGAAAAGTCAGTATCAAGTGCAAGAACAAAAGCAAATTGTTTGGGGTCCATAAAATATGGAGGAAAAGTTGCTACAAGAGAAAACGTTCCTAACATGCCCCCACTCCAGACTAGGAAGAGGGGGAACTAATTCACCCGTGGATGGATGTCCTGTTCAGTCATGTTCAGTCCGTTATCCCAGTTGGACAGCACATCAGTATTGCTGTGTTGAGTACTTGGCCTAGGCTCAACAATGAAGTCCAAGCCTTGAAGTCTTCAGGACCACCTGAGCCACTTGGATTCTCTCCCTTAATGTTCATCAACCACTCTAAAGGCATATGATCAGTATGCACAGTCAACTTAGTATGGCTCCACACAATGGACACATATTTCCTCTGCACAGTAAGCTACCTGAGCTCTCTGAACCTATGCTGGTGACTGATAAAAAGTGGAATGTCCTCACCTTTGTCATTTACCTGTAATAGTATTGTTCCTATCCCAGTGTCAAATGCATCTGTTTTCACTAAGAACGGTCTCTTGACTAAGAACCAAGTTTAGGCCTTCTGGAAGTAGTAAGGGCAGTCAGAGAGACAGCTATGTTTCCGTAGCTCGCCATCAAGTTCCTGCATTTCCCACTGAGGCCTTCGAAAGTCCTCACTTGGATTTTGTTAGTGGGGATTGCTAAGTTATGTAAAGTTTGTACTGCATTGAGAAGAGGCTGAATCTTGTCCTCCACAACACCAATTTCATTCTCAAGATGGACCACTGGATTCTGAACATTCTGGCACTTGGTTGCCTTCTTGGACAGGTCGGTCTGATGAAGATCCTGTAACACAATATCCTGGTGTTCAATATGTTCCCCACAAGTGGGGATGAGGATTGCTATAACACTCAGGTATGTGATGCAAAAAATCAGCCTGTCCCATTTTAATTACTCAACACAAGTTCTGATTTAAGAAATTATTGGGCCTCATTATGAGTATGCCGGTCCGGTAACAACGGTGCACGTAAGCTACTGGCTCTGTTGTTACCGGACCGACACACTCCAAGTTTGCGTGCGGGTGCCTTTCCGCCCACCAGGTCTGACCTGTAGGCATAAAAGGCACCCACTCGTAGACTTTGCAGGATGCACCGCCACTGTTGTGCACAGTGCTGGGTCATCCATCCTCCCCATTCTCATTGAGTCCTATGGGACTCGAATGGGAACGGGGAGTTATTTTTTCTGGCGCATGGCTTCAGGGACTGATGGGGCTGTGTTGCCCGGTGATTCCCCATTGCCAGACGCCGTAAAAAAAGCATAACTCTGGCAGCAGCCTGCCGTTTTTACATGCAGGGCTACCGCCGGAGTTATAATGAGGCCCATTGTCTTTTTAAAACCATGAAAGAAAAACTCAGCTAATATGCAGTTATCTTTGATAAACAAAAAGATTGTATCAGTCCTTGTAATACAAAACAAAAGAATGCTTGGACAATGATTACATTTTCACGTTCCAACACGACCTCCAATGGAGCGTGAACATAATGTATTTTTGCCTGGACTCAAAGCAGGTCTCATTGTTATTATTGCAACGTCAACATGTAGATTCTGGAAGATTATGTCTCTGTCTGAAACTTCAAAGGAACCCTGAAACTGAGCTTGTATACTCAGGAAATGTAAAGCGATTACATTCCCCAGGTAGCCAGTTTGTATCAGCAAACGTTAAGTAGTTCAAACAAGTCTTTCCCATGCGCCAGTCTTCCAGGAGCAGCTAACTTCGACCAAGCACTCCCCAAACTTTGACAACGTTACTCTTAATGCACACAGAGTGTGCATCCCGATCAGCACGCATTAACCCTGTGCATGCCACCATCTCTGCCAGAGTTTCCACAGTGAGTTCCTATAATGGGTAAACTTAGGAGGGGAATTCCTGACACATCCATCCCATTTTGAATATGTTGGAACAACCTTTGGAAGGTGTCAGGTGCAGTCTCCAACCCAGAAGTCATTACTTTTTAGTAAAATATTTTAGGTGTAGAACTTGCTGTCTCCTCATTGACATGTACTGACAGGGATATTTTGCAATGCCTGCAGAGACCAATAGTGCTAAAGTGCTTGGAAGTATTTAGCCTCTACACTGATTTTGTTTATATTTTGTAGAGGATGAACACCTGTCCTGGGGACAGTGTCTAGAGCTCTTGGATCCATGCAGAATCTGAAACTAGATTCACCTGCAAGGAAACAGGGCTCAATCACCCCAAGATCCAACAGTTTGTTGATCTCAAACTTATTGTCAGATCTGGTTGGGTCTGAAATACCACAACCTAATCTTTGTAGGCCCTATAACTCTTGTGACATAGTCCTGCTTACACCAATGTGTTAAGCCTGGAATTATAGAATACAAGGGGGAAAATTGATTTAGCAAAGTTCTCTCCTCACCCTAATGTGATGTCAGTTGATGGGACTCTAGGCCACCCTCATTGAAGCCATGCGAAGGGCTGTACGGTATCAGAGCCAGGATAGATACAGGTTTGTCTATCTCCCTTTCTGAAACCAGGAACAGGGCTCCCAAGCCATTCCTCAGAATGAAATAATTCATGCTTTTCAGGGGAAACTCTATGGAAGCCTTTTCAGGTCTGCCATTGTACACTGAGCAGTTTACCTTACTAGATCCTTCAACTTGGCAAGGCCCAGACCATTAATTTATGACCAGGGATTTAGAAAATAGGTTTCATGTAAGAAGGTCCCACTGCCTTCTCTGGTGCTCCCCAAGGGCTCCAATCAAATTTAGTAGAGCTATATAAAGTCTTTCTGTCAGACCACTGGACTGTGAGTGATAAATCACAAGTCACTTCACATTCCTTCCACTGGGTCTGGTTATTACTGAATCCTTCAGGGTAAAACATGTGCAGTAAGGCAAACATGTACAGTAAGGCCTCAATGACTGTCCTGGCAGTCAATATCTGTGGGTTGGCATCAGGACACATTGTGTTGTGATCAGTCACACCCATTTCTATCATATTGCTTGGGGACGTACACCAGTTCCAAGGTCTAGCTAAGTTAATCTTTGTCTCTGTACATAATGGGCTCAATACTGGGAGTGGATGCTGGAGTTGATGGATTTCTGGTCCACCTCTATCAACATGCTGACAAAAAGTGAAACTTCTACAATTGTTTTTTTTTTTCTGTGACCCCCATCGTGGCCCAGCAAGATTGCATGGGAAGCCACACTTGAAATATCCTGTAGTCAGGTTGAACTACAATGGACATGTCATGCACCAACTATAGGAAGAAGGGCCACACATCCTGAGGAACCACCAACCTCTCATTGTTTCCTCTTATGGGCTCTCTGGGCTTAGACACAGGTTACACACCTTCCTGTTCAAGTTTGTGCTTCACTGGAGGCTCACCTTCCTATTGGAAGCAGACATTTGTCCATACGCCTCTCAAGGATGGTTTTCTCTGATGGCCCATTTTTCTCTCTAACTTAGGGATCTCTTCCACTATAAGCAAGCTTGATAGCTTAGGAGTCACACAGGAATGGATATTTTCTGGCAGTCCATCTTCCAATTCTGGTTTAGGGAATTGGCCACCTAAACAGATGTTGCAGATAGGGCAGGAGGTTCCCTCTGCGTCTTTATCTGTCTCCTTTAGCCTTAAGTTTCACTTTTGGCTTAGGCTTCCCCTTAGACCTAAGGCAGCCTGATTTTGAGACCTAGTGCTTGAAGGGTCTGTAGAATGTCTCCAAAGACCTACATCCCGAAGGTTAATCTCACCAGGACTTCTAGGAACCCTTCTCCTAAGATTGACAGATGCCCTGACCATCTCACTACTCTCAGCTTCAATGACAGGCACATCTGGGAAGTTCAAAGATGGCCTTGCAGTCAAATTATCAGTCCCCACAGAGTTTCTAGCAACAACCACAAGGGAATGTACATCAAAACGACAGGGCCCAAAGAGTAGGAGCACTTACACCGGCTATTTGGACAATATCCTCAGGAAAATTATTTTGGACAGGTACAGGTATGGGAGAAGAAGTTAACTCTACTTCAGCCCCTTCACCACCAGGCAAGTAATCTTAAGAGAGGGACACCCCTGTAAGAATGTCTTCTTCCTCATGAGGAAAGGCCATATTTACAGAGTGGACTCCTCCGGTCTTACCCTTACATCTGGGGCCCTCCTTCTGGTGGTCACTTGCACAACAGGCTACACAAGATCCACTGGACCTTTGTGTTTAGGTATGCTTAGAGTAGCCACTTTCATGCTTGTGATAGTTAATGCTGCTACCCTTTTGGGCATCTTGTGACTTTGTTATGAAGTATATTTTCTGGTAATGAAGCTGGGGCTTGAGGCACAGACCTGCTGTGGAGTCATTGGGTTTGTTCCAGGTAGCTTTATTTACATAGCAACAGAGCAGACCCACCGGCCATCCTTCATGCTCCAGCTCAGGCCCCCAACTGACACACTCAAAACATTCACTCACAGATCCACCCAACATTCTCCTGAACTGCATTCATGCATCAACATTCTGACATCAAGCACTCCAGGCCAGTGACATAAGACAAGACTACATTACAACAGACTTCCCCTTATTAAACTTGTTGTCGGCCTTATGGGATGAGGATTTATCAGATGACCCACCCTCTTTCTCGTTTTGCTTGTTCCCTTCCTCCTGCTTACCAGAAGCAGGTTTGTCCCCATGGGACACTCTATGGGAAACCCATAAATAAGCAGCAATGGCCAGTTTCTTTGGATCTACCTATTTGGAATTTGGCAAATGCTGCTTCAGCTCAGCAGAGCATGGGGCACATATGTGCTCACATGACCAGATTGACCATACCCTCAAAGGTGGTTAACTTGTAGTATTAAAACCAGCCTCTCAGGTTTTTCAAGGAGTCCGCCACATAAGACACCCAACTCATATTTTCTTTCTTTTTGTACTCTCTAAATCTCTTCAAGTATTGGACAGGAGTTTTCCCAAATTTTAAGAGGAGAGTCGGCTTAAGTTTTCCAAAGTCTTTTCTCTCAGCTTTTGACATATCCATAAGGGCACTGCAGACAGTTGTAGGTAGCCTGCTGATCAGCCAAGCAATCTTCTCAGGCTCACCCACCTCTTGTACCTCACAAGCATACTGATATTTTGTCAGGCAATCAACGATATCCTTCATCTCCTCATACATACTGAGCAGATCTTTAGAAAAACTTGGACGAGGAGAGGACTCAGAGCCATTCCCAGATTCCCTGTTACTTTGTTGTGCTTGCAGCCTGATAAGCTCCAGCTGGTGATCTATGTGCCTCCAAGCCCTATCAAATTACAGCCTTGCCATGTTATACTGAAGCTCCTTCTGCCTGAGTTTGAGATTCTCTTTTTTCAGCTCCCACGTAACATCAGCTTCTGAATTTATAAGTGAGACATTGGTACAATCCTTCTCCTCCTCCGTCTCAACAGTGGCAGTGACAGTCAGTCCATTACTGCTACTGGGGACAGCCCCAGTATTACCATTAACTGGAAGAGGAACTGTCTTATTCTTTTCATGACCAGGAATCTTGCATATCAGTTCAGCCTTGTTACTAGAGACTGGCAAGCCTCTGTCAACACACAACATTTTCAATTGATCAACTTTTAAAGTACTCAAAGTGGCCAACGTGACTGTTTCCATGGTATTAACTATAGTAGGTGACTGTTATACTACTAGACAAACAGGTTCATCGTGTTCTTTGTAGTTTAATCCAGATACTACACCAGTGGACAAGACTGTGATACCCAAGACCTTATCCCACTTTTGCCAACAATTTATTAAACTGGATTTCTAAAATCTGGCCTGGTGGACAGATGTTTAAGAGGCCAACCTAGTTATAGTGAACAGGGGCGCTCTGGGAGATTAGCCAAACCAATCAAGTTACCTGGACCTAATATGATAGCAACATCATCTGTTTTCTCCACCCTCCCTTTACTGTTTTTTTCCTCCTCACCACCCCTCCAGCACTATCTGAAATTTCGTCAGGCCTAGTATGATAGTTGCTTGTTTTGTTCCTCCCCTCCCTTTCTGCACCCCTCTCCCTTACCTTTTGTTTTTCTCCGGCTCTATCAGAAATGTCGTCAGGCCTATTACGGTAGTCGCTTGTCTGTTTCCATTTCCTTCCCACTCTCCCCCTCCCTTCCTTATCTATGTCTTAGCTCTTGCACCATCTGAAATGTCGTCAGTCCCAGTACGATAGTTAATTTCACATCTTTACCGTTCATGGCCTGTAAGAATGTGGTTGTATTTTCCTTTGTTCCCTCCTTTGCCTTGAAGCGCTTTGAAACACATTGTGTATAGGCGCTATATAAATAAACGATCATATCATATCATATCATAAGTTAGCATGGAGAGTGGCCAAGGCTGAGTATCAGGAGAGGTCAGTGTAGTCATGGTTCCACGATAAATCCACACAATGAGCAATCAAGGATTACACTTAGACCGGAAAGTACAAAATTTCTCTTTGTATTACTGCCCAAAAAACAACTATTAAAAATTACTAATAACCGGTAGCAATATCAAGCAATACTAAAAACTACAATACATATATAAAGACACAGTTTGCCAGTGTCAAATACCTATTCACCCCTCCCCCACCCCAATGACCTAAAGGGAAGGTAATTACATATAGCACCAATAGTCTACATGAATAACAACCCTAACTTATAAAGTCCAACTCTAAGTTGTATGGGGCCTTGTGCCCACAATTTTATAAAGTTTCCAGTAGTTTTAGGAGTTGAGAAAAATAAGGGGGAGGTTGCTGAGGATGTGAAGAAGGGTCAACATTTCAGGTGTATACTGGTGAGTCAGATTGTTTAAAGCTTTCGGGGTGCTTTCAGCAACAAGTATTGTTAATGCCCTCCAGTTGTAAAGCTATTAAAATGTTTCTCAAACTTTTAAAAGGGTGGAGATAGGGGAGCTGGTATGTACCATTGCACGTTAACCCCATACTCTGATTTTTCCTCAGACTTGGCCGGTCACTGGAGGCTTGTCTGAGGTAAGTTTCCCCACCTTTGGTTCTGGTTGAAGAAGCCCAGGAGCTATGGGTACAAGAAGAGTTCTGGTCATGTCCATGAGCCGTGTGCAACCTCTTCTCATGGAATAGTGCAGCAGGCACTGGGACAGGACTCTTCAGGATCCTTGACTAGATGTGGGAACGCCCGTTTCAGAAATGGTCACCGATGCACAGGGACAGCTGGGTGCGCAGATGCCCTGGTAAAAATCAGTCTTCTATTTTGGGCCCTGTCAATGCTTGGACACCAGCATTTTGCAGGAAGGACTCTTGCAGGATAAGCTGACAAACCCTTGAGTTCCGAGCTAGCTTAAAAACAGAATGATGACTCTTCTACTGCGGTATCCCAAATGAGAGTTTGTCCAGGAATGCTTCTGAAGACTGCAAATCAACACGCACCAAGAGGAGTTAGCTCATGGTTGTTTCCACCACTCCAACTGGTTGAAGCACTAACTAAGGTCTTTTAAGATCAGTAGACAGACAGGGATCCAATGGGACTGCAGCATAGGTTTGTCAGGCCTTCTCAGGATCAGTCCACGTGTCTTCCAAAGTCTTCATGGCTATGCAGTATACTTTTATCCTGCAGGATCTCTGAAGAATGGCTGCAGGACTCTTATGGAAAAACTCAGTTGAGCATATCAACACAACCCACCTAATGAAAATGTACTCCTCACTCACACCCCAGCAGTGGTCCAATCAAAGACCACACTTTTTGAAGCTTGAGGATACGCTCCAGACATACAGAAATCCATTTGTGTAATGGGACCAGCCAGTCCCAACCCAATTCCCAGCTTTGAACACACAGACCGTGCACTAGCCTGTGAAAAGGACTAGATTTTCCTGACTTGAGAATGCAGGAAGAAGGCCAATAGACAATATAGACAAGGAAAAAATGAAAAAAAACTTGAGACACTGCCATGTTAGGACACTAGCCACAGTCAGTAGTCAAACACGGTAAACGCGAGAGAGCGAAAATAAAGTACAGTAAAAATAGTGATGAAATAACTGCTGCCACCAGTTTGTCTTTAGGCACATTTAAAAGCAACCAAAAATCCCTTTGAGTGTAGTCTAGGGTGATACAAATGAATCCCCACTGCAATGCATTTGAAGATGCAGTGTGCAATAGTGGAAAGTTACCCAAACAGATAACAAAGTCAAAAGTATAAGGGCAATTTACTGCTACTGACAGGCTGTAGGACTAGTCAGTTTACCCATACCAAAAGGCCAGTGGAGTGAATATGAAGGCTTCACTTCACTGCAAAAAGTCAGACATGCAAAAACAAAGGCAAACGGTTTGGGGTCCACAAAATATGGAGGACAAGTTGTTCGAAAAGCAAAGATTCCTTACAGTGAGAGAACCTTTTTCACCACGTGGGCTTTTTGGAGCAGGCCTTTATAGATATCTATATTTGCCTCTTATGGTGTACCAGTTTCCCCTGGAGGAGAAGTCCTAGTTATTGTGGAAATGACTGGGGTAGAAATCAATTGGCCATCGATTTGCTACTGGGGCTTATCATCCTGGAACATAAAAGGGTGAGGTTAAGGAATATTTGTGTTATTGAAGCAAGTGACAATTGTTTACTTTCTGGTGAAATTCCTATTTAGAGTCTTCTGTCAGTCACCCTGGTCCTGGGATATGATTATATTCTGGCACCATGACACAAAATATCTCTGCTGTCCAAAATTGGCCTGGCACCTGGGTGTCAGTGATCAATATTACTCCTTCTTTGTGTTAGGCCAATATTGTGTAGGCCAGGTAATTAACTATTCTGTTGGCTCTGATCAGAAGCCCTTTTTTGTCTAATAGTTTTATCGTTTGCCCCTGCTGCCTCAATATCTAAATTGTCAGTGCCTAACTTACGAGTACCATAATGGAATCACGTGCATATTTCCCTTTGATGTTTTTCTTATTATATTGGTAATTTTTGGAAACTGCATAATTTTGGCCCCTAGACCCACCCCCACCAATCCTACATTTCTACCCAACTCTGCTCCTCTACACCCACATACACATATACATGAATGTATATGTGTATGCAATTGGAAAGGTTTGACAAAAAGAATGCAAAGACGTCTGTGAAAAGGCATATTCAGGTTTTTAAGTTCTGCTATAGATATTGATATGAATAGAAATGTGGGCAAATGCAAATGCTCTTGAGAAAAATATTGCAATGGTTGTCTTTTAGCTTAGCTTAAATAAAAACTATATGCTGCTTTTTAGGCCTCTTGGAGGGAAAATATTTTACTACTTTGGAGGAGGACCAAGGACACTATGTTAAGATGAAGCTTCTGAATAATAAATCTTCTAAGCTTTGTCCATCTGTGATCTGAGTCTGAGACACTTCTTGAATCCACTTCCCTGCTTTCAAGCCTACTCTCTCGGTTGTGATAGTTTGATGGGCAGTGTTTTATATGCATATGATGGGGATTCCCACCTTTTCTTGTAGAGTTTGATCTCTTCTGGGATACTATCGAAGAATATTGAGGAGTTGGGGCATATGACCTGCATTTGGTAAAGCATGCATTTTTCTTTGCTACCTCCGAAGCTCTATGTTACTTAACTAATGGTGATACATTTCTTCACTTTTTCTCTGGTTTTGTACACTTTAATTTTCCTTCCTAACCATTCCTGACATGCTAAGTATCTACCATTTTACCTGTATCTCCATGATGTTCCTATGTATGTAACAGTCAAATCACCTCTTTTTACTTTATTTAGGAATGCATGGGGAGTGGCAACAGAATACTGCACTCCTTGTACCTTGACTGGGCATAGCCAGGCAGAGTGGAGAGGACTGAGTATTAGGGGATGCATTCTGTTTGTTACTGGGCCTTCATCCCTTTGCTTTCTTGTAACCTGTTCTAATGTCAACATATTTCTTTTGTTGTCTCTTAACTTGGTGCTTTTTCATTGATTTCAAGGGTTTTTATTAGTGCAACTTAACCATAACCTCCCTTTAACAACATTATTTTCTGTGAATTTCATGGGTTTTTACCAGTGCATGCTATTTTCCTACAACTTACTAATATCATACTTACCAAATATAACAATATTTGTGTCCAATTTACAAAGTGTCACCTTAAACCTCTGCCATTTCCCACCTTCTAGAATCATTTTTAACACTTCTATAATCTTTTTGCACCTGGTTTTACAACCGTAGACGTCTACAAACATCTGACTTCATTGCAGACCTTCTCGACAGCACCACATGACTATCCGCTGGCACGCGGCATGATGATGTGTCCAAGATCCCGTCCTCACTTCACGATAAGATCCATCCTTGGCGGACAGTTCGGAACTGCATTTTCTACTGATCTAGGAACTTTCAACATCAAAATTTCCCTTACACACCCCCTACACCTTTTCGTACTCATTCTCCATTACCAATCTAGTACACCGTACATAACCGGAAGAATTTTATCAAAACTGCTATTTATCTTAAAAATGGCATCAGTTATTGCCATACCTCCTACCCAAGAGCCACCACCACCACCAGCTGGAGGACCTTCACAACAGTAAAAGCACAGTACTTTCAAAGACAATGAAGAGGACCAAGAAGATGAGGTAGAGGAAGTGCCTACTTCTAGCACCAATATCGAATCATGGGTGTGCCAGTTCTTTGCTACTGTTGGGAGTGTACCAAAGGCTAAAGCTACCAAAGTGAAATGCACTGAGTGCAATTTTGTACTCAGTCGCAGACTACCTAGACAGTACTCCTATGGGACCACCTCCATGCACCGCCACACCAAATCCAATGACTGTAATGCTCTCAGAAAGGTTATTCCTTTCTCTTTAAGTAGTAAGCTGTCTTTCTCCACCTCATCTTCCTCAACAAATACTGTAGCCACACAGCCTGATGTCTGCGGGCGTTGGTGCGTTATAAATAAAAATAAACATATAAATAAATAAGGAGGGCTATTGACCATTATCATCCATTGCAGCCCCTAACATGGGGGATAAAGGCCATTAGCACCCATGGGTCCCAAAGCAGGAACACAGAGTGCTAAAACATAGATTTTTCCTCCTGCGGCGTCCCACTGTAGGAAGAAAAATCCTTTTCCAAGACAGCCAACATGGAAAGAGAAGGCGGGGCTCTGTAAACAGCCCCTCTTCCCTTGCCATGGCAGCCTGCAAAACCCAATGAACATATTACCACAAGCACTTTTTTTCCCTTTCAAACCTATCCTACCTTCGAATAACTTTACCCCATAGCCAGTCCCAGGTAAACATAGCCACCTTTACACCATTTTTCGTCCCTAGCGGTCATGGCCAGTAGCCAGATTGTCCGTGTCATAACCTTATGCCATGACCCAGACATTCTGACTACTGCCCACGGCCACAGGCTATATACCTCAGTCACCAAAGGTATATGATTATTTTTTGTACCTACATTATTACACTTGTTAAAAAATAAAACACAGGCACATTTGCAAAACCATGTTTTAATGTCCTTGCCAATTTCGCCTCACATATGTGATGTCATCTTTGATGTCCTGGGTGTTAGTGTTAGCTATGCACGTAGGTGGTGTGAGTTATGGTTGCTTAGCTTACCATAATTAGGGAATGTGCAGTGTTTTTTTGGTTTCACTGTGATGTGTAACATCCCTTTAACAAAGATTTTTTTACTGAATGTACATATATGTAAATGGCAGTGAACGTAAACAAAGGGCCTAAACATGTGATGTCTTCAGTGATGTCATCAATGACATTTGAGATGCCATCTTTCATGTTCTGGGTGTTAGTGTTAGCAATGCATAGTGGTGATGGCAGGTATGGTGCTTACTCTACCATAACTGGCGAATTTCAGGGGTTTTTCGGTTTTACTTTGAAGCATAATGGGGAAGTTGAAATGTTTTTTGTAGTGAAGCGCACAGGTTTTTGGTAGGGCAAGTCAACCATAATGTCCCCTTAACAAAGTTTTTTTTTGTAGCTAATTTTACAGATTTTTGGAAGGGGAACTTAACCATAATGTCCCCTTAACAAAGTTTTTTTTGTAGTGAATTTTACTGGTTTTTGGAAGGGGAACTTAATAGTAAGATTGTGATAATGAAGTTGGTGTGCTGAATATACACTGTTGTCATGTGATTTTGGGAGAAATTTAGTATAATGCACGTACTTGATGTACATGTATCATAGAACATACAGAACCTTCTCCCTATTGATATTAGAGAGGACGGACTGAGCGCCTGTTTGCGGATGGGGGGCGGACGAGGTCAACAGTACCCAAACAGGCAGGGAGTATCTGAAAATGTACTATTTTCTTACACAAAAAATGTTGAACTTATAAAAAGGACTGGAAGACATTATAAGTATAAGTAAATAAATAAGTAAACCTGAATGTGTGAAATGAAAAAGATGCATTTAATAGCCATGTAGAATGAAATGGATGGTACCATAAAACAGAAAGGATGCCTCCAGCCTAATTACTTCAAAAAAACTCTGCAGCCTGGACCGACAGTGGACGGACGCAGTAGGACGAAGGGAAATAACATCAAAATAGTAAGTGACGGTCATTTGTTTGTATGTGTGTGTAGTTTTTTTGGTATGTGGTGCAGAAATAATAATGCCTTTCTGTTGTTTTGACACAGAAATGATGAGTACTTTGGGGTGGTTGGAACAGTACTTTCCACATGGGGAAATGTCGGAAGAGAACGATAGCAATGGAACGCAACACTCTGCATATGCAAAGTAATGGGCAGTATTTTATGGGCATTTAATAGATATATTTATTTTTAACAGACCAGGAAAGAAAAGAAGAAAGGCCAACAAACGAGACAGAAGAAGACAGGATGAAAAGGATTGAGTGGAAAATGGACACGTTGAATGAGAATTTTAAAAGTTTAAGGGAGTTTGTGGAGGACTGTGTGAGAGCGAAAGTACGTCACCACTGTCCCACCTGTACCTGCCCCCCTTCTCCATTCCCTAATGAACCATCCCCAAACCTTCAAGAAGAAAATAGATGTTTCGACGAAACATCCATCCCTTCTTCCCCTCACAAATCTCCCCCTCATAACCAGCCCGTGTTGAATCCTAATTCCCCTATATTTGTGTCAGTATCTGCTTCCCCTGGTATTTCTTTGGAATGAAAGGTGTGTGTGTGTGTTTGGGATGTTTTTGTATAGTAGTTGTAGTTAAAGAGGGTGAGGAACACAATTATAAGCCTTCATCCAAAAACAGCAAAATTACCTCCCTCTGAATTGGTGAAAGGCATTCGTGGCAAAGTAGTTTATTTGCCATTAGATCTAACTGAAAATGTACACACTGTAGGAGTGCAAGGTTCAATAGAGCATTCTTTATTAGTCTTGGTAAATGGAGTACCAACAAAAGACAAAAAAATTTGGCAAGAACTGGTGGTTATACATAAAGTTAGACAAGCATTGCAATATCTAAAAGACAATAACAAGTACTACAAGGAAATAAATATTGAAGAAAGCTTAAGGGAAACAACGGAAATAATTCAAGAGCCATCAGAAACTGGGCAATTCGAACTTCTGGATCCTGCTACAGTATCCACTCTTTTGGACCAGTACACAATTCATCCATTGCATTCCAATGAAAGCATAGATGATGCACTAGAAACTTACCAAATGCGGCAAACCAAAGGTTCATCAATGAGCATATGGGAAAAAAGTGTAAAAACATGTGCTTTTCCACTGCTATTTCTCACTGGCAAAGGTGGAAGATACAATGATAGACCCACTCAGATTGGGGCATCAGAATACCGCTCATTACAAATGTATTCGCAAGATCCCAGATTTAGACAAAGTGTGGAATACATATTCCACCTACTCTATGAAAGTGAATTAGCAACGCTATGTTACAGAGTTGCACACATTTTGAAATCTGGAACCCACTTTCAAAATATGTCAGCTACGCAGTTAATACAAAAAGTACAGGAACAAGATGAGGTTTTACAATCAAGTATAACACATTTGTTTGCAAACATGCGTGGTACAAAGGAATACTGGTTCAGACAGCACGGAGACGTGCGTTGTATGATCATAAACGTTGGACCACCAACTTGGTTTGTTACACTAAGTTGTGCAGAATATGCATGGGAAGACTTACATGAGTTCCTACGCATAGCAAACAGCACCAAAAGTAACATAGATATATTAACACCTGGAGAACTTTGCTCTCTAGATCAAGTTAATGTGTCAAGATATTTCCATCACCATTTCATTGCCATGCTACACTTTATTTGCAATAAAACGGTTCCTCCCCTTGGAGAAGTGCAACACTTCTTTTGGAGAAAAGAATATCAAGTGAGTGAAGCACCACATATTCACATGTTGTTATGTATCAAAGGTGCACCTAAATTTGGTCACGACAGTGATAGCACTTTTTGCAGTTTATCCACAAATATGTCACTTGTGAAACCCTTCACAACAGACACATAGTGAGCTGCATGGGTAGATTTTACAATTTCAAAGACACAAATGTGGCAAATGTTGTCACCGCAAATACAAAAACAAAGGTAAATACTACACCAAATGCCGCTTTGGTTTCCCTACACCAGTTACAGAAACAGGTGAAGTAAACAACTTCATGTCTTCAGTTCGACATATTGTTAAAGGTAAATGACCTAAGAACACGTATTACATAAAATGAACAGAAGAATCAAAATATATCAATGATTACAATGCAATCATTGCCCTCTTATGGAATGCAAACATAGATGTGCAGTACATTGCAGACAATTCTACTGTTGTTGCACGATATGTTACAACCTACTTAACAAAAGCAGAAAAAACAGAGCTTCAAGACCTCTGGGATGACCGAGCATCAGACAAACACTATCACAGAAATTGTACAGCCTAGGCATAAAAATGCTCTCTCATAGAGAATGTGGCACCTATGAAGCAGCAGATCGTTTAACCTGTACTGCTTTGTATGGAAAATCAGACAACATAGTATGGCTAAGTCTTGGTCCTGCTAAATCTAGAAAAAGAGTTCTGAAATCATATGAGGACATAGAAACTATTGCCAGAAATGATCCAACAACCACACATACTATCCGAACAGGAGAAGCACTTTGGAAAGCATGTGTCTATACCACATAGCTCAAAACTTTGCATACAAAAATAATATAAAACCCAATGAAAGCAAAGGTAGATATAGAGTGACCGATTGTGAAGGGAGCTTACTAAAACTTACCAAACGAAGCTTAATTAATCAGGTAAAATTATCATTAAGAACTCCTCAACAGAAAGAACTATATTGCATGTCTCTGTTACAACTTTTTAAACCATGGCGAAAAGAGGAAGACATACTAGATAACTATGACTGCTATGAAGATGCGTTTAAAGCAAATGAAAGCGTTATCACTGACGTGAACTTTACGCAGTACAAAACAATGTTACACAATGAGCAGGAAGAGGAACTTCAGACCCAACTAGATAAGGACTCTTCCGACAGTAGTCAACCTTCTGTAACAGGAAGTCAGAAACCACTAGGACAACCACTAATAGCAAATGAGGCAGAAGTAGCTATGGCAGAAGTAGAAAACACCATGTATCAGTATGAAGAAGAAACAGAAGACTTAACTGTACACCAAGCAAAACTTAACAAAGATCAGTGTACCATTTTTGAAGACGTAACAAAAGAAATTGCACATGGTGTACAACATGAAAATAAATAATGTACCTGTCAAAATTACAAACCTATACTGCTGTACGTGAGTGGTGAAGCTGGATCAGGAAAATTCTTAATCAAAATCATCAGCAAGTTCCTTCGACAATTGACAAACAACAAACTGTTAGCTGTTGTAATGGCCCCCACAGGTTTAGCTGCCTACAACATAGGCGGTGTCACTTTACACCGATTACTACTGCTTGCAGTAGAGCATCAAAATAAATTAGACTATTACAAACTTTCTGCAGAAGCTGCAATGGAAGTACGCAGAGTATTAAAACAAATGAAAATGCTACTAATAGATGAAGTGAGCATGGTCTCCAACCTGATGTTGGCTTTGTTTCACCTAAGATTGCAAGAAGTACTTAAAAGTAACAACAAAGAACTCTTTGCAGGGAAACACATTATCGTTTTCAGAGATCTTCTACAATTGACACCAGTGAAAGGTGAACCTATTTTTAAAACCTTCGGCCACAAACTCTGCCGTAAAACTGTTGACAGCATAGGAAATGTCAACTTTTGGCAACATTTCCAATACAGAGAATTAACGGAGAGTATGTGGCAATCTGCAGATCTCACTTATGCCAACATCTTAAAAAGTATTAGAGTTGGTGTACTATCGCAAGAAGCACAAGCAGTATTGAAAAACCGGCACATTCATGAACTTTATGGAGATAATGCATGTGCAACTGATGTTATGGAACAAATTGCGCACACAAATGTCAATTGTATGGCCTTAATGCCAACTCTTGCAAGCTGTTTCAAATTTAATGAAACAATGTTAAATAAAGAAATGCAACCAATAATTGAAATTAGCACCACAGACAAACTAGACGTACATGGTATGATAGTACCCATGTGTGAGCAACCCACAACAAGACTAAATAGTTTCGAAAATTCAATCTCCCACACAGCTGGGTTGGAAAAAATATTAAACGTATGTAATGCTTAAACGTAACCTTGACGTCGAGCAAGGACTAGTTAATGGAGCACTGGGTACAGTTGTTGGCTTTCAATCATACCCACATGACAGCAACATTCAGTTTGTCAATATTAGCTTTGATAAACTTTCAGAAGTGAAAAGGATAGGATGCTCAATTGCTCGAGTCCTTCTCTTCAAAGACATGTATGTACGTAGAGAGCAATTTTCTCTAACTCTTGCATATGCAGTTACCATTCATAAATCCCAAAGTCTTACCCTAGACAATGCATTGATAGATATAGGAAACACAGGGCCTCATCACAAGTCTGACGGTAACCCTTAAATGTTGCGGTAGCGCTGTTACAGCCGCATTTAAGGGTCTGCCAGATCATGGCTTTGGCGGATTTCCCCCGGCGGCGGTAATAGCACGCATGTTCTCCATTGGGCCCATTGGGAAATGGGCAATAACCCTTCTGCCAAACCCATGATCCGGCGCTAATAGCGCCAGGGGGGTTGGCGGTAGGGCTATTAGTGCCGGCGTTACTGCCCAACTCGTGATGAGGCCCACAGTCTTTAAAGAAGGCATGAGCTACGTAGCATTATCAGACTTGCGTACACTTGACGGTCTATTGCTAATGAACTTTGATGCAAGTAAAGTCAAAGCTGATATTCCTTGCATTCTAGAGTACAATAGACTGCGGTCATTGTACACCCTCCATCTGAAACAATATCCTGTTCCAGATAAAGGGAAACGTGGTAAAAGAAAACTAAATCAAACAGAAATGCAACAGAATCCAACAGAAAATCCCTCAAAGAAAACAAAAGAAGCTAAAGCTTCATCAATTACCACAAACAAAGAAGGGAGTGAAAACCAGGTACGTCTTCAAAGAAGGAACAGAAACTCCGAAAAATGCCCTCAGATACAGAACTAGCTGGTCCATTCAAATTTGCAAATGAAACTGGGATAAGTTGCTATGCAAATGTAGCAATTAATATTCTATTTCAATTGCCAGCAATTGTTAACAATATTTACTTACACAGTAAAGACCAATTGTGTTTGCAAATGTTAGTCCTTCATAGAAATGCAACAAATAATCCTGACAACAAATATAGTGTTCATGGAATAAGGCAAGAATTGGACTACTGTGCTGGAATGGTGAGATTCACTATGAACTCACAACAAGATCCACAAGAATTTCTAATGTACTTACTACTAGTAATGGAAAACAAAAGCATACCTGTAAATGAAATCTTCCAGATATCGTACATGTGGAAACATACATGCACTCTCTGTAACAATGTGATACAGGAACAAATCCCAAATGGGCGATTTGTGTATGTTTCCATACCTAATTGTGAATCCATTCCATTTCAGCAACTTGTACAGAATGCAACCCATTGAAGATTATGTACTATTTGCAATTCAGACAATTGCTCCACCTTACTGATATAATCGCATAGTGCCAACATAATACTTATGCTTCTACGTTATAATGCAGATGGTACCAAAAACAACTGCAAACTGACTGCATTCACACACGGTCAAGTGTCACTTGGAAAGAAAACCTTTACAACAGTAGGTATAATCTACCATGCAGGAGCTACAACCAATGCAGGTCACTACACTGCATTCATTAAAGAGAAATGTGGATGGTTTGAATGTAATCATAGCTCCATTACTCTAAAGCAGAGTTTGCCAGCTAATCTTACAAATGCCTATTTAATCTTCTTAAAGCCAAAATGTAATAAATAATGTGTACTTCAAGACTACCAAAAAATGATGGAAAAGACTACAAACGGTTAGAATACACCAACAGATATCTAACTGCCCAAGAGGATATAAAAACGACACAAATAAAAGAATATCACAGAAATGTAAGAACAATGCACAGTTAGAATACGCCTACAGGTATCTAACTGTTGTTACAAATCGCCAGCAAGGTAACAAACATAACGTTATTCAGAAAGATGATGGAAGCACTCAAAGGAAACAAGAAAGTAGTTGGTATCATAGCAAATGAAGGGCTTTTTTAATCCGACATGGATTTTTTTTCCCCAGACCCAAGGATTAGAAAAGCAAACACAGAAACTGAGCAGAAGGCACAGTACACTAGTTTGTAAACTAAATATGAGGGTAAAGAAAAGGTAAACACTCTATTATGCAATGTAGTAAGTTTTCATAAAAGGCAAACACTGACATACTTTTTTCTTTTATCACAGAACTTAAAAAAGGATACTTCCGCCAAGTACTAAAGTCATTTAACACATATACGGATTCTGAACAAAGTAAGGAGTAAGTATTTTGGCAGTCATTTTGTACACATGTGAACCTACACGTCTAATCTATGGTACTAATATGCTGCAGTGGCTGTAGGCTGGCCCTTGCATCTTGGTTGTGTACCCTACCACCTACGCCTTACGACCAAGGTACAAAGAGTATAGTTCCTACCCACAACCATCACGCATATCAAAACCATGGTCCTTGTAAATTAACTACTTATAAGTTAACTTTTGGGACCATCGTCTGCAGCCATGCAGCCAAGACGATAGGGCGTGCACACAACTACTGCCTTACACCACACTCACATTCACTTTTAACCCCACTGCTTATGGTGCATGGCCTTTGGGCATGCAGGCAAGACACTGCGTCCTAGCCAGAAACACCACAGCATATCGGAACCATTCTGCCTTGTAATTTCACTACATATAAACGCTATGCCCTCCCCACAACCATCTTAATGATGTTGCATAGTACAAGTGTACCTATAGCTGTGCTATGCTGCCGTAGTTTGTAGCCACAGGCTACAGACGTGAGTGTGGGGCCACAGATGTATCAATGTATGGGTATACAGTATATAAACTCTGTAATTCCTTACAACTGCAGTGCTTATTGTTTTGTTCAAATACTCTACATCATGCCCACTACTACCACACCATATGACATCCATTGGGGTATATAACTACACTACGTACAAATGTGCTTTTGGGGGCATGGCCTTCGGCCATGCACCCAAGACTGCACACACTCCCCTCAATCAGGCAATCGATACGCATTACTATGGGTGTATCCAGGGGTGTGACATGCTGCGGTGGTTGTGGCCAGGGCCTACAGTCTTGGAAGTAAGGCCTTCGGCTGACGGCCATGCATCCAACACTCTAGGAACTGGCCACAACCACCGTAGCATGTCACACCCATGGCAGCGTACTAATGAATACAATACCCGTTGGAAAAAGTAATGCAATTATGGCATGTTGTCAATTTGTCCTTACAACAGTTACAAGTTCCCTGTGCATTGCACAGACTGAAATGCTACCCTTATGACACCCCTCATTTTCAGTGCGTACAAGGTGGCCATAGAAAATACATCATGGCGTACTAATGAATGCAATATCCGTAGGAAAAAGTAATGCAATTTCAGCATGTTGTCAATTTCAATGTTCGCTAACACCACGCATGTCCGTACAACAGTTACAAGTTCCCTGTGCACTGCATGGACTGAAATGCTACTGCTATTAGACCCCTCATTTTCTGTGCATAAAAGGTGGCCATAGAAAATACATCATGAAGAGCGACCGCCAGAACAAATGCATTCATCACCCAAGTCTTACTGTCTGAACCTTTCCCAACACTCTATGACACAGTAAAACAGTTTTATAAATATAGCATATTTCGGCTGTTTGCCGCTCCGCTATCGGCGGTTCCAAGATGTTGGGCGCATCCAAACAATCTGATGCAGAACACGTCTTGCTGCAGCCAATCGGCAGAGACGTTGTGTGTCCGCGGTCATGATGCCAGCCCCTTAGCCAATCGGTGTCTTGTCTGTGGACCGAACAGGGAAGAGTGATCGCAAAGCAGACATAGATATCACTCATTTTTTCAGACCTACTTTTTGGCCATTTTAATGAAAAGTACTGCATGGGAAGTCACCAAATTTACAAAAGCATGCTTTCTAGACCAAGCCCCTGCACCTGCCGCAAATTTGGTGAAAATCCGTCCAGCGGTTTGACCTGTAGCCGTCAATCTATGGGAAAAAAAGACATTTGGGACCCCCCCTATAACTTCCCCCCCCTGACCCAACCTCACCAAACTTTGCAGAGTGGGCCATACACTTTTTTTGCAAAGTTTGGTGAGGATTCATCCGGGGGGTGCCAAGTTATAAGCCGCCCAAAAAGCCCTCTTCCTATGGAAACAGCAATTTAACCATAACTACACGGCCACAATATATATATATATATATATATATATATATATATATATATATATATATAACAAAACGAGCTGAAAATAGCAGTTCACAGCGGCACTACTCCATCCTTCATTCCAAAAAGTATGCAACAATACTGTGTTTTCTCTATTTAAAAGTCCTAAAGTCTTTTATTCATTCGTATATGGACAAAACAACCATAACGCATTTCACCCTGAACTGGGCTAAATAATTGAAACGCCCATCATTACCTACCAATGTATGCGTTTTATGGGTATTACGCACATCGTTTAGTAGTTATGTGGGTTATTTTTAGATGGTTCCTCTAGCTGTGTTAAATCACATAATGGTTTAATTTCTCCCTCAACAAAAATGATGGCCATTGGAATATTTTTGATTGTGCTAAACTTGGAAATGTTGTTCTCTCACTGGTCCATGGCCTTGCTGCATCTGCTTCAGAAAGCCAATAACTCTATTTAATGGCTCCATAAGTGAAAAGTGGTGTATAGGATTGTCAGCGAATCCATTCATTTCTCTTGATAATGTGTTTAGCAGGCTGATCTAATAACATTCATTTCCCAGGTAGATGTTGTTGAAATGATTCATTGGACAGACCTCATGGCAATATTTGATAATGAACAAGCAACAATTCACTTGGAAGGCCACAACTGTTCTCCATGTTATAAAGAGAAATCAGTTCGATTTATCACTTTAAACTGTGTTTACATGAATCTGGCATGCACATAATGGAGATATGTTTCAATGCAAAATAGTTATCTCCCATATCTCTTCATGATGCAGAAACATATATTCATGGTCTCTTTTCAAGTTGTTTTTCTAAGATTTAAGAGCCACATTCTTGAACACACAAAACATTCTCTGATTCGCCTGTTTAGAGCTAGTTAACATAACTCCCAATATTGTGAAAAGGAAAAATGTTCCCTTTTAAACAACATGTTCAGTTGCATGTAGTCAGCCTGCAATTTTTGAAATGTCATACCTTAGCTATACATAAACATGCTGGCTTACACAGAACATGGTACATGTATCGGTGGATCTTAGATGTTTACTATACGTGTACATATAATTCCTACAAAGCCAAACCAAAGCTTCTGATATTTCCATCTAAGAACCTCTGTTGTAGTGTCTTCTATGACAAGAGCGAGTTGGAAATATCAATGCAAATTAAATGTTTGTGGTGTATAGACACAATAGTAAGTACATCAACAAAAAACAAATGTGGTGAGCCAATATCTCAAGAAACAAATAGACCACTGAACCCAGTACCATAGGTGTATCCTCAAGATAAATTAAAAATGTTCAAAATGTGTTTAAACGTTTACATAGACGTGTTTATTAATTATGTACATATGTTAAAACAAAATAAAGCATTTCAGCCTTAAAATAATACTTACAAATGAAAAACAAAGAAAGGAAAACGACATTCTAAGCAGTGAAATTTAATTAGTATCCTTTAATAAAACTAATACATATAAACTTTTAAATACCAACTATACCATGCACACAAAATGTCCAATGTACAATAATGACAACAGAAAATATAATACACACGTATAAACCTAAAGAAGAACAATACAATACTTTAAAAATCCTGCAAATAGCATGCAATATTTTATAAGAGCATCAAACATTGTATATGTTTTATTGCTCCAATCAACAAAGACGAATTATTTAGTGAGAAAACACACAGAAATATATGTTTTGGGTAAAAATATTAAAGAGACAACCAGTTCCAGTGCATAGCCCATTGGACTAGAGGCCACACCTATATCAGGGAAAAATGTAACAACATCTATCTTAAAAAAGAAAATGACAAAATATTTGACAAACACACAGAAAAAAAAAAGTTGGGAAACTTACTTACATTGAACAAGTAAAAGGCTGGGAAACATAATACAACATATGCACATATATTAACTAGATTATCGTATAATAGTGTTTTCACTGTTATATCATATTCATAACCACATGCCAAAACCACACCTGTATGAGATATGAGGATATATGCAATTTTGTCTTGTATCATAATATCCCAAAAGGAGGACAGAGTAATAACATTTAACATTAAATTGAAGAACACATAGTGGAAAACAAAATAAACAAGAAAACTTTAATATTACATAGAATCGTTTTCCAAGTCAGAATTGAATTGGAAGAATATATTGAGAAAATAGGGAACAACATATCAGTAAAAAGCTCAAAAATAAATGTACACTGATACATCAAAATTGCACAGGGCATTGTCTATTTCAACTGATCATTCTACCCATAGAACAATCAGAATTAAAGGTCCACATAAGAAAATGTGTGCCTAAAGCATAGAAAGGAATCCAGTTCAAGCCAGGAAATAGAAAAGAAAACCAATCTTCACAAATGTTCTTATGTTATTGCACTAATTCTTATCGGAGCTGCCTCCCCTCCACAATCCATTATTGCTCACAAGTCATATAGCTGTCTGCGCTTGTAATCTGTGAATGCAAGAGTTGAAAGATGCTTCCTCTTTACCTGATCATTCAAATACCCAGAAACAAGGGACAGCATTTCACCAAACTACCATGTGTACCGGAAGTCACATCACACAACCCTTGACTTCTGATGACATCACAGGAAGGGACCCCGTCCCAAGAGACATCACAGGAAGTGATGGCACACAACCTTTCCCCCTTAGCAAAACAGGAAGTGGCATCACATAACATTGTTCCTCAGTACACTAAGCAAAATATGGTTACAATATCAGTGAGATATTACATACATTTCATACACTAATGGATCACCATATGTAGCATTAATATCAGTGTGTATAGACCCATATTACCAAATTACTGTGAATGTAAGCAAACCACTGTAGAGGAGCAGACGTGTACGTCACTGATACGCTCCGCCGTCTCATTTCTGTCATACTGGTTGAACCACAGGAAGACACTGTGGGCCTCATTACGAGTTTGGCGGTAGCCATGGAGCTATTAGCTCAATGGGTGCCGCCAAACCGGGCTCCTTTACCGGGTTCCCAGAATGGGGAATTACCAGGCCATTCTGAGTTCAGAGGTCCCGGTAATTCCTCCCTCTGGGAACCCGGGCCCGTACCTTCACCATTCCCATCTGAGCCCCCATAGGGCACAATGGGAATGGGAGAGGGAGCTAACAATGGGCCAATAAGACAGGGCCGTTGTTAGCTCCCTCTTCCCCTCGCGGGACCCGGTACTGACACCTGGTTTCAACAGGCGTCCTTACCGGGTCCTGTGAGGGGACCTCGTAATTTCGCGGGACGGGTTTAACGGGTCCACCTCCATTAGCGAAGCCCGTTAACCCGTTCCACGAAGGTCGTAATGAGGCCCTGTGTATGACACCAGGTATCATCCCAATACTGCATCGAGTACATGAGAGTCACTATGCACTCAGACAACTGTATCAAATGCACCCTAGTACTGAGGTGTTGCAGAGATTGCAGACAACAGTGAATATCGAGGAGTTGTGAAGAAGATTTGACAGGTGCAAAGTGATGTCATAAGGAGAAGATACAATGACACACAAAAACGATATAAGAATACTTAGAAAAAGAAGATGTTACTTAAGAAACAAGAGTAAAATTACAAACAAGCAAGAAGAAACCATATATACAGAGAAGATAAGTAACCAGACAAGTAGTGAATGTATGTACGTAGAAACACAAGGTAGAGGAGTCATATGGACACAAATGAAGCGGCCATGTTGAAAAGATGTACGCTGATTCTTAATGATACTAAGTGAAGAGCTCAAAGAAGAGCTGACAGATGCTGGAAAAACAAATTCATGCATCAACACAGAATAGCTGCAGGCCAGAGATCAAGGTTGCCACAGCGAGAAGGCACTTAAGAGGACAAGGACATTTACAGAGGATAAGCAACGTATGCAGAACATATTTCTCTTGGATTAAGTAAATCAGTGAACATTTACGAGTGCCAAGTATTGAAAATAAAGATGCAGAAACGCCTATGTGAGACAGAGCAACCAAGTCTCTGGAGGCCGAAGAGGCTAATGACAACTGAAATAATTGAATCAAGTAGCACTGAATAAAAGGCGAAAATGACAAAATCATGGCCTCCTGAAACGTGACTCAGAACTTGAAAACAAGGCCTATTCATTAAAATTCAGGCAAAGGTAGTGGTCTACACACACTCCTTTAAAAGTCCCAGAGAAAAGTACAGAGAAAAGTACTGTCTACAAGGTCAACTACAAAAAAGAGGCATTGGCTGATGAGACATTATAGAACTAACTGGGCAAGTGGGCAGTAGTCTGATGTAGTACTCAACATCTGAGTTTCGTTTTGCTTATGTGCTGCTAGTGAGCCGAGTTTCCAAGGTTGGGAGAGGATGCCAACTTATCATGAGGGCCTCTGCAATGATGAGTATAAAATGTTGCACTAGCCAATCCGCTACTGTTATACTTTTGTAATCTGTATTCACTGTAGTTAGAAGGAAGTTTGAGGCTTTCCTACCAGCAATGATGAGCCAATAAATTAGCGATCACTTATAGACTCTATAAGTAGACATGTTCCCCTAACCAATCCCAAAGTCGGATAGGTTTTATTATTTGCCACATAGGATGACGTCATAAATGATGCACATTGAGGTATACAGTCTTTGTGAACCTGTAATGTAACTGTGAGTGGTGTGGACTGCAATATGTTTTTCGCCAGATTGCCCAACTTTATTGAATTGATAATAAAGTAGTATTTTGCCATATTCTTTGAGTCTGTCCAGTTATTTGAGTCCAAGATTATTTGTTATGGAAAAAGTGCTACCGCACACATCCAACACAACACTCTGGACTATTGTACTATTGTACATCACTCGTGCTAAACTGCAAACAGATAGGGCATCTCAAAGAAGCCTAATCCCCAAAGCGCAGACATCCAGTGACTGCCAAGTGTCTGGCCACAGACTGGAAACAGAAACTGACCAACACAAGTCCAACCAGAAGTCAATCAGAGGATGTACAGCTTCATGCGTTTACACTTCGACAAGACGCACAGGGATTTTCTTGTCAAAAGTGCACTTTGAACCATTGAACAACAATCCATTCCTGCCAGTCACTCTGAGCCTGAACATCCCCAAACGTTTTCACCATGGGTACCCAACCATCCACTGGGAATTGCTAAAGAACCTCTGTCAACAGATTTAAATGTATGCCACCCATTTCCGCCCTCCAACACCTTACACCTCAAATGACTTTCTCCTACACCTTAATGTGTGCAATCCTCCAGCAACCAAAGTCTCAAGTACCCTCCTTCAACACCCCAACAGCGTGAGTCTTAATTACCTCATCAAACATTTTATATCTGCATCCAATGCATTACAACTCTCTTACAACTCATTACGTCTCAAACACTCTCTCCCAACATCTCTAAGTCACTAGTACAACATCTTAAATCTCCGGTACCAGCCTCCATAACATGAGAGTCAAGCACACACCCCAAACCCTACTTAAAACTTAACACCCCAAAAACTGTGAGGTTCTGTTACCCAACATTAACATCTTACATCTCTTACCCCCCTCTTCAATGACTACAATGACTACAATCTCAAGCATCTTATGTATCCAGCAACACTTTGAGTTTTAAGAACTTTCCCCAATACATCTCTCAACTACCGTCCTCCAACAGCTTGAGTTTCAAGCACATACATCAAACTTTGCTAAGGCTTCAGCACCCCCAACACTTTTTGCATCAAGTACAATCATATACGTCTTAAGTTTCTGCCACCCTCCCCCAACATCTCACATCCCCATTGGCCCTGACACCTTATATGTCAGGTACAACTGTTAAACATACAAAGACCCCTGCATGCTTCTAACATACCTTAAGTCTGCAGTACCATCTGCCAACATCTTCAAATTTCCCAGACCAGTGCCCCTTCAACCTCTTAAGTCTAGTGGACTCTCCGCCAAGTCATACATCTCACACACCCTCATCAACATCTCAAGTATCCAGTACCGTCTCACAACATCTCTAACTGCCCAGCTCAAAAATGTTGATTTTTCTGGGCACTGCCTAGTCACGTGAGTCCCATAGCTCTTCATTCAGGGGGCATGCACTTTCAGGTCAATTGAAGGGCAGAAGCACATACAACTATCTTACATTTTTTTTATTGTTCTTTCTTGGTGTAGGCCTTTAGTGGAGTCTCTCAGAGACATGCCACTTGGAAAGGCCAGCTGTCAAGACACTTGTAGAGTTTTCTGTGTGGGTGCCATGCTGTCTAATGGTCTACCTACTGCACCTCCTTAGAGGTGCTCTGCCTTTCCTCGCCTTCCCCCAGAAGCTCACTGTCTGGCAAGCTCTGGTTCTCTCTAGGCTGGACTATTGTAACAGCCTCTTTCTAAATCTAGGTGCATCTACTCTCTGCCCTCTGCAACTAATCGAGAACAGGACCGCAAGATTTGTCCTTGGTCTCAGGCCCTGGGATCATATCTCTCCAGCTATGAAATCTCTCCACTGGCTCCCAGTGGACGCTTGGTTTAAATTAAAAACCCTCTGCATTGTCCACAAGGCATTCTGGGGCCTTGGTCCAAAATACCTTCAGCTATCCCTCCACAAATATCTCTCCTCTCGTGCTCTTCGCTCCTCTACCTCTAACTCCCTAAGGGTCAGTTGTTTTTTAAAAGAAATGAGCTGGGGGGGCGTGGCTTCGGGCGTGGCTAGGAGCACCATCGATGTGGCTGCTCCCTTGAACAACACCCGTGAGAAGCCCGCCGTAAATTCAAAAATATGCAGCTTCTCGGGCTTCAGCCGGGGCCCTGCTAACGCCCAGAGCAGTCGGAACGACTATGGCACCCACAGCCTGAGTTTGAGAGCTTAACGCTCTCACTGGACCCGGCAATCTCATCGAATCAGCATGGCTCTGAACAGCGCCAAAATCCAAGATGGCGGGCAGGCCTCTGGCAGGAGATCAGAGGCTGCGGAGGTGGAGCAGAGGATCTCCATAAGCCTTTGAAGCCCCTCAGAGCCCCACTGAGTGTAACACACGCCTTCGGCAGATGGGGACCGCAGCTCCCCTGCGACGAGTGGCTATACTCCTGACCCTCAGCCGAGAGGGTGGTGCTCGCGCATCACCCCTGCGTAACACCACTTCTCAGAGGCGACCGTCATGGCAGCACGCAGCGGAGCCGGTGCAACCCTTCAGGCTGGGAGAAACCCTCTCAGCTATCCCCGTGCCAGCTCGTGGCCAACACAGGACTCGGCTCCCTCCCAGCGTGAGGACCAGCACTTGCAGCTGAGGCTGCACGGCTGGCGCACGCACAGGTACGGCCTGCTGGGGTGTGCGAGGTGGGGGCCAGATTACACCTGGCTTGACCCCCCCACCAGGGGAGACCGCGGCTCACACGCTGGGGGTGGCACAGGAAAACTGCCGCTCTCCACCCCCACGGCAGCCCCAGAGTTTTCTCTGGACCATCTCTCTGCCGGTCCGTGCCAGCAAGCGTAGGTGGAACACACGGCCTGCTCTCCTAGCTCATGGGGCGCCCAGCCCACACCGCCAGCCAGCCAGCTAGCCACCTCCTGCTAGCACCTCTCCTCCAATTGAAGAAGCAGAGGAGCTGCCTTTTCCTCTTCTCCAGCAAAATTGAGGGACCCATGCTCTGCTTACTACAGCCCGGGGGAGCTCCCTCGGATGAGCAGCAAGGGCCCTACGCTGACCTCCACCTCCATTTGGGCAGGAATCTGCATCCACCCTGCACTAACTGCACTCCAGGCCCCTGGATAAACGCTCTAGCCCCCAGACCGGTGGAGGAGCTCACGGTCCTCAGTCCAGGTGGGTCGTTCACCAAGGCCGTCAGCTACATCGAGGGCCCATGCCCCCCACCCCTCAGGGAGGAGGCGCCAGGCCCACACATTTACTGAAAAGCAGCACTCCCCTGCTTCCTACTTCCTGGGGCGCCCCGGCCCACCTCTCCACTCAGATTCCCCCTCCTACTCCCGGGAAGCCCACGCCAGCAGACTCCAGAACCAACTCACCCTAGCTCAAAACGGCACCTCTGAGGTGGAACACAAAGCGGCTCCCCTGACTCATCTTCTGCCCCAAGACCTGACACTATGTCCAAACAAACAAAAGCGAGCAAAAACAGGGACATAGTCACCATGCTTACAGCCCCGGACAAAGGGAAAAAACTTGACCTTGCCAGGCCCACTGCACAGGTCCATCAAGAGGAGGGCGATCCCCTGGCCACCAGAGGGGACCTACTAGCATTCATGGCAGATATTGAGGCTGAATTCAGGTCCTGCATGAATGAACTCTCCACCAAACTGGAACAAACCGACCACAGAGTAACTGAGGTGGAGCAGAGGCTGGGGGAGTTCGAGGACCGCTCTCAGGACCAGGCAACTACGCTGGGTGAGATCCAACAAGCAGTGAGGGCCCTTCAAGACAAGTGTGTAATCCTGGAGTTCAAGCAAGAAGACTTGGAAAATAGGGCCCGCCGCAACAACCTTTGGATCTGGGGTATCCCATCTAGGGTCCCGGTCAAAAAACTAGCAGAATATGTGGGGGACTTCTTCCAGGCCCTTCTCCCAGACCTGGACAAATCCCTATTATTGCTAGACCGCACCCACAGACTGCGTCCGCGTAGGGGAGTTGACTCGGACCTCCCTCCAGATGTCATCACCAGGGTCCATTTCTTCTCCACGAAAGAGGCCATCTCAGCCATCAGCCACGCCCAAGATGAGATCTCATTTCAGGGCCTGCCTCTCCAGATCTACCAAGATCTCTTGCTTCTAACTCTCCAGAGGAGAAAAGCACTCCGACCCTTAGCCATCTTCCATCAAGAGCGTCAGGTCTGGTATAGGTGGCTCTTTCCAACAGCCCTGCAATTTTCATTTAACGGTACCCTGCAGAGAAAAAGCCACCTGGAAGATGCCAGCAAGATCATGCACTCATCTTCCCCCAAAGAGGCCACCTCAGCGATTTCAGCAGCGGCAAAGAACCCAGGGCCCACTCCCTCTTGGCGGCTAGACGGTCCTCATGGTCAAGAGCTTCCTGAAACAACAGGAGGAGATAAACCTTAACTAGGTACATCACATGAACCATTGTTGCATCCTCGGACTGGTAGCACAAGGGGTGGCATTCCACCGGAACCGTCGACAAACCCGGCAAGCCCTCGAGGAGGAACTGCAATTAGCAGAGGAGGCCCAAAAGAAGAAGGGGTGGTCCCCCAGGACTCAACAAGCCATACGCACAGCCAGAAAGAAACTAGATGCCCACTATGTTGAACATACTGCACAACTAATGGCCAAGACTAGGCAATTCTATTACGCTAAGAACAACAAAGCTAGCAAGTTACTCGTAGCCAAACGGGCCAAAACAAGGCAAACTAATACCATTACGGTGCTCTGCGACCCACAAGTGAGGATGCATAACTCTGTTCGGGAGAAACAACAGCTGGCAATGGACCACCTCACTCAAGTAATGACCGCACCCCCACGGGATCGGTCCGAACAGGAGGAATACCTACAGGGGGCAGCTCTGCCACACATGCCCGCCACAACAAGAGAGACCTTAGAGGCTCCAGTCATGGACGAGGAGGTCAACAAAGCCATCAAGTCCCTTAAAACATGGGCCCCAGGACCAGACAGATTCTCCTCGAGATTCTACAAAGTATTCAAACCCCAACTGATCCCCACCATGGTGACATTTTTCAATTCATTCAAAGAAACAGGCTCGGTGACCACCCCAATGCAGGAATCTACTACAATCCTTCTACCCAAGCCATGGAAAGACCCGAGAGAACCAGCCTCATTCAGGACAATTGCCCTGATGAACATAGACGCTAACCTTTACTCCAAGATCCTGGCCAATCGACTGTCACACATTCTCCCGACCATAATTCACCCCGATCAAACGGGCTTCATCCTGAAAAGAGCTGCAGGGGACAATATCAGGAGAACCCTGAACCTGGTCGACATCGCTCACCGATGCTCCCAGGGCCTTGCACTGATGGCTCTAGATGCTACCAAAGCATTCGACAGGGTAGACTGGGCATTCATGAAGCTCACTCTAGAGGCCTTTGGTTTTGGTCCAACTTTCCAATCTATGATAATGGCCAACTATAAATCTCTCAAAACCCTCCTGAGGATCAATGGTTCCTTATCAACCCCGATTCCCATGACCTGTGGGACGAGGCAGGGCTGCCCGCTATCACCCCTTCTCTTTGCGCTAACAATGGAACCCTTTGCTGAAAGAATCAGACGGAATAAACTCATCAAGGGTCCCCAAGTAGGGCCATCCCAACACAAAATTGCATTATACGCCGACGACGTCCTACTGATGCTCTCAGAACCCAACATCTCAGCAGAACACGCCCTGGCGGAAATGTCTAACTTCGGGAAGGTCACCGGTTTCGCTGTCAACTTCTCTAAATCAGTGGCCCTAGGCATCGGCCTCCAACAGGAAGAACAAGAGGCACTGTCCAGGCTGTGCCCGATCACATGGAAGAAACAATCCATCCCTTACCTGGGAGTTCACATCATGACACACCCACGAGACACATACCAGGGAAACTTCCCCATATTATTCCGGGAACTGGAAAGGGATCTAAAGTGCTGGGCCACTCAGGAAATCTTGCTAATGGGACGGATTACAGCTGCCAAAATTAACCTGCTTCCAAGATTCCTCTACGCTTGCTCCTCCCTCGCAGTAGCCATCGCAAATTCAGCTCTCCAGGATCTGCAGAAGAAAATGCTGAAGTTCATATGGAGAGGCAAGAAGGTCAGAATCCCCCACAAAACCCTCATGCCATCTCTAGACTGGGGAGACTGGGGGTCCCTGACCTTCGGGTTTACAATTACCACTCCCCCTACGATTCCTCCCACACATCCAGCCCTCCCTGAGAGAACACTGGAACAACCTCTTGCTAACAACCAAACACACACTAAGCTCCTGGGACTGGGCTCTGAAACAAAAGGGAATCCCGAGAGGACAAAGCCCCCTCTCCCCAATCTTTCACAATCCAAACTTCTCACCGGGGATGAACCCCCGTAACTTCCAGAACTGGATTGACGGCGGCCTTGAGATCTTGGATCAACTATATGCTGGGAAAACTCCCTGCACCTTCGAACAATGTAAGGTAGTGTTCCAACTCCAGGAAATTGACAGATGTACCCACTGCCAGCTCCAGCACTGGTGCTCGCATCCCCAGACCCTCCAAGCTGCCACTCTCCCTCTTACTCCCCTTGAACAGACGCTTAAGGAGTTACCAGCCCGGGGCAGGACCTCGACCCTGTATAGACGCTTCCTTGGGGACTTCCTAACCGCTAGAACGCGATGCATGGCCCAATGGGAGGCCGAACTGGGTCACCTGATTGACGACCAGACCTGGGTGGACATCTGGACTCGTACCCACTCCTCATCGACCTGCGTTACCAATAAAGAATGCGCATAAAAGCTCATGTTGCGATCGTACTACTCCCCCTTTAGGCTACACCACATGAACCCATGGGTGAACTACTCCTGCTGGAGAGGATGCCCCCAGCTTGGCTCCTTTTTCCACATGTGGTGGCCCTGCCCAAAGATCCGGCAATTCTGGGAACGATGCCTGGCGACCATCGAACAAATTACCGGGATGACCGAGGAAACAGAGCGAAATTGGTAACGCAATGCCTCCTGGCAGGTAAAACTGTGCTAGCCCGCTTCTGGAAGTCCCCGGACGGCCCATGCACGGCCCACTGGTGGGGAAAACTATGGGACATCCTGATTGTGGAAAAAGTGACTGCAGCAAGGGCTGGAGTCCTGCACCGCTTGCAGAATGTCTAGGCACCAGTGCTGAAATCCTCATGCAATGCTGTTTGTAATTTGTCCTGCCTTGGTTTAAAATAAACATATTTAAAAAAACAAAATTTAATTAAAAAAAAGAAACAAGGTGGCGGTATATATCTCTGTCTTCGGCTGGGGCCTCCCTCTGGAACAGCCTCCCTGCCACTCTAAAACTTGAAGAGAAGCATCTCCGGTTCCAGAATCTCCTCAAGACCTTCCCCTTTGCTTCTGCCTTCGCTCCCACTCTACCCTGCTGAACTGCTCTCTTGGCACTGTGCACCTGGCCACCCTCTGTTCCCTGGGCATATGTACCCGCTCACCCTGCTACCCTCCTGCACTACCTCCTGGCCACCCCTTGCACTGGGGACTATATCTGCACCCATACAGTTCCCCACACCCCCATTTTCTTTTTTCTGCACTTATCAGACTTTCCCAGTCTGCTGCCTTAAACACAGCACTTTCTGGCTGCAATACAACTGTTTATTGCCTCTATTATCTATTTATTTTTATTTATTATTTATATGTTCCTCTCTGTTCCTCCCTTTCCACTCTCACCCTTCCATGCACTTTTCCCCTTTCCCTTTCCCATGCACTTGCTCATTCTCAATGTCACTGGGCCTAGTAAAATCGTTGTTTTTGTTCTCCCCTTTTCCCCTCCCTTGCCTTGTCGCGCTCTGAAACACTTGTGTACAAGCACGATACAAATAAATACCATATCATATCATGCCAAATGATCCAATATCTTTAACAAAACCGGTACACTTGTGATCAATCTGTAATTAGTAGGACCATTAGGATCAAGAGTGGATTTTGTTATCAGCGAATGATGCAGGATTGTTTGATACAACCGGCTCTGAAGCCGACAAAAAGGAAGCATTCACAAATTCAGAGATCATGTATGAGAGAGCAGATATGCAAGTCTTTATAATCCTGGAAGACATGGATCCCCGGGACAGTTGGTCAGTTTTAGCAAATGTATCACTGGTTCTACTTCACGCATGGTCACTTCCCTGAAGTTAAAAGATGATAAAGACAATGTAATAGAGGCGAAGGCAATGAGGATAATGGGAGGCAAGACACTTTCTGACAGATGGACAGACTGAGTAAGGAAACCTTCTCAAAGATCGCCTGCTAAATGTTAATGCACCAATCTTGGTCCTTAACCACAGAATTAACCAATTTAACATTAGGTTTCTCAAGCTCAAGCTCAAAATTATAAAAACTCTTTGGAATTCGACGCAGCCTGGCTAATATGATTATTCAAGTATTCCTTTTTGGCTTCTATAGTTGAGCTCCTGTTATGACTGACAATTAAGAGATACAGCTCTTTATCCTGGACAAGTAATAACTTTTGCTGAAGTTGAAATGCTTTATTCTAATTGGACGACAGGTTACCCAGTCTGCAGCAGTCTTTCCGTCTTGGTGGATTTACAAATTCTCAAAGGGGCAATAGTATTGAGTCTGTAAGACAATTTCTGAATACGGCATGCTGGTAGATCCTCAGGCAAGGAGTCAGAGCAATGGGGGTGGTTATAGGACTCCAAACATGGTTTAGAGGAGGGTGGTTTGGGTAGGAGAGATTAACTCACTGCAGGGTGCTGAAGAGGTAGAGCTTGAGAGAGCACATGAGAGAGATTATTCTTGGTGGCGTTGAACCGGTGCCTACAATTGTATCTGTGTACTTTGTACTTCTTTATCAATATTTTTATGAATGAATTATTTGCTAATTAATACAGATTTATTTTAGCTAGATTGGAGACAGAGGGGAAGTGTTCCAGGATGTGTTGCAGAAACCAGTAATTGCAGTGTTTTTCAAATTAAAATGCAGTAGCAGCTCCACAACATCACCCCTAGAAAAGTCTGCTGGGCCCAGAGACCTGGGCTTCTCATCACTGATGATGTCCAATGATGTTGAAACATATCTGGGAATGCTTGTGGTCTTGTGCAGATGGTATGTGACCTAGCAGTTTGGGCTTCACTGCCGCTTTTGTGGTGGGACCAAACATGATTTGCATATGGTCCTTCCCCTTCTGTAGTGGCTTGGCAGGCTGAACAACGATAGTGTGGATTGTTGCACTACATGCACCTCATAGATAGTGTCCCTGAAAATTCAGTAGATTTCGGATTCCTCCAAACTTGCAGCCATTGGTCTCAAAGATCTAAACAAAGACGGTTTGAGAATCTTTTCTTTCTTAAAATCAAAAAGAGGGAAAGGCACACAGGCATCAGAGCTTTGTTAAATATGCCAAAACCTCCCTTTCTCCTCAATGTGTTATTCTAGCTTTAGCGGAAGTGACTACTTACTTTGAATGTGAATCACGTTCCTTAGTTCCTAATCTGCCTGGTCTGTCCATCTAGCCCATTTAAAGGGCTTATTGATCGCTATCTTCCAGTAGCCATGAGCTAAAAGACATACGTTAAGAATCCATGGGAGGCTGGAAAATATGGGCAATTAGCAGACACTCCTTCGATGATTTTCAATCTTGTATCACAATAACAAAGATATTGTATGCTGTAGCATCTCAGATGACCTAACTAGGGCATTCCCTCTTCAGAGGGGAAACCAACAAGTCTCTGTTCTTGCACATGCATTGCTTTGTATGTATATTGAAACCTTATAGGGAGTATTACCCATGTAGCCACTGACATCCCAATCTCTGGTGAGGATAACATTTCCCTCCTCTTTGTAGATGACACTTAAGTGATTTATGTGACACTAGCTGTCTTAAAAAAATAATATCTTTAACCACCTCTTTCAGACGAATGAATTAGAGATTAATGTATAACACTCTTTTTCCACTACCCTCACAATATATTGAACAGGTTATTCATGTTCTTGGAGGATAGAGTTATAGATCACGTACACCCCAATGACTACCTTGGTATTAGAGTTATGAAAAATTATGCATGGGTTAGTCAAGAAGAAAAATCACAATTTAAACTAGAAAAAATAAGCAACGCAATATTAAAGTTTTAATCGTCAGATGGGAATGCCACTATATCGCCATCTCTCAAAATATATAGAATGTAGGCAAGGCAAACAGCATTATTTGATGCAGAGCTATGAACAAATCAGACTGGAGTGAAGCTGTTAATTATGGAAATTACCTTTCCGAAAAAGTTATTATTCTGACCAAAGAGTACCCCAAATCTACAACTTCCCCTAGAAACTCTTTTAATGTTGTTTTCCTATGAATTGGAACTTGAAGCCCTATTATATTGGGTACAGATATGGGCATCACCTCTGCTATGAAATACAGGAAAGCATGGTAGATTTACTGTCGACTGTTCCTCCCCTGGTGTAGGAATATTAAGCTTCTTCCATTAAAATCCTTCACTCTTAGGGAAACGTGGACAATCCTTCTGCAATGGCCAATAAATCAAAAGAGTTCATTAAGTTAGCCCCCTCTGTAAAAACAGACTCTGGTCATCTTTTTCTGCCGTTTCTTTTACAAAAGGTACTTCTAGTGTTTGTCTCTGCGCGCCAAACCAGGTTTGGTTTCTTTGTTCATTGGCCTTTGGCGGGCTTCAGTGGTGAAGCCCTCCTCTGGCGCTTGAGTGTCTGGGGTGAACAGGATGTGAGGGAGGTGCCCGAAACTCCTTGTGCTTAGTCTCCTTGGAGACCTGAATGCACTCTGGCATCACTGTCCGGCAAGGACGGCCACCCTGCTGAGCGAGTGACAGCTAGGCTGGAATGAATGGGAGAAAACTGTTTAAAAGCAGGTCTCTGGCACTTGGAAGCCAAAGTCGACCACTGGAACGAAAGAACTGAAGATGAGCTGAAGGAAGACGACTGCTGCAACTCCTGGACCTTTGGTGTGCCCGGTGAAGCCCTGCTGCAGATCCAAATTGCCTGAAACTCCTTCGACAGAGAAGCCTCTTCAAGGACGACTTCTTCCCTTGAGCTGGTGGGAACAACCAACTTGCAAGCCACCTGGAGACTGTCTCCATACTGGTTGAATTTTATTCAGAGTCCTATTGAAAATCGGATAGCCAGTGAGAAGGATACCAGTTTGTGGACTTTAAGGCACTCACACCTTAAAACTGACATTTAGCCAAGCGTGTGGCTTCTTCCCTGGGCAGTACAGGAACCACCCCACGTCCTACTTCTTGTCCACACAACTGAAGCTCAGGAATAGCGACATCTGCAAGAACTGCCAACTGCCAGGAACAATTGCCTCAGCTACAGCTTTTCTTCAACCAAAAGGTACTGTGCAAATGCGGTTTGGAAATCCTTTCTGCCGTGGTGAAAGTTTGTGAAACTTTTCTAACTTTGGAGTCTTGTTCGCTCCTAATCTGACATATAACTACTTCTAAGAACATTGGCAAATACTTAACCGTTTACTACCAGAACTGTGCTATCCTATTCAAGACACGGAACCACTGATTTTGGGCCAGGCCTATTGAATTGAACTGCCTCTTGTAGTGAACTGAAACTATTTGCCCTGCCTTTGAAAGTAATTGTGTTTTGATTCTTATAACCTTTGTCTTTCTACCCCTTTTGAAAGTTACTGAAGTGCCATTTAGCTCCCACTTCAGGGGAGCCTAACTTGTTCAGAAACCTATTGGTTGTGTACTGTAGTGTATTATAGTGTGATATTGAGCTGCTTCTTGCTAGTGGAATGTTTTCTAACAAACTCACAAGATCAATCTCTTACGAGTTTAAGACTTTTTAAATGATTGTATTATTTATATTTTAACTGTGAGGGTAATTATGGAATATTACGAAGAATATGACCCCCAGGTAGCATGGATTATTTAATATTTGTAATGATTTTAGCAATGGTATTATGAGCTATTTGAATGCATTTTAGTTAATTAATTTTTGTACTATGGGCTACAAGTTAAATATGCATAAAGGTTTAATTTGAATTAGGAATGTTAATAATCTGGAGTAATAGGGTTAATTTGTTTAAATGTCAGCAATGATTCTGCTTCTTAGTTAGCGAGTTACTTTTATTTCCCAGTGGGCTTGGTCTCTCTGAAATACATTGTGAAAAACACTTGGTTAGCTGGAAAAATGACCAGGCAGCACTTCCCCCCTTTCTTAATGACTAATAAGCATTTTGGATAATTTACGGTATTGTTATTACTATTATTATTATTATTATTATTATTATTATTATTATTATTATTATTATTATCATGTTTATTAAGCACCAACTTAGCTTTGGTAAACAAGAAAGGGCTTCACAAATCATAGAGGGAAGGGTACAGTGAGGGAAGCAGAGCTACACAGGAGTGTGAAACTAACAATGGGCAATGGCGAGGGCGTGCAGTTTGGCAGCATGGGATCTACAAGCAACCAAGAGTGGAAACACAGGGGAGCAAATCACCCAGCCTCAGGTTAGGTGAAGAGTGGAGGGTGTATGGACATAGGTGTTAGGGAGAAGCCATACATTGAATATAAGTATATTTAGCTCCTTCTGAAATGTAGACAAGTTTGGTGTTGATGAAAAGGAGATTTCAGAGTCTGGTGGCATAGAGAGAGAAAACCTGTCTTTTGGTTCCTTTCTTCCTGCATCAGCAGAGTTCAAGTCTGCACATGTCCTTACTTCTGGTGGATCAAAGGCATATGGTAATGCTGTGTTTCACAGAGAGATAGCTTGGAGACTTCACAGTTAGTGACTTGCAGATGATGAAACTGGATTTGAAGAAGAAACAAGCTTCCAGTGGGAGCCAGTGCAGTTTGATGAGGGTCAGAATGATGTGGTTGAATTTGCAACGTCCTTTGATGAGTTATGCTGCAGCATGCACAACACATTTCAGGGGTGCTAGAGTAGGCCCTGAAAGGCCTTCCAAAACAACATTGCCATTATCCAGGTGAAATAGGACAAAGTCTTGGACATCAGATTTGAAGTTCTTTTCCAGCATAATGGGCTTGACTTTCAACAGGAGGGAAAGTTGCTACCAGGCCTTTTGTGTCTAACTTGCTATGTGATGTTTGAAGGAGAGTTGTTTGTCATTGTTGATCCCAAGAGACTTCGTGCTGGTGGGCAGCTGGGTGTGAAGACCTCAAGGTTCATAGCAGAGATCCAGGTATGTTTTTCATGGTGCACAGTGTTGTTTAGCCTGCAAACGTCTTAGATGTCTTAGATGTCTTAGATGGTGAATATCTTGAGGTAGAGCTAAGTGGCATCCGAGTGTTGGTGTCTGTGGATATTGTTTGAAGTCAGGGGGGTTATGATTGGTTCCATGTAAAGATAGAAGATCACGTACTAGATGATGGATCCGAGTGGGTCTCCACAGCTGATGAATACAGGTGGTGATCTGAAGGAAAACATTTGTATGAACGGGTGCTGTTAGCAAGGTTATATTAGAACCAGCTGACGATGATCTCACTGATCCCCAGGAAGTGGTGTAGAATTGGTATTGGGTAATATTATCCCTATAAATAATGTCACCATACATATAGACACTGAGAAACAGCATAGGCAACATTATTTATGGGGTAAATGAGAGCAAGGTTGTCCCCCGCTCCATTAAAAAAAATATGGGGGTTGCCGGAGAATCCCCCGTCAGGTTCCATGGGGTAATAATCACCACACAAAAAACAGCACCATTCTTGTATAGCAACATTTTTGTGGGGATATTATCACATGGAACCGTTGTATTTCAGTGTGACTGTTGGCCTACTGCACCGAATGCTGTTGCAAGGTCAACAAGAACCAAGAGGCAAGGATGGCCATCATCATTGATTTTAAGGGCATTGTTGATGACCTTGATGGTAGCCATTTAAGTGCAGTATCAGGGTCTGAAGCCAGATTGGTAGGACTGAAGGAGGTTTTTGGCTTTGTTGTGTTGGAGGAGTTTTGTGGCTACTGATTTTTCAAGGACCTTACCTAGGAAAGGAATATGTGTGAAGAGTATGTAGTTGCTCTGGTTCTCAGGGTTCAGTATCAATTTCTTGAGAGGTGGGAGGATTTGTAATAAGGTCTTCTATAATGAGTGTCTTGAATGCTGTCCTGGGCTGATGTGGTTTTGCAAGATGTGATGTGTTGTCTGCTGTCAGTTGTAGGATTGGTGTCTATGTGTTGGTGGATCATACTGAACTTTGTGATGAAGAAAAAGTTGATGGTGGTGTATTGTTCAATGGAGTTCAGTTATGGGTGGGCCAGGCAGATGGTTTATGTAGTGCATGATGGCTTTGAAGGAGAGCTTTGCCTTGGATATGGTGTTTTGGTATGAGTTGGTCTTGGCAGAGGTGATCAATCACCTACGTGTAGCACAGAGATCTTGAGCATGACAAGGTTGGTTGCCCTGCAGGATGTTCATTGAATCTTTTCTTGGCTTCTGATGTTTTGTTTGTTGAGGTTGGATTCTTGAGTGTATCAGGGTCAAAAATGGTTCAGGCTTGAAAGTGAATTGTTTTACTGGAAAATGGCTGTTGATGTTGATTGTGAGGGTAATGTTGAGCTCTTGGAGAAGTAAGTCAGAGTCCCTGAGGTAGATTGGCCCATATGAGGTGGAGATTGTCAAGGTCCTGCATACAATCCTCCAATTGAAACTACTTGCATGATCTGATGGCTTGTTTGCTGTGTTTCTGATGGGTGTGCTTATCTGGGGTTAGTTGACTAAGATCAAAGGGACTGCCAGATGGTATGACCATTCAATCAGGATTGAAGGGCTGTGCTGGTGGGTGAGCAGGTCAGTGATAATGTGGTTGAGGATATTACCTTTCTTGTGAGTTGGATCTTTTTTGTGCTCTATGTGGAGTTCAGAGTATCTAGTAGGCAGGGAGATATTTTTCATTGGCTTAGTTGGTGGGCTGCAAGTGATGTTGAAGAAGCAAAAGAAGATGTTGTTGGCATGTGTGAAATATATGATGCTAAGTCTATGAAGTCTTCAATGAAGGAGGTGTTGGGAAAGGTTGGTCTGCAGATGAGGTAGGAAGTGACTGTGTCCATTGAGGGGAGTGAAAAATGGCAGGAACGTTTTGGAAAAAGGTAATGATGACAACAATTATTTATAGAGTGCACGATCAACAGAGGACATCTTTAGAATTCTGTACCCATTGCGGGTGAGGAGATCTATGATGCGGGTGGATGTGGATGTCATCCAGGTATCTGTAATGAAGATGGTGTCCCAGACATGTGCGGTGATGGGGTTGGCAATGTCTGCTGAATGGTTGATTGCTGAGTGACATTGGAAGCAACAGTTTTCATTTACTGGTGGATGATGGAGTGCTGATGTCGTAAATGGTTTTATGATTATGCCTGTTGTCATGTTTTTTTCCAAAATGTTGCTGGCTAGTGGTGTTGTTCTCGATGGGTGTTGATGTGGGGATGGCCTTTGGGAGAGAGTGGTGAAACACATATTCAAGGGAGCTTACCAGATATTAGAAGAGTAGAGATTCTGGTCCTGGCTCTGCTCTTTTCTGAGTCTGTCCTTTGGTTCTGAAGTCCAGGTGAGAGATGCCCTTGATCTAAGAGTTAAGAAAGTTAAGGAAAGTGCAGGGCTAAGCAGGTGGGTGTTTTTAGGTAAAATGATTGTTATCCACTTGCACCAGGTCACCAAGTGCAAACAAAAAATGCTGGAAGGATGTTTAAATAAGGAAAAATGGCAGAAAGGTATCAAAGATTAGGAGTAATGACATGCTGTTGGGACTTAACTTATTCACCTAGATTAATTTCAACCAGCTCACCAACAAAGTTAAATGAGAGAAGTCACCCTAATAAATTTGACATGTTTTCTGCTTATATGAATATCTCCCTATTCTTTAAGTACATTGTGTATAGGTTCAATATATTTCTCTCTATTTCTACATATAAATGTGAGGCTGGGAGACAGATTAATGGGATATGGAACAACCATCATGTATTGCAGTGAAATATTTAGGGGTTATCTATTTTTTGGGAAAATAGAAAATGATCATCTAAAATATGGATTTCTTACTTTTGAACATAGTGAGTAGGAACATGATGAAAACTAACTTCAACTTATTTACCTTAATTTCCATGTTGCAAAGCTTCTGTCCCACAAGGCATCCCTGTCATTTCCAAAAGATTAGTGGCATTTTGAAAGGAAAGCAGTAATAGTCTATGGAGGAATGAGAAAGCCATCCTTACTTACAACCTTATCAGGTTGTTAGTGGCAAAGGACCCTATGATACCTTACCTTTGTTATAGTCTATCAAAATAAGACTTATCAAAGTTGACGTTTACCTGTACTTTAACGCACCGGACACTTTATACCTCATTGGCTGTAATTATTTTTTTTTAAAAGACTTTTATGCCACATCCAAGGAAAATTAAAGGAGCTGGAGCTTTCAAAACCATTTAATCATAGACATGTTATTATAACTGAACCCAATGTCCAGAACAGTATTTGTTTTGGTCAAGCAATCCTACTCAAAGAGTCCCACTTACTAGAGCACAATTCAATTTCCTTGCACTCAGAGCAAAAACCACTTCAAGGACAGGTCGTGATAGCATTTAAGATCAAACATGTTTAGTGAGAACTGCACCAATATAGCATATGGCAAATTTTCAGTCTTTCTGTCCTACTTACACAGACATAAGAACTGTGACCTGAAAACCAGCATTTGATTGAATCGGTTTGCCCACTATCGGACAGCCGTAATATCTTTAATGGGCTGTCTCCATTAAGGGCGGATGGGCTCTATTAATATATCTGAGGCGTGCCTTGCATTAAAGGAACATTTTATTACATTTGTAACCTTTTGCCTAGATGTGTAGTCATCTGAAATTTCAGAAAATCTTAATATTATCATAATGGCATTATCAGAGAAGTTAATCAGTTGGAGGGATATTCAAACATCGATCATACAATTAGATAAGTATCCTTCAGAAGATTGTTGCTGTTTTATTTATTTGCACTCTTAATTAATTGTTGTATGTGATTTTATGTTTTTATGGACATTTTGTTTTTTCAAAATACACTTTAATGAGTAATGAGTAATATTTCACTCATTGGCCCTTACAAGTGACAACATTTCCAATCTTACCAAAATCGCAATTACTTTTCTACATTTCAGGAAGGGCCTGTTCTGGAGAAAGTAGACCAACCACACTTATGAGGGGGCTCCTCTGAGCCTTGTGGATTTATGTGGCTTTATATTTCGTATACTGATACATTCCCAATACATTGTCAGGAGTTTACAAGCAGGTGCAAGTGGATCTAGGTCATCTGGTCTAGAACTAGCCCACCTGCCAATCACCTTAAACTGTTGGCGCCTTCCTGTTTCCCTACCCTTTGTCCCTACTTAAGCAGCCCTCCAGCCACTTTTGTTTGCAGTTGGTGAGCAGATGCAAGTGGAGCTAGGTCACCCGGCCTAAACCCTACCCACCTGTCAAACACCTTAAACTGTTAATGCCTTCCTGCTTTCCCTTCCTTTACCCTAATTAAGCAGCCCCACAGCCTCTTTCCTTTGCAGCTGGTGAGCTGATCTATGTCACCTCACCTAAGTCTTCTTAGCCTTGCCTCTTCCTTACTGCTCTTAACTCCAAGATCAAAGGTTCTCTTGCCTCAGTGTCTGAAGTGCAGGGCAAATAAATAAACAGGCAAATCCTGTTTGGACCAGTTTGAACTTGGCAGAGCCAGGGCCCGAACCCGCGCTCAGACATCATGTAAGCATGTGCCGACATGTGTTTTCTCCCTCCATCCCCACCATCACCAAGCAACATCAGCCTCATCTAAGGCATGGACTCTGCAATGCAGCAACCTCACCCACATCTGCCCATCAAGAGCCCCCCATCGTCCACAACATGGAAGTTGATGCTCATCAATGTTTGCTCAACTATCACCCATGCAGCAGACATCACTGACCTCTTCACTACACATGACCTTGATGCCATCTTCATCACTGAGGCCTTGCTGACACCCACCTCCACCCACATCCTAGACATCTGTGTCCCGAAGGCTACAGCATCCAACACAGAGACTGTCTGAACAAGACAGGCAGCGGCCTTGCAGTCAGACACAAGACAATGTGGTCCTGCACCAGACTTGTCATTGACAACATTGGCTCCTTTGAAATCCTCCTGTGCCACTGCCCACTCTCCCCCAATTGACACAGTCTCCTTTCATCTCATCTACAGACCACAGACCACCCAAGCTCAACACCACCTTCATTGGAGACTTCACCGATCTGGTCACCAACATGTCACTCACGCATGCAACCAATATCTTGCTAGGAGAAGGCAAGAAGGCCACCAACCCAATGAAGGAAGCTCTTCTGAGCCTTCTCGACACCATCAGCCTCACACAACACGCGAAAGAACCAACACACAAAAATGGTAAAATTCTTGACCTAATCATCACCACACTGTCTTCACACCATTACAGCTCTCCTCTGCCGCTTGACTGGTCTGACCACCTGGCCGTGCCTTTCAATATTCTGCACACCAACCCAGTCAAGAACTCCCAACAAAAACCCAGCAGACAAAACTTCAGGTCCTTAAAGAACTTTCAGATGGAAGCACTCATAGAAGACCTCGCCAACCAAACCTTACATGGACCAAACACCCCCAACTGAATTCCGACTCTCTACTGGAAGAACACAAAGCCAATCTCTCAGCCTTCATTGACCAACATGCACCTCTGAAACAATGCACCTGAAAACCGAAACCATCAGCACCCTGATGCAAGAACTGAACCTCAGCAAAAGAGACATCCGGAAGCAAGAGAAAACCTGATGCTGCTCCAGGACTACATGCCAACCTGGCACTCCTAAAATAACTCTGAGCAACCTGCCGACAACTAAAGAACACATCCAGTGCCTCTGACTATACCATAGCAGAGGCTGATAACAAAAGCAGAGCACTCTTCAAAGCAGTAAAGCAGTGCGTCATCCCGCTACCCAACCCTGCCATACCACGCTCTATCGAAAAATCCACTGCTATGAACACCTTCTTCATCGAAAAAAAAATCAGCAAAATTCACCAGCACAAAGATGCCAACTCTGCATCCACAGACCCACCTCAGTTCATCCTCACAACACACCCTGGACTACATTCAAAACACTCTCGACAGAGGACCTGGTAGAAGCCCTGGATGCCCTAAAAGCTACATCATATACAGATGACATCCTCCAAGCATCCATCCTCAAGACCCTCCCCACAGAAGGTCTCCTTCCCTACATGGAGATCATCATCAGCTCCCCAACTCAAGGCACCTTCCCATCGACCCTAAAACATGACAAATCCTCCCTCTACTTAAGAAACTGCACCATACCATGGAGAGGCAACAGGTCGGGATCGAGCACAGTAGGTCCCAGTATGCAGCAGCACAACAACACTCACCTCCCCCAAAGTCTGCTCTGGGGTATGTCAGGCAGACACACACGCCCATTCTGAGTGAAGTTTACTTCATAGTGCAACGCACATCAAGCGATAAGCAAATCGGAACATCAACCTTCAGGATCATTGATTTTAAACAATTGATGAGAGTGTTGTCATGTCTGTCCAAAGAACCCCTTCGGAGAACGGGTACTTTTTGCTAGTACAAAATAAATAGAAAATGAACAGCCCCATCACTAGCTTGCCACAAAATACATACCTTTTGCCCTAACCCAAACACTTGCTCAAATCCTAACCTTAGCCTCACCCTAACTGCAACTCTAGCACTTACCTTAATGCTTATTTTACCCTAACCATTATTTTAATCCTAACCACTACTGTATAGTAACAGAACCAGCACTCTCCAACCTCCCTATACTTTTCTTTCACACTTACCCAAACCATTATTCTATTAGCCCTGTCCTTACACTAATTCCTACTTAACACTAACCCTGACAGTTAATCTACCCTAACGACTAACCAAACCCCATCATCCTTACTCTAACCCCTTTCCTTGGCCTAATCCCTATCCTAACCCTAAGCTAGTCAATCACAAGCCCACTAAACCCTCCTTGACCATAACGATGACCCTAGTAGCACTACATTTTGGGCTCCTTTTCAGCTACATTTATCAAATACTTTTTGTTTGACAACGTTTTCACTGTGGGGGTATTTTCACTACAACTTCTTCAAAGACTACATTTTGATTGGCTACATTTTCACAGGATACCATTTTATTTTGTACTAATTTAATGTATTAGTTATTAATTAGAGCATTTGAAAAGAAATCATGAAAGCACACATCTGCAATTAGACAATGTTATTCGATGTGAAGATACGTACTTCCATTCACATTCAGCATCAATCCTCTGTATTTAAATCTCCAACCTTGTTTATACATGGCAGTGTACTTGTTGGCCCACTCCTCCTGCGATCGGGTTTGGCGTGCAAATGCCACCATGAGAATCATTGTGGATTGCTGGTGAATGTGAATGGAAGTACTTTCTTTGCATCCCATAACACTGTGTAGCTTCAGATGTGTGCTTTCACGAAACACACTCTTTGGAGGAACAGATTACTTAGCTTTTCTAGAACTGGGTACATTTTGGACACAGCAAGGTACTAGGAGAAAAACAAAAGCATATTTTGTTCTGACTCTTGCACTTAAAGAAATTTAGCCGGAGAACAAAACTTTTACATGGACCATCATCTTTTGATTTAATATCAATCCCTGATGAGGATCTTGTAAAGGTCAAAACACATACTTTGTTTGTTAAATCTTTCAATTAGAGACTTGGGCTATCTATTCATCTATGCCTAATTGACATAGTACAGGCAAATGTAAAATTGACTTAGGAGTTAAGGAGCGCATGGAATAGAGTCTCATTGTTGCCTTTTACTTTGGGTTTCATACTTATGTAATGAATAGTGAGTGTGACTAGTAGTTATGTACATTTCTGGTTATTTTGAGGATGAAAGACTGCCTGAGGGTGAGGGAAAGAAGAAAAGGGAAAATGTATGTGTTATTGTGTGTAAAAATGACATGTGGCTGTCACCAAGTATGGATATAATAGTAGTAGTAAGAAAAATATTTCCCGAACAATCTGGCTACTAGCCATAGCCACAATAGTATGTTTATTTTGGTTTGAATGCATAGTATGTTTGATATGTTTACTTTGAACAATATGGCCACTGCCATGGCCACAACAATATATTTACTTTGGTTTGTATGTGTGCAACAATGAAACTACTGGCCATGGTCACAATAGTATGTTTCCATTGGTTTGCATGTTTGCAACAATGGGTTGAATGCCTGGAAGAATGTGGCTACTGGCTATGGGCATACTAGCATGATTACTTTGGGTTGAATGCTTGCAACATTGTGGATACCGGTTGTGGGCAGAATAGTATGTTTACTATTGGTTAAATGCATGCAACAATGTGGGTTGTGGTGTTGGGTACAATCTGGGTACTGGGTATTGGCACAATAGTATGTTTACTTCGGGTTGAATGCCTGCAATAATGTGACTACTGACCTTGGGTACAATAATGCGCTTAACTGGACATGGTAACAAAAAATATTGGTCGGGGCATGGCTGCATGGAGGATGGATATATCAGAAGTAATAATAATACATATTTTTGTGTCCATGGCTAGTGATAAGATTGTTTGGGGCATGGTCTGAACAATGTGGCCATTAGCTATGGCCAAAATAGTATGTTTACTTTGAGTTGAATCGGTGGAACAATGTGGCTACTGGCTATGGCTAAACTAGTTTCGGTTGGACATGGTAACAAGTGAACATCTGTTTCTTCGTCTGTAAATAAAATAAAATAAAATATAGTTAGTTGTAGAAGATGGTATGGAAAATATTCCTACTTCAGGTTTTACACGTACATGTACGTTTTTGATCCTCATAAATATTGCATTGCTTGTACTATATTGTCTCCAACATTTGTGTGTGATACACTGTTGTATAAATATATTGTAATCATTGAGTCAAGGGGAAATATTATCGAAGTGGATTGAAAAACCCCTTTTTGTGCATTTATGTTAATAAAATATGCATTTTGTTCAACTTTTTCTCCATTTTGTTCAGACCGTTAGATTTATGAAAGGGAGACATATTGTGTATGTGTAAAAAGTAGTATAGTGGAACTATGGGTGTATTCATAAGTGGTGATGTACATTAAGTAATGTAATTAAGGAATATTTGTTGTTTGTGTTGTTTATGTTTTATGTAGTTACATACCAATTGGCGTATTCTAATGGTATGTTATTGTAAACGTAGTATATTTGTAGGATAAATGTATAAAGTAATTACAAAGGTGATGGTATGTTTTAAGTGTATTGTAATTAAGGAACATTTGTTTTGTGTGTTTGTTTGGTGTAGTCAGATACCCCTTGGTGTATTCTAACTGACTAATTTTGCAAATGTTAATTTAAAGTGTAATTTAATGACTGCATTTATGCTTATGGTATATTAAGTAGGCATTTGTTGGATTTGCTGGTATCCTATGTTGTACATGCGAACTAACCACTTATTTCTTTGATGTAAGCACAATAGTGGCCTGAACTGGTGATGGCACCATTGTGGTATATTATGCCTACTGTTGTGAATATTTTCTTGCCAATAAATACTTGGGCATGTGTGATGTTAATGAGTTTCCAGTTATTTTCAGTGCCATCTGCATTGTACCTTAAACACATTAATTTGACATATTTGGCATGTGATTCCATGTTATATTTGAAAGATTGTCTGAATTGGGAAATTAGCATAACATGCCATGATTTGCATTTTGGAGACTCTGTTAAAATGGAATTGAATTACAATTTGGTATAGATAAATACACAAATTGTTCATTAAGATTAGACAAACAGCAGCTAAAAGCATCTCCTGGGTAGCCAGTATTAACCAGTGAGCAGGAGATACCACTGTTTAACAAGGAACTAGTAAATAGCGCTCTACATATCTAACTTCCCACACACACCATTCTAGTACTACGTATCCCCCTGTCGTTTTTTCTGACTTTTCTGGGTTTTGGAATTTTCGCCCAGCCAGGCTTAATCCAAAGCCTTGGAGTGTTGGTCTGCTTTTTTCCGCTGTGCCTCAAGAGTCCTTATGACTCCTAAGGCATGAATACCCCAAATGTATCCCTTCTCCTTTAGTCACATGCATAGATGCTGGTTACCTTTTCACCTCTGAAACATGGCTTTTCTGCTTGGAATCCAGTTTTACCTCAATGGGTCCTTTTTGGCTCCCTCCTCCATTCTGTGGCCCGAGGATTCCTTACAGAGACCGCAATGGTGAGATGAGGCTTGCTTTCCCTGGCGATTTACTGCTGCTTGGAATTTGAACTTAGTGCCCAGTGTACTATATGGTGGTGGCGTCACTGTTCCATCCGGATTGGTTGCTCCTTTGCCGGGAGGGTAGACTTCACGTGATCCTGTTGTCAGTGTCCAGGAAGGGTGAAGGTCAGGTTGCTGTGAAGTGGGGTGGCCACTAACTAAGCTAACATAATACATCTTTGTGAAGCATGCACTAAATAATGATAATTTGCAATTCGTTTGAACCAATCATTGTAAACCTACAAACTTCTTACATGTATTTAAATCGTTAGTAACAGTGGCTTATATAGAGCATCATGTTAAAGGGTTTTGACCATTATGATAACATTGATTGAAGCGAGGGTCTGGACTCGTAAAGAATCTAAGGCATGTTGGCATTTGTTAGTAGTGGGAGACAGTATACTGTGACAGGGGCCTAATGTTAGCTGGGGCCTGCTTGGTGGGCATCATGGTGAGGTCGCATTTCTGGTACATCAAGAGAATACCTTGCAGGACACAGGGTTACACTGGCAGTAATTTTCCAATGACGAGGGCAAGGGGGCATGGACAGATTTGTGGAGACGGCTGAGCTACAGCGCTTGGCTCAAGCGGGTTCATATGCAGGGCAGTAATCTCAGAGGAAGAGTGAGATGTTACATTTGTTATTTGTTGCAATGACCTCCGGCTTCAGCGTGAGAATGGGCCTGCAGAGTTTTCCAGACATGCCGAGAGAAAAGGCGGAGGCCATGTCTGCTGTGTGTGTGGCGCTGCAAAGTGGAGAGAAGCCTTTTAGTATTATCACAGTGAGGCCTAGTTACCAAGATGGAGTCAAGCGGGTACAAAAATGGATGCCCTGTGTCCTGCGCAACGGTCCCATCTACGCAAGTGCCAACCGATGCTGACATCGCATAAGGGCAACGGGGGCACTCCGCACCATTGGAGGCACATGGTCCAAGTTTGTACTAAGGAAAGGAGGAACGGGGCCTACTGGTGCCTCACTCCCACACAGATTCCTGAGGGTATTCTCCCAAGCAGACCTCAATAATCCCTTATTCTGGTGGCCAGGGAAGTGCTGGCGCTCTCAGATCCCAACTCTGGGGGAGGGCGAGCCCGGGAGGATCACCTGGGTAGGGGAATACAGGGTTCTGCTTGGGGAAATAGCCCAGGAGAGACGTGGTATTACACCAGGGAGGACAAAGCCCTTGAGGTTGTTGTAGGTCATTCCAAATTAAAACCATTTGCCCACAGCCAGGTTCCTTTATCAAAATCTAACAACCCCTCTTTGTCTGTGAAACCAATTAGGAACCTGAAACATGCTACCATGGGTAACTACATCTCCCAGAGTCCCTACTTTCCAGTTACCTACCCGAGTAATCCCAGTCATTCTTCTCTCTGTCCCTCTGATTATCATTTTCCAAACTCCCAGTCGACTGTGACAAAACAATATAATTCCTTCAATCTCTCCTACCCATTTCACAAACCGTACAAAACACACCTTCCAAGCTCACCACAAACCCTAGGATGAGAGATATACTTTTTTAAAATACCTTTTCCCCATCCTGCTCAGCAGGATATTTAGAACTTCTACCCTGCCCTCCTTTTCCAACATGAACACTTTCCCATACTGTAAAAAACAATGGACTAACAACAGAGCCGTTCACCTGACATGCCTCAAGTCAGGTAATTGACCAGAATCACACACACATGACAGCCCTTTCCTTTCCACACAGGGATAAAAAACAGAGCATAAGAGCACATGAAGAGCAAGACAAACCGCCCGATGAGACAGCTATCCCAGTACGGCAATTCAAGAGGAGGAGAAAGGCAAAGATAACTGAAGGGATGACAAGGAGAGAAGGGACCAGACATGCAATGCCTCCATGAAAGGAATTGTAAGACTGCAAACAATTAACTGCCAATCAACTGCATGTGTTGCAGTAGATGTCAACGGTACACAAAGCCCTCCTACACTGATAATCAGGACAGGGAGAGATGCATGCTACTGTGGTACTGTCCTTGACTCCAGAGACAAGAAAAGCCAAACGGTTTATCACAGCCGGTGAGTCGAGGGGAGAACCGATAAGAAACAGAACTGTGTTGAATGAAAGTTACAAATGGCAAATTAAGGGAAAATGAAAGAACTGTTAACTCCTAAGGGGAAAACCAGCTGCCGAGGGGTCCGGCACCACGTCAGTGCTCACTCAAGAGACTCTGGGTAATTCCCCCATTGTTGAAACTACTATACCAGAAGGCCTGGGGAAAGCTGCAAGAATAAGATCAAAGTGGTCATACAGGGGTCTAGCAAAATCACCTGTACAATCGAAAGTCTTTGAGCGGCAAACCATTGGAAAGCTAAGGGAGATGAATCCCACATAGTGAGAAAGGAGAAGGAACATTGTGTTGGCAAGAGTGAACCTGACGGAGGGATGCCGAAATAAACGGGTGAAGCATGAGGCCCCAATGAACATTGTGGTGACAATAGTGAACCTGACGTAGGGATGTCCACAGTGGATTGTTTAAAAAGACATTATGACTTGTGAATGCGAAAGGTGAAATTGTTTTGGAACACCAATCCGGAGTGAACCCAACAGTGGGAGGCAAACATTCAAGAAGGGTCTGAGCCCACAAGAGTTGGATCCACGGGTGAGAAGCCATCACCCAACGACACGTGAATGTAGCAAATTCTATCTTTTTGAATGCAAACCATATTGAACCAGACAGAGGAAGACCAACATTCAAGAGGGGTCTGATCCTGGAAAAGGGAGACCCAGGGGTGAAACACCATAGTGCAATCAGGAAGGAACCTTTGTTTATTATTTTGAACATATCAGGAACTTGGAAGGAATAAACTCACCCACCAAAGTTCCTGATATCGCTAGGAACTTTTGTAGATCCAAGCCCAGAAGAGGGGGATCCAGGGATGAAAATTCATTCAATGTACATGCGGAAAGGAACTTTTTGTTTGTTATTTTGAACATATCAGGTCTGCGGAAGCAAGAGACTTTTTGTATAAAAGAGACTTAACCGCCAAAGGTCCTGATAGCTGAAAACAGAACTGTTGTCTCGTGCTAGGAACGCTTGAGAGTGTGCTGTGCTCACAAGTCCCACCTTGTTCCGTGCTCAAAATGTGGGGAAGGCAGATCCCGGATATTACATCCTGACATATCTTTTGTGAACACTTACTTTCTTTCTTGTGAATCCTATCCCACACTCTTTTTGTATTTAGTTGTAAGCATTGGCAATATGTTGTTTCTAGTATAGGCCATTTTTATTTGACAAGATGCCACTAAAACTACCTTATTATTATTTGATGGTCGTAGCTTGCTCCCATCTTAGATTTAGGGTTAGATTGGGCGTTTTTCAACCTACATATACAGTTTTATAAACACCCTTGGACTGTTATCACTTGTGTCTGTCTTCACTGTTTCCACCATGAGTTCCTTACACCAGAGATCCCCATGCAACTCTTGAACTCCTCCCCTCTCCATTGGGCTTGCATTGGGCATATCATTATGCTTACCATAGGGCTATCTGGGGTACTTCTCTGGTTCATCCTTGTGAACTCCAGGAGTGGTGGCTGTGTATCCTTTACCTGGAGCTAGACACAACACTCTCTGCTGGTGCCTAAGGGCCAAGGCAAAGGGCAAATCCATCACCTGTTTGCCTGTTTGCCTGGGCACCCCAGCCATGACCCCTAGCTTGCCTGCTGCAACAATCAGGTAAGGGACGATGATTGCCGTGTACAGCTATGTTTTAGAATCTTCCCACCATTTTGAATGAGCTTAATTGTGAAAATAGCAACTACTTTGAGTTGCCTGCATTGTGAAATTAGCCATTGTTTTGAATTAGCTGCTTGTTGATTCTTGCCACTGTTTGGAATTAGCTGCATTATGAAACTAGCCATTGTTTTGAATTAGCTACATTGTGAAACTAGCCACTGCTTTGAATTAGCTGCATTGTGAATGCTGCTTCCTCTGAGAATTAGCTGCAGTTAAAGTTAGCTGCATTTAGAATATTGCCACTGCTTTGAATCAGGTTAATTCCTGAACCTAGACTGTTTTGAATTGGTTGCATTGTAAAACTAGCCACTGCTTTAAATTAGCTGCATTTTGAATCATGCTACTGTTTTGAATTAGCTGCATTTTGAAAAGTGCCACCATTTTGAATTAGCTGCATGTTGAATTAGTTGCTTTGTGAATCCTGCTACCTTTCTGAATTAGCTTCATTTGGAATTAGCTGCATTGAGAATATAGCCACTTTTGTGAAGTAGCTGCATTTTAAAACATGTCACTGCTTTGATTTTGCTGCATTGTGAAACTACCCACTGCCTTGAATAAGCTGCATTTTGAATCGTTCCACCATTTAATTAGCTGCATTTTGAAACTAGAAACTGCTTTGAATTTGCTGCATTTTTAATCCTGCCACTATGTTGAATTAGTTGCATTTTGAATCCTGCTACTTTCTGAATTATTTGCATTTAGAATTAGCTGCATTTATAATCTTGCCGCTGTCTATGACCGTCACTGTGCCAGTCACCACCGATACCTACATGTGCAATTATGATTTGTATACACACTTTTGATTATTTTCTGAACAAGAAATGTACATTTTTTCATCTTTTGTGTCTCATTTTATGTTTGGTATTTATTTTATGACATTTAAACTTCCATCAAATGTAATGTTGCATCGTTGAATGGCCATCATAATTTTATTTTTATAACATGATATGTTTTGATGTTCGTTTTCACTATTTTACACATGTGGAATTGTTACTTTTGGTTATTTGCCGGCGCCATTTTGGGTCACTACTATTGGTTTATTGCATTGTTTTCATATATCACCCTGGGTATTTCCCTGATGAAGTACCATCTGGTCCGTGATGCATTGGCCTTTGGCATCTGCCATTACTTACTCCAGTGTTAAACTGGTCATATCTTTCTTACTCATTTTGAGGTTTTGTAAAGCAGCCTTTTGTTATATGCAGTGATTACCTTACTACAGACCCCGAGAGCAGGCTTGAAATGTTAGTCCCTTCTTCAATGCTTTTAGAATCGTACCACTGTTTTAAATTAGCTGCATTCCTGAACGTAGCCACTCTATTGAATCCAGGTACACTTGGAACCCTGCAATTTTTTGAATTAGATCCATTTCTGAACCTACCATTGTCTTGAATTAGCTTGAATGCGCCCCTGCTTCTCAATTCAGAAAATTCCATAGGGTCCAAAACACTGCAGCCAGGCTCGTCCTAGCCCTTGTCCCCAGAGAACACATCACACGTGCCTTCCGCATCCTCCACTGGCTCTGTATCAGGCGACGGTGCACCTTCATAGCTATGTGCATCACCCATCATGCTCTGCACAAGGCAGGCCCAGAATACCTACAACACAAGCTCACCCATTACAAACCCATCAGAAACCTGAGATCAGGCACCGCACTCCACCATGTCACCCTTTCCATCAAATCATCCAGAAGAGGAGTATCCTCCTTTTTGGTGCAAGCACCCACAATATGGAATGTGATTCTGCTATGCATCTATCGCTGTGAGGATCAACTTTCCTTCCAGAAGGCCCTCAAGAGCTGGCTTTCCCCCCTCCTCCGGACAAACCCTTCCTGCCCCTCAGGTTAATTTATACCCTTGGGGCATTAATGAGTACCACAAAGATTGTACTGAGCATTGCAGAGAATGGACATCAGCAGACCACAGGACATGATCCATGCCACATCAATGAATCAAGAAACCAGTCAGGACTTATGGGTACGTATCATACTCCACTGCGAAGGAAGATAGTCATAAGCTTGTCCACCCACCTGCACTCATCTGCAACCATCCGCTACTTGAAGACACATTGCACAACACCTCTGCCATTAGATTGCAGTTCCACAACAAAAATGTAGTCTAGCTGGACACATAAGCAGTTTCCTGGATTTGCATACTGTCCCTACAGCCTCACAGTCCCCATCCACGAGCCAGCTCAACATGGATCACTAGTAGGGTCTTGGCCACCCCTATCAACCTTTGTATTGGCTAAAATGAAAACACACATTCTAAACTTCTCTGACAAATTTCCCATACTGTGGACTTCAGTCCCAGAGGGTGTTATCCTACTGTGCTTTGAGGACATACCAATGGGCATAGGTGCTGTACAAATGTCATATTACATTGCATTATGTTACATTACATTACATTACATTACATTACATTAGGGTCATGCTCGTGTAAAACATGGTTGCAGATAATGAATGTATGTTTCCAAGGGTACAAAATATGTACAATCTGATTTATAGGGATCTGCTGTGCCTCTAATACTTCGAGTAAGTACATTAGGAATTCTTGTGGATGCTCCTTTATGTTTATGTTGAATTGAACAGGTCTTGGACAGTAGTCCTATTTCTGTCTTATCCCAGAGAAACTTTAGAAAGTGTCAGGGTTTTTAGTGGTATTTATATGCAGGAAGAGCATTTGTAAACATAGTTGTTCTGATCTATGTAATTAAATATTGTCAACAATCTGTGGCAATTGGAATAGAATATTGATTGCTATATTTGCATACCATTTTACTAGAGTGTGTTTGGGATTTAAAAGAACCAGAGAATGTGCTCTCTCTTTGGTTTGAAGGTTCTGCATTTGTTTTTTTTCTGTTTTTATAGGGCTTATGTCTGTACTACTTTTCTTTTTAAAGGTTTTCTTTTTTGATGTATAGGCTACATATCCAGATGTGAAGTGCCCAGTGCAGTGTATTCTAGAATGCAAGGAATGAAAGTGTTGACTTTGTTTGCATCAAAGCAAACTAAGAACAGACCAGTGAGTGTACAAAGATGTGAAAGTGCTACGAAAGTGCAACATAATTTATACCTCCTTTGAAGACTGTGCTGCCAATGTCTAAAAGTGGTAGAGGGTTAGACTGTGTGACTTTTAAATGGTAACAGCATATGCAAAAGACAGAGAGAATTAATCCCTGCATACCTAAATATCTTTAAAAATAAGGAAACACGCCGTAGGTGCAAGGATTTTTTGTTTGTTCAAGTTTGTACAAATTGATGATGACAAACTGGATTTTGTTTTCAATTTGATATGTTTGAAAGCCAACAACTGTCACCATTCCTCCATTCACTAAAGCTTGTTCTACATCAAGGTTGTGTTTTATTATCACTCTGCAATTTGGATAGAGAGTTTATAGTTTTTCCAATACAGTTGTGTTTGAGATAGATCTTTCTAGGTGATGTAGTTGTGCTGTTGCTTGTTAACACATTTGTGATGTCATGTTTGATGTCGTGGGTGTTAGTCTTAGCAGTGCACGGTGGTGGAGCGAGTTATGGTTGCTTAGCTTACCATAACTGGTGAATTTCAAGGGTTTTTCGGTTTTACTTGGAACCATAACGTCCCTTTAACAAAGTTTTTTCACTGAATTTCATAGGTTTTTAGTAGTGCAACTTAACCATAACGTCCCTTTAGCAAAGTTTTTTTACTGAATTTAATAGGTTTTTAGTAGCACCACTTAACAATAAGAACTTTGACTTTATGTACATGTAATATGGAACATACTGAACATCTTCTACTGAACTTGATGTCCGCAAACTCTTTTAATGTCCGCGGACATGTTCGGAGGTCAGTACCACTACCTACTACCTAAAATCTATGGGGGGGTATGTTTGATTGTTATATCATGTCATAGGAACATTTAACAAATTCAAACAGCAGCACACATACACATTATATGTAGTGATACATAAGAAATGTAACCCATATATGTAACACACTAACCATTCATTTGAATTCAATATGTTTTAAAATGGAATATACCAAAAGAAGATAAATTGGCTTCCAACATAATTACCTCACAGACACTACAGCACTAAGAACAAGACCAGACCTACACAGTATTTAATAGTAGGTGTACTTCATTTTACTCATATATCTATAAACTTTCTGTATTAGATAACAATATATTGTATTATATTATATTATCTTTTTTTTTTTCTTACAGAAATGTCTAGTACTCTGGAATGGCTAGAGCAGCATTTCCCGCATGAGGAAATGTCGCAAGATAGTGAAACTAATGGTAAACACTTATAAACCATTTAATTATTATTATTTTATATACATTTAACATATATATATATGTATATTTGTACAGAGCATACCAAAATAGAAAATACCTCTGAAGAAACTGTTATGGATAACAAGCTTGACAGCATAAAAGAGAAAATGGATTTATTGTTGACCAATTTTAATAATTTGAAAACTTTTGTTGAAGATCATTTAAAAACGAAAACCTCATACCATTGTCCCACATGTACTTGTCCCCCCTCACCATATCCCAGTCAATTATCCCCAAATCCTCTCCATAACACAAAACGTTTTGATGAGACTTCCATCCCTTCTTCACCTGATACCAATCATGTTGAAACCCCTAATTCTCCTGTTTTTGTTTCCGTTTCTGCCTCACCTTCTTTGTCATAAATTATTAATATATGTTTCATAAAGTTATATTTTTATATTGTGTTGTAATTAGTTTCCGTTTTTAAAAAAAAAACAATGTAGGTGTCCGCGGACAGCATGGCTGTTCTGAAATGTTCGTAAATAAACGAAAATGGAGCTGTCCTGAAGAACACTATACCTGTCCATACTGTTCGCTAGCAAGTTGAAACTGTACTGAAAACACAATTGGTGTCCTGAAATGTTCGTAATTAAACGAAAATGGAGGTGTCCTGAAGAACACTATACCGGTCCGTAGTGTTCGCTTGCAAGTTGAAACTGTTCTAAAAACACAATTGGTGTCCTGAAATGTTCATAATTAAACGAAAATGGAGGTGTCCTGAAGAACACTATACCTGTCCGTACTGTTGGGTAGCAAGTTGAAACTGTTCTAAGAACACAATTGGTGTCCTGAAATGTTCGGAAAGAAACAAAAATGGAGGTGTTCTGAGGACGCTATGTCTGTCCGTATTGTTCGCAATCAAGTTGACACTGTTCTAAGAACAAACGCCTGTCCGTAACTGTTTGTTTGACATCTGACGCACTTTTAATTACTTCAGGACCCGAACAGTGTCCATATAACATCAACGCGCATGCGTAAACCAGTGCCCGTGCATTTGGTGTTCTGCAGACAGACGCTTCTTTCGTGAATATGTTCGCGAAGCGACCATGTGACCGCGTCCACGATGATCGTGTATTCTGAATGCGGACACTGTTCATGTCCCTGAACAATTTAAAAGTACATTTTCAAGTAATCCACAATATTTTCCAATAAAAACTCACTATAGCACAAGTCCCACATAATCATTATAAGTTTATACATACTTTTTGAAACCTTTTGAATCTTTTTTGTGTTCAATCTGTCTACAGACAGCATGCATGTCCGTGGACCGCGCACAAGCACCCCTATAAAAGACCACACCCTAGAGCTTATTCTCATTGTGTTTCTGACTATTCTACAGAGCACAGAGATTTTTGCTGCAACCTGCAGATTTCCATCTTCAACCTGATGGCTTCTGTGGCTCCACTGCTGCCACCTGGTGCTGTGTCTGCTTCAGCACAACCCCCACCCCCTCCACCTACACCTCCTTCCCAAGGGCCTGAAGAAGGGAAACGGAGTGAGGATGCAGAGGAGGAAGAAGAGGATGACGAGAATGAGGTAGAGGAAATCCGTACTACCCACACTAGGCATGAGTCTTGGGTGTGGCGGTTGTTTACCATTCATGGGAATGGACCTAAGGCTTGTGCGAACCGTGTCACCTGCAATGAGTGAAAAATGATACTCAGTTGCGGGAGGCACAGTTCGTACAGCTTTGGGACCACGACCATGAAGCAACACCTGAGGTCATTTTACTCTGGGGCTATTGGCAAGGTTGTACCTTGTGAAGAACGTAGTAGGTTGATTTCCTCTACTTCATCCTCCGTTTCTGATCCTGTCACCACGAGGACAACCTCTGTGGGACAGCGTCTTCCTCAAGCTGCCTCACAGGCCATACAGAATTCTGATGACCCTTACCTTTCAAGGGTCACAGATGTATGTATGTACTGTGACACAGTACTCTGCAGGGGGGAGCGACTTCGCAGTGCTTTTGAGACTATCATCTCAGAGCATGAGAAGACCTGCTCACCACCCAACTAAAACCCACTCTACATCTTCCTCTCTCAGCTCGCCCTTTCTTATCCCTTTGGTTGGTGTCCCCCCTTTACCCTCCTTTCCCCTCCTCTCCTAGTGTGTCGTGTATAAAAAAACAAAAAAAAATACAAAATTACAAAAATACAAAAAAATGAGGCTCTTTTCAGAGCCGCCTTTCACAGTTAAAAAATAGAAGTGAAAAGAAGTGAAGAAGCGCCCTTTGTATATTTTAGATGTCCGCGGACATCTAAAAAATTGGGTTGATACCCTATCGTAACCATTGCAATTTTCGCTAGTAGGAAGTGGTGACCCTGAAAAGAGCCTTTGGGAGGTGTTTGTATGTCAAAAATTATAAATACTTAACAACTACTTCAAAATGGATGCTGTAATTCTAAAAAAGGTCATAATGCATTTTGTATATTTCTCCAAAAAATCTGATTGCCAGCATAAGTAAGATAGACTCCAACTCTGTGAAAAATGTATGTACTGCGAAACATAATATTTTCATTGTGAAAAGAGGACATGCCAAAATCTCTTAAAAAGGCACAAACAGCCTTATTAACATAGCGCCTTGCTTTTTCCATTTGTGGACCAAATGAAGAAGAACAAAGCCACATTTGTCTCTGTGCAATCCATGAAAATATTACTTGAGAATTAGGGAACATGTCCGTGACCTTTCATAGAAAATTGCAAAGAAATTCCAGACACATGTCCTAAACTGTTCCCTCCACAATGAATTACAATTATGTCTGGATGTTGCTCTGTCTCCAAACAAGCACAAAGAGGTAGCAAGCCCAACCACTTCATTCCACATACTCCATGTCAGTGTACTTCCACATGTGGAAATCCAAGATCTACAGCTACTCCACAGCTTTCTGCATGCACCTTCAACCAATGTATCCATGAATCTCCCAAAATCCAAACAATCGGTTTTCTGAAACACACAGCCATAGCTATCTGTTGTTCTCTCAGCAAAAAGAGTATCCGAGAAAAACTCCCTGGCACAACACTCCCACTAAACTTTCCTGACCAATCGCTTTCAGTGCTCATTCTCATTTGCATGACTTCTGAACCCAAAAATCCACGGATGTAACACCCGATGTCCGCAAACTACCACCATGTCCGCGGACATTTCGTAACATGAACAGCCCTTCTACCATTTCCACTTCACTTTCTGTGCCATTCGCTCATTGGATGTAGCTAAGAAGTCACATGACCATCCACCGATCACATTTAAGACCTCTACATCTAACTGCATCATCATAGATCAGCACTGCAAATGTACTGTGAATCTCTCTGAGTACAAGTGTCATACCATTGGCAAGCACCATCTACAAGAAATATTGTACACATATCCAAGATTTCTACTTGCAACTCCATGCATATGCATGAACACAAACTACAGGTATGCATATGTTCTGCACAGTACATGAACACATTTTCAAACTGACTTAATATTTTTGTTTTATTTCTTTATTTATTCAATTACTTTAATTTAAGCATGACATTGAGACACTATTACCTAGAAGAGCTTAGTTACAGAAATAGTGGTATTCAGTGGTACATTATGAATTTCACAAACATAGTAAAGATATTTTGTTTGCTACAGTTAGTCATTACAATACAATTTGTTAATTAAGAACATCATATGTATTGAACTTGTGCGACATATCTTTTGTAAATAAGATAGTTTTAATGGTTTTGAGGAAGGCGCTGAGGATTTCAATTAAAAAAATCAATGTCTAAATTAAAAACAGTGCTATATACAAATAGAATTACTAATTTGTTTCTTTTACAATTGCAGTGAAGACCATTCTCCTGAAAAGAAGCAACCGAATTTGAAGAACAAAAAAGAACTAAGAAGTAACCTGTTCATTTCAGAAAAAAAGTAAGTTGAATATCACCATAATATTTGTATTATTACTGAAACATACTGTAAAGTTAATTCATGCTATTTCTGTGCCTAAAAATAGAGAGTGTGCACCATTCTGTCCAAAAATACCCATGTCTTAAACAGCGATTTACAGCCAGAATGGCCCACACATTCCTATTTTTGGACACACAAATTACCCAACTCAACTGCTACAATTTTGATATTATAGAACAAACAACTGTTTTAATTGTATACATTAGATTTACTATTTGTACTTCTCCACACCAGTAGCTTACTTTTTTCTGTCATCTGAACCCCAGTTTAGTAGCACATAAATTCAAGAATACCCATCCCTACTAGTTGTAGTTCCCAATGCACAATCACACACCATTACATACATCTTTATCATCTTACTCAAACACTCATGCACACAGCACACATACATTGCAGAACACCCCAACCCATACCTTCTTTATTTTTTTCAACACACCCTAAAGAATGCCTACCAAAAGTCAAGTCCGTAGAAAGCAACACAGAAGTATAGCAAATGAAAATAAGTGTCCAACATAAGCATCCATCTCCAGCAGAATTTGTAAAAAAAAGTTGAAACAAAACAGCTAATACAGTCATTTAGTGAAACAAAAGAAGTTTCAAGTGCAAAAACGTTGCCTCCTCTATCAAAATGTAAAACAAACCAGAAAACAATTAACAAAAAATCAGCTATCACTACATTTAAAACTGCTTCTATAAATCTTGATAAAGTTCAAAGTAAACATACCAAGAAAAGTATTTTAGCCAAAATGTTCCATCACAGAGTCCTTCAAAATCTTATAAAAACAGGAGAGAAACCAGGTTCATCCCTTAAAACCTATCGTAGGAAATTAATCTTAGAAGCTTTGATAGATAGTGCAATTCTTCTCAAAAGAAAGTTATTTATTTTAGTGTTAAACAAAATGAAACCACTAACAAAACTAATAACTAAATTACCAAAAAGACTTCTCAATAAACGAAACGTCAACAGAAAGAACTTCTTAAGTATCTGCGGAGGTGAATGTAATCACACTACGAGCACAGAACCATACTTTAATGAAGAAGTGTACAAACAAAAGCAAACAAATACAATTGCCATACATAGCAGTGGTCGAGGTTATGAAAAAGTGAATAATACCATAATGGAACAAGAAGTACTCCTCACAAAAATCTGCCCTGAAAACCTAGAATAAGCCGTCCATTCAACTGAATCAGAACATCTAGTGTACAAATGGTCATGCACGTCAATGTGTAACATTCCTAAACAATTTTTCAATTCTTTACGCCAATTCCTCAATCAATATGTAAAAAGCAAAGACAAAATCAAAATTAAACTACTGCAAAATATGGATATCTGTCCAGTGCGCAAGTACACAGGACCACAAGGACATTTGTTGGCCTGCATTACAGGACCTACTTGTAAAACCACCTTCCATGATATCAAAAGTATATCAACACATCATTCAACTATAAGAAATCTAGTTTATAAACTGTACTATGCTAAAAGTCCTGCTTTAGCACTAGCAAATTTAAATAACATTCTTCTACATGGTACAGCAAAAGACCTACTTGAAGAAATTGACTATATCCAGAAAAAATATTTTGGAAGTGAAAGCCACTTACAGAATGAAATAACTTAACAATTGTAGACATGGCAACCTTTTACTAAACACATACAAAAAAGAAATACTAAAATTTCAAAGTACATCAGCTGAAGTACCAAACCATGTGTGTTTATGTTGCCGCAGAACATTTTATAAAAGTAACAAAAAAACTGTAGATCTATCATACAAAATAGAAGACAATGAAGATTCTAAATGGTTTGAATTAGCTCTCTACCTTGTAGCAGAAAACAAATAAGAAATAACTGACCCCTTAATACTTTGCAGTTACTGCACTGCAAAACTTGACAACAACCAAATTCCTTCACGTGGTATCACGAATAATTTGGAATTATACCAACTACCAAAACCCCCACAACAACTTAATTTATATGAGAGCATCATAATCCAAACAGCACACCCATTTCAAGCAATAATACGCCTTCAACCAAAAACAGCAAAATGACCTCCCTCTGATTTGGTAAAAGGCATTAGTGGAAACGTAGTTTATTTACCATTAGATTTAAAAGAAGGAGTGCAATGAATATTCTATTTCAATTACCACCAATTGTTGACAACATTTCCTTACACGGTACAGACCAATTGTGTTTGCAAATGTTAGTACCTCCCTCTGATTTGGTAAAAGGCATTAGTGGAAAAGTAGTTTATTTACCATTAGATTTAAAAGAAGGAGTGCAATGAATATTCTATTTCAATTACCACCAATTGTTGACAACATTTCCTTACACAGTACAGACCAATTGTGTTTGCAAATGTTAGTACTTCACAGAAATGCAGCAAACAATCCTTATAACACATATAGTGTTTATGGAATACGAAAACAACTGGACTACTGTGCTGGAATGGTGAAATTCACTATAAACTCACAGGAAGATCCACAAGAATTTCTAATGTACTTACTACAAGTACTGGAAAAATAAAAAAACATACCTATAAATGAAATCTTCCAGATTTCATACATGTGGAAATATACATGCACTCTCTGCAACAATGTGACACAATAACACATCCCCAATGAACACTTTGTATATATATCAATACCTAATTGTGAATCCATTCCATTTCAGCAACTTGTACAAAATGCAAACCATCGTACATTATGTTCTACCTGCAATTCAGATAATCACTCCACGTTACTAATACAAACACATAGTAAATACGTAATACTAATGCTTCTGCGTTACAATGCAGATGGTACCAAAAACAACTGCAAGCTGACTGGATTCACACATGGTCAAGTATCACTTGGTAAGAAAACCTTCACAACAATAGGTATAATCTACCACGCAGGAGCCACAACCAATTCAGGGCACTACACTGCATATATAAAAAAGAAATGTGGATGGTTTGCATGTAATGATAGTACCATTACTCTAAAGCAGAGATTACAGCAAATCTTACAAACACTTATTTAATGTTCTTAAAACTAAAATTTGATAATTAAACTGTACTTAAACCCTAAGTAAACTTGTAGTTAAAAAATGTAAACTGTTAGAATATTCCAAAAGCTATCTAACTGCCCAAAGATTCTACAACAACTAATCAGATAAATGAATACCAGTAAATTAGAGCAAAAAATAGACAGTTAGAATACGCCAATTGGTATCTAACTGTCCCAAAATTTTACAATATCCAAACAGATAAATAAATACCACTAAACTGGCCGATTCATGGAATTAATGTGCGCCGAAAATTCCGGCGCAGAGGTGCCAAAACGTGCGATTCGTAGTAAAAGTGCCAAAATCGCAGTGCAACTTCGAAAATCGCAGGGAAACCAGAGCACATCGATTCATGGAAGTCCGTGCGCGAGAAAAATATTGGATGTGCGCTGAAAAAATGCACGGCACACGCCGGTGCATAGGTCATCCAACGGCGTGCGCCACAGCCCCTGCGAAATTGCACATATCGCGGCGCACATAACAAAAGTAGGCGGAACACGGGGCGTAACACTCGGAATGGGGAACAACGTGTGAAAATATGGGCGTCACGGGGGAAGTACAGGAGGCAAGTGCACGGAACGCCCACACGCTCGCCCACAACTAGTATTCATGGAATCGAATAGGGCAAACCAGCGCACGGTCAAAGACGTGCACAGGGCCAAACAAGTCTGCCACAAGAAAGCAGGCAGTAGGGTTCCTGCGCCTGAAATAAATGTGCGCCAAAATGTGCGCTAACAAAAAGCACCTATATACAGCTACGATGAATGATCCATACTGTGGCCCTCTAGGACAAATGAGGTGCAAAGGGGTATCGACAAACACAGACACCCGCTGTGTGAAAAATAGCGTGTGTGTGTATTAAGGGGTGCGCGGGAACTTCCACACGCGATTGGACTGGGTATGTGTATTCAGGGGTGCCCGGGAAGTTTCACACGCGATTTCAGCAGGGTACGTGTTTTCCAAGGTGCGCGGGAAGTTTCACACGCAAATTCTCAGGGTACGTGTATTTCGGTGTGCGCGTGAAGTTCCACACGCGATTTCAGCAGGGTACGTGTACTCCAGATGTGCGTGAAATTCCACACGCGAATCCAGCAACCTGTATCCCTGCACCCCCACCCCCCTGCATCCAGAGACACCCTCCACCAGGCCCCCACACCTGTCTCCCTGCACCCCTACCCCCCTGCATCCAGGGGCACCCTCCACCAGACCCCCACTCCTGTATCCCTGCACCCCTACCCCCTGCATCCAGGGGCACCCTCCACCAGGCCCCCACTCATGTCCAACTCATGTCCCCCTGCACCCCCACCCCCCAGCATCCAGGGGCACCCTCCACCAGGCCCCACTCATGTCCAACGCATGGCCCCACGCACCCCCACACCCCTGCATCCAGGGGCACCCTCCACCAGGCCCCACTCCTGGCTCCCTGCACCCCCACCCCCCTGCATCCAGGGATACCCTCCACCAGGCCCCCACGCCTGTCTCCCTGCACCCCCACCCCCCTGCATCCAGGGGCACCCTCCACCTGGCCCCCACTCCTGTATCCCTGCACTCCCACCCCCCTGCATCCAGGGGCACCCTCCACCAAGCCCCCACTCCTGAATCCCTGCACCCCCACCCCCCTGCATCCCGGGGCACCCTCCACCAGGCCCCCACTCATGTATCCCTGCACCCCCACCCCCCTGCATCCAGGGGCACCCTCCACCAGGCCCCCACTCATGTCCAACTCATGTCCCCATGCACCCTCACCCCCCAGCATCCAGGGGCACCCTCCACCAGGCCCCACTCATGTCCACCTCATGTCCTCCTGCACCCCCACCCCCCTGCATCAAGGGGCACCCTCCACCAGGCCCCCACTCCTGTCTCCCTGCACACCCACCCCCCTGCATCCAGGGGCACACTCCACGAGGCCCCCACTCATGTATCCCTGCACCCCCACCCCCCTGCATCCAGGGGCACCCTCCACCAGGCCCCCACTCATGTCCAACTCATGTCCCCCTGTACCCCCACCCCTCAGCATCCAGGGGCACCCTCTACCAGGCCCCCACTCATGTCCAACTCATGTCCCCCTGCACCCCCACACCCCTGCATCCAGGGGCACCCTCCACCAGGCCCCCACTCCTGTCTCCCTGCACCCCTACCCACCTGCATCCAGGGGCACCCTCCACCAGGCCCCCAATCATGTCCAACTCATGTCCCGCTGCACCCCCACCCCCCAGCATCCAGGGGAACTCTCCACCAGGCCCCACTCATGTCCAACTCATGTCCCCCTGCACCCCCACCCCCCTGCATCCAGGGGCACCCTCCACCAGGCCCCCACTCCTGTATCCCTGCACCCCCACCCCCCTGCATCCAGGGGCACCCTCCACCAGGCCACCACTCATGTCCAACTCATGTCCCCCTGCACCCCCACCCCCCAGCATCCAGGGGCACCCTCCACCAGGCCCCACTCATGTCCAACTCATGGTCCCCTGCACCCCCACACCCCTGCATCCAGGGGCACCCTACACCAGGCCCCACTCCTGTCTCCCTGCACCCCCACCCCCCTGCATCCAGGGATACCCTCCACCAGGCCCCCACGCCTGTCTCCCTGCACCCCCACCCCCCTGCATCCAGGGGCACCCTCCACCTGGCCCCCACTCCTGTATCCCTGCAGTCCCACCTCCCTGCATCCAGGGTCACCCTCCACCAAGCCCCCACTCCTGAATCCCTGCACGCCCACCCCCCTGCATCCCGGGGCACCCTCCACCAGGCCCCCACTCATGTATCCCTGCACCCCCACCCCCCTGCATCCAAGGGCACCCTCCACCAGGCCCCCACTCATGTCCAACTCATGTACCCCTGCCACCCACCTCCCAGCATCCAGGGGCACCCTCCACCAGGCCCCCACTCATGTCCAACTCATGTACCCCTGCCACCCACCCCCCTGCATCCAGGGGCACCCTCCACCAGGCCCCCACTCATGTCCAACTCATGTCCCCATGCACCCTCACCCCCCAGCATCCAGGGGCACCCTCCACCAGGCCCCACTCATGTCCAACTCATGTCCTCCTGCACCCCCACCCCCCTGCATCCAGGGGCACCCTCCACCAGGCCCCCACTCCTGTCTCCCTGCACCCCCACCCCCTGCATCCAGGGGCACACTCCACCAGGCCCCCACTCATGTATACCTGCACCCCCACCCCCCTGCATCCAGGGGCACCCTCCACCAGGCCCCCACTCATGTCCAACTCCTGTCTCCCCTGTACCCCCACCCCCCAGCATCCAGGGGCAGCCTCTACCAGGCCCCCACTCATGTCCAACTCATGTCCCCCTGCACCCCCACACCCCTGCATCCAGGGGCACCCTCCACCAGGCCCCCACTCCTGTCTCCCTGCACCCCTACCCACCTGCATGCAGGGGCACCCTCAACCAGGCCCCCAATCATGTCCAACTCATGTACCCCTGCACCCCCACCCCCCAGCATCCAGGGGAACTCTCCACCAGGCCCCACTCATGTCCAACTCATGTCCCCCTGCACCCCCACCCCCCTGCATCCAGGGGCACCCTCCACCAGGCCCCCACTCCTGTCTCCCGGAACCCCCAACCCCTGCATCCAGGGGCACCCTCCACCAGGCCCCCACTCATGTCCAACTCATGTCCCCCTGCACCACCACCCCCCAGCATCCAGGGGCACCCTCCACCAGGCCCCACTCATGTCCAACTCATGTCCTCCTGCACCCCCACCCCCCTGCATCCAGGGGCATCCTCCACCAGGCCCCATTCATGTCCAACTCATGTCCCCCTGCACCCCCACACCCCTGCATCCAGGGGCACCCTCCGCCAGGCCCCCACTCCTTTCTCCCTGCACCCCCACCCCCCTGCATCCAGGGGCACCCTCCACCAGGCCCCCACTCATGTCTCCCTGCACCCCCACCCCCTGCATCCAGTGGCACCCTCCACCCGGCCCCACTCCTGTCTCCCTGCACTCCCACGCCCCTGCATCCAGGTGCACCCTCCACCAGGCCCCACTCATGTCTAACTCATGTCCCCCTGCACCCCCATCCCCCTGCATCCAGGGGCACCCTCCACCAGGCACCGCCTCCTGTCTCCCTGCACCCCCAACCCCTGCATCCAGGGGCACCCTCCACCAGGCCCCCACTCATGTCTCCCTGCACCCCCACCCCCCTGCATCCAGGGGCACCCTCCACCAGGCCCCCACTCATGTATCCCTGCACCCCCACCCCCCGGCATCCAGGGGCACCCTCCACCAGGCCCCCACTCCTGTCTCCCTGAACCCCCACCCCCCTGCATCCGGAGGCACCCTCCACCAGGCTCCCGCTCATGTCTCCCTACACCCCAACCCCCCTGCATCCAGGGGCACCCTCCACCAGGCTCCCACTCCTGTCTCCCTGCACCCCCACCCCCTTGCATCCAGGGGCACCCTCCACCAGGCCCCCACTCATGTCTCCCTGCACCCCCACCCCCTGCATCTAGGGGCACCCTCCACCAGGCCCCCACTCATGTCCAACTCATGTCCCCCTGCACCCCACCCCCCAGCATCCAGGGGCACCCTCCACCAGGCCCCCACTCATTTCCAACTCATGTCCCTCTGCACCTCCACCCACCTGCATCCAGGGGCACCCTCCACCAGGCCCCCACTTATGTCTCCCTGCACCCCTACCACCCTGCATCCAGTGGCACCCTCCGCCAGGCCCCACTCATGTCCAACTCATGTCCCCCTGTACCCCACCCTTTCATCCAGGGGCACCCTCCATCAGGCCCCCACTCCTGTCTCCCTGCACCCCCACCCCCCTGCATCCAGGGGCACCCTCCATCAGGCCCCCACTCATGTCTCCCTGCACCCCCACCCCCTGCATCTAGGGGCACCCTCCACCAGGCCCCCACTCATGTCCAACTCATGTCCCCCTGCACCCCACCCCCCAGCATCCAGGGGCACCCTCCACCAGGCCCCCACTCATTTCCAACTCATGTCCCTCTGCACCTCCACCCACCTGCATCCAGGGGCACCCTCCATCAGGCCCCCACTCCTGTCTCCCTGCACCCCCACCCCCCTGCATCCAGGGGCACCCTCCATCAGGCCCCCACTCATGTATCCCTGCACCCCCACCCCCTGCATCCAGGGGCACCATCCACCAGGCTCCCACTCCTGTCTCCCTGCACCCCCACCCCCCTGCATCCAGTGGCACCCTCCACCAGGCCCCACTCATGTCCAACTCATGTCCCCCTGCACCCCCACCCTTTCATCCAGGGGCACCCTCCACCAGGCCCCCACTCCTGTCTCCCTGCACCCCCACCCCCTGCATACAGGGGCACCCTCCACCAGGCCCCCACTCCTGTCTCCTTGCACCCTCACCCCCTTCATCTAGGGACACCCTCCCCAGGCCCCACTCATGTCTAACTCATGTCCCCCTGCACCCCCACCCCCCTGCATCCAGGGGCACCCTCCACCAGGCCCCCACTCCTGTCTCCCTGCACCCCCACCCCCTGCATCCAAGGGCACCCTCCACCAGGCCCCCACTCATGTCTCCCTGCACCCCCACCCCCCTGCATCCAGGGGCACCCTCCACCAGGCCCCCACTCATGAATCCCTGCATCCCCACCCCCCTGCATCCAGGGGCACCCTCCACCAGGCCCCCACTCATGTATCCCTGCACCCCCACCCCCCTGCATCCAGAGGCACCCTCCACCAGGGCCCCACTCATGTCTCCCTACACCCACACCCCCCTGCATCCAGGGGCACCTTCCACCAGGCCCCCACTCATGTCCAACTCATGTCCCTCTGCACCTCCACCACCCTGCATCCAGGGGCACCCTCCACCAGGTCCCCCACTTATGCCTCCCTGCTCCCCCACCCCCCTGCATCCAGTGGCACCCTCCACCAGGCCCCACTCATGTCCAACTCATGTCCCCCTGCACCCCCACCCTTTCATCCAGGGGCACCCTCCACCAGGCCCCCACTCCTGTCTCCCTGCACCCCCACCCCCCTGCATCCAGGGGCACCCTCCACCAGGCCCCACTCATGTCCAACTCATGTCCCCCTGCACCCTCACCCCACTGCATCCAGAGGCACTCTCCAACAGGCCCCCAATCCTGTCTCCCTGCACCCCTACCCCCTGCATCCAGGGGTACCCTCCACCAGGCCCCCACTCATGTCTCCCTGCACCCCCACCCCCCTGCATCCAGGGGCACCCTCCACCAGGCCCCCACTCATGTCTCCCTGCACCCCCAACCCCCTGCATCTAGGGGCACCCTCCACCAAGCCCCCACTCATGTCCAACTCATGTCCCCCTGCACCCCACCCCCCCAGCATCCAGGGGCACCCTCCACCAGGCCCCCACTCATGTCCAACTCATGTCCACCTGCACCCACACCCCCCTGCATCCAGGGGCACCCTCCACCAGGCCCCCACTCCTGTCCCCGACACCCCCAACCCCCTGCATCCAGGGGCACCCTCCACCAGGTCCCCACTCATGTCCAACTCATGTCCCCCTGCACCCTCACCCCACTGCATCCAGAGGCACTCTCCAACAGGCCCCTACTCCTGTCTCCCTGCACCCCAACCCCCTGCATCCAGGGGCACCCTCCACCAGGCCCCCACTCCTGTCTCCCTGCACCCCCACCCCCCTGCATCCAGGGGCACCCTCCACCAGGCCCCCACTCATGTCTCCCTACACCCCAACCCCCCTGCATCCAGGGGCACCCTCCACCAGGCTCCCACTCCTGTCTCCCTGCACCCCCACCCCCTTGCATCTAGGGGCACTGTCCACCAGGCACCCACTCATGTCCAACTCATGTCCCCCTGCACCCCACCCCCCAGCATCCAGGGGCACCCTCCACCAGGCCCCCACTCATTTCCAACTCATGTCCCTCTGCACCTCCACCCACCTGCATCCAGGGGCACCCTCCACCAGGCCCCCACTTATGTCTCCCTGCACCCCTACCACCCTGCATCCAGGGGCACCCTCCACCAGGCCCCCACTCCTGTCTCCCTATACCCCCACCCCCCAGCATCCAGGGGCACCCTCTACCAGGCCCCCACTCATGTCCAACTCATGTCCCCCTGCACCCCCACACCCCTGCATCCAGGGGCACCCTCCACCAGGCCCCCACTCCTGTCTCCCTGCACCCCTACCCACCTGCATCCAGGGGAACCCTCCACCAGGCCCCCAATCATGTCCAACTCATGTCCCCCTGCACCCCCACCCCCAGCATCCAGGGGAACTCTCCACCAGGCCCCACTCATGTCCCACTCATGTCCCCCTGCACCCCCACCCCCCTGCATCCAGGGGTACCCTCCACCAGGCCCCCACTCCTGTCTCCCGGCACCCCCAACCCCTGCATCCAGGGGTACCCTCCACCAGGCCCCCACTCATGTCCAACTCATGTCCCCCTGCACCACCACCCCCCAGCATCCAGGGGCACCCTCCACCAGGCTCCACTCATGTCCAACTCATGTCCCCCTGCACCCCCACCCCCCTGCATCCAAGTGCACCCTCCACCAGGCCCCCACTCATGTCCAACTCATGTACCCCTGCCACCCACCTCCCAGCATCCAGGGGCACCCTCCACCAGGCCCCCACTCCTGTTTCCCTGCACCCCCACCCCCCTGCATCCAGGGGCACCCTCCACCAGGCCCCCACTCATGTCCAACTCATGTCCCCATGCACCCTCACCCCACAGCATCCAGGGGCACCCTCCACCAGGCCCCACTCATGTCCAACTCATGTCCACCTGCACCCCCACCCCCCTGCATCCAGGGGCACCCTCCACCAGGCCCCCACTCCTGTCTCCCTGCACCCTCACCCCCTGCATCCAGGGGCACACTCCACCAGGCCCCCATTCATGTATCCCTGCCCCCCCACCCCTCTGCATCCAGGGGCACCCTCCACCAGCCCCCCACTCATGTCCAACTCATGTCCCCCTGTACCCCCACCCCCCAGCATCCAGGGGCACCCTCTACCAGGCCCCCACTCATGTCCAACTCATGTCCCCCTGCACCCCCACACCCCTGCATCCAGGGGCACCCTCCACCAGGCCCCCACTCCTGTCTCCCTGCACCCCTACCCACCTGCATCCAGGGGCACCCTCCACCAGGCCCCCAATCATGTCCAACTCATGTCCCCCTGCACCCCCACCCCCCAGCATCCAGGGGAACTCTCCACCAGGCCCCACTCATGTCCAACTCATATCCCCCTGCACCCCCACCCCCCTGCATCCAGGGGCACCCTCCACCAGGCCCCCACTCATGTCCAACTCATGTCCCCCTGCACCACCACCCCCCAGCATCCATGGGCACCCTCCACCAGGCCCCACTCATGTCCAACTCATGTCCCCCTGCACCCCCACCCCCCTGCATCCAGGGGCACCCTCCACCAGGCCCCATTCATGTCCAACTCATGTCCCCCTGCACCCCCACCCCCCTGCATCCAGGGGCACACTTCACCAGGCCCCCACTCATGTATCCCTGCCCCCCCACCCCCTGCATCCAGGGGCACCCTCCACCAGGCCCCCACTCATGTCCAACTCATGTCCCCCTGTACCCCCACCCCCCAGCATCCAGGGGCACCCTCTACCAGGGCCCCACTCATGTCCAACTCATGTCCCCCTGCACCCCCACACCTCTGCATCCAGGGGCACCCTCCACCAGGCTCCCACTCCTGTCTCCCTGCACCCCCACCCCCTTGCATCCAGGGGCACCCTCCACCAGGCCCCCACTCATGTCTCCCTGCACCCCCACCCCTTGCATCTAGGGGCACCCTCCACCAGGCCCCCACTCATGTCCAACTCATGTCCCCCTGCACCCCACCCCCCAGCATCCAGGGGCACCCTCCACCAGGCCCCCACTCATTTCCAACTCATGTCCCTCTGCACCTCCACCCACCTGCATCCAGGGGCACCCTCCACCAGGCCCCCACTTATGTCTCCCTGCACCCCCACCACCCTGCATCCAGTGGCACACTCCACCAGGCCCCACTCATGTCCAACTCATGTCCCCCTGCACCCCACCCTTTCATCCAGGGGCACCCTCCACCAGGCCCCCACTCCTGTCTCCCTGCACCCCCACCCCCCTGCATCCAGGGGCACCCTCCACCATGCCCCCACTCCTGTCTCCCTGTACCTCCACCCCCCAGCATCCAGGGGCACCCTCTACCAGGCCCCCACTCATGTCCAACTCATGTCCCCGTGCACCCCCACACCCCTGCATCCAGGGGCACCCTCCACCAGGCCCCCACTCCTGTCTCCCCGCACCCCTACCCACCTGCATCCAGGGGCACCCTCCACCAGGCCCCCAATCATGTCCAACTCATGTCCCCCTGCACCCCCACCCCCAGCATCCAGGGGAACTCTCCACCAGGCCCCACTCATGTCCAACTCATGTCCCCCTGCACCCCCACCCCCCTGCATCCAGGGGCACCCTCCACCAGGCCCCCACTCCTGTCTCCCGGCACCCCCAACCCCTGCATCCAGGGGTACCCTCCACCAGGCCCCCACTCATGTCCAACTCATGTCCCCCTGCACCACCACCCCCCAGCATCCAGGGGCACCCTCCACCAGCTCCACTCATGTCCAACTCATGTCCCCCTGCACCCCCACCCCCCTGCCTCCAAGTGCACCCTCCACCAGGCCCCCACTCATGTCCAACTCATGTACCCCTGCCACCCACCTCCCAGCATCCAGGGGCACCCTCCACCAGGCCCCCACTCCTGTTTCCCTGCACCCCCACCCCCCTGCATCCAGGGGCACCCTCCACCAGGCCCCCACTCATGTCCATCTCATGTCCCCATGCACCCTCACCCCACAGCATCCAGGGGCACCCTCCACCAGGCCCCACTCATGTCCAACTCATGTCCTCCTGCACCCCCACCCCCCTGCATCCAGGGGCACCCTCCACCAGGCCCCCACTCATGTATCCCTGCCCCCCCACCTCCCTGCATCCATGGGCACCCTCCACCAGCCCCCCACTCATGTCCAACTCATGTCCCCCTGTACCCCCACCCCCCAGCATCCAGGGGCACCCTCTACCAGGCCCCCACTCATGTCCAACTCATGTCCCCCTGCACCTTCACACCCCTGCATCCAGGGGCACCCTCCACCAGGCCCCCACTCCTGTCTCCCTGCACCCCTACCCACCTGCATCCAGGGGCACCCTCCACCAGCCCCCCACTCATGTCCAACTCATGTCCCCCTGCACCCCCACCCCCCAGCATCCAGGGGAACTCTCCACCAGGCCCCACTCATGTCCAACTCATGTCCCCCTGCACCCGTACCCCCCTGCATCCAGGGGCACCCTCCACCAGGCCCCCACTCCTGTCTCCCGGCACCCCCAACCCCTGCATCCAGGGGCACCCTCCACCAGGCCCCCACTCATGTCCAACTCATGTCCCCCTGCACCACCACCCCCCAGCATCCATGGGCACCCTCCACCAGGCCCCACTCATGTCCAACTCATGTCCCCCTGCACCCCCACCCCCCTGCATCCAGGGGCACCCTCCACCAGGCCCCATTCATGTCCAACTCATGTCCCCCTGCACCCCCACCCCCCTGCATCCAGGGGCACCCTCCACCAGGCCCCCACTCCTGTCTCCCTGCACCCCCACCCCCCTGCATCCTGGGGCACACTCCACCAGGCCCCCACTCATGTATCCCTGCCCCCCCACCCCCTGCATCCAGGGGCATCCTCCACCAGGCCCCCACTCATGTCCAACTCATGTCCCCCTGTACCGCCACCCCCCAGCATCCAGGGGCACCCTCTACCAGGGCCCCACTCATGTCCAACTCATGTCCCCCTGCACCCCCACACCCCTGCATCCAGGGGCACCCTCCACCAGGCTCCCACTCCTGTCTCCCTGCACCCCCACCCCCTTGCATCCAGGGGCACCCTCCACCAGGCCCCCACTCATGTCTCCCTGCACCCCCACCCCCTGCATCTAGGGGCACCCTCCACCAGGCCCCCACTCATATCCAACTCATGTCCCCCTGCACCCCACCCCCCAGCATCCAGGGGCACCCTCCACCAGGCCCCCACTCATTTCCAACTCATGTCCCTCTGCACCTCCACCCACCTGCATCCAGGGGCACCCTCCACCAGGCCCCCACTTATGTCTCCCTGCACCCCCACCACCCTGCATCCAGTGGCACCCTCCACCAGGCCCCACTCATGTCCAACTCATGTCCCCCTGCACCCCACCCTTTCATCCAGGGGCACCCTCCACCAGGCCCCCACTCCTGTCTCCCTGCACCCCCACCCCCCTGCATCCAGGGGCACCCTCCACCAGGCCCCCACTCCTGTCTCCCTGTACCCCCACCCCCCAGCATCCAGGGGCACCCTCTACCAGGCCCCCACTCATGTCCAACTCATGTCCCCGTGCAACCCCACACCCCTGCATCCAGGGGCACCCTCCAACAGGCCCCCACTCCTGTCTCCCTGCACCCCTACCCACCTGCATTCAGGGGCACCCTCCACCAGGCCTCCAATCATGTCCAACTCATGTCCCCCTGCACCCCCACCCCCAGCATCCAGGGGAACTCTCCACCAGGCCCCACTCATGTTCAACTCATGTCCCCCTGAACCCCAAGCCCCCTGCATCCAGGGGTACCCTCCACCAGGCCCCCACTCCTGTCTCCCGGCACCCCCAACCCCTGCATCCAGGGGTACCCTCCACCAGGCCCCCACTCATGTCCAACTCATGTCCCCCTGCACCACCACCCCCCAGCATCCAGGGGCACCCTCCACCAGGCCCCACTCATGTCCAACTCATGTCCCCATGCACCCCCACCCCCCTGCATCCAGGGGCACCCTCCACCAGGCCCCCACTCCTGTCTCCCTGCACCCTCACCCCCTGCATCCAGGGGCACACTCCACCAGGCCCCCACTCATGTATCCCTGCCCCCCACCCCCCTGCATCCAGGGGCACCCTCCACCAGGCCCCCACTCATGTCAAACTCATGTCCCCCTGTACCCCCACCCCCCAGCATCCAGGGGCACCCTTTACCAGGCCCCCACTCATGTCCAACTCATGTCCCCCTGCACCCCCACACCCCTGCATCCAGGGGCACCCTCCACCAGGCCCCCACTCCTGTCTCCCTGCACCCCTACCCACCTGCATCCAGGGGCACCCTCCACCAGGCACCCAATCATGTCCAACTCATGTCCCCCTGCACCCCCACCCCGCAGCATCCAGGGGAACTCTCCACCAGGCCCCACTCATGTCCAACTCATGTCCCCCTGCACCCCCACCCCCCTGCATCCAGGGGCACCCTCCACCAGGCCCCCACTCCTGTCTCCCGGCACCCCCAACCCCTGCATACAGGGGCACCCTCCACCAGGCCCCCACTCATGTCCAACTCATGTCCCCCTGCACCACCACCCCCCAGCATCCATGGGCACCCTCCACCAGGCCCCACTCATGTCCAACTCATGTCCCCCTGCACCCCCACCCCCCTGCATCCAGGGGCACCCTCCACCAGGCCCCATTCATGTCCAACTCATGTCCCCCTGCACCCCCACCCCCCTGCATCCAGGGGCACCCTCTGCCAGGCCCCCACTCCTGTCTCCCTGCACCCCCACCCCCCTGCATCCAGGGGCACCCTCCACCAGGCCCCCACTCATGCCTCCCTGCACCCCCACCCCCTGCATCCAGTGGCACCCTCCACCCGGCCCCACTCCTGTCTCCCTGCACTCCCACGCCCCTGCATCCAGGTGCACCCTCCACCAGGCCCCACACATGTCTAACTCATGTCCCCCTGCACCCCCATCCCCCTGCATCCAGGGGCACCCTCCACCAGGCACCGACTCCTGTCTCCCTGCACCCCCACCCCCTGCATCCAGGGGCACCCTCCACCAGGCCCCCACTCATGTCTCCCTGCACCCCCACCCCCCTGCATCCAGGGGCACCCTCCACCAGGCCCCCACTCATGTATCCCTGCACCCCCACCCCCCTGCATCCAGGGGCACCCTCCAGCAGGCCCCCACTCCTGTCTCCCTGCACCCCCACCCCCCTGCATCTGGAGGCACCCTCCACCAGGCCCCCACACATGTCTCCCTACACCCCCACCCCCCTGCATCCAGGGGCACCCTCCACCAGGCCCCCACTCATGTCTCCCTGCACCCCCACCCCCTGCATCTAGGGGCACCCTCCACCAGGCCCCCACTCATGTCCAACTCATGTCCACCTGCACCCCACCCCCCAGCATCCAGGGGCACCCTCCACCAGGCCCCCACTCATTTCCAACTCATGTCCCTCTGCACCTCCACCCACCTACATCCAGGGGCACCCTCCACCAGGCCCCCACTTATGTCTCCCTGCACCCCCACCACCCTGCATCCAGTGGCACCCTCCACCAGGCCCCACTCATGTCCAACTCATGTCCCCCTGCACCCCCACCCTTTCATCCAGGGGCACCCTCCACCAGGCCCCCACTCCTGTCTCCCTGCACCCCCACACCCCTGCATCCAGGGGCACCCTCCACCAGGCCCCCACTCCTGTCTCCCTGTACCCCCACCCCCCAGCATCCAGGGGCACCCTCTACCAGGCCCCCACTCATGTCCAACTCATGTCCCCCTGCACCCCCACACCCCTGCATCCAGGGGCACCCTCCACCAGGCCCCCACTCCTGTCTCCCTGCACCCCTACCCACCTGCATCCAGGGGCACCCTCCACCAGGCCCCCAATCATGTCCAACTCATGTCCCCCTGCACCCCCACCCCCAGCATCCAGGGGAACTCTCCACCAGGCCCCACTCATGTCCAACACATGTCCCCCTGCACCCCCACCCCCCTGCATCCAGGGGCACCCTCCACCAGGCCCCCACTCCTGTCTCCCGGCACCCCCAACCCCTGCATCCAGGGGTACCCTCCACCAGGCCCCCACTCATGTCCAACTCATGTCCCCCTGCACCACCACCCCCCAGCATCCAGGGGCACCCTCCACCAGCTCCACTCATGTCCAACTCATGTCCCCCTGCACCCCCACCCCCCTGCATCCAAGTGCACCCTCCACCAGGCCCCCACTCATGTCCAACTCATGTACCCCTGCCACCCACCTCCCAGCATCCAGGGGCACCCTCCACCAGGCCCCCACTCCTGTTTCCCTGCACCCCCACCCCCCTGCATCCAGGGGCACCCTCCACCAGGCCCCCACTCATGTCCAACTCATGTCCCCATGCACCCTCACCCCACAGCATCCAGGGGCACCCTCCACCAGGCCCCACTCATGTCCAACTCATGTCCTCCTGCACCCCCACCCCCCTGCATCCAGGGGCACCCTCCACCAGGCCCCCACTCCTGTCTCCCTGCACCCTCACCCCCTGCATCCAGGGGCACACTCCACCAGGCCCCCACTCATGTATCCCTGCCCCCCCACCTCCCTGCATCCATGGGCACCCTCCACCAGCCCCCCACTCATGTCCAACTCATGTCCCCCTGTACCCCCACCCCCCAGCATCCAGGGGCACCCTCTACCAGGCCCCCACTCATGTCCAACTCATGTCCCCCTGCACCTTCACACCCCTGCATCCAGGGGCACCCTCCACCAGGCCCCCACTCCTGTCTCCCTGCACCCCTACCCACCTGCATCCAGGGGCACCCTCCACCAGCCCCCCACTCATGTCCAACTCATGTCCCCCTGCACCCCCACCCCCCAGCATCCAGGGGAACTCTCCACCAGGCCCCACTCATGTCCAACTCATGTCACCCTGCACCCGTACCCCCCTGCATCCAGGGGCACCCTCCACCAGGCCCCCACTCCTGTCTCCCGGCACCCCCAACCCCTGCATCCAGGGGCACCCTCCACCAGGCCCCCACTCATGACCAACTCATGTCCCCCTGCACCACCACCCCCCAGCATCCATGGGCACCCTCCACCAGGCCCCACTCATGTCCAACTCATGTCCCACTGCACCCCCACCCCCCTGCATCCAGGGGCACCCTCCACCAGGCCCCATTCATGTCCAACTCATGTCCCCCTGCACCCCCACCCCCCTGCATCCAGGGGCACCCTCCACCAGGCCCCCACTCCTGTCTCCCTGCACCCCCACCCCCCTGCATCCTGGGGCACACTCCACCAGGCCCCCACTCATGTATCCCTGCCCCCCCACCCCCTGCATCCAGGGGCATCCTCCACCAGGCCCCCACTCATGTCCAGCTCATGTCCCCCTGTACCGCCACCCCCCAGCATCCAGGGGCACCCTCTACCAGGGCCCCACTCATGTCCAACTCATGTCCCCCTGCACCCCCACACCCCTGCATCCAGGGGCACCCTCCACCAGGCTCCCACTCCTGTCTCCCTGCACCCCCACCACCTTGCATCCAGGGGCACCCTCCACCAGGCCCCCACTCATGTCTCCCTGCACCCCCACCCCCTGCATCTAGGGGCACCCTCCACCAGGCCCCCACTCATGTCCAACTCATGTCCCCCTGCACCCCACCCCCCAGCATCCAGGGGCACCCTCCACCAGGCCCCCACTCATTTCCAACTCATGTCCCTCTGCACCTCCAACCACCTGCATCCAGGGGCACCCTCCACCAGGCCCCCACTTATGTCTCCCTGCAACCCCACCACCCTGCATCCAGTGGCACCCTCCACCAGGCCCCACTCATGTCCAACTCATGTCCCCCTGCACCCCACCCTTTCATCCAGGGGCACCCTCCACCAGGCCCCCACTCCTGTCTCCCTGCACCCCCACCCCCCTGCATCCAGGGGCACCCTCCACCAGGCCCCCACTCCTGTCTCCCTGTGCCCCCACCCCCCAGCATCCAGGGGCACCCTCTACCAGGCCCCCACTCATGTCCAACTCATGTCCCCGTGCACCCCCACACCCCTGCATCCAGGGGCACCCTCCACCAGGCCCCCACTCCTGTCTCCCTGCACCCCTACCCACCTGCATTCAGGGGCACCCTCCACCAGGCCTCCAATCATGTCCAACTCATGTCCCCTTGCACCCCCACCCCCAGCATCCAGGGGAACTCTCCACCAGGCCCCACTCATGTTCAACTCATGTCCCCCTGCACCCCAACCCCCCTGCATCCAGGGGCACCCTCCACCAGGCCCCCACTCCTGTCTCCCGGCACCCCCAACCCCTGCATCCAGGGGTACCCTCCACCAGGCCCCCACTCATGTCCAACTCATGTCCCCCTGCACCACCACCCCCCAGCATCCAGGGGCACCCTCCACCAGGCCCCACTCATGTCCAACTCATGTCCCCATGCACCCCCACCCCCCTGCATCCAGGGGCACCCTCCACCAGGCCCCCACTCCTGTCTCCCTGCACCCTCACCCCCTGCATCCAGGGGCACACTCCACCAGGCCCCCACTCATGTATCCCTGCCCCCCACCCCCCTGCATCCAGGGGCACCCTCCACCAGGCCCCCACTCATGTCAAACTCATGTCCCCCTGTACCCCCACCCCCCAGCATCCAGGGGCACCCTTTACCAGGCCCCCACTCATGTCCAACTCATGTCCCCCTGCACCCCCACACCCCTGCATCCAGGGGCACCCTCCACCAGGCCCCCACTCCTGTCTCCCTGCACCCCTACCCACCTGCATCCAGGGGCACCCTCCACCAGGCACCCAATCATGTCCAACTCATGTCCCCCTGCACCCCCACCCCCCAGCATCCAGGGGAACTCTCCACCAGGCCCCACTCATGTCCAACTCATGTCCCCCTGCACCCCCACCCCCCTGCATCCAGGGGCACCCTCCACCAGGCCCCCACTCCTGTCTCCCGGCACCCCCAACCCCTGCATACAGGGGCACCCTCCACCAGGCCCCCACTCATGTCCAACTCATGTCCCCCTGCACCACCACCCCCCAGCATCCATGGGCACCCTCCACCAGGCCCCACTCATGTCCAACTCATGTCCCCCTGCACCCCCACCCCCCTGCATCCAGGGGCACCCTCCACCAGGCCCCATTCATGTCCAACTCATGTCCCCCTGCACCCCCACCCCCCTGCATACAGGGGCACCCTCTGCCAGGCCCCCACTCCTGTCTCCCTGCACCCCCACCCCCCTGCATCCAGGGGCACCCTCCACCAGGCCCCCACTCATGCCTCCCTGCACCCCCACCCCCTGCATCCAGTGGCACCCTCCACCCGGCCCCACTCCTGTCTCCCTGCACTCCCACGCCCCTGCATCCAGGTGCACCCTCCACCAGGCCCCACACATGTCTAACTCATGTCCCCCTGCACCCCCATCCCCCTGCATCCAGGGGCACCCTCCACCAGGCACCGACTCCTGTCTCCCTGCACCCCCACCCCCTGCATCCAGGGGCACCCTCCACCAGGCCCCCACTCATGTCTCCCTGCACCCCCACCCCCCTGCATCCAGGGGCACCCTCCACCAGGCCCCCACTCATGTATCCCTGCACCCCCACCCCCCTGCATCCAGGGGCACCCTCCAGCAGGCCCCCACTCCTGTCTCCCTGCACCCCCACCCCCTGCATCCGGAGGCACCCTCCACCAGGCCCCCACTCATGTCTCCCTGCACCCCCACCCCCCTGCATCCAGGGGCACCCTCCACCAGGCCCCCACTCATGAATCCCTGCATCCCCACCCCCCTGCATCCAGGGGCACCCTCCACCAGGCCCCCACTCCTGTCTCCCTGCACCCCTACCCCCCTGCATCCAGAGGCACCCTCCACCAGGGCCCCACTCATGTCTCCCTACACGCACACCCCCCTGCATCCAGGGGCACCTTCCACCAGGCCCCCACTCATGTCCAACTCATGTCCCTCTGCACCTCCACCACCCTGTATCCAGGGGCACCCTCCACCAGGTCCCCCACTTATGCCTCCCTGCTCCCCCACCCCCCTGCATCCAGTGGCACCCTCCACCAGGCCCCACTCATGTCCAACTCATGTCCCCCTGCACCCCCACCCTTTCATCCAGGGGCACCCTCCACCAGGCCCCCACTCCTGTCTCCCTGCACCCCCACCCCCCTGCATCCAGGGGCACCCTCCACCAGGCCCCACTCATGTCCAACTCATGTCCCCCTGCACCCTCACCCCACTGCATCCAGAGGCACTCTCCAACAGGCCCCCAATCCTGTCTCCCTGCACCCCTACCCCCTGCATCCAGGGGTACCCTCCACCAGGCCCCCACTCATGTCTCCCTGCACCCCCACCCCCCTGCATCCAGGGGCACCCTCCACCAGGCCCCCACTCATGTCTCCCTGCACCCCCAACCCCCTGCATCTAGTGGCACCCTCCACCAAGCCCCCACTCATGTCCAACTCATGTCCCCCTGCACCCCACCCCCCCAGCATCCAGGGGCACCCTCCACCAGGCCCCCACTCATGTCCAACTCATGTCCACCTGCACCCACACCCCCCTGCATCCAGGGGCACCCTCCACCAGGCCCCCACTCCTGTCCCCGACACCCCCAACCCCCTGCATCCAGGGGCACCCTCCACCAGGTCCCCACTCATGTCCAACTCATGTCCCCCTGCACCCTCACCCCACTGCATCCAGAGGCACTCTCCAACAGGCCCCTACTCCTGTCTCCCTGCACCCCAACCCCCTGCATCCAGGGGCACCCTCCACCAGGCCCCCACTCATGTCTCCCTGCACCCCCACCCCCCTGCATCCAGGGGCACCCTCCACCAGGCCCCCACTCATGTCTCCCTGCACCCCCAACCCCCTGCATCTAGGGGCACCCTCCACCAGGCCCCAACTCATGTCCAACTCATGTCCCCCTGCACCCCACCCCCCCAGCATCCAGGGGCACCCTCCACCAGGCCCCCACTCATGTCCAACTCATGTCCCCCTGCACCCACACCCCCCTGCATCCAGGGGCACCCTCCACCAGGCCCACACTCCTGTCTCCCGGCACGCCCAACCCCCGGCATCCAGGGGCACCCTCCACCAGGCCCCCACTCATGTCCAACTCATGTCCCCCTGCGCCCCCACCCCCCAGCATCCAGGGGCACCCTCCACCAGGCCCTACTCATGTCCAACTCATGTCCCCCTTCACCCCCACCCCCCTGCATCCAGGGGCACCCTCCAACAGGCCCCCACTCCTGTCTCCCTGCACCCCCATCCCCCTTCATCCAGGGGCACCCTCCACAAGGCCCCACTCATGTCTAACTCATGTCCCCCTGCACCCGCACCCCCCAGCATCCAGGGGCACCCTCCACCAGGCCCCCACTCTTGTCTCCCTGCACCCCTACCCACCTTCATCCAGGGGCACCCTCCACCAGGCTCCCACTCCTGTCTCCCTGCACCCCCACCCCCCTGCATCCAGGGGCACCCTCCACCAGGCCCCCACTCATGTCTCCCTGCACCCCCACCCCCTGCATCTAGGGGCACCCTCCACCAGGCCCCCACTCATTTCCAACTCATGTCCCCCTGCACCCCCACCCCACTGCATCCACGGGCACTCTCCAACAGGCCCCCACTCCTGTCTCCCTGCACCCCTACCCCCTGCATCCCGGGGCACCCTCCACCAGGCCCCCACTCCTGTCTCCCTGCACCCCCACCCTCCTGCATCCAGGGGCACCCTCCACCAGGCCCCCACTCTTGTCTCCTTGCACCCTCACCCCCCTGCATCTAGGGACACCCTCCCCAGGCCCCACTCATGTCTAACTCATGTCCCCCTGCACCCGCACCACCCTGCATCCAGGGGCACCCTCCACCAGGCCCCCACTCCTGTCTCCCTGCACCCCCACCCCCTGCATCTAAGGGCACCCTCCACCAGGCCCCCACTCATGTCTCCCTGCACCCCACCCCCCTGCATCCAGGGGCACCCTCCACCAGGCCCCCACTCATGTATCCCTGCATCCCCACCCCCCTGCATCCAGGGGCACCCTCCACCAGGCCCCCACTCCTGTCTCCCTGCACCCCCACCCTCCTGCATCCAGGGGCACCCTCCACCAGGCCCCCACTCCTGTCTCCTTGCACCCTCACCCCCCTACATCTAGGGACACCCTCCCCAGGCCCCACTCATGTCTAACTCATGTCCCCCTGCACCCGCACCACCCTGCATCCAGGGGCACCCTCCACCAGGCCTCCACTCATTTCCAACTCATGTCCCCCTGCACCCCCACCCTCCTGCATCCAGGGGCACCCTCCACCAGGCCCCCACTCCTGTCTCCTTGCACCCTCACCCCCCTGCATCTAGGGACACCCTCCCCAGGACCCACTCATGTCTAACTCATGTCCCCCTGCACCCGCACCACCCTGCATCCAGGGGCACCCTCCACCAGGCCCCCACTCCTGTCTCCCTGCACCCCCACCCCCTGCATCCAAGGGCACCCTCCACCAGGCTGGCACTCATGTCTCCCTGCACCCCCACCCCCCTGCATCCAGGGGCACCCTCCACCAGGCCCCCACTCATGTATCCCTGCATCCCCACCCCCCTGCATCCAGGGGCACCCTCCACCAGGCCCCCACTCCTGTCTCCCTGCACCCCCACCCTCCTGCATCCAGGGGCACCCTCCACCAGGCCCCCACTCCTGTCTCCTTGCACCCTCACCCCCCTGCATCTAGGGACACCCTCCCCAGGCCCCACTCATGTCTAACTCATGTCCCCCTGCACCCGCACCACCCTGCATCCAGGGGCACCCTCCACCAGGCCCCCACTCCTGTCTCCCTGCACCCCCACCCCCTGCATCCAAGGGCACCCTCCACCAGGCCCCCACTCATGTCTCCCTGCACCCCCACCCCCCTGCATCCAGGGGCACCCTCCACCAGGCCCCCACTCATGTATCCCTGCATCCCTACCCCCCTGCATCCAGAGGCACCCTCCACCAGGCCCCCACTCATGTCTCCCTACACCCACACCCCCCTGCATCCAGGGGCACCTTCCACCAGGCCCCCACTCATGTCCAACTCATGTCCCCCTGCACCCTCACCCCACTGCATCCAGAGGCACTCTCCAACAGGCCCCCACTCCTGTCTCCCTGCACCCCTACCCCCTGCATCCAGGGGCACCCTCCACCAGGTCCCCCACTTATGTCTCCCTGCTCCCCCACCCCCCTGCATCCAGGGGCACCCTCCACCAGGCCCCCACTCCTGTCTCCTTGCACCCTCACCCCCTGCATCTAGGGACACCCTCCCCAGGCCCCACTCATGTCTAACTCATGTCCCCCTGCACCCCCACCCCCCTGCATCCAGGGGCACCCTCCACCAGGCCCCCACTCCTGTCTCCCTGCACCCCCACCCCCTGCATCCAAGGGCACCCTCCACCAGGCCCCCACTCATGTCTCCCTGCACCCCCACCCCCCTGCATCCAGGGGCACCCTCCACCAGGCCCCACTCATGTATCCCTGCATCCCCAACCCCCTGCATCCAGGGGCACCCTCCACCAGGCCCCCACTCCTGTCTCCCTGCACCCCTAGCCCCCTGCATCCAGAGGCACCCTCCACCAGGCCCCCACTCATGTCTCCCTACACCCACACCCCCTGCATCCAGGGGCACCTTCCACCAGGCCCCCACTCATGTCCAACTCATGTCCCTCTGCACCTCCACCACCCTGCATCCAGGGGCACCCTCCACCAGGTCCCCCACTTATGTCTCCCTTCTCCCCCACCCCCCTGCATCCAGTGGCACCCTCCACCAGGCCCCACTCATGTCCAACTCATGTCCCCCTGCACCCCCACCCTTTCATCCAGGGGCACCCTCCACCAGGCCCCCACTCCTGTCTCCCTGCACCCCCACCCCCCTGCATCCAGGGGCACCCTCCACCAGGCCCCACTCATGTCCAACTCATGTCCCCCTGGGCCCCCACTCCTGTCTCCCAGCACCCCTACCCCCTGCATACAGGGGCACCCTCCACCAGGCCCTCACTCATGTCTCCCTGCACCCCCACCCCCCTGCATCCAGGGGCACCCTCCACCAGGCCCCCACTCATGTCTCCCTGCACCCCCAACCCCCTGCATCTATGGGCACCCTCCACCAGGCCCCCACTCATGTCCAACTCATGTCCCCCTGCACCCCACCCCCCCAGCATCCAGGGGCACCCTCCACCAGGCCCCCACTCATGTCCAACTCATGTCTCCCTGCACCCACACCCCCCTGCATCCAGGGGCACCCTCCACCAGGCCCCCACTCCTGTCTCCCGGCACCCCCAACCCCATGCATCCAGGGGCACCCTCCACCAGGCCCCCACTCATGTCCAACTCATGTCCCCCTGCACCCCCACCCCCCAGCATCCAGGGGCACCCTCCACCAGGCCCTACTCATGTCCAACTCATGTCCCCCTTCACCCCCACCCCCCTGCATCCAGGGGCACCCTCCAACAGGCCCCCACTCCTATCTCCCTGCACCCCCATCCCCCTTCATCCAGGGGCACCCTCCACAAGGCCCCACTCATGTCTAACTCATTACCCCCTGCACCCTCACCCCCCTGCATCCATGGGCACCCTCCACCAGGCCCCACTCATGTCCAACTCATGTCCCCCTGCACCCCCACCCCCCTGCATCCAGGGGCACCCTCCAACAGGCCCCCACTCTTGTCTCCCTGCACCCCCACCCCCCTGCATCCAGGAGCACCCTCCACCAGGCCCCCACTCCTGTCTCCATGCACCCCCACCCCCTGCATCCAGTGGCACCCTCCACCAGGCCCCCACTCATGTATCCCTGCACCCCCACCCCCCTGCATCCAGGCCCACCCTCCACCAGGCTCCCACTTCTGTATCCCTGCACCCCCAACCCCCTGCATCCAGGGGCACCCTCCACCAGGCCCCCACTCATGTATCCCTGCACCCCCACCCCCTGAATCCAGGGGCATCCTCCAGCAGTCCCCCACTCATGTCCAACTCATATCCCCCTGTACCCCCACCCCCAAGCATCCAGGGGCACCCTCCACCATGCCCCAACTCCTGTCCCCCTGCACCTCCACCCCCCAGCATCCAGGGGCACCCTCCACAAGGCCCCACTCATGTCCAACTCATGTCCCCCTGCACCCCCATCCCCCTGCATCCAGGGGCACCCTCCACAAGGCCCCCATTCCTCTCTCCCTGCACCCCCACCCCCCTGCATCCAGTTGCACCCTCCACCAGGCCCCAACTCCTGTCCCCCTGCACCCCCACCCCCTGCATCCAGGGGCACCCTCCACCATGCCCCACTCATGTCCAACTCATGTTCTTCTGCACCCCCACCCCCCTGCATCCAGGGGCACCCTCCACCAGGCCCCCACTTCTGTCTCCCTGCACCCCCACCCCCCTGCATCCAGTGGCACCCTCCACCAGGCCCCCACTCATGTCTCCCTGCACCCCAACCCCCCTGCATCCAGGGGCACCCTCCACCAGGCCCCACTCATGTCCAACTCATGTCCCCCTGCACCCCCACCCCCTGCATCCAGGGGCACCCTCCAACAGGCCCCCACTCCTGTCTCCCTGCACCCCCACCCCCCTGCATCCAGTGGCACCCTCCACCAGGCCCCCACTCATGTATCCCTGCACCCCCACCCCCCTACATCCAGGGGCACCCTCCACCAGCCCCCACTCCTGTCTCCCGGCACCCCCACCCCCCTGAATCCAGGGGCACCCTCCACCATGCCCCCACTCATGTCTCCCTGCACCCCCACCCCCCTGCTTTCAGGGGCACCCTCCACCAGGCCCCCACTCATGTCCAACCCATGTCCCCCTGAACCCCCACCCCCCAGCATCCAGGGGCACCCTCAACCAGGCACCCATTCATTTCCAACTCATGTCCCCCTGCACCATCACCCCACTGCATCCAGAGGCACTCTCCAACAGGCCCCCACTCCTGTCTCCCTGCACCCCTACCCCCTGCATCCAGGGGCACTCTCCACCAGGCCCCCACTCATGTCTCCCTGCACCCCCAACCCCCTGCATCTAGGGGCACCCTCCACCAGGCCCCCACTCATGTCCAACTCATGTCCCCCTGCACCCCACCCCCCCATCATCCAGGGGCACCCTCCACCAGGCCCCCACTCATGTCCAACTCATGTCCCCCTGCACCCACACCCCCCTGCATCCAGGGGCACCCTCCACCAGGCCCCCACTCCTGTTCAACTCATGTCCCCCTGCACCCCCACCCCCCTGAATCCAGGGGCACCCTCCACCAGGCCCCCACTCCTGTCTCCCTGCACCCCAACCCCCTGCATCCAGGGGCACCCTCCACCACGCCCCCACTCATGTCTCCCTGCACCCCCACCCCCCTGCATCCAGGGGCACCCTCCACCAGGCCCCACTCATGTCCAACTCATGTCCCCCTGGGCCCCCACTCCTGTCTCCCAGCACCCCTACCCCCTGCATACAGGGGCACCCTCCACCAGGCCCTCACTCATGTCTCCCTGCACCCCCACCCCCCTGCATCCAGGGGCACCCTCCACCAGGCCCCCACTCATGTCTCCCTGCACCCCCAACCCCCTGCATCTAGGGGCACCCTCCACCAGGCCCCCACTCATGTCCAACTCATGTCCCCCTGCACCCCACCCCCCCCAGCATCCAGGGGCACCCTCCACCAGGCCCCCACTCATGTCCAACTCATGTCTCCCTGCACCCACACCCCCCTGCATCCAGGGGCACCCTCCACCAGGCCCCCACTCCTGTCTCCCGGCACCCCCAACCCCATGCATCCAGGGGCACCCTCCACCAGGCCCCCACTCATGTCCAACTCATGTCCCCCTGCACCCCCACCCCCCAGCATCCAGGGGCACCCTCCACCAGGCCCTACTCATGTCCAACTCATGTCCCCCTTCACCCCCACCCCCCTGCATCCAGGGGCACCCTCCAACAGGCCCCCACTCCTATCTCCCTGCACCCCCATCCCCCTTCATCCAGGGGCACCCTCCACAAGGCCCCACTCATGTCTAACTCATGTCCCCCTGCACCCGCGCCCCCCTGCATCCAGGGGCACCCTCTACCAGGCCCCCACTCCTGTCTCCCTGCACCCCCACCCCCCTCCATCCAGGGGCACCCTCCACCAGGCCCCCACTCATGTCTCCCTGCACCCTCACCCCCCTGCATCCATGGGCACCCTCCACCAGGCCCCACTCATGTCCAACTCATGTCCCCCTGCACCCCCACCCCCCTGCATCCAGGGGCACCCTCCAACAGGCCCCCACTCTTGTCTCCCTGCACCCCCACCCCCCTGCATCCAGGAGCACCCTCCACCAGGCCCCCACTCCTGTCTCCCTGCACCCCCACCCCCTGCATCCAGTGGCACCCTCCACCAGGCCCCCACTCATGTATCCCTGCACCCCCACCCCCCTGCATCCAGGCCCACCCTCCACCAGGCTCCCACTTCTGTATCCCTGCACCCCCAACCCCCTGCATCCAGGGGCACCCTCCACCAGGCCCCCACTCATGTATCCCTGCACCCCCACCCCCCTGAATCCAGTGGCATCCTCCAGCAGTCCCCCACTCATGTCCAACTCATATCCCCCTGTACCCCCACCCCCAAGCATCCAGGGGCACCCTCCACCATGCCCCAACTCCTGTCCCCCTGCACCTCCACCCCCCAGCATCCAGGGGCACCCTCCACAAGGCCCCACTCATGTCCAACTCATGTCCCCCTGCACCCCCATCCCCCTGCATCCAGGGGCACCCTCCACAAGGCCCCCATTCCTCTCTCCCTGCACCCCCACCCCCCTGCATCCAGTTGCACCCTCCACCAGGCCCCAACTCCTGTCCCCCTGCACCCCCACCCCCTGCATCCAGGGGCACCCTCCACCATGCCCCACTCATGTCCAACTCATGTTCTTCTGCACCCCCACCCCCCTGCATCCAGGGGCACCCTCCACCAGGCCCCCACTTCTGTCTCCCTGCACCCCCACCCCCCTGCATCCAGTGGCACCCTCCACCAGGCCCCCACTCATGTCTCCCTGCACCCCAACCCCCCTGCATCCAGGGGCACCCTCCACCAGGCCCCACTCATGTCCAACTCATGTCCCCCTGCACCCCCACCCCCTGCATCCAGGGGCACCCTCCAACAGGCCCCCACTCCTGTCTCCCGGCACCCCCACCCCCCTGCATCCAGGGGCACCCTCCACCAAGCCCCCACTCCTGTCTCCCTGCACCCCCACCCCCCTGCATCTAGTGGCACCCTCCACCAGGCCCCCACTCATGTATCCCTGCACCCCCACCCCCCTGAATACAGGGGCACCCTCCACCATGCCCCCACTCATGTCTCCCTGCACCCCCACCCCCCTGCATTCAGGGGCACCCTCCACCAGGCCCCCACTCATGTCCAACCCATGTCCCCCTGAACCCCCACCCCCCAGCATCCAGGGGCACCCTCAACCAGGCACCCATTCATGTCCAACTCATGTCCCCCTGCACCATCACCCCACTGCATCCAGAGGCACTCTCCAACAGGCCCCCACTCCTGTCTCCCTGCACCCCTACCCCCTGCATCCAGGGGCACTCTCCACCAGGCCCCCACTCATGTCTCCCTGCACCCCCAACCCCCTGCATCTAGGGGCACCCTCCACCAGGCCCCCACTCATGTCCAACTCATGTCCCCCTGCACCCCACCCCCCCATCATCCAGGGGCACCCTCCACCAGGCCCCCACTCATGTCCAACTCATGTCCCCCTGCACCCACACCCCCCTGCATCCAGGGGCACCCTCCACCAGGCCCCCACTCCTGTTCAACTCATGTCCCCCTGCACCCCCACCCCCCTGAATCCAGGGGCACCCTCCACCAGGCCCCCACTCCTGTCTCCCTGCACCCCAACCCCCTGCATCCAGGGGCACCCTCCACCACGCCCCCACTCATGTCCAACTCATGTCCCCCTGCACCCCCACTCCCCAGCATCCAGGGGCACCCTCCACCAGGCCCCCACTCCTGTCTCCCTGCACCCCTACCCCCTGCATCCAGGGGCACTCTCCACCAGGCCCCCACTCATGTCTCCCTGCACCCCCAACCCCCTGAATCCAGGGGCACCCTCCACCAGGCCCCCACTCCTGTCTCCCTGCACCCCAACCCCCCTGAATCCAGGGGCACCCTCCACCAGGCCCCCACTCCTGTCTCCCTGCACCCCAACCCCCTGCATCCAGGGGCACCCTCCACCACGCCCCCACTCATGTCCAACTCATGTCCCCCTGCACCCCCACTCCCCAGCATCCAGGGGCACTCTCCAACAGGCCCCCACTCCTGTCTCCCTGCACCCCTACCCCCTGCATCCAGGGGCACTCTCCACCAGGCCCCCACTCATGTCTCCCTGCACCCCCAACCCCCTGCATCTAGGGGCACCCTCCACCAGGCCCCCACTCATGTCCAACTCATGTCCCCCTGCACCCCACCCCCCCATCATCCAGGGGCACCCTCCACCAGGCCCCCACTCCTGTCTCCCTGCACCCCAACCCCCTGCATCCAGGGGCACCCTCCACCACGCCCCCACTCATGTCCAACTCATGTCCCCCTGCACCCCCACTCCCCAGCATCCAGGGGCACTCTCCAACAGGCCCCCACTCCTGTCTCCCTGCACCCCTACCCCCTGCATCCAGGGGCACTCTCCACCAGGCCCCCACTCATGTCTCCCTGCACCCCCAACCCCCTGCATCTAGGGGCACCCTCCACCAGGCCCCCACTCATGTCCAACTCATGTCCCCCTGCACCCCACCCCCCCATCATCCAGGGGCACCCTCCACCAGGCCCCCACTCATGTCCAACTCATGTCCCCCTGCACCCACACCCCCCTGCATCCAGGGGCACCCTCCACCAGGCCCCCACTCCTGTTCAACTCATGTCCCCCTGCACCCCCACCCCCCTGAATCCAGGGGCACCCTCCACCAGGCCCCCACTCCTGTCTCCCTGCACCCCAACCCCCTGCATCCAGGGGCACCCTCCACCACGCCCCCACTCATGTCCAACTCATGTCCCCCTGCACCCCCACTCCCCAGCATCCAGGGGCACCCTCCACCAGGCCCCCACTCCTGTCTCCCTGCACCCCCAGCCCCTGCATCCAGGGGCACCCTCCACCAGGCCCTACTCATGTCCAACTCATGTCCCCCTGCACCCCCACACCCTTGCATCCAGGGGCACCCTCCACCAGGCCCCCACTCCTGTCTCCCTGCACCCCCACCCCCCTGCATCCAGGGCCACTCTCCACCAGGCTCCCACTTCTGTATCCCTGCACCCCCAGCCCCCTGCATCCAGGGGCACCCTCCACCAGGCCCCCACTCATGTATCCCTGCACCCCCACCCCCCTGAATCCAGGGGCATCCTCCAGAAGTCCCCCACTCATGTCCAACTCATGTCCCCCTGCACCCCCTCCGCCCTGCATCCAGGGGCACCCTCCACCAGGCCCCCACTCCTGTCTCCCTGCACCCCCACCCCCTGCATCCAGTGGCACCCTCCACCAGGCCCCAACTCCTGTCCCCCTGCACCCCCACCCCCTGCATCTAGGGTCACCCTCCACCATGCCCCACTCATGTCCAGCTCATGTTCTTCTGCACCCCCACCCCCCTGCATCCAGTGGTACCCTCCACCAAGCCCCCACTCATGTCTCCCTGCACCCCAACCCCCCTGTCCAGGGGCACCCTCCACCAGACCCCACTCATGTCCAACTCATGTCCCCCTGCACCCCCACCCCCTGCATCCAGGGGCACCCTCCACCAGGCCCCCACTCATGTCTCCCTGCACCCCGACCACCTGCATCTAGGGGCACCCTCCACCAGGCCCAACTCATGTCCACCTCATGTCCCCCTGCACCCCCACCCCCCTGCATCCACGGACACCCTCCACCAGGCCCCCACTCCTGTCTCCCTGCACCCCGACCCCCTGCAACCAGGGGCACCCTCCACCAGGCCCCCACTCATGCCCAACTCATGTCCCCCTGCACCCCCACCCCCCAGCAACCAGGGGCACCCTCCACCAGGCCCCCACTCCTGTATCCCTGCACCCCCACCCCCCTGCATCCAGGGGCACCCTCCACCAGTCCCCCACTCATGTCCAACTCATGTCCGCCTGCACCCCCACCCCTCACCATCCAGGGGCACTCTCCACCAGGCCCCCACTCATGTCTCCCTGCACCCTGACTGCACTTCTTGGCTACCGGATCATTTCAGCTGACAAGTGCCATAGTGGGGGGGGTGTCACAGGCCACGCAGTCACGGTGCCTACACCAGGTGTTGGCCATCATCACTGCACGCCCATCAGTCCGCAGGCACATATACCTGCCCAGAACACCTGCAGAAAGGCAGGCTGTCAGCCAGGATTTCTACAGGGTGGCACAATTCCACAAAGTGCTAGGTGCCATTGATTGCACCCTTGTGGCTCTACGTCCCCCCAGGGCATCTGAGCACATCTATAGAAACCACAAGCACTGGCATTCCATCAACGTCCAGGTAGTATGTGATGCCAAGGGAATCATCACCTCAGTATATGCCAACTATCCAGGATCCACCCATGACAGCTTCATTTACAGGATGTCAACCCTATACCGGGACATGGAAGCTGGGCGGGATGGTAATGCATGGCTGCTTGGTGAGTATGAATGCCACAGCACACGCATGCATGACAGATACAGAGTAATGTCACTACCCCACTAATGATCCCCATCACTACCTCCCCAGGGGACAGTGCCTACCCTCTGAGCACCCACATGATGACGCCAATTCAGAACTTCATCACGCCTCCTGAGGTAAGACACAACACAGCCCTTATTGGAGCCAGGGGCATAGTGGAGCGCACATTCGGAGTGCTCAAGTCATGCTTTAGCTCCCTTGACCGTTCTGGCGGGCAGCTGTTATACGCTCCCCCAGTGGTGTGCAGGATCATAGTGGCAGCATGTGTCCTGCACAATGTTGCAACACGCCGGGGCCTGGCTGTGGACATGGTGGTGCCCCCACATCTCCAACCACATGCATTCCCGCTGCGCATGGGAGGGGAAAGGGCATGGGGTGAGGCAGCCCGTACGCAGCTGGTGGCTAATTACTTCACATAGAAATCACACCCCTGTGGAGTGCACACAGCCCTGGCACATACTATCTGACAATCAATGATGACTCAATCTGACAATTCTGATGAATTAAGGGACAGTCAACTGTCAGAACCATAGCAGTCTGAGATTTTTCACCTGGAAGTGTCACAATGTGTGCATCCCTACCTACACAAACACCACCAATGCAGTGTCATCAAAAGACACACATCTATGCTGCAAAAATGAAAAGCCACTTGCAAAATACAACATGAGAACAGTGCCATGTCACCCAACCCCTCCCTGGCACCGCTACACAACACACCATGGCATGTCATGCTATGTGAGAGCAAACAAATTAATCCCCACAACATGACACAATGTCACGCCGCGCGCTCGCTCGCGGGCGCCGGCGCCACTTACCTGGGTCCCTGGTCCACGGCCACAGCGGTCTCCTCCTTCATGGAGGCTGTACCCGCGGTGGCGACTCTCTTCACGCCGACCCACGGTTCGGATGGGCGCCATGGACGCCACCATCTTGCGAGGATCTGCGCATGCGCGGATCGTCAGTATTCGACGTCCCGCGCATGCGCAGCATCGGAACATGCGTTCCAAGCCTCGTTTTGACCCCGGACCATAAATAGGCACCGCATACACAGGGACAGCGCGTCTCAACGCGGTTGTTACTGTGTATGCGCTGCTGGAGCCCTGGTGCTCGGTTTTCAGTCCTCCAGTTTCCAGGTCTACCTTTTCCTGCTCAGTCCTGCCTCTTCTCTTACTTCTTCTTGCTTCCTGGTCCTCCTACCCTTTCTTCCCTTATTTCGTTACTAGCCAGTCCCTGGTTCAGGGTGGAGGAGGTTTGTCTGGGTTCCTAGTTGTAGGGGGGACCCCCTGTCAGTACTGCTTCTTCTTGCAGTTTGCTTTCCTTTGCCTGTCTTGTGCCCTGCCGGTACCTGTGCCTTACTGCCTTGGAAGTTCCTGAGTTCCTCCCCGTTTTCATCGGTGATTTCATCAAGCCTTCTCAGCCAGTGGAAACACTGTCCCGACGTCACGCTAATTCTGAGAAGTGCCATCCGTGGCGTTGGGAGTTGGTTCAGTGCCGTCCAGTCATATACCGTCAGGAAGGGATTGGGCTAATTTCTCGCGTTACTCTTTCATCGGCTATCAAGACTTCGACAGACTGGCAACCTCAACTCCACGGTCTACAGGAAAAAGAGGTAAACCACGATCCCGTGAAGATTCGTTTAACAGATTGAGACGCCTTAACCCCAGTTCCGACATGGACGACATACAGGAACTACGTGAAGAAATGCGTGCCATGCGTCTTGAAATGACCACTCTCCGCCAGGAGAACAACACCCTCAGACAGGCATTGGATCGGTGTTTGGCTAGTCCCGCACAACCTGTCACACCGCCAGAGAACTCCATGGCTTACACTACTCCGATGAAGTATGATGGTGATCCGCGTCGAGTGGCTGAGTTCTGTACTCATTGTCGGATCCATTTCCAGTTCAGGTCGACTCATTTTGCTCAAGACAAGGCCAAGATCGGGTACATCCTTGGCAATCTGACCGGCAATGCACTCGCCTGGGCCGCACCTCTAGTCTCTACTAACAGTCCTCTGTTGGGTGATTTCACTGCCTTTGAGAAAGCCTTTTTGGACGTCTTTAAACCACCCAATTTGGCAGCCATGGCTCAGAATCAATTAATGGAGATCAAGCAAGGGTCAGGTGACATAATCCACTACATCAGTCGGTTTCGACAATTAGCAACTGATTCACAATGGCCTGAAATTACTCAAAAAACCTTGTTTCGTCGGGGATTACGAGAGGAGTACAAGGATGAACTACTGCACATTCCGGAGCCAGAAACATTGCCTGCTTTGGTGGAACAAGTCTTACGCATTGACCACAGGTTGACCGAACGACGGAGTGAACGCCGCAGGTCTGACAGGTATCAACCGATTCCTCTTGCACAGAACCCCGGACCAGCTGTTTCTACTGAAGTAGGTCCAGAACCCATGCAGTTGGGTGCCGTCCGAGGTCCGTTGTCCGAGACCGAAAAGAAAAGAAGACGACAGAAGAATTTGTGCCTGTATTGCGGTGGTTCTGACCACTTTTTAGGCACCTGTCCGCTGCGCCCGCTGAAGAAACAGGAAAACTAACAGGCCCGTTGTTTGAGGCGAAGGCAGCAACGGGCCGCCCTTCTGATTCCGTCCTTCCTCCCATGAACTCAGTATCTTTGTTGATCCTGAAAATCGGTGTTGCCTGGCTTGGAAAATGTGTGCAGACCTGGGCCCTTTTGGATTGCGGAGCATCCGGCAACTACATCGATGCCTCATTCGCGATTGCCAATGGGATCCGTTTACATAACAAGGAACGACCTACAGTGGTCGAGGTGATCGATGGTTCTACTTTGTCTTCGGGTCCTGTTTGCCAACACTCTGATCCCTTGTGGCTCTCTGTAGAAGGGCATCTCGAACGTATCTCCTTGGACGTCATCAAATCCCCCTCATTTCCGGTGGTTCTGGGGTTACCATGGTTGTTGTATCACAATCCCCAGGTCGACTGGACCGCTCGCTCTTTGATGTTTACTTCGACACGTTGTCCTAGTGATTGCGTAATCCATGAAACCTTTCCTGCAGTTATGGAGTCCCTCAATCCTGCTGACGTATCTACTCGTCTATGTGCCACACAATCGGTACCTCATGAATATGCTGACTACCACAAGGCGTTCTCCAAGCCTGAAGACATACCACTACCACCTCATCGGTACTTTGATTGTTCCATTGACATTCTGCCTGGTGCGATCATTCCCCACGGCAAGATTTATTCGTTGATTCAACTCGAGAAAGGCATCCTACAGGAGTACATTACGGATTGCCTGAACAAAGGCTACATTATACCCTCCAAATCCCCTGCGGGATTCCCATTATTCTTCGTCAAGAAGAAAGAGGGCACTTTGCGCCCTTGTATCGACTATCGTCAATTAAACGAAATCACGAGGAAAGACAGGTACCCGTTACCACTCATCCGGGACATCATCGAATCTCTGAAATCAGCACAGATCTTCACCAAACTGGATCTAAGAGGGGCCTATCACTTGGTGCGGATTAGGAATGGAGATGAGTGGAAGACGGCCTTCAAAACGCCTATTGGTCACTTCGAATACAGGGTGATGCCGTTTGGACTCTGCAATGCCCCGGCAGTCTTCCAACGGTTCATGGACGATGTCTTTTCTGACCTTATTGGGATTTCTGTCTGGGTTTACCTTGACGACATATTGGTTTTTTCTGACTCTCGTACTGCACACGTAGCGCATGTTCAGGAAGTCCTCCGGAGATTAATACACAACGGCCTGTATGCCAAAATCGAAAAATGTCAATTTCATAAGGAAAGCATGGAGTTTCTGGGTTATGTGATCAGCAACACAGGAGTACAGATGGATCCCGCAAAACTGCAAGCTATACAAGAATGGAAACCACCACATGGCGTGAAGTCGCTTCAAAGGTTCTTGGGCTTTGCCAACTTTTATCGGCGTTTCATCCCACGCTTTTCTCAACTGGCCAACAGTCTAACTCGCCTGACCAGTACCAAGGTGCCGTTTATCTGGGACACGCAGGCCGAGGAGGCATTCCTGGAATTAAAGAAATCTTTCATGTCGGCTCCTGTTCTTAGACATCCAGATGATGAAAAACCATTTGTGGTTGAGACAGACGCTTCGGACTACGCAATCGGTGCGGTCTTACTACAGCAAGATGCAGTCACAGGAACAGAGCACCCGGTGGCATATTACTCAAGGAAATTGTCAGTGAGCGAGAGAAACTATGCAGTGATAGAAAAGGAACTACTGGCAATAAAAGCTGCCTTCGAGGAATGGAGACATCACTTGCTGGGTGGGAGGTACTCGGTGGTGGTTCGCACAGATCACCGCAATTTACAGTTCCTGCGCTCTTTGCAATGCAGAACTTCCCGTCATGCTCGTTGGGCCTTTTTCTTTTCACAGTTTGATTTCACTGTCACATACATTCCTTGTTCCCAGAACACGAAGGCCGATGCCTTGTCTCGTTCTTTGGAAAACAACGTTGAAGGTGTCAAGGAACCGGAACCTCTGATAGCATCCAAACATTTTCTATTGATGCTGACTCCCCGGCTCCAACAGTTTGTTGAGGCCACACGTACGGATCCCACAAGAGCACAGATACTACAACGTGCCGACATTAAGGAACGTGACGGCTTGTTGTTCTTCAAGGATCGTCTGTACGTTCCCACATTGGAACTCCAGAAAATCATTCTACAGAATTGCCATGATTCCGTCGTTTGCGGTCACCGTGGAGTCCGCACAACACAAGAACTGGTTGCACGACAGAACTGGTGGCCTGGATGGGCTGCACTAGTAAAGCAATACGTGGACTCCTGTCCTGTATGTGCCCAGACCAAGATTCCTCGCAAAAGGCCAATTGGCCTTCTGAAACCCACGCCTACGCCTCCGTACCCTTGGCATACCATCGCCACGGATTTCATCGTTGACCTGCCCTTGTCCGGTGGATTTACCTGTATAATGGTGGTGGTGGATTGTTTCACCAAGACGGCTCATTTCTTGCCCTTTCCTAAGCTGCCCACTGCATCTCAGATGGCACGATGTTTTCTACATGAGGTGTATCGCCTTCATGGTCTTCCGGAGAAGATCTTGTCAGACCGGGGGTCTCAATACATCTCTTCCTTTTGGGGCCAACTGTGTCGGCATTTGGACATTCAGCGAGCCCTGAGTTCCGGCTATCATCCGCAGACTAATGGACAGACAGAACGTACCAATCAGACCCTTGAGCAATACCTACGTTGTTATGCCAATGCTACCCAAGACAACTGGTCGGAATGGTTGGACACCGCGGAAGCAGCTTACAACAACGCTGTTCATTCCGCTACTGGACTCAGCCCCTTTTTTTGCTCTACTGGTCTTCATCCTCGCCTGCTGCCTGTTCATCCAACGTATTCCAGCACCGTTCCTTCTGCAGATGCCCTGGTGTCCCTGATCCGCGATCAACATCGTCTGGCGGCCAGTACCTTGGCAGCGGCACAAGCACATATGAAGGAGCAGGCTGACAAGAGACGGAGCCCGGAGCCTGTCCTTCATGTTGGGGACATGGTTTGGCTATCCTCCAAGAATCTACCAGTACGCAACTTACCTGTGAAACTAGCCCCCCGCTTTTTTGGTCCCTTCCGCGTCTCTGAGCGTATTTCCTCTGTTGCCTTTCGTTTGTCTTTGCCTCGCTCTTGGAGGATCCATCCTGTCTTTCATGTTTCCCTTTTAAAGCCCTATGTGCCCGATGTTATGGGTCGTACCTGTTCCCGTCCTGCTCCGATATTGGTTCGGGGGGTCCCTGAATTTGAGGTGCAGGAGATTTGTGATTCACGAATTTGGCGCGGTGTTCTCAGTTCCTGGTCAGCTGGAAGGGTTATCCAGCTTGTGACCGCACTTGGGAACCGCGCTCCTTCGTGCATGCACCGCGCCTGGTTCGGGATTTCTATCTCCGCTTTCCTTGGAAACCCGGTGCTCCGGGGTTGTCCGGGAGGGGGTATGGTGTCACGCCGCGCGCTCGCTCGCGGGCGCCGGCGCCACTTACCTGGGTCCCTGGTCCACGGCCACAGCGGTCTCCTCCTTCATGGAGGCTGTACCCGCGGTGGCGACTCTCTTCACGCCGACCCGCGGTTCGGATGGGCGCCATGGACGCCACCATCTTGCGAGGATCTGCGCATGCGCGGATCGTCAGTATTCGACGTCCCGCGCATGCGCAGCATCGGAACATGCGTTCCAAGCCTCGTTTTGACCCCGGACCATAAATAGGCACCGCATACACAGGGACAGCGCGTCTCAACGCGGTTGTTACTGTGTATGCGCTGCTGGAGCCCTGGTGCTCGGTTTTCAGTCCTCCAGTTTCCAGGTCTACCTTTTCCTGCTCAGTCCTGCCTCTTCTCTTACTTCTTCTTGCTTCCTGGTCCTCCTACCCTTTCTTCCCTTATTTCGTTACTAGCCAGTCCCTGGTTCAGGGTGGAGGAGGTTTGTCTGGGTTCCTAGTTGTAGGGGGGACCCCCTGTCAGTACTGCTTCTTCTTGCAGTTTGCTTTCCTTTGCCTGTCTTGTGCCCTGCCGGTACCTGTGCCTTACTGCCTTGGAAGTTCCTGAGTTCCTCCCCGTTTTCATCGGTGATTTCATCAAGCCTTCTCAGCCAGTGGAAACACTGTCCCGACGTCACGCTAATTCTGAGAAGTGCCATCCGTGGCGTTGGGAGTTGGTTCAGTGCCGTCCTGTCATATACCGTCAGGAAGGGATTGGGCTAATTTCTCGCGTTACTCTTTCATCGGCTATCAAGACTTCGACAGACTGGCAACCTCAACTCCACGGTCTACAGGAAAAAGAGGTAAACCACGATCCCGTGAAGATTCGTTTAACACACAATTGTCACCAACTACAGTGTCTCTAATGGAAACTGGCCACACATGAAATGCTCACAGTAATGCAGGACCAACAAAACACATTACCAATTATTTACCAATAATACTAATCACCTACACAACCTCCAACCGACCATAAACATGACAGTACAGACTTTAAAAATTGGTAGCCTCACTACCGGATAATGCCAGCACTTGGAACACTTCCAACTGTACAGTGTTAGCGCAACGCAAAAGTGTAGGTGCATTGCTTACAACATGGACTCCATTTCCAAAGTAGACTGCCTTGTGAAGACATGAGAAATGTACCTGCAAATTAGGAGGATGAGATGGATGCAGAGGCACATTTCAATACAACATGCAGTGTACAATCCAACAACAATATGCACTAGGAATGTATACACAGTATTGACTACAGACTGCCCACACAACAAATGGGAGTCCAACGTCACTGTGTAAGTCAATGTCACTTGGGCACACCCTTTGCAAGCCCATGGAAATGGGAAGCAGGAGGGGTGTGTGTCACACAAACCCAAGCATCTGACCCAAATTCAGGACAAGCCTGCAACTGCCCAGCCACAATACAGCGTGTGCCCACGGGAGCCACACAAGGCAAAACACTGTCCAAAAAATCAAAAATCAAAAATCAAAAAACACAAATCAAAAATCAAAAATCAAAAATGGCCATGAATGGGCCAAGGGGGGTGGGGAAGGCCACCCAGGAGGTCCGAGGACAGGGTGCACACCAAAACCTACCTGTGTGGATCTTGCGGAAAAAAAACACCTCCATGGGCTCATGGCCTGCACGGCTACCCTATTGTGGGAGAATCACTGCTGTCGCTCTCCTCACCCTCTGCAGCTGCATCAGGAGGTGGTGGCACTATGGGAGGCAGCCCACACAAAGCCCTAGTCTGGTCCTCCATGGCAGCAAGCATGCAGGTGTGGAAGGTCTGGTTCTGGAGGATAATCGTGCGGAGATTCCCATGCAACAACTCACGGGATGCCCGGACCTCCTTCCTAGTTGCCTGCATCTCAGCTGAGAGCGTACGTGTGAGCCGCTCCAGCTGCTGTTCTGTCCTCGTGTTAGCTGAAGCCTCAAGCTCAACCAGAGTTACCCTGAGCTGACAGAGTTCCACCATCAGGGCTTCCCCTTGGCCCTGGGACTCAATAAAATGGCTTCCCGCAGAGTCTCCAGTGCCGCCCGCCTATCCCTGTTGGACGCCAACATGTCCTCCCTGTGTGACTGGCAAATGGAGTCTGTTGCCTGCTGTAGTTGTTCAATCAGCCTTTCTTGGGGGACAATGGAAGTGACCACCCTATCCATTGCCTGAGCCATCATCTCAGTTGATGCTGCCTGTTGGTTTGCCATACCATATATGGATTGCTCCCATGCGGTATTGCCAGGTGGTGTACGGCCACCGCGTCATCGGGCACCACACCTGTCTGGGGCAAGGCGAACTGCGCCTTGCTGTGCCGGCACTGCCTGAGGCTGCAGGACGGCATTCCCCCTCTGATCTTATGGTCCAGGAACAGGATCAGATGTAGTGGAGTGTGACCCTGCATCTGTAACCACCAAAGGCGGACCTACCAACATTGACATCCCCATTGAGGGTCCTACCCCTGGTGCAGGTGGGTTGGACAGTATAGAATCCCTCCCATAAACACTTACCTGCGACGGCACATAGGTCTCATCATCCGAATCGACACCTGAATAGAGCTCAGGGGAGGTGCACCCAGAGACACCCCTTGAGATGATGCTCTGCAGCAAGTGTGGGTTCTCACCCACCACAACACCACGTCCCTCACTGGTGCCCGGTCGGGCCTGAGATCCCTCCTGGGTCTGCACCATCTCCACAACCCCAGCAGTATTAAGTGTGTCATCCCCTGCAAAGACATGAAAGAAAAGAAATGGGAAAATGCATTAGCACCATGGCACGCAATTAGGGCTGAAAAGCAACAGAAAAAGTACTTCATTGACACTTGTCCCACATGACTATAACCCTCCCATGCATGCACTGTTACTGCGTATGAAGGGGAGGCAAATGGCACACATTGATGACACCAAGATGGAAGACCAACAAATTTGCTGCATGCTGGCTAACAGTGCCATCACACATTAGCCTGTGATTGGCATGTCCAATACACATACATGACACATGCCTTCACACAGATGGCATGTACCCTAGCCATGTCACACATGTGACAATAGGACTGAGAAATGCCTAGTGAAAGTGGTGGAATGCAGACAATCAGCCTGAATGAACACAGAATAATATGCAACTATGTTGTGGCAAGATGACACTTCAAGGGCAACTGGCGTGAGGTTGGGCTGAATGTCTACTGTTGCCAGAAAGGATACTGCAACACCCAAATCCTGGTGCGCAGAATGTATTGGATGAAGCACATGGGTGACCCAAACCACTCAGGCACACACCCCTCACCTGGCACTCAATCAGAAGCACTCACACACACACCATGCACATGGATGACACACACATGCATGTGCACTCACCGGACAATGCCTCGTAATCTGGCAGGTCTCCCACGCCTTGGATCTGTTCCTCCGTGACGTAGGTCCCTGCAACATACTCATGTGGAGTGAGTTCTATGTCCTCTGCTGGAGAGCCACCTCCAGTCACTATAGTTGTGGCATGACTTAAGGCCAGCTTTTTCTTTGCCCTGCGCTTCAGGTCATTCCAGCGCTTGTAGCAATCATTAGCTGTGTGCCTCACGAATCCAAGGGCACTTATGAGGTCTGCGATGGTCTGCCAGTGTGCCTGACGTTGTGCAGGTGTGGTCTTGCATCCTGCAGTAATCACCATTTCGCTGCCATGTGCGGACACATACTCCACAAGTGCATCAAGTTTGGCCTGATTGAAGCTGGGCTTCCTTGGTGGGCTGGACTGTGTAGCCGTGTCTGGGGCATCAGCCTGTACTGGAGGAGCACTCTTCCTCTTCCGCTTGGAAGGTGGTGGTGCTGCTCTGGACACTAGGGGCAGGAGCCCCGGTGGACTGTGGACTAGGAGTGTGGGAGGAATGAACACTCACCATGGGACTTGGTGCAGACATTAGCTGAAGTGTGATGTAGTCAGGGGGAACGTCAGCAGGATGGACTAGGACCGACACTGTCCTGGCTGGAAGACTCAGAGCTGGGGTGGATGGAGCCGCAGCTGCCCCTGCAGCCTCCCCACCCTGCCTACTCGGGGCAGCAGATGATATAGCTGCCCCTGATCCACGTGGGCTGGTGACACCAACGTGCACCGCCACACGTGGCCTAGACCTGCTGACCTGTAAGTCAGCCATGGAGTCACCCTGTGCCAGGTCTGGTGCCACAATGGGCTGGTCCAACAAGGGCTGAGCAGGGATGGTGTCAGCCACATTACCCTCAACCAGGGAGGGGGCATGGGTGTCCTTAACTGGTCACCCACACATGGGGGCTAGGGGCACCCTGCAAGTCCTGGCCACGTCCCCTACCATATCCACCACGGCCACCTCTTGTGGCTCGCCCACCTTTGCCACCCTTACCGCGTGCTCGCCTCCCAACCATGGCACTGATGTTGTTGTGCGTATGGGAGTTGCAGTAAACTATTGTCCTGGGCGATTGGGGGTCAAAGGGCTAGGGTACTAGATGGAATTTGTACCCTAGTGCTCTAGCAAGGCTGTATGTGACCCCTCGGGGAAGATGATGGGTCACGCAACGCACAGGCACCCCGAAAAAGGAAGATAATGTGCACGCAACCCCTCCTAGACCACGTGCGTGGAAAAATAAACTTGCACTACGCTGTGGCACCCAGAAACACAAAAATGAACGTATGCGTGTCACACGCAGCTCAGACTAACCACTGAAGGTGTAGGCAACACACGGGGCAAGAACAGATGTCAAATACGTGCGCGACTCACCGTCTGCCAGGAAAAATCGTGTGAAAAATACGCGCGTGTGCGTGTTGGCAACACCCCTGCCAAAAGAAGAATTGTACGCTTTCTGAGGAGACAGGACAACAGAAGAAGTGAACGCTGTTTGAGGAAACAGGCCCAGGAAAAAGACAAGAAGAGAAAAAGCTGTCAGAGGTAACAGGGAGTACGAACTTGGAACTCCGTGAAGTAAATTGCGTGTGAACCGACAAGAAGTACAGATTTCACCCACTCGCTCTCCACGAAAAGCACATACAAGGAAATGACGTTCTACACGTACCTTTTAAACATGCCCACACGTCCAGCGTCACTTCCGCGTGTACGCGCTAAGGCCCCATCCTCCAATTACATGAGCTGACACTCTGACGTGCAGTCATTGGACGTTACACATGCACCCGTGTACAGGGAAACGTCACAGGCGCGCATACACGCTGGTGACCTTTGGGCCAATGAATTTGCGTACGTGTGCTGACGTGCTTACGCGCTAAGGCCCTTTCCTCGAATTACACGCAGACGTGCTGGATTTTCACGTGCCAAATCACTCCGTATCAAGCTGGCCATGCGTAAGCACACGGAAGACCACGCTCATGCCCAGAAGGCCGAATTACTGCCCCGCAGAGCCCCGAGCACGCTCCCACCTGCCATCTGTTGCTGCCTGATTGCCTGCTGCCCACGTGCCCTGCCATTTGCTGCCTGCACATCAGCCAGAGGTGCTGTTGCTGTGACCACCCCTGCTGGCACCGAAGACTCCCGACTGGGATTCCATTTCTCCACAGACCAGCCCCAGGACCCAGTTGCCCACCCACTCCTGCCTCTGGGGTTGTCATGTCGGGCACTGCAACATCTGACACCACTGACAACCCCAATCAGAGAGGCAGATGGGCACCAGCTTCACTGCCACCGAAGTTGGTGTCCTGGTGGAGCAAGTCCTGGGGCAGTATGATGCCCTCTTCGGAAGTTTGCACGCCAACAAGGAAGGACAGACTCAGATCTGGACGGACATCGTGACTGCCATCAACGCGGAGGGGGTGGCAGTCCGACTATTCCAACATGTCAAGAAGCGCTGTGAGGACTTCAGGTCCAGGACCCTCAACAAGGCCCGGTGCCTCTTGAAGGCAGCGGATGATAAGGGGCGCCGGGGCCACTTGTCGGACGATCAGATGAGGGTCCTGGAACACATATCCCCAGTGCTCCACGTCCAGGTCCTTGAGAGGCAGACCCGTCTGGAGTCGAGCGGTAAGTGTACATGCATCATGATTGTGAGCTGTGCGTGTGGTGATGTGCCAGTAGTGTGCAGGTTGCACATGTGTTTTTTTGGGGCCAAGTATGGGGGGGTGTACAGGGCCGTGAGGCTAACACATGCGAGGGCTGTCATGTGTGAGACATGGATGGTGCTTGTGTGTGTAGGCTTGCATGCCAAATGCAGTTGTGTGGGCACACATGTTTGGATGAATGTGTATGTAAGTAGGCATGTTCGTGATGTCACACATGGATGTTGTTTTCAGCTGCATGTATCAGCACTGTGTACATGTGCATGTGTGCGTATTTGACACGGGTGCAACAGTGATGCAACATGGATACATGTGACAGCGGGATGTGGAAGCCTGATTGGCAGATATGACATGGATGCCAATCTGAACACTGCGACAGTTGGCAGAGGTGTACACATGCATGCAAGTGTGGTGGTGTGTGTGCATGTGTAGTGCACTCCCTGTGTTGCATGTGATGTCTGGCTCACCTTTGCCTGCTCATGCTGTTGTATGTGTATGGGTGGTGCTGGCTGTTGTGATATGGCTGTGGTATGGCTCATGTGTGCGAGTTGAAATGACATGTGTGTTGGCGATTGTGATGCCATGTCTGAGGTTTGCCAATGCCACTCATGTACAACTGTCATGGGTGTATGTGTCCATTGTACAGTGCCCTGATGCCTGTGTTTTATTTCTCACTGTCTGCAGCGTCAACTGATGAAGAGGGTGGAGAAGGTGCTGTGGAGCACAGCGGCGGGGATCGCACCGCCAGCCGGAGATGCAAGGCCCAGCTCCCCTCCCAGGTTGTGATTTCGTTGGGGAGTGAGGAGTCCGGAGCCATGTCCCAGGCCGCAGCTGCCGGGGGGAGGTCCAAGAGGCGGAGGTCGGAGTTGGACTCCTCAGCAGCAGAAGGGGCATCTGGGACCCCACAGGGCCCAACGGGGGAAGATGGCACAGAGTCATCCAGGTTGGTGGGGGGTTTGGTGGAGGAGGAGGCCGTGCAAGCGACAGAGACGGGCTCTGGTGGTGGGGATTCCACTGGTGCTAGTGGTGCAGTACAGGACCAGGGACAGGAGGCAGCACAGGCCTCCGTGGAGGTGCCTGTGTGCAATTTGTCCCTGATCCTGTCACTGCATCATCTTGCATCAGCAGGGATGCCTATGTCCAGACCCGTTTTCAGCCAGGGGATGAGATCACAACAACTGGCCTTTCTCTGCCTGCAGACGTGGCTATCCAGGTACAGTTTGAGCCTGTCCTGACTGGTGTGGCGTTGCGTCAACGGGCCATGCGATGTGACCTGCAGTCTTTTCATGAGGAGACTGCACGTCATCTCGAATGGCTCGTTGACCGCGTCGGCCTACTGGGACAGGTCACCCAGACGGATTCCTCCGTTTGCTGCAGCTTGCTCCGACCCCCTCCTCAACTGAACACCCTATGCGCCAGTCGTCCTCTGTGCCATCTTCCCACCCATTTGTCACCTGGGTGCCCTGTGGAGCTGCCTCTGACGGTGCGGACAGGCTGGTGGAGGAGGCATCCCTGCCACAGTCGGGAGTCGGACGTCCAGCAGGGGTGGCCACATCAACGACTGCACCCCAGCCGGTGGAGGATGTGCAGGCAGCAGGAGCCAGGGCACGGGCACTGGCACAGCAGCAGCAGCAACGAGGTGGGAGCCATGATGGCTCGGGGCCTTCGACATCGGAGGGGCAGGCATCGGCCGGAGGGCAGGAGGACCCAGGACGGGAAGTGTCTTCCGTGTGGCAGCGGTTGGGCCACGCCATAGATGCGGAGCGGCAGCGGGCGGAAGACGCACGGCTCACAATTGTCAGGGTGGAGAACTCCATGCGGAGGGCCCTGAGGCGGGCTGAATGCCTCGAGGCAATCCGCAGGGAGTTGGAGGTGAACATGTCGTCGGCCTTGCGGACCCTCGGGGCCATGGAGGAGGATCGCCTCCAGGACATTGAGCAGGAGTTCGATGATGCCCTGGCCCGGAACATCCCGAAGTGAGCCGTCGGACTGGCCCACTGCCCTTGTAAATAGTTCTGTAGTTAGTGTTAGGTTTCCTTTGCTTTTTTATATTTTTTGGACCTTTTGGACAATGGACCACATTTTGGACAATGGACCACATTTTTGTATATAGTTTTTTTTATTAGGTAGTGTTATTAGATAGGTTTCATTTCTTCTGTTGGGATCATGGACCCTGGATTGTTTATCTGTATATAGTTGACTGTTGGATTTTCATATTTTTTTTATGATTCACCCATGGAGCAATGGTTTCCGATTTTAATTTTCCATTGGATTTACTTTTGTGAACTGTGACTTTGGACACCTTTCCTTTGGATTATGATTTGTGGTTTTACATTATTTTACGGACATGCTGCTTTTTGTTTTTAATTCCCATTTTCGTTTGTTTATTTTTGATTCCATTTATGTTGCTTTTAATACATATTTTTTCATCATACTTCAATGTGTAGTATCATCTCATTGGTTTCATGCATGTCATGATATGGGTTTTGACATTCACTCACACCCATTGTGTGTATGTGAGGGACATGTCTTCATTTACATACTTGCCATTGGGGTTGTATCATGTAATTGGCATTTCTAAGTGGGTGGATGCAATACTTGGGTGGGTGTTTGGCATGTGCAGGCTGCCCATAAGGGCCAGGGATCTAGATTGTGATGACGTGTCGGCTGGGGGACATGAGTGGGGGCTTGGTGGAGGGTGCCCCTGGATGCAGGGGAGTGGGGGTGCAGGGGGACATGAGTTGGTCATGAGAGGGGGCCTGGTGGAGGGTGCCCCACAGTGCTGGGGGGTGGGGGTGCAGGGGGACATGAGTTGGACATGAGTGGGGCCTGGTGGAGGGTGCCCCTGGATGCAGGGGGGTGGGGGTACAGGGGGACATGAGTTGGACATGAGTGGGGGGCCTGGTGGAGGGTGCCCCACAGTGCTGGGGGGTGGGGTGCAGGGGGACATGAGTTGGACATGAGAGGGGCCTGGTGTAGGGTGCCCCTGGATGCAGGGGGGTGGGGGTGCAGGGGGACATGAGTTGAACATGAGTGGGGGCCTGGTGGAGGGTGCCCCTGGATGCAGGGGGGTGGGGGTGCAGGGGGACATGAGTTGGACATGAGTGGAGGCCTGCTGGCAGGTCCCCCTGACTGGTGGGGGGTGGGGGTGCTGGGAGACATGAGTTAGACATGAATGTGGGCAAGCTGGCAGGTGCCACTGACTGGTGGAGGGTGGGGGTACTGAGAGACATGAGTTGGACATGAGTGGGGGCCTGCTGGTAGGTGCCCCTGACTGGTGGGGGGTTGGGGTGCTGGGAGACATGAGTTGGACATGAGTGGGGGCCTGGTGGAGGGTGCCCCACAGTGCTGGGGGGGTGGTGTGCAGGGGGACCTGAGTTGGACATGAGTGGGGCCTGGTGTAGGGTGCCCCTGGATGCATGCAAGATGGTGGGGGTGCAGGGGGACATGAGTTGGACATGAGTGGGGGCCTGGTGGAGGGTGCCCCACAGTGCTGGGGGGTGGGGGTGCAGGGGGACATTAGTTGGACATGAGTGGGGCTTGGTGGAGGGTGCCCCTGGATGCAGGGGGGTGGGGGTGCAGGGAGACATAAGTGGGGGCCTGGTGGAGGGTCCCCCACAGTGCTGGGGGGTGGGGGTTCAGGGGGGCATGAGTTGGACATGAGTGGGGCCTGGTGGAGGGTGCCCCTGGATGCAGGGGTGTGGGGGTGCAGGGAGACATGAGTGGGGCCTGGTGGAGTGTGCCCCTGGATGCAGGAGGGTGGGGGTGCAGGAGGACATGAGTTGGACATGAGTGGGGGCCTGGTGGAGGGTGCCCCACAGTGCTGGGGGGTGGGGGTGCTGGGAGACATGCGTTGGTGGGCAGTGCAAGGTGACATGTGGGTTGGCTGGGGGGCATGGCCATAGTGGGTTGGCCAAGAGTGTATGCCCTGGCCACAACCACCGCAGCATATCACACCCATAGTGGCTTTTAACTTTGGGTCAAAAACTAATTTATAAGGAACAATGTTATAAGCTTGTATGGGTGTGATATGCTGCGATGGTTGTATTTATCTTGTTATATGTACTATTTGGTTTAGTAACGGGAGTCCATGTTTATCTTGTTCATTTCTGTAATTAAAGAAAATAGCATGTTAGTATTAGTATTTTATAATGACTTATTACATTGTACAATCATCATTTTCTTCTTTTTATTGACCCTCATATTTAGTAAATTACAAACCAGAGTACTGTGCAATTTGCAAAGTTTCTGTATTTGTTGCTAAAATCATTGGGTCTGTGGGAGAAAAAAAATCCATGATGGATTAAAAAAAAAACCTTTTTCTGTTATGCTACAAACATTAGGTATTTGTTTGGATATTGTACAATTTTGGCCCAGTTAGATACCAGTAGGCGTATTCTGTTTATGTTTTGATATAATTTCGTGGTATTGATTTATCTGTTTGCATATTTGTAAATTTTGGGACAGTTAAATACCAATTGGCGTATTCTAACTGTCTCTTTTTTGCTCTATTTGAGTGGTATTAATTTATCTGATTAGTTGTTGTAGAATCTTTGGGCAGTTAGATAGGTTTTGAAATATTGTGACAGTTTATATTTTTTTACTACAAGTATACTTAAGGTTTAAGTACAGTTCAGTTATCAAATTTTGGTTTTAAGAACATTAAATACGCGTTTGTAAGATTAGCTGGTAATCTCTGCTTTAGAGTAACAGTACTATCATTACGTTCAAACCATCCACATTTTTTATATATAGATGCAGTGTAGTGCCCTGAGTTGGTTGTGGCTCCTGCGTGGTAGATTATACCTATTGTTGTGAAGGTTTTCCTACCAAGTGATATTTGACCATGTGTGAATCCAGTCAGCTTGCAATTGTTTTTCGTACCATCTGCATTGTAACGTAGAAGCATTAGTATTAAGTATTTACTATGTGTTTGTATTAGTAATGTGTAGCGATTATCCGAATTGCAGGTAGAACATAATCTACCGTGGTTTGCATTTTGTACAAGTTGCTGAAATGGAACGGATTCACAATTAGGTATTGATATATAGACAAAGCACTCATTGGGGATTTGTTCTTGTATCACATTGTTGCATAGAGTGCATGTATGTTTCCACATGTATGAAATCTGGAAGATTTCATTTATAGGTATGTTTTTGATTTCCAGTACTAATAGTAAGTACATTAGAAATTCTTGTGGATCTTCCTGTGAGTTTATAGTGAATTTCACCATTCCAGCACAGTAGTCCGATTGTTGTCTTATTCCAAAAACACTATACGTGTTGTCAGGATTGTTTGCTGCATTTCTGTGAAGTACTAACATTTGCAAACACAATGGGTCTGTACTGTGTAAGTAAATGTTGTCAACAATTGGTGGTAATTGAAATAGAATATTCATTGCTTCATTTGCGTAGCAACTTAAACCAACTATATTTGAGAATTTAAAAGGTCCAGGCAGTTCGGTATCTAACTGCTTTTTTTGGAGTTTGTCTCCCTTCTTTAAAGAAGTACCTGGTTTACTTTCCCTAATTGATTCTTTTTTGCTTGTGGTACTTGATGAAGTTTTAGTTTCTTTTAGTCTCTTTGGAGGATTTGCAGTGACATCCTGTTGCATTTCTGTTTGATTTAGTTTTCTTTTAGAACATTTTCCTTTTTGTGGAACAGGATATGTTTGTAGATGGGGGGTGTATAGTGAACAAAGTCTATTGTATTCTAAAATGCAAGGAATATCAGCATTTATTTTACTTGCATCAAAGTTTATTAGAAATAGACCGTCAATTGTACGTAGGCGTGACAGTGCTACGTAGCTCATGCCTTCTTTACAGACTGTGTTACCAATGTCTATCATTGCTTTGTCTAGAGTAAGACCTTGTGATTTATGAATGGTGACTGCGTATGCAAGAGTTAGAGGAAATTGTTCTCTGCGTACATACATGTCTTTGAAGAGAAGGAATCGAGCTGTTGAGCGTCCTATTCTTTTTACTTCTGAAAGTTTGTCAAAGAGAATATTGACAAACTGAATTCTGTTGTCACGTGTGTATGTTTGAAAGCCAACAACTGTACCCAGTGCTCCATTAACTAGTCCTTGGTCCACGTCAAGGTTACGTTTAAGCATTACTCTGCAATTTAAGGATCATTTTAATATCTTTTCCAAGCCTGCTGTGTTTGAGATTGATTTTTCTAAACTATTTAGTCTTGTTGTGTCTTGGTCACACATGGGTAGTGTCATTCCATGTAAATCTTGTTTTTCTGTGGCGCTAATTTCCATAATTGGTTGCATTTCTCTGCTTAACATTATTTCATTGAATTTGAAACAGCTTGCAAGAGTTGGCATTAAGGCCATACAATTGACATTTTTGTGGGCTAATTGTTCCATAACATCTGTAGCACATGCATTATCACCATAAAGTGCATGAATGTGCCAGGTTTTCAATATTGCTTCTGCTTCTCTAGAAAGTATACCAACTCTGATACTTTTTAAGATGTTGCCATAAGTGAGATCTGCAGATTGGCGCATGTTTTCTGTTAATTCTCTGTATTGGAAATGTTGCCATAGGTTGACATTTCCAATGCTGCCAACAGTTTTACGGCAGAGTTTGTGTCCTAATGTTTTAAAAATAGGCTCACCTTTTACAGGTGTCAATTGAAGAAGATCTCCGAAAACAATGATGTGTTTTCCTGCAAAGAGCTCTTCATAGTTTGTTTTGAGTACTTCTTGTAATCTGGGGTGAATCAAAGCTAACATTAGGTTGGACACCATGCTCACTTCATCTATTAGTAGCATTTTCATTTGTTTCAATACTCTGCGTAGTTCCATTGCAGCTTCTGCAGAAAGTTTGTAATAATCTAACTTGTTTTGGTGTTCTACTAGCAGGAGTAGTAATCGGTGTAAAGTGACTCCACCTATGTTATAGGCAGCTTAACCTGTGGGGGCAGTGACAATAGCTGACAATTTTTTGTTTGTCAATTGTTGAAGGAACTTACTGATGATTTTGATTAGGAATGTTTTGCCAAAACCAGCTTCACCACTGACATACAATAGTATAGGTTTGTAATTTTGGCAGGTGCATTCTTTGTTTTCATGTTGCACACCATGTGCAATTTCTTGTGTTATTTCTTGAAAAATGCTACGTTGCTCTTTGTTTAGTTTTGATTGTAGTGTAGTTAAGTCTTCTTTATCTTCATAGTGACACATGGTGTTTTCTACTTCTAGCATAGCTAATTCTGCTTCATTTGTTATTAGTGGTTCTCCCAGTGGTTCTTGGCTTCCTGTGACAGAAAGTTGACTACTGTCAGGAGTGTCCTTATCTAGTTGGGCCTGGAGTTCCTCTTCGTGGTGCTGTTCATTGTGCAACATTGTTTTGTACTGTGCAAAGTTTACATCAGTTATACTGCTTTCATTGGCTTTGAAAGCGTCTTCATATGAGTCATAGGTATCTAGTATTTCTTCTTCTTTTCTCCATGGCTTGAAGAGTTGTAGCAGGGACATGTAATATATTTCTTTATTTTTAGGAGTCTTTAATGACAATTTGATATGATTAATTAAATTTGGTTTGGGTAGTTTTACTAAGCTGCCATCACAGTTTGTCACTTTGTATTTACGGTTTTGCTCATCAGGTTTTATATTATATTTGTATGTGTAGTTTTGGGCTATGTGGTATAGACACATACAGGGTAATTCATAGAATTTCGCAGAAAAGTGTCGCAAGCGGCTGGCGCAGAGTGTCCGCGTGCGATTGTCTGCGCCAGGCACGTGCGCTAAAACCGATTTCCGCGCACAGCGTATTCATGGATTTTAGGCTCCCAAACCAGCCGTGGCGCAGAGTATCGCAGCGACCCTGCAGCAGCGCCAGTAACGCCCCCAAGAACGCCCTCGCGCAAGGAAAAGCCATCAAAATCGCTAAATCATCGCAAAGGGCAGCGCTAACCCTGGACCAGTCTACAGGGCTGCCAAACAAGGAACGCAAAGCGGGTAACGTGCATATCAGGGGTACGCGTGAAGTTATACACGCGATTAGCCAGGGTACGTGTATTACAGGGGTACGCGTGAAGTTTTACACGCGATTAGCCAGGGCACGTGTATCACAGGGGTACGCAGGAATTATCACACGCGATTTGGCTGGGTACGTGTATTACAGGGGTGCGCGGGAATTATCACACGCGATTTGGCTGGGTACGTGTATTACAGGGGTGCGCAGGAATTATCACACGCGATTTGGCTGGGTACGTGTATTACAGGGGTGCGCGGGAATTATCACACGCGATTTGGCTGGGTACGTGTATTACAGGGGTACACGGGAAGTTCTACACGCGATTCGGCTGGGTACGTGTATTACAGGGAGGAGTGTCCTTATCTAGTTGGGCCTGGAGTTCCTCTTCGTGGTGCTGTTCATTGTGCAACATTGTTTTGTACTGTGCAAAAGTTTACATCAGTTATACTGCTTTCATTGGCTTTGAAAGCGTCTTCATATGAGTCATAGGTATCTAGTATTTCTTCTTCTTTTCTCCATGGCTTGAAGAGTTGTAGCAGGGACATGTAATATATTTCTTTATTTTTAGGAGTCTTTAATGACAATTTGATATGATTAATTAAATTTGGTTTGGGTAGTTTTACTAAGCTGCCATCACAGTTTGTCACTTTGTATTTACGGTTTTGCTCATCAGGTTTTATATTATATTTGTATGTGTAGTTTTGGGCTATGTGGTATAGACACATACAGGGTAATTCATAGAATTTCGCAGAAAAGTGTCGCAAGCGGCTGGCGCAGAGTGTCCGCGTGCGATTGTCTGCGCCAGGCACGTGCGCTAAAACCGATTTCCGCGCACAGCATATTCATGGATTTTAGGCTCCCAAACCAGCCGTGGCGCAGAGTATCGCAGCGACCCTGCAGCAGCGCCAGTAACGCCCCCAAGAACGCCCTCGCGCAAGGAAAAGCCATCAAAATCGCTAAATCATCGCAAAGGGCAGCGCTAACCCTGGACCAGTCTACAGGGCTGCCAAACAAGGAACGCAAAGCGGGTAACGTGCATATCAGGGGTACGCGTGAAGTTATACACGCGATTAGCCAGGGTACGTGTATTACAGGGGTACGCGTGAAGTTTTACACGCGATTAGCCAGGGCACGTGTATCACAGGGGTACGCAGGAATTATCACACGCGATTTGGCTGGGTACGTGTATTACAGGGGTGCGCGGGAATTATCACACGCGATTTGGCTGGGTACGTGTATTACAGGGGTGCGCAGGAATTATCACACGCGATTTGGCTGGGTACGTGTATTACAGGGGTGCGCGGGAATTATCACACGCGATTTGGCTGGGTACGTGTATTACAGGGGTACACGGGAAGTTCTACACGCGATTCGGCTGGGTACGTGTATTACAGGGGTGCGCGGGAATTCTCACATGCGATTTGGCCAGGTACGTGTATTACAGGGGTGCGCGGGAATTATCACACGCGATTTGGCTTGGTACGTGTATTACAGGGGTGCGTGGGAAGTTCTACACGCGATTGGCCAGGGTACGTGTATTACAGGGGTACGTGGGAATTATCACACGCGATTTGGCTGGGTACGTGTATTACAGGGGTACACGGGAAGTTCTACACGCGATTCGGCTGGGTACGTGTATTACAGGGGTGTGCGGGAATTCTCACATGCGATTTGGACAGGTATGTGTATTACAGGGGTGTGCGGGAATTTTCACACGCAATTAGGCTGGGTGGGTCCTCACAGGTGTTCCCTGTACACCCTCCACGGCCCCTGCAGGCAGCCCACAAAACAGGGGACTACCCTGCACACCTGCTCATGTCCCCCTGCACCCCCACCCCCCAGCAGTGCAGGGGCAGCCTCCACCAGGCCCCCATTCATGTCTCCCACCACCCCCACCCCCCAGCAGTGCAGGGGCACCCTCCACCAGGCCCACACTCATGTCCCCTATCACCCCGCCCCCCTGCCACCAGGGGCACCCTCCACCAGGCCCCCATCCATGTCTCCCACCACCCCCCATCAGTGCAGGGGCAGCCTCCACCAGGCCCCCACTCATGTCCCCTATCAACCCCACCCCCCGCCACCAGGGGCACCCTCCACCAGGCCCCCACTCATGTCTCCCACCACCCCCACCCCCCAGCAGTGCAGGGGCAGCCACCACCAGGCCCCCACTCATGTCTCCCACCACCCCCACCCCCCAGCATCTAGGGGCACCCTCCACCAGGCCCCCACCCATGTCTCCCACCACCCCCAACCCCCAGCAGTGCAGGGGCAGCCTCCACCAGGCCCCCACTCATGTCCCCTATCACCCCCACCCCCCCGCCACCAGGGGCACCCTTCACAAGGCCCCCATCCATGTCTCCCACCACGCCCACCCCCCAGCCACCAGGGGCACCCTCCACCAGGCCCCCATCCATGTCTCCCACCACCCCCACCCCCCAGCAGTGCAGGGGCACCCTCCACCAGGCCCCCACCCATGTCCCCTATCACCCCCACCCCCCAGCCACCAGGGGCACCCTCCACCAGGCCCCCATCCATGTCTCCCACCACCCCCACCCCCCAGCAGTGCAGGGGCGACCTCCACCAGGCACCCACCCATGTCTCCCACCACCCCCACCCCCCAGCAGTGCAGGGGCAGCCTCCACCAGGCCCCCACTCATGTCCCCTATCACCCCCACCCCCCCGCCACCAGGGGCACCCTCCACCAGGCCCCCACTCATGTCTCCCACCACCCCCACCCCCCAGCAGTGCAGGGGCAGCCTCCACCAGGCCCCCACTCATGTCTCCCACCACCCCCACCCCCCAGCATCCAGGGGCACCCTCCACCAGGCCCCCACTCATGTCTCCCACCACCCCCAACCCCCAGCAGTGCAGGGGCAGCCTCCACCAGGCTCCCACTCATGTCCCCTATCACCCCCACGCCCCCCGCCACCAGGGGCACCCTTCACAAGGCCCCCATCCATGTCTCCCACCACCCCCACCCCCCAGCCACCAGGGGCACCCTCCACCAGGCCCCCATCCATGTCTCCCACCACCCCCACCCCCCAGCAGTGCAGGGGCACCCTCCACCAGGCCCCCACCCATGTCCCCTATCACCCCCACCCCCCAGCCACCAGGGGCACCCTCCACCAGGCCCCCATCCATGTCTCCCACCACCCCCACCCCCCAGCAGTGCAGGGGCACCCTCCACCAGGCACCCACCCATGTCTCCCACCACCCCCACCCCCCAGCAGTGCAGGGGCAGCCTCCACCAGGCCCCCACCCATGACTCCCACCACCCCACCCCCCAGCAGTGCAGGGGAAGCCTCCACCAGGCCCCCACTCATGTCTCCCACCCCCCCACCCCCCAGCAGTGCAGGGGCACCCTCCACCAGGCCCCCACCCATGACTCCCACCACCCCCACCCCCCAGCAGTGCAGGGGCAGCCTCCACCAGGCCCCCACTCAGGTCTCCCACCCCCCCACCCCCCAGCAGTGCAGGGGCAGCCTCCACCAGGCCCCCACTCATGTCTCCCACCCCCCCACCCCCCAGCAGTGCAGGGGCAGCCTCCACCAGGCCCCCACTCATGTCTCCCACCACCCCCACCCCCCAGCATCCAGGGGCACCCTCCACCAGGCCCCCACCCATGTCTCCCACCACCCCCAACCCCCAGCAGTGCAGGGGCAGCCTCCACCAGGCCCCCACTCATGTCCCCTATCACCCCCACCCCTCGCCACCAGGGGCACCCTTCACAAGGCCCCCATCCATGTCTCCCACCACCCCCACCACCCAGCCACCAGGGGCACCCTCCACCAGGCCCCCATCCATGTCTCCCACCACCCCCACCCCCCAGCAGTGCAGGGGCACCCTCCACCAGGCCCCCACCCATGTCCCCTATCACCCCCACCCCCCAGCCACCAAGGGCACCCTCCACCAGGTCCCCATCAATGTCTCCCACCACCCCCACCCCCCAGCAGTGCAGGGGCACCCTCCACCAGGCACCCACCCATGTCTCCCACCACCCCACCCCCCAGCAGTGCAGGGGCAGCCTCCACCAGGCCCCCACTCATGTCCCCTATTACCCCCACCCCCCCGCCACCAGGGGCACCCTCCACCAGGCCCCCACTCATGTCTCCCACCACCCCCACCCCCCAGCAGTGCAGGGGCAGCCTCCACCAGGCCCCCACTCATGTCCCCTATCACCCCCACCCCCCCACCCACCAGGGGCACCCTCCACCAGGCCCCCACTCATGTCTCCCACCACCCCCACCCCCCAGCAGTGCAGGGGCAGCCTCCACCAGGCCCCCACTCATGTCTCCCACCACCCCCACCCCCCAGCATCCAGGGGCACCCTCCACCAGGCCCCCACCCATGTCTCCCACCACCCCCAACCCCCAGCAGTGCAGGGGCAGCCTCCACCAGGCCCCCACTCATGTCCCCTATCACCCCCACCCCCCGCCACCAGGGGCACCCTTCACAAGGCCCCCATCCATGTCTCCCACCACCCCCACCCCCCAGCCACCAGGGGCACCCTCCACCAGGCCCCCATCCATGTCTCCCACCACCCCCACCCCCCAGCAGTGCAGGGGCACCCTCCACCAGGCCCCCACCCATGTCCCCTATCACCAACACCCCCCAGCCACCAGGGGCACCCTCCACCAGGCCCCCATCCATGTCTCCCACCACCCCCACCCCCCAGCAGTGCAGGGGCACCCTCCACCAGGCACCCACCCATGTCTCCCACCACCCCCACCCCCCAGCATTGCAGGGGCAGCCTCCACCAGGCCCCCACCCATGACTCCCACCACCCCCACCCCCCAGCAGTGCAGGGGCAGCCTCCACCAGGCCCCCACTCATGTCTCCCACCCCCCCCACCCCCCAGCAGTGCAGGGGCACCCTCCACCAGGCCCCCACCCATGACTCCCACCACCCCCACCCCCCAGCAGTGCAGGGGCAGCCTCCACCAGGCCCCCACTCATGTCTCCCACCACCCTCACCCCCGAGCAGTGCAGGGGCAGCCTCCACCAGGCCCCCACTCATGTCTCCCACCACCCCCACCCCCCAGCAGTGCAGGGGCACCCTCCACCAGGCACCCACCCATGTCTCCCACCACCCCCACCCCCCAGCAGTGCAGGGGCACCCTCCACCAGGCACCCACCCATGTCTCCCACCACCCCCACCCCCCAGCAGTGCAGGGGCAGCCTCCACCAGGCCCCCACCCATAACTCCTACCACCCCCACCCCCCAGCAGTGCAGGGGCAGCCTCCACCAGGCCCCCACTCATGTCTCCCACCCCCCCCCACCCCCCAGCAGTGCAGGGGCAGCCTCCACCAGGCCCCCACTCATGTCTCCCACCACCCCCACCCCCCAGCCACCAGGGGCACCCTCCACCAGGCCCCCACCCATGTCTCCCACCACCCCCACCCCCCAGCAGTGCAGGGGCAGCCTCCACCAGGCCCCCACCCATGTCTCCTACCACCCCCACCCCCCAGCGCTGTGGGGCACCTGCCAGCAGGCCCCCACCCATGTCCAACCCATGTCTCCCACCACCCCCACCCCCCAGCCACCAGGGGCATCCTCCACCAGGACACCAACTTCCCTGGCACTGAAGCTGGTGCCCCTCTGCCTCCTTGGCCGGGGGTTGCCACTGGTGCCAGATGTTGTAGTGCCCGACATGGCAACCCCAGAGGCAGGAGTGGGTGGGCAACTGGGTCCTGGGGCTGGGCTGTGGGGCGACGGAAAAGCAGTCGGGAGCCTTTGGTTCCAGCAGGGGTGGTCACAGCAACAGCACCCCTGGCTGATGTGCAGGCAGCAAATGGCAGGGCACGTGGGCAGCAGGCAGTCAGGCAGCAGCAGATGGCAGGTGGGAGCGTGCTCAGGGCTCTGGGGGGCAGTAATTTGGCCTCCTGGGCAGGAGCGTGGTCTTTCGTGTGTGAACGCGTGGACAGCTTGATACGTAGTGAGTGATTTTGCACGTGAAAATCCCACACGTCTGCGTGTAAATCGATGAAAGGCCCTTAGCGCGTAAACGCGTATGCGCGTCTATGAAGTCACGTGCACGCGTAGGAAAAAGTTGCGTGACACGTCCGAGTGTCAAAGCGTGTAATTGGTGCAAATGGACCTACACGCAGAAGTGTCAAAGCGTGTAATTGGTGCAAATGGACCTACACGCAGAAGTGTCAAAGCGTGTAATTGGTGCAAATGGACATACACGCAGAAGTGACAAAGCGTGTAATTGGTGCAAATGGACCTACACGCAGAAGTGACAAAGCGTGTAATTGGTGGGAATGGGCCTAGCACGTACACGCCGCGTAAGTGACGCTGTACGTGTGGGCCTGCATATAAGGTACGTGTAGAACACCAATTCCTTGTACTGCTTTTCGTGGAGAGCGAGTGGGTGAATTCTGTACTTCTTGTCGTTTCACACGCGATTTACTTCACAGCGTTTCAAGTTCGTATTCCCTGTTACCTCTGACAGCTTTTTCTCTTCTTTCGCTTTTACTGGTTTACCTGGGCCTGTTCCCTCAAACAGTGTTCCCTTCTACTGTTGTCCTGTCTCCTCAGACAGCGTACAAATCTTCTTTTGGCGGGGGTGTTGCCAACCAAACGTGCTCCTTTTACACGCTCGTTTACCAGACAGACGGTGAGTCACGCACGTATCTAACATCTGTGCTTGCCCCGTGTGTAGCCTACTTCTTCAGAGGTCATTCTAGGCTGCGTGTGACACGCATACGTTCATTCTTGTGTTACTGGGTGCCACAGCGTAGTGCAGGTTTTTCTTTCTGCACACGTGGTCTAGGAGGGGTTGCGTGCACGTCATCTCCCTTTTTTGGGGCTCCTGTGCATAGCGTGACCCGTCATCTTTCCCCAGGGGTTACAATCAGCCTTGCAAGAGCACTAGGGTACAATTACCATCTGGTACCCAACCCCTTTGACCCCCAATTGCCCAGGACAATAGTATACAGCCACTCCCATACGCACATTTACATCAGTGCCATGGCTGGGAGGCGAGGATTCCGTAAGGGTGGCAAAGGTGGAAGAGCCACAAGTGGTGGCCGTGGTGGATCCGGTAGGGGACTTGGTCGTTACTTGCAGGGTGAGCCTGTCCCCCCATGTGTGGAGGACCAGTCAAGGGCACCCATAATCCCCCCCCCCTCCCGTTGAGGCTGATGTGGCTGACACCATCCATGCTCAGCCCTTGTTGGACCAGCCCATTGTGGCACCAGATCTGGCTGACTACATGGCTGACTTCCAGGTCAGCAGGCCTATGACACGTGCGCTGGTGCACGTTGATGTCACCATGCCACGTGCATCTGGGCCAGCAAGGTCATCTGCTGCACCAAGGAGGCAGGGCGGAGAGGCTGCAGGGGCAGCTGCGGCTCCATCCACCCCAGCCCTCACACACCCAGCCAGGACAGTGTCGGTCCTAGTCCATGCTGCTGACATTCCCCCTGACACCATCACACTAGAGCCAATGCCTGCACCAACTCCCATGCTGAGTGTGCAATCCCACACTCCTGATACAGAGTCCACCAGGGCTCCTGCCCCTAGTGTCCAGAGCGGCGCAGGACACTCAGGATCACCACCACCTTCCAAGCGGAAGAGGAAGAGTGCTCGTCCGGCACAGGCTGATGCCCCAGACACGGCTACACAGTCCGGCCCGTCCAGGAAGCCCAGCTTCACGGATGACGAACTGAATGCACTTGTCGAGTATGTGTCCGGACATGACAACGAGATGGTCATTGTTGCAGGATCCAAGACCACACCTGCACAACGGCAGGCACACTGGCAGACCGTTGCGGACATCGTAAGTGCCCTTGGAATCGTGAGGCGCACAGCCAATGATTGCTATAAGCGCTGGAATGACCTAAAGCGCAGGGCAAAGAGTAAGCTGGCCTCAAGTCATGCCGCAACTCTAGTGACTGGAGGTGGGTCTCCAGTAGTAGACATGGAACTCACTCCACATGAGTCAGTCGCTGGGACCTACGTCACGGAGGAACAGATCCAAGGCGTGGGAGATCTGGCTGATTACGAGGCATTGTCCGGTGAGTGCACATGCATGTGTGTGTCGTCCATGTGCATGGTGTGTGTGTGAGGGCTTCTGTTTGTGTGCCAGGTGAGAGTGTGTGCGCCTGAGTCGTATGGGTCAGCCATGTGCTTCATGCAATACTTCCTGCGCAGCTGCATTTGGCCATAGCAGTATCCCTTCTGCCAACAGTAGACATCTAGCCCAACTGCACGCCAGTTGCCCTTGAAGTGTCACCTTGCCACAACATAGTTGCTTATTTTTCACTGTTCATTCAGTCAGATTGTTTGCATTCCCCCACTTTTACTAGCCATGTCGCTGTCCACTAGTCACATGTCTGACATGGCTATGGTAAAGTGGAGTGACTTTGTTACCTGGATATCATTTGTACACACATGTCCCTGTGCAATTGGACCATTTCATACTGGCAGCTCCAGGTGAAAAATCTGACCTGTTAGAATTAGAAAAGCAATTACATGCGGGAACTGGACTGAATGAATAGGTGCTGCCCTCCTCTCCATCTTCACTCAATAGCAATCGTACATGCCATCTGTGTGATGGCATGTGTGTTTCACCTGGCAATCACAGGCCAATGTGTGATGCCACTGCCAGGCAGCATGCAGAAAATGTGTTCATCTTCCATCTTGGTGTCATCAGTGTGTGCCATTTGCCTGCACTTCATACGCAGTGAGGGTGCATGCATGGGAGGGTTTTAGTCATGTGGGACATGTGTCAATCAAGTACTGGTTCTCTTGCTTCTCAGCCCTCATTGTGTGCCATGGTGCTAATGCCTGTTTCCATTTCTTTGTTTTTATGTCTTTGCAGGGGAAGACGCACCTGATACTGCTGGGGTTGTGGAGATGGTGCAGACCCAGGAGGGGTCCGAGGGCCGACCAACCACCAGTGAGGGACGTGGTGTGGTGGTGGGGGAGAACCCACAAGTGCTGCAGGTCGTGCTCTCAAGGGGTGTCTCTGGCTGCACCTCCCCCGAGCTGTACTCAGGTGTTGATTCGGATGAGACCTACGTGCCGTCGCAGGTGAGTGTTCCAGGGAGGGATTCTGTTCTGTCTCACCCACCTGCACCAGGGTCAGAACCCTCCATGGGGATGTCAGTGTTGGCAGCTACGCCTTTGGTGGTTACGGATGCAGGGTCACACTCCGCGACATCTGATCCTGTTCCTGGGCCAGCAGATCAGAGGGGGAATGCAGTGCTGCAGCCTAAGGCAGTGCCGGCACAGCAAGGCGCAGTTCGCCTTGCCCCAGACAGGTGTGGTGCCCGCCGACGTGGTGGCCGTACGCCACCTGGCAACACCGCATGGGAGCAATCCATTTACGGTATGGCAACCCAACAGGCTGCATCATCCGAGATGACGGCTCAGGCCATGGATATGGTGGCCACTTCCATTGTCCCCCCAGAAAGGCTGATGGAGCGACTAGAGCAGGCAACCGACTCCATCTGCCAGTCACACAGGGAGGACATGTTGGGGTCCAACAGGGACAGGCGGGCGGCACTGGCGACTCTCAGGAGGCCATCTCCATTGAGTCCCAGGGCCACAGGGAAGCCCTGAGGCAGGAGCTCCTTCACCTCAGGACGACTCTTGTTGAGCTTGAGGCTTCAACACACCAAAGGACAGAACAGCAGCTGGAGCGTCTCACCCGTACGCTCTCAGCTGAGATGCAGGCAACGAGGGCGGAGGTCCGGGCATCCCGTGAGTTGTTGCATGGGGACCTCCGCACACTCATCCTCCAGAACCAGACCTACCACACCCGCATGATTCCAGCCATGGAGGAGCAGACTAGGGCCTTGCCTGGGCTGCCTCCTATAGTGCAACCACCTCCGGATGCAGCTGCACAGGGTGATAATAGCGACAGCAGTGATACTCCCACAACAGGGTAGCCGTGTGGGCCATGAGCCCATGGAGGTGTTTTATTTTCCCAGGATCCTTGCAGGTGGGTTCTGGTGTGCATCCTGTCCTCGGACCTCCTGGGTGGCCTCCCCAACCCCCCCGGGCCCATCAATGGCCATTTTTGATTGTTTCTTATTTTTATTTTTATTTTTATTTATTTTATTCCCTATTTTTTTGGGACGATTTGTTGGCTTCCGTGGTTCCTGTGGGCATACGCTGCATTGTGGCTGGGCACATGCAGGCTTGTAATGTATTTGGTTCAGATGCTTGGGTTTGAGTCACACACACCCCTCCTGCTTCCCGTTTCCATGGGCTTGCAAAGGGTGTGCCCAAGTGACAGTGAATTACACAGTGACGTTGGACTCCCATGAGCTGTGTGGGCAGTCTGTAGTCAATACTGTGTATACATTCCTAGTGCATATTGCTGTTGTGTTGTACACTGCATGTTGCATTGATGTGTAACTCATCTTCTGTGTCTACCTCCCAATTTGCAGGTCCCTTCCTCATGTCTACACAAGGACCTCTAGTCTGGAGATGGGGTCCATGTTGGCAGCAGTGCACCTACAAATCTACATGGCGCCAACACTGCACAGTTGGTAGTGGTGGGAGTGCAGGCATTTCCAGGTGGTGAGACTACTAATATGTAACATTTGTGATGTCATGTTAATGGTAGTACGTGCTCAAGTATGTTGTTGGTCCGGCATTGCTGTGAGCATTTCAGGTGTTGCAGGTTTCTAATAGGGACACTGTACATAGTGACACTAGTGTCATGTTGTGGGGATTACTTTGTTTACCTGCAAATAGCATGACATGGTACGGTGTGTCGTGTGGCGGTGCTGGGGTTGGGTTGGCTGACATGGCACTGTCCTCTTGTTGCATTTTGCAAGTGGGTATTCTTTTTAGCTGCTTGAATGTGTAACTCCACAAAACTGCATCGGTGGTGTCTGTGTGGGTAGGGATGCACACATTGTGACACTTCCAGGTGAACAATCTCAGGCTGATATGGTATTCACGGTTCATTCTCCAGACATTCAGGATCAGTGTCAGGTTGAGTCATCATTGATTGTCAGATGGAATGTGCCAGGGCAGTGTGCACTCCACAGGGGTGTGATTTCTATGTGAAGTAATTAGCCACTAGCTGTGTACGGGCTGCCTCCCCACGTGCCCTTTCCCCTCCCATGCGCAGCGGCTGTGCATGTGGTTGGGGATGTGGGGCCACCACCATGTCCACGGCCAGGCCCCGGCGTGTTGCAACGTTGTGCAGGACACATGCTGCCACTATGATCCTGCACACTACTGGGGGAGCGTATAACAGCTGGCCGCCAGAACGGTCAAGGGAGCGAAAGCGTGACTTTAGCACTCCGAATGTGCGCTCCACTATGCCCCGGGTCGTAATGTGGGCTGTGTTATATCTTACCTCGGGTGGCGTGGTGGGGTTCCGAATTGGCGTCATCATGTGGGGGCTGAGAGGGTAGGCACTGTCCCCTGTGGAGGTGGTGATTGGTATCATTGGTGGGGTTGTGACCTTGCTCAGTATCCAACATGCATGCATGTGCAGTGGCATACATACTCACCAAGCAGCCATGTATCGCCATGCCCCCCAGCTTCTAGGTCCCGGCTTAGGGTGGACATTCGGTAAATGAAGCTGTCGTGGGTGGACCCGGGATAGTTGGCATATACTGAGGTGATGATTCCCTTGGCATTACATGCTACCTGCACGTTGATGGAATGCCAGTGCTTGCGGTTCCTATAGATGTGCTCAGATGCCCTGGGGGGACGTAGAGCCACATGGGTGCAGTCGATGGCACCTAGCACTTTGGGGAATCGTGCCACACCGTAAAAATCCAGGGCGGCAGCATGCCTTTCTGCAGGTGTTCTGGGCAGGTATATGTGCCTGCGGACTGATGGGCGTGCAGTGATGATGTTCAAGACCTGGTTTAGGCAGCGTGACTGGGTGGCCTGTGACACCCCACCCACCATGGCACTTGTCCGCTGAAATGATCCAGTGGCTAAGAAGTGCAGTACATTGAGGACCTTCTCCAGGGGGCTGAGTGCTTGGGAGCACAGGGTGGGTGATGTGAGGTCATCCTCCCACTCACTCACCAGGTCCAGTATTATGTGTGGTGGAAACCTGTACCTCCCATACACCTGGTCATCAGGCATCCCGAAAAGGCTGGTTCTGGGTGTGAATATTCTGGCCCTGACTATCCTCCTCCTCCTCCTTTGGTAGCCCACTGCCACTGCTGCTAGGAACGGTATGTTCATCCTGGCGTCTGAGCTTGTTATTGTTAAAGTGCGCAAATGTATGCTTTGGGTGTGTTCTAGGCGAGCGTGTGACCCGCACACCCCTGGAATCCAGTTCCCAGTCCAATAGCGTGTGGAAATTCCCACGCACCACGGGATACAGGTGCGCTGACGTACTTGCGTGTGTATGTGCCCGCGCACCCATGAAATACACGTACATAGGCCAATCGCGTGTACGCGCACTTTTGTCCAATTACACGCTGACGTGCAGTATTTCCACGTGTGCTCCGTCATCACGTGCTGAGTGGGGAACACCCGTGCGGGTCACGTCACAGACGCGCTTACGCGCTGAGGGACTCTGGTCCAATAGAATCGCGTATGCGTGCTGACGCGCTTACGCGCTAAGGGCCTTTCCTCGGATTTCACTGCCACCGAAGTTGGTGTCCTGGTGGAGCATGTCCTGGGGCAGTATGATGCCCTCTTTGGATCGTCCCGCGCCAGCAAGGAAGGACGGGAGAGGATCTGGGCCGACTGTGTGGTTGCCATCAACGCGGAGGGGGTGGCAACCCGCAACGTCCTGAAGATCAAGAAGCGCTGGGAGGACTTGAGGTCCAGGACCCTTGTGAAGGCCCGGCGCCTCGTGGAGGGGGGCCGGGGCCGCATGAGTTCCATCCAGATGAGGGTCCTGGAACGCGTACGCCCAGCGCTCCACGCCCAGAACCTTGAGAGGGAGGCCCGTCTGGAGTTGAGCGGTAAGTATCCAAGCATTACTGTGTGAGACAGGGCATGTTGCGGTGTGCTGGTTCTTTGATACTTGCCTGTATGTGTGCCATAGGCCATGTATGCATGTATGTGTGCAGGGACATCATAGTAATGCATGTGCGACCAGTGATGTGTGACCCACATGGTTGTTGCATGTGTTCAAATGCCGCATGGGGAGCCCTATGCAGATTTTGAACATGAGAGCATGCCAGTCTCTGTACCTGGACATGGGTGGGGGTGAGGGATGGGTGCTGATGCCAGGTACATATATGGTAGCCATGTCTGTGTGCCTGACCTGCTTGTCTGTGACTTGTGCATGCCATGGATGCATGACACATGTGTGTGACAATGCACAGATTCAGTGAAGCAGCCAAATTACCCTTGTATCCGCTGTGTTTGGTGTGTTTGGGGCCAGATGGATGTGACTGAGGTGAAGTGTGTGCATGTGATCGGCATGAGCCATGATGCATGTGAGTTCCATATCATTGAATGTTTCAAGAGTCCATTGAACATGCATGGAAATGTCCATGGCATGCACCATGCCTGTTACTGTGTGTGTTTTGCCTGGACTGACCCATGTGTTGTGGAGGGACATGATGGAAGTGTACTTTGACAGTGGTGCTCATCTGCTATTGCTTCCTGTCTAGGGGACCATTGTACAGTACCCTGATGCTTGTGTTCTTTGTCTCCCTCTACGCAGCGGCTAGTGAAGAAGAGGGCGGAGACGGCGCTGTGGAGCAAGGCAGCGGGGATGCCCCCACAGCTGCAGCGGAAGGGGTGGGTGAGCCCCCACAGGGGCCTGCTACGGTGGGAGATGGTGAGGAGCCATCCAGGTTGGTAGTTTGCACAGAGGAGGAGGAGGCCGCCACTCGGGCACACATGGGGCCTGGTGGGGGCATCCCTGCTGGTGCAAGTGGTGCAGTCCAGGGCCAGGGGCAGGAGGCAGCACAGGTCACCGTGGAGGGGCCTGTGCATGTCGCTGTCCCTGACCCTGTGAGTGCACCACCATGCACCAGCAGGGATGCCCCGTCCCAGGCCCGTCCGCAGGTAGAGGGGATGTCCGTGTCACCTGACTCCCCTCCACCTGCGGACGTGGGAACCCCTGGCCGTGCGGAGAAGGTCCTGATTGGGGTCGCGATGCGCACGGCTGTGATTCGTGATGCCGTGCATGCTTCCCGGGAGGAGCACGCACGTCATCACGAAGTGCACCGTGCCGACGTGGCCCAATTGGGATCGGCCATGTTCGGGGGTTTGCTGCATGTGTTGGCCAATCTGGCGGCCCTCTCCTCCTCTGTGCAGGCTATACACCAGTCGTTCTCCTTGCCGTCTTCCGGCCCAGATGACACCAGGGCCCCCTGTGGACCTGCCCCGACCAATGCAGCCAGCTCGGTGGGGATCCCATCCCTGCCACAGTTGGGAGTCGGAGGTCCAGCAGGGGTGGACAACAGAGCAACTGGACCCCAGCAGATGGAAGATGTGACAGCATCATCAGGCAGTGCACGTGCACGACGGCGTCGGTGGTTTCCATCAGCCTGGATGCCGTCGTGCTGGCAGAGGCAGTGGCGTCGGAGGCAGCAGCAGGCTCGACGTGGGAGGCATCATGGCTCGGGGCCATCAAGATCAGAGGGGCAGGCATCGGCCGGAGGGCAGGGCAACCCTGGGATGGTGGTGTCTTCCGTGTGGGAGCAGTTGGTCCAGCGGATAGGTGCGGAGCGGCAGCGGGCGGAAGAGGAGCGGCTCACCATGGTCAGGGCGGAGTTCTCCATGCGTCGGGCGTTGAGGCGGGCTGAGTGCCTCGAGGAAGCTCGCAGGGAGTTTGAGCTGAACATGGGGTTATCCCTGCGAGACCTCGGGGCCAGGACAGAGTCCCGCCTCCAGGACAGCGACATGGAGTTCGATGATGCCCTGGCCAGCAACATCACCGAGTGAGCCGCAGGACTTGCCCGCTGCCTTTGTATATAGTTATTTAGTTAGTTAGTGTTAGTTTTCCTTTCTTTATTTTTATTTTTTTGGACCGCTCGGACAATGGCCACTTTTTTGTATATATTTTTTTCATTAGGTAGTAGTAGGTTTCATTTATGGTGTTGGGCTCATGGACCCTGGAATATTCGTGTATATAGTTTGCTTTTTGAAGAAACATTTTTTTTATTGATTATTGTGTTCACCATGAGGAAATGGTTTTTCATTATTTTCCTTCCACATGACATTGCTTTGGACGACATTTGTTTTTGGATTACTTTGTTTTTTTTATTTTTACATTTGTTCTCGGACATGGACCATTTATTTAGTTATCCCCATTGTTGTATGTTTGATTTGTTTACTTATTTTTCATCTTTAATACATGTTTTTTTAACTTTCACTTGTGGTATTTTCTCATTGGTTTCATACATGTCATGATATGGGTTTTGACATTCACTTGCACCCGTTGTGTATGTGTGTGTGACGGACATGTGTTCATTTACAGACTTGCCATTGGGGTTGTATCATGTAATTGCATTCACTATGTGGGTGGATGCAATCCTTGCCTGGGTGTTTGTGCTGGGTATGCTGCCCATTACTGCCATGATTGAGTATCGTCAGGACCTGGGGGCAGGGGGACATGTGTGGGTGCCTGGTGGAGGCTGCCCCTGCACTGCTGGGGGGTGGGGGTGGTGGGTGACATGGGTGGGGGCCTGGTGGAGGATGCCCCTGCACTGCTGGGGGGTGGGGGTGGTGGGAGACATGGGTGGGCGCCTGGTGGAGGATGCTCCTGCACTGCTGGGGGGTGGGGGTGGTGGGTGACATGGGTGGGGGCCTGGTGGAGGGTGCCCCTGGTGGCTGGGGGGTGGGGGTGGTGGGAGACATGGATGGGGGCCTTGTGAAGGGTGCCCCTGGTGGCTGGGGGGTGGGGGTGGTGGGAGACATGGGTGGGGGCCTGGTGGAGGATGCCCCTGCACTGCTGGGGGGTGGGGGTGGTGGGTGACATGGGTGGGGGCCTGGTGGAGGGTGCCCCTGGTGGCTGGGGGGTGGGGGTGGTGGGAGACATGGATGGGGGCCTTGTGAAGGGTGCCCCTGGTGGCTGGGGCGTGGGGGTGGTGGGAGACATGGGTGGGGGCATGGTGGAGGATGCCCCTGCACTGCTGGGGGGTGGGGGTGGTGGGAGACATGGGTGGGGGCCTGGTGGAGGGTGCCCCTGGATGGTGGGGGGTGGGGGTGGTGGGAGACATGAGTGGGGGCCTGGTGGAGGCTGCCCCTGCACTGCTGGGGGTGTGGGTGGTGGGAGACATGGGTGGGGGCCTTGTGAAGGGTGCCCCTGGTGGCTGGGGGGTGGGGTGGTGGGAGACATGGGTGGGGGCCTGGTGGAGGGTGCCCCTGGTGGCTGGGGGGTGGGGGTGGTGGGAGACATGGATGGGGGCCTTGTGAAGGGTGCCCCTGGTGGCTGGGGGGTGGGGGTGGTGGGAGACATGGGTGGGGGCCTGGTGGAGGATGCCCCTGCACTGCTGGGGGGTGGGGGTGGTGGGAGACATGAGTGGGGGCCTGGTGGAGGGTGCCCCTGGATGGTGGGGGGTGGGGGTGGTGGGAGACATGAGCAGGTGTGCAGGGTAGTCCCCTGTGTTGTGGGCTGCCTGCAGGGGCCGTCGAGGGTGTACAGGGAACACCTGTGAGGACCCACCCAGCATAATCGCGTGTGTAACTTCCCACGCACCCCTGTAATACATGTACCAAGCCAAATCGCGTGTGATAATTCCCGCACACCCCTGAAATACACGCGCCCAGGCTATTCGCGTGTGGCACTTCCCGCGCACCCCTGAATTACACGCGGCCAGGCTATTCGCGTGTGGAACTTCCCGCGCACCCCTGAAATACACCCGGCCAGGCTATTCGCGTGTGGAACTTCCCGCGCACCCCTGAAATACACGCGCCAAGGCTATTCGCGTGTGGAACTTCCTGCGCACCCCTGAAATACACGCGCCCAGGCTATTCGCGTGTGGAACTTCCCGCGCACCCCTGAAATACACGTACCCTGCTGTAATCGCGTGTGGGACTTCCCGCGCACCCCTGAAATACACCTACCCTGATGGAATCGCGTGTGTAACTTCCCACGCACCCCTGTAATACACGTACCAAGCCAAATCGCGTGTGATAATTCCCGCGCACCCCTGAAATACACGCGCCCAGGCTATTCGCGTGTGGAAATTCCCGCGCACCCCTGAAATACACGTACCCTGCTGAAATCGCGTGTTAAACTTCCTGCGCACCCCTGAAATACACGCGCCCAGGCTATTCGCGTGTGGAACTTCCCGCGCACCCCTGAAATACACGCGCCCAGGCTATTCGCGTGTGGAACTTCCCGCGCACCCCTGAAATACACGTACCCTGCTGAATTTGCGTGTTGAACTTCCCGCGCACCCCTGAAATACACGCGCCCAGGCTATTCGGGTGTGGAACTTCCCGCGCACCCCTGAAATACACGTACCCTGCTGTAATCGCGTGTTAAACTTCCCGCGCACCCCTGAAATACACGCGCCCAGGCTATTCGCGTGTGGAACTTCCCGCGCACCCCTGAAATACACGCGCCCAGGCTATTCGCGTGTGGAACTTCCCGCGCACCCCTGAATTACACGCGCCCAGGCTATTCGCGTGTGGAACTTCCCGCGCACCCCTGAAATACACGCGCCCAGGCTATTCGCGTGTGGAACTTCCCGCGCACCCCTGAAATACACGTACCCTGCTGTAATCGCGTGTGGGACTTCCCGCGCACCCCTGAAATACACCTACCCTGATGGAATCGCGTGTGGAACTTCCCGCGCACCCATGAAATACACCTACCCTGATGGAATCGCGTGTGGAACTTCCCGCGCACCCCTGAAATCCACGTACCCGGCCAAATCGCGTGTGAGACTTCCCGCGCACCCCTGAAATACACGTACCCTGCTGTAATCGCGTGTGGGACTTCCCGCGCACCCCTGAAATACACCTACCCTGATGGAATCGCGTGTGGAACTTCCCGCGCACCCCTGAAATCCACGTACCCGGCCAAATCGCGTGTGAGACTTCCTGCGCACCCCTGAAATCCACGTACCCTGCTGTAATCGCGTGTGGGACTTCCCGTGCACCCCTGAAATACACCTACCCTGATGGAATCGCGTGTGGAACTTCCCGCGCACCCCTGAAATACACCTACCCTGATGGAATCGCGTGTGGAACTTCCCGCGCACCCCTGAAATACACGTACCCGGCCAAATCGCGTGTGAGACTTCCCGCGCACCCCGGTATACACGCACACGTATTTTTTGTCAGCGTGTCCGTGTTTGTGGGTACCCCTTTGCACGTCATTTGTCCTGGAGGGCCACAGTATTGGACATTCATCATGGCAGTATATGGGTGCTATTTGTTGGCGCACCTTTTGGCGCACATTTCTTACAGCCGCAGAGACGCTACCGCCTGCTTTCTTGTGGCGGTCGTGTTTGTGCCTGTGCGCTGGTTTGAGCGTGCGCTTTTTTGCCCTATTCTATTCCATGAATACGTGTTGTAGGCGAGCGTGTGGGCGTTCCGCGCACTTGTGCCCTGTACTTCCCCCGTGACGCCCACGTTTTTGCAAGTTGTTCCCCATTCCGAGTGTTACGCCCATGTTCCGCCTACTTTTGTTGCGTGCGCCGCGCTATGTGCGAATTTCGCTGTGGCCTGTGCGATTTTCGCTGTGACCTGGCGCACGCTGTTAGATGGCCTGTGCGCCAACGTGCGCGGCGCACTTTTTATCGCACATCCGCTGGTTTTCTCGCGCACGGACTTCCATGAATCGACGTGCGCTGCTTTTCGTGCGATTTTCGCACTTGCACTGCGATTTTCGCTATTCCACTGCGATTCGCACGTTTTTGCCCACTTGCGCCGCGCTAATTATTCCATGAATCGGCCTGATGGTTTCCAAAGTGGTACTCCTGTTTGGGTAGTATGTGTCCAATAAATTGTTTTTTAAAATGTCTTGGCTGTTGGGATCATGTTTGGCTATTGTTTTTATATCATCGTATGATTTTAGAACTCTTTTTCTAGATTTAGCTGTACCAAGACTTAGCCATACTATATTTGCAGATTTACCATACAATGCAGTACCAGTTAATCAATCAGCTTCTTCATAGGATCCACATTCTCTATGGGACAGCATTTTTATGCCAAAGCTGTATAATTTCTGAGACACTGTTTTATCTGATGACAGGTCATTCCAGAGGTCTTGGAGCTCTGTCTTTTCTGATTTGGTTAAGTATGCTGCGAAATATCGTGCAACTGCAGTAGAATTGTCTGCAATGTACTGCACATCTATGTTTGCATTCCAAAAGTGGGCAATGATTGCATTGTAATCATTGATATATTTTTCTTATTCTTTTCTTTTTATGCAATATGTATTTTTAGGTGACTTACCTTTAACACTATGTCTAACTGATGACATGAGGTTGTTCACTTGACCTGTATTTGTAACTGGTCTAGGGAAACCATATCGGCATTTGGTGTAGTATTTCCCTTTGTTTTTGTATTTGCGACGACAATATTTGCCACATTTGTGTCTTTGGAATTGTAAGATTTTTGCATGAAGGTCACTATTTGTGCATTCTGACGGAATTTCACAAGTGACATATTTTTCAATAAACTGTAAAACAGTGGCATCACTGTCTTGACAAAATTTAGGAGCATCTTTAATCCATAAAAGCATGTGGACATGTGGCGCTCCTCTGGCGTGGTATTCTTTTCTCCAAAAGAAGTGTTGCACTTCTCCGAGGGGAGGAACAGTTTTATTACAAATAAAATGTAGCAAAGCAATGAAGGGATCGTGAAAATATCTAGAAACATTAATAGAATCCTGAGAACAAAGTTCTCCAGGTGTTAGTATATCTATGTTTGTTTTGTTTTCGTTTGATATGCATAGGAAAGCATGTAAATCTTCCCATGCATATTCTGCGCAACTTAATGTAACAAACCAAGTGGGTGGGCCAAGGTTTCTGATCATACAACGTACATCTCCATGTCGTCGAAACCAGTACTCTTTAGTACCTCACATATTTGCTAATAGATTTGTAAGATTTGCCTGTAAAACCTCATCTTTTTGTTGAACTTTTTGTAATAATTGTGTGGCTGTCATATTTTGAAAGTGTGATCCTGATTTTAATATGTGTGCAACTCCGTAACATAAAGTTGCTAGTTCACTTTCAAAGAGTAGGTGTAATATGTATTCCAGATTTTGTCGAAATCTGGGATCTTCAGAATACATTCGTAATGAGCGATAACCTGATGCTGATATTTGAACAGGTCTATCATTGTATCTTCCTCCTTTGCCAGTAGGAAAGATTAGAGGAAAAGCACATGCTTCTATACTTTTTTACCATATGCTGATTGGTAATCCTTTTTTTTTACACATTTGGTACGTTTCCAGAGCATCTTCTATGGTGTCATTAGAGTGCAATGGGTGAATTGTATAATGTTCTAAAGTGTTTGCTATTGTAGCAGGATCTAGGAGCTTAAATTGACCAGTTTCTTGTGTCTCTTGAATTATTTCAGTTGTATCTTTCACGTTTTCTTCGATATTAATTTCTTTGTAATAATCATTATTCTCTTTGAGATATTGCAGGGCTTCTCTAACTTTATGTAAATCTACCAGTTGTTGCCAATTTTTTTTGTCTTTTGTAGGTACTCCATTTACCAAGATAATTAAAGATTGTTGCATTGGACGTTGCACTCCTAGAGTGTGCACATTTTCTTTTAGATCTAATGGTAAATACACTACTTTTCCATGAATAGCTTTCACTAATTCAGAGGGAGGTAATTTTGCAGTTTTTGGTTGAAGGCGTATTATTCCTTGAAATGGATGAACTGTTTGAATTATGATGCTCTCATATAAATTAAGTTGTTGATGGAGTTTTGGTAGTGGATGTAATTCCAAGTTATATGAGATAGCATGTGAAGGAGTTTGGTTGTTGTCAAGTTTGTTGTGCAGTAACTGCAAAGTATTATGGGGTCAGTTATTTCGTATTTGTTTTCTGCTATAAGGTAGAGAGGTAATTCAAACCATTTAGAATCTTCATTGTCTTCTATTTTGTATGAAAGGTCTATAGTTTTTGTGTTACTTTTATAACACGTTCTGGGGCAACATACACACACGTGATTTGGTACTTCAGCTGAAGTGCTTTGAAATGTTAGTATATCTTTTTTGTATGTGTGTAGTGAAAGGTTGCCATGTGCAGATTTGTTACGAAGTTGGTTGACAGCTAATTCATCTTGTAAGTGGGTTTCATTTCCAAAATATTTTTTCTGTATATACTCAATTTCTTCTAGTAGGTGTTATGGTGTACCATGTAGAAGAATGTTATTTAAATTGTCTAGTGCTAAAGCAGGACTTTTTACATAATACAGTTTATAAACTAGATTTCTTATACTTGCATGATGTGTTGATATCCTTTTGATATCATGGAAGGTGGTTTTGCAAGTAGCTCCTGATATGCAGGCCAACAAATGTCCTTGTAGTCCTGTGTGCTTGCGTACTGGACAAGCATCCATACTTTGCAGTATTTTAATTTTGATTTTGTCTTTGCTTTTCACATATTGATTGAGGAATAGGCATAAAGATTTAAACATTTTTTTGGGAATGTTACACATTGACGTGCATGGCCATGTGTAAATTAGATGTTCTGATTCAGTCGAATGGAGGGGTAAATCTAAGTTTTCAGGGCATATTTTTGTAAGGAGTACTTCTTGTTCCATTATGGTATTATTAACTTTTTCATAACCTCGACCACTGATATGTATTGCAATTGTATTTGTTTGCTTTTGTTTGTACGCTTCTTCATTAAAGTATGGTGCTGTGCTTGTAGTGTGACTCCATTCGCCTCCACAGATATTTAAGAAGTTATTTCTGTTCACATTTCGTTTATTGAGAAGTCTTTTTTGAAATTTAGTTATTAGTTGTGTTAGTGGTTTATTCTGTTTAACACAACAGTAAATAAGTTTCTTTTGAGAAGAATTGCACTGTCTATCAACGCTTCTAAGATTACTTTCCTACGATATGTTTGAAGTGTTGAACCTGGTTTCTCTCCTGTTTTTATCAGATTTTGAAGGACTTTGTGACAGAACATTTTGTCTAATATACTTTTCTTGGTATGCTTACTTTGTACTATATCAAGATTTATGGAAGACATTTTATTTGTAGTGATAGTTCATTTTCTGTTAATAGTTTTTTGGGTCGTTTTACTTTGTGATAGAGGAGGCAAAGTTTTTGCACTAGAAACTTCTTCTGTTTCACAACATGACTATTATTAGCTGTTGTGTTTCAACGTTTTTTACAAATTCTGCTATAGATGGGTGTTTATGTTGGAGACTTTTCTTTTCATTTGCTCTACTTCTGCGTCCCTTTCTACGTTGCTTTTTGGTGGGCATTCTTTAGCGTCTGTTGAAAAAAATACAGAAGGTATGGGTTGGGGTTTTCTGCAATGCATGTGTGTTGTGTGTTGTGTGTTGTGTGCATGATTGTTTGAGTAAGATGATAAAGATGTATGTAATGGTGTGTGATTGTCAATTGGGAAGTTGAACTACTAGGGATGGGTATTCTTCAATTAATGTGTTAATAAACTGGGGTTCAGATGACAGAAAAAAGTAAGCCGGTGGTGTGGAGAAGAATAAATAATATAGGTAAAGCTATACAATTAAAATAGTTGTTTGTTCTACAACATCTACATTCTAGAGGCAGAGTTGCGTAATTTGTGTGCCGAAAAATAGGAATTTGAGGGCCATTCTGACAGGAGATCACTGTTTAAGACGGGGGGGGCTTTTTGGTCAGAATGGTGCAGAATCTCTATTTTTAGGCACAGAAATACCATGAATGCACCGTACAGTGTGTGAGTTAAAAATCAAATATTATGGTAACAATCTACTTACTTTTTTTTCAAAAATGAGTAGTTTGCTTCTTAGTTGTTCTTTGTAAATCAAAATTAGCTGCTTCTATTCAGGAGAATGGGCTTTACTGCAATTGTAAAAGAAAGAAATTAATAATTTGGTGCTATATAGCACTGTTTTCATTTTAGACATAGATTATTTTAAATTGAAATGCTCAGCGCCTTCCTGAAAACCATTAAAACTATATTATGACTAAGAGTTGGAAAGAAAATATCTTTACTATGGTTTGTGGAATTCATAATCTACCAACGTATACCACTATTCTTGTAACTAAGCTTTTCCACATAATAGTGAGTCATTGTCATCATAGCTCTCAACCATGTGTGTCGCAAAGGCGGGTGAAATCACCTGATTTTGTTTTTGGCGGGTGAAACGCCCATTGGAATGAATGGCCGTGCAGGAGGCTTGGCGGGTGAGTCAGTCCTTTACAAGGCGGGTGACACCCGCTAAAAGCGTGTGAGTTGAGAGCTATGTGTCATAGCCTCCTTTTGCACGTAACAGTGAGTGAATATCATAGTCTGCTTGTCCTATATAAATGTATGTAAGTACTTATATAAACGAAAAAAATTAAAACCAATTATGTCTTTGTACAAATATTATTGTTTGAGATTTGATCATAGAGTGTGTGTGTTATTTTGTGTAATTATATGTCGTGTATATATTTTATTTCAAAAATGTTAGTTTAATAGTATTTGCATGTGTGTGTGTGTGTATGAAGAAATTAAACGATATAAAGGTTTGTAAGTGACAGGTCATTTTAGGACAATGAAACAATGATTGCCTATTCATTTGTCAGATTATAGAAGGTAAAAGTCGGTTAGAAAATGTGTTCATGTACTGTGTAGAAAATATGCATACATGTACTTTCTGTTCATGTATATGGATATGGACCAAGCTGCAAGTAGAAATATTGGAGATTTGTATAGTATTTCTCGTAGATCGTGGTTGTCAATGGTATGAGACTTGTACTCCGAGAGATACACCGTACATTTGTAGTGCTGCTCTATGAGGATGCAGTTACATGTAGAGTTATTGGATTTGATTGGTGGATGGTCATGTGATTGCTTAGCTACATCCAATGAGGGAATGGCACAGAGAATGAAATCTAAATGGTAGAAGGGCTGTACATGTTACGATACGTTCGCGGACATGGCGGTAGTTCTAGGACACCGCGTATTACATCCGGGGAATTTGGGGAGGGGAGATGAGATTGGATGAAGCAAAGGATTGGTCAGTAAAGTTTAGTGAATGTGTTGTGCTAGGAGAGGTTTTCTCAGATATTGTTTTTGCAGAGAGAAGAACAGATAGCTATGGCTGAGTGTTTCAAAACACAGATTGTATGGATTTTGGGAGACTCGTGGATTCATTGGTTGAAGGTGCATGCAGAAAGCTGTGCAGTATCTATAGATCTTGGATTCCCACATGTGGAAGTGCACTGGCATGGAGTGCGTGGAATGAAGTGGTTGGACTTGCTACCTCTCTGTGCAACTTTGAAGATAGAGGAACATCCAAACATAATTGTAATTCATTGTGGAGGGAACAGTTTAAGACATGTGTCTGGAATTTCTTTGCAATTTGCAATGAAAGAAGGACTTCATAAGATAATGGACATGTTTCCAAACTCTAAAATATTTTTTTCACGGATTGCGCAGAGACAAGTGTGGCTTTGTTCTTTCTCATGTGGTCCACAAATGGAGAAAGCAAGGCGTAATTTTAATAAGGCTGTTTGTGCCTTCCTAAGAGATTTTGGCATGTCCTCTTTTAAGAATGAAAATATTTTGTTTTGTAGTACATACATTTTTCGCAAAGATGGAGTCCATCCTACTCATGCTGGCAATCAGATTTTTCTGAGAAATGTACAAAATGCATTGCGACCTTTTTTAGAAATACAGCATTCGTTTTGAAGTACGTCTTACGTAGTTAAAATGTTTTACATTCAAACACCTCCCAAAGGCTCTTTTCAGAGCCACCACTTCCTGATAGAGAAAAATGCATTGTTTTCAATAGGGTAGCAATGCAATTGTTTTTCTGTTCGCGGACCGTCCGCGGACTTTCACGAAATGGAAATGGCTATGCTTTATGTATTTTCACTTCTATCTTTTAACTGTGAAAGGCGGCTCTGAAAAGAGCCATTTTTTTTTTTTTTGATTTTTGTTATTTTGTATTTTTTTTGTTCTTTTTTATACACGACACACTAGGAGAGGAGGGAAAGGAGGGTAAAGGGAGGGGGACACCAACCAAAGGGATAAGAAAGGGCGAGCTGAGAGAGGAAGATCTAGAGTGGGTTTTATTTGGGTAGTGAGCAGGTCTTCTGGTGCTCTGAGACGATCGTCTCAAAAGCACTCCAAAGTCGCTCCCCCCTGCAGAGTACTGTGTCACAGTACACACATGCAATTGTGACCCTCGAAAGGTAAGGGTCATCAGAATTCTGTATGGCCTGTGAGGCAGCTTGAGGAAGACGCTGTCCCACAGAGGTGTTCCTTGTGGTGACAGGATCAGGAATGGAGGATGAAGTAGAGGCAATCAACCTACTACGCTTCTCGCAAGGTATAACCTTGTGAATGGCCCCAGTGTGCAATGAGCGCAGGTGTCAATTCATGGTAGTGGTCCCAAAGCTTTACAAACCATGCTTCCCGTGACTGAGTAGCATTTTGCACTAATTACAGGTGACACGGTTCGTATGAGACTTAGGACCGTTTCCATGAACGGTAAACAACCGCCACACCCATGATTCACGCCGACGGCGGGTAGTATGGATTTCCTCTACCTCATTCTCGTCATCCTCTTCTTCCTCCTCTGTATCCTCACTCCTGTTCCCCTCTTCAGGCCCTTGGGGAAATGGTGGTGGTGGAGGGGGTGGGGGTGGTGCTGAGGCAGATGTAGCACCATGTGGTAATAGTCGAGCCATGGATGTCATAGGCTTGGAGATGGAAATCTCAAAATCTGCAAAGTATGCAGCAAAATGCAGTGTGCTCTGTGGAATAGTCAGAAACACAATAAGAATGCGCTCTAGGGCGTGGTTTTATATCGGGGTCCTTGTGCGCGGGTCACGGACATGCGCGCCGTCCGCAAGACAGATCGAACATCAAAAAAGGTTCAAAAAGTCACAAAAACGATGTGGAAAATTAGGATTAGTTTGTGGGATTCGTGGCATGATTATTTTTTAATGAGAAATATTGTGGAATACTTGGAAATGTACTTTTAAACTGGTCGGGGACACGAACAGTGTCCGCATTTAGAGCATGAGATGAGCGTGGGCGCGGTCACATGATTGTTTTGTGAGCATGTTCGCTAAGGTAGCGGTCGTCCGCAGGACACCCAATGTACGGACATTGTTTTGCGCATGTGTGTTGATGTTCTACGGACAGTGTTCGGTTCCTGAACTAATTAAAAGTGCGTCAATGTAAAACAAACAGTTAAGGACAGCCGTTTGTTCTTAGCACAGTTTAATTTATTTGCTAACAATATAGACAGACATAGCGTTTCAAGCACACCTCCATTTTAGTTTATTTACGAACAATTCAGGACACCACAAGTGTTCTTAGAACAGTTTCTGCTTGCTATCGAACACTACGAATAGGCATAGTGTTCTTAAGGACACCTCCATTTTCATTTATTTCCGATCATTTCAGGACACTACGAGTGTTCTTAGAACATTTTTAAACTTGCATGAGAACATTACGGACAGATGTAGTGTCCTCAGGACAGTTACATTTTTGTTTCTTTACGAACATTTTCGAACAACCGTGGTGTCCGTGGACACCTAAATTGGTTTTATCACAAGGAACTGAAAGCAATTACAACACAATATAAGAAAAGTAACTTTATTTCATATATATATACAATTATGACTGGCAAGGTGGGGCAGAAACGGAAACAAAAACAGGAGAATTAGGGATTTCTAGATAACTGGGATCAGGTGAAGAAGGGAAGGAAATCTCATCAAAACGCTTTGGTCCATAGACAGGGTTTGGGGTTAACTGTGTGGGATAGGGTGAGGAGGGACAAGTGCAGGTTGGACAATGGTATGCTGTTGGGGGTTTCACATAATTTTCTACAAAGTTTTTCAAATCCATAAAATTTTGCATAAGGTCGTCCATTTTTTGATTAATCTGCTGTAGAGTGATATCCTCTGATTGTTGTTGTGAGATGCTTGGAATTTTTCTATGGTCTGTAATAAAAAAAATGTATATGTAAAATGTATACAAAATAATATGTATTGATTGGTTTATATAGTAAAGTGTGTACCATTAGGTGGACTATTTTCTAACATTTCCTCTCGTGGGAAATGCTCCTCTAGCCAGTCGAGAGTACTACACATTTCTGTGAGAAAACAAAAAAGTAATGTGTTTTTTTTTTTTCTAATATAGAAAGTTTATGAATATATGGGTAACTTACTATGTCTGGTGAGATATGTAATCAGTAGTGTATACATCTGGTCTTGCTGTTGGTTGTGGAGCGTCTGTGAGGTAATTATGGTGGAAGCCACTTTATCTTCTTTTGGTATATTCCATTTTAAAACATATTGTATTTACATGAATGGTTAGTGTGTTACATATATGGTTAACATTTATTAAGTATTACTACATATACTTTGTATGTGTGCTGCTTTGTGAATTTGTTCAATGTTCCTATGTTATGATACAACTATTACAATTACCTCCCCAGAGTTTTTAGGTGGTGGTACTGTTGTCCAAACATGTTTGTTAGCCCTGTTGGCAACCCACAATTCAGCAGCCTTAGCTACCTTCTTAGGCTATATCTCCTTTGAATCAGCCAAGTGCTGTCTAAGCTCAGGAGAGCAGGCATCATAAATTGACTCCAACATAACAAGATTCCTCAAACCTTCATAAGTGTTCACTTTGTAACCCTTAACCCAACCATCTAAGTCTTTCAAACATTCACACACCCAGGTAGCCCAAGGGGTACCATCATGCTTTTTGGGTGTCCTATACCTCTTAAGGTACTGGGAAGGGGTCTTCCCAAATCTAGCGATCAAAGCTAGCTTCACACACTCATAATCCTGATTATTCTCCTCCCCCAACTCCATTACAGCATCACTTGCAACAGGGGGAAACCTAGAGAAAAGCCAAGGAATCATCTGATTCCCTGTGATAACCTGAATCCCATGATTATACTCATACATTGCTAACCAATCCAAAACATCAAGTTCAGTCTCATACATACCAATCATTTACTTTGGCATACCGGGTCTCTTATGGCTGGAAGACCTAGAAGATTCTGGGAGAGAAGCATTTGTGATGTCATCTTTGATGTCCTGGGTGTTAGTTTTAGCAGTGCACGGTGGCGGCGCGAGTTATGGTTGCTTATCTTACCATAACTGCCGAATTTCAGGGGTTTTTCGGTTTTACTTTGAACCATAACGTCCCTTTAACAATGTTTTTTCACTGAATTTCATAGGTTTTTAGTAGCGCAACTTAACCATAACGTCCCTTTAACAAAGTTTTTTTACTGAATATATATATATATATATATATATATATATATATATATATATATATATATATATATATATATATATATATATATATATATGGTCAATTGTGACCCTTTAAATTCGGTCAATTGTTCATTCAAACAATTGTAAACGAACAATTTGGGTAATACCAGGCAAACCGAATGAAGAAACAGCAGTTCCAAGATGGCATTTTAGTACAAGCCGAAAGAGGGCAAGACCAGACAGAGTAGCAAGGAGCGAAGTATCCATGACCTCTGAAGACCGTTACTTTGGTGAGCCTTGGAAAGTAAGAAACTGAAGACCAGGAACTAAGGCTAATCAAACGTGCACAGTGTGCCAGAGGTACCCAGGACTCTCCCCCGTTGATAACCAATGCTGGGAGGAGTGATTGCCGCTGTGGTACTGTCCTTGGCTCCTTCAACAAAGCAGAATCATAAAAGCCAGCAGAGCCGGTGTGTCGGTGAGACTGATACCAACCCAGCTTGTGTTTTGAACCAAGGTTGCAAGCAGCGGCAACACTGTACAAAGAGAAATGTGTGTGAGGCATTTGCAAAGAGAGATCCAGATATAATTTGAACTTTACAATTGAACTTTTGGAGGCCAAGAAAAGACCCATACACAGAGTGGTTCAGCGCCACGTGGATGCTCATTCCAAAAAATGTTTTAGGTATCCAACTGATGCTGAGTGTGAGTAAAAGGAATATTGATATCAAAGTGGTCATGCAACGGGTTACGCTATACCCTGTGCACATTCGAAAAGCTTTGCTAGTTTAAAGTACATAACAATTGGTCTGAAGCCTGTCTGAGGGAGACTAATTGAGTGAATGAAAGGTATCATAGCCTTGCTGAGGGGGATTCGGGGTAAACCGTGAGTCACCTGAGAAAGAACAAACTGAACTTATTTGAAAGGGATCTGTGCCTGGAAGAAGGAGATCCTCCATTGAACTTTTGTTTTGAAAGGGATCTGAGCCAGTTGAGGGGGTCCAGAGTGAACAACCAAACTGAATACAGGAAAAAGCAAAATATTGTTTTTGTGTTGTTTTTTTATAGCATGCCCTCTGAGACAAGAGACTTGCAAGAAACAAAGAGGCTTGGACACAGAAGGTTTTGAACTGTGTAAATGGAACTGTATCCTCATGACACAGAAGCCAGAGTGTGTGCTTTGCTCGAGTGAACCGCCTTGTCCCATTCCAAAAAGTGGGGAAGGGAGGCCAATGGCCCGGAAATCCTGACTTATCATTTTGTGAACACTTTTTTCTTTTTAATGAACATCACCCCGCATTATCTATTAATTAGTACAATAAGGATTGTCAATATCTTTTTTTGTATAGGGCTATTAATTTGATAAGACTCGACTTGGACTGCAGTATTATTATTATTTGATGGTTGTAGCTTGCTCCCATCTGTAGAAGTTGTAAGCAGTGAAAGTGAGTAGTCCCCAAAAATGCAATTCAAACTCCCTAATGAGAGTCAATAATGGACACACCCCAGGAGGGAATGAGACCAAGACCAAGTGCGGGTGAAAGTAAAAGTAAGTTTATCTAAAACCAAAATAGGGCAAACGTAGAACTCTGCAAACTCCGAGAGCGCTCTGAATAATATCACTCTGACAGTACTTTAAAAAGGGTTACAGCATCATAAATGACATCATTATATAAGTTACAGAAGTTACATTTTCATTGGAAGAGTCACAGATTCAGTATAGCTGTGTAGGCGCCGCCGCCAGATGATTGGATAGTTGCTTGGCGGGAATGCGGACCTCACATGCATCAGCTGGGCTGGTCAGTGTGAGGTGAAGTTTATGTGGCTCCGGATAAGGTGATGGATATTAACTCTCTAATCTAAACACTACTTGAAAGCATGTAATAAAAACATCCATAAAATATAACCATTGACGCCATGACTGACAGGTGGGGGAAGAATCATATATTTCTCATGTTATATGTAAACACATTTGTCATGTGCCCCAGAGAGGGGAGAAGATATGGGGTCATCTTGTATCAGTGGGCATGGGGGTGAACACTCTGTGCGGGCTCAGCAGAAGGATGAAAGGCTACATTTGTTGCATTAAGTCATCAGTGAGACATGGGCCTTTGGCCATAGTACCATCATGAGAGGGAGAATGGTGGGGGCTGAGTGCACGTTGTGCAAGGCGCTGTTGGAGAGGGGAGAGAAGGCTCTATGGCTCTTCGAGTTTGGCCCAGTTTGATAAGTGGGATTATACATAAACCATTGCAATAGGGTTAAAACATGTTTACTGTCACTTCATTTACAACAAGTGATAATCAGGTTCTGATTATATTGTGGGCTATGTATTTGCATATACCATGGTCAACATGCTACAGAATGGCTCTATTTGCATTAGCCTTGTGGCCTCACCTTTTATATTGTACACATGAGTTTCTAACATTTCTACACCTTTGCGAGTATACATAGTACTTAAGAAAAACAATTAAGCATGTGGACCATACATTTTATATCATAACACATGAGTCGCTTAGCATCTGATACATCTATAAAGGTATCTGGTAGTCGAAGACGGGTAACCCGTATCATAGAACACAAGCATGTGGATCATGATAGCATGTTTATTACAATCAATTTAGATAGGATATTTGTTGATCGCTCTGTTACATCTCATAGGGACAACTTCATTACACGTTAACACAGGAGAGACTTTATAGTCATGGATGGGATTAGTGTTGTGGGTGAAACAGGGTGGCACACAGTCGGGGGGCATGCATCTGCCACATAAAAAGGGGTGTGAGGTTGGGGGTTATACACATTATATATCTTATGGGGCAGCATCTGCAAGTGAGGAGGCATGTTTGTGGAGATGAATGTTTTTTTTCCAGGCCCAAGCTCTAGCCCGGTCATTCACAGGACAGTGAGGTAAGAAGGAAGGCAAGAGATACAGTGTTCAGTTTGTAACAGTTTGTGCCCAGTCTTCTGTGAGAACAGTGCAGCTGCAGGTACACCAGAGGGAAGGAGGTGGGGGGAGTAACTGGCTAACTGTGCACAGCACCAGGGGAGAACTGCAGGCCTGCAGGCTGTCTTTGCTGTGAGGCCTGCTTTGGCATGTACAGAATAGAGTCGGGGTTTAGTACAAAATGGAGTCAGTAATCGGCCGTCTTCAGCCCTCGTATTAAGGTTGCACCCGTATATGTCGTTCCGCAGCTGTCCAGCACCTCTGGCCACAGGTGCATGGGCAGCCGTGGGACGAACATCATGTGCACGTGAACAGGAATGGAGGTGAGGGGGTCAAAATACCATTCCTCCCATACAGCAGCTGCACCTGTGGGGACTGTTACAGCAGCAGAAAGGTTGCTATTTGTTTTGTCCCCTAATAAAAGCTCTGCTTGTTTTAATTAAGAAGGTGTTGTCAGAACCGGCTTCACCACTTACATATAAGAGTAGAGGTTTGTAAATTTTACAACTTAAAGTATGATTTTCATGTTTTAGTTCATGTTCAATTTCTTCAGTGGTGTATAGGTAAATGGTGGTTGTTCATCAGTTAACTGTGATTTGAGCACTTATAAAATATTCTTTAGATTTTTTGGATTGATACATGTTGTTCTAACTCATTTGTTGCTGTGTTTGCTTCATTTTGAATGAGTGGTTCTCAAAGTGAATCTTTGCTTGCTGTCAGAGATTATTGAATTCCTTCAGGAGTTCCTTTATCAAGTTGTGTTTCTATTTCTTCTTCTTGTTGGTGCTCAATGTATATAATTTCTTTGTCCTATTTAAAATTGTAATTTTGCATGCTACTTTCATTTGCCCTGAATTCAAGTTCAAATGTGTCATGGTCACCTAACAATTGTTCTTCTTATCACCAAGGTTTGAATAGTTGCATTAGGGCCATGTAACAAGGGTTTCATATTAAAATGATATGATATGGCATTTATAATGCACATGTTGCACAAGTATTTCAAGGCGCGACGAGGCAAGGGAGAGGGGCAGAAGGAAGACAGACAATGATCCTACTAGGCCAGGTGTCATTCAGATCGCGCAAGTGCAAGGGATGGGGGAAGGGTGAGAGTGCAAGGGGAAGGGGGAGGGAACAGTGCAGTACATGGGATGAAGAATAAATAAGAATAGGTAAAGGTACGACCAATAGGTGGCAAGTGCAAGGGTAAGTGCTGACAAACAGGTTTCAAGTGCTGGAAGTGGGACTGTAAGGAGACAGAAAAAAAACATAAAAAAACAATCCCCATGGCAGGGGTTGCCAGGAAGGCAGTGTAGGTGTGCGACTGGCAGGGGAGGGGACCTGGGCCCGAGATCAGAGGGTGGCCAGGTAACCAGTGCAGATTTGGTTTCATCCAGGAAGTCAGCCGGGGAGAGGAGGAGAGAAGACGGAGGCAAAGAGAAAGCTTGTGAGGTGCTTCTGGAACCGGAGATGATTCTCCTTAAGTTTCAGCGAGGCAGGGAGGCAATTCCATAGGGATGCCCAAGCCGAAGAAAGAGACCTACCGCCAACTCGTTGTTTGGAGAAGCGACTAACCCTGAGGGAATTGGAGGCGGATGAACAAAGAGCTCGAGAAGGAAGATATTTAGGAAAAGAGAGTTGAAGATATTGAGGCCCCTGGCCCTAGACGGTCTTGTGGACAATGCAGAGGGTTTTGAACTTAATTCTCGCAGCCACTTGGAGCCATTGCAGAGATTTCAGTGCTGGAGAGATACGATCCCTGGGCTTGAGGCCAAGGACAAGTCTTGCAGTCCTGTTCTGGATGAGTTGCAGAAGGAGGAGAGTAGAAGCAGGCAGCTTTAGAAAGAGGCTGTCACAACACTCCAGCCTAGAGAGAACCCTTGATACATGTACATGGTTAATTAGACAGGGTTTTGAAAGTCTTACTAGACTTCCTTCACAATGTCATACTGAGTATTTAGCAGTTGTCTCATTTGGTGTAACATTATTTTTGTATGCATAGTTTTGGGCTATATCGTACAGACATATGCTTTCCAAAGCAGTACTTCTGTTGGGATAGTATTTGCCATTGAGATCATTTTTTAAGATGTCTTGGTTGATGGGATTTTCTGTTCCTATAGATCCGATGATGCCATTTGTGATGTAATCTTTCATGTCCTTGGTGTTAGTCTTAGCAGTGCATGGCAATGGTCCATGCTATGGTTGCATAGCTTACCATAACTGGCAATTTTCTTTGATTTTTCGATGTTAACTTGTAACCATGATGTCCTTTTTTTCATTGAATGTCATGCTTTTTATTAGTGCAACGTAACCATAATGTCCCTTTAACCCTTAAAGTGCCATTGTTGTCCCCCCCCAGTGCCACAGGTTTTTTTTTTTAAATCGAGGTACCCACCACAAAACACGTCCAACATTTCCCCCGTCATTAACCCCTTAAGTGCCACCGACGAGCCGGCTCGTCAGTGGCAACCTGGAGCGGTTTTTACCGATGAGCCGGCTCGTCGGTGGCATTTAAGAGGTTAACAAAGTGTGTTCACTGAATTTCACAGGGTTTTATTAGAACATAACAAATTAGATGATTTGCTGACTTGTTTCAGAAATGGGTGCCTGTTTTTAATATATGTGCGACTCCGTAACATAGAGTTGCTAGTTCACTTTCTAACAAGAGATGAAAAGGTATTTAACATTTTGCTGGTACCTTAGCAGAGACCTACTTTGTATGGGTCTTTCATTGCATGTTCCTCCTTTTCCTATATGGAAGAGTAAAGAAAAACAACATGCTTTTATACTTTTTTCCCATATACTCATTGCAGAAGCTTTGGATTCACACATTCAAAATGTATCTAATGCATCTTCTGTGGTGTCTCAGTGTCTCTGGAATGTAGTGGGTGAATTGTATACTGGTTAAGAATGTTCTCTCTAGTCATAGGATCAACGCATATAAATTGACCAGTTTCTGGTGCATCGTAATGTACTTGTGTTATTTCTTTTAAGTTTCCTTCTATGTTTATATCTTTGTAGTATTCATTGTTTTGTTTAAGATACATCAGGGATTCTTTAACTCTGTTTAGGTTACCTAGTTGTTGTTAATTGTGTTAGCCTTTTGTTGGCACACCATTAACTAGTACAGTCAAAGATTGCTGTACTGGTTGGCCTACTCCTAGTGTTTCCAGATGTTTGTTAATGTATAATGCTAAGTATACTACCTTTCCACTAATGCCTTTGAGTAATTCTGATGGAGGCACATTAGCAGTGTTGGGTTGCAGAGGTATACTAGGTTGGAATGGCTGAACTGTTTCAATTATGATACTCTTATATAGATTACATTTTTGGAGAGCATTTGGAAGTGGAAATATGTGTATGTTATTATTGATAGTTCAATATGGCATTTGATTATCATAAAGCTTACTATTACAGTATATGCAACCAATTAACAGATTGTTTATGTTGTCTTTATGTTCTGCTGTTAAATAGAAGACCATTCTAACCATTGATTCCTCATTGTCTTCTATCTTTTTGGAGATATTTACTATTTTTGTACTTTTCTATTCAAAGGTTTTGTGACAACAGACACATACTTTGTGTGGATTTTCAACAAACGTGTTTTCAAACATTGCTATTTTCGTATTGTTTGATAGGAGGTTAGTGTTGGAAAGTTGTTGGTTAATATGTTGTAAGTTAACTGTGTATTCCACTACTTGTTCATTTACAAAATATTTACTTTTATGTTCAATTTGTCTGAGGACCTCTTGGTCTGTTGCATTTAGGAGATTATCATTTAGTTTTTGTAGTTCAGCAACATAACTTTTAGCATTGTACAATCTATCCACAAGGTTTTGTGATGGAAGGTGCTTTTACAGGCAGTTCCTGAAATGCAGGCTAATGAATGTCCTTGTAGCCCAGATTGGATGCGCACTGGACAGCAGTCCACATTTTTGTAAAATGTTTGCCTTTTGTTTTTTATTTTAATATAGTGATTGAGGAATTGCCCTACATATTTGAATGATTGTTGGTGCACATTGCTTATTGAGCTGCAAGTCCATTTGTACACTCGATGATCTGCGTGGACATGTGGAATATCTGGTTGAAATTTTGTTGGCAAAGATTTTTCCATGATGATATCTTCTACTATTTCATAGCCTCTTCAGGTACTGTCTATGGCAGTTGGATGTTTTGGTTGTCGGTTATATGTTTCTTCATTGAAATAAGGTTCTGTGCTACTGGTATGAAACCATTCAACTGCACAGAAGTTAGAAAAGTTATCTATGTTCACATTGCTCATGTTTAGACATTTTTGTAGTTTTTATATTAATTTTATTAGTGCTTAATTAAGTTTAAAACTAATATAAATAATTGTATTTTTAGTTTGAATGTGCTATCAATCAGAGCTTCAGGTATCAATATTCTTTGGTCATTTGTAAATGAGGGACATGACTTTTCAGATATTTGTATGAGATTGCTAAACACACTTCACCAGAACATTTGTTGTACAATTAATTTTTTGGAATATTTTATTGTGACTACATTGACATTTCTCAATATAGTTGGAGGTTAATTTCCATAGTACTTCAAATATTTGGATACTTTTATTTTTTGATGCTGGAGCAATACTTTTCTTTGCGGTGACTGTTGTACTTTGCAAGAACACCGTTATGTGTCTCGCTTGTACATTTTATATAAATAGTTTTAGTGGAGGTTGAGTAGATGACTTTCTCTTCTTTTTATCTGCGCAATCTTTTCATTATCTTCTATGGAGCTGAATTTTAGTAGGAATTGTTTTGTATCTGTTTGAGAAAAGAAAGTGTAACTTGAATGTTGCAGAAGGGATCTGTGGGTGTTATTGTGTAAGAATGGGTAGAGTGGTCTATGGATAATAATATGGATTCATATTGGATACTGGGATGAGCAAGAGGGGTGTTGGAGTCTTAATATAGATTATAATTGCAAAGTCATATGAGGAAGATAGATGTGGGGGATAATGGAGAATAATGTGATGTCATTATTGTTAGTGAAGGGACATGAGGGAGAGTGGTGTAAGCATTAAGATGTAGATTCATTTTGGGTACTGGGATGAGTAAGAGGGTTGTTGGAATAATAATATAGATTATAATTGCATACTAGAATGTGGAAGAGGAATGTATAGATAATGGGACATAGGGAATAACATACTTGTTGAGGAAGAGGTCACATACCTGTGTTGAGGTGGTATGAGGAAGAGGGATGCAGAGATGAAGCAGAATAATGATATTTCAGTAGTGTTATTTTGAAGGCGAAAATACAGTAATTATTGTTTTGTTGTTAGTGAAGTAACATGAGTTTGAATGGTGTAAACATACATACATAGATTCATGTTGGGTACTGAGATGAGGAAGAGAGATGTTGAGGTAATAATATCAATTATAATTGTGCATTAGGGTGTGGAAGTGGAATGTATAGATAATGGGAGCTATGGAGTAACATGTTTGTGCAGGATGGTTTATAGAGAAAGAGGTTGTAGACCTCTGGTGTAGTGGTATGAGGAATAGGGATGTGGGGATATACAAAATAATGTGATTTGAGTAATGGATTTAGGGGGATTACAACAATGAATGCATTGTTGTTAGTGAACCAGAAACAATTTGTAGAGTGAGAGGTTGTAGAACTGTGGTGTGTTACGCAAATAAATTGGATTGTAATGGTTTGTGGAAGAAATGTGTATGGTTGATGAGGGTTGTGTGATAAAATGTTTGTAGGGATATGGATTGGAGACTGCTGGTGTTTTAGGATAAGGAAGAATGGTGTGCTGTAAGGAAAAGTATGATTGCTGCAATAGAATGAGCAAGTGAGAAATATCATAGAGTACAGTATGAGTGGGTAGTTTAAGATAAGACACAGTATAGTTATGTTATTACAATTGTTAAGACATACATGCCATATTCATATACTTACTTTGCAAAAATTGAAGAGACTTCTTTCTTCAGTTGGTTTCTATGGAAAACCTTTTTCTGCAAATTTACAAGAAAGATTGTTGGCAAGTCTGAACATTCTGCACTCCTATAAGTAGTAGGACATGGGATTCATTAAGGAAGCAGTCATTTCAAAAGCTGTATTAAAGTTTTGCGATGGCTGCAGCACTGAAGCATGTCTGGCAGTATTGAAAAGTACTTGCAGTTGAAGTGAAGTTGGAGGGAAGGTTATATAATACATTATAATACTCTTGTTGGAAGATTTGGAGTAGAGAGCAGGTGACATACTGATTGTGAGAGTTAGTGGTGCGCTTTGTATGTAGTGCAGTGTTAGGCAGAGGGTGTGTGTAAAAGGTGAGTGTGAAACAAGAGTGATGGGTGAGAAAGAGGGGGAAAGAAAGTATCAGGGTAATTAGAGAGTGAGAGTGATAAAGTGTATGTTTGGGTGAGTTGGAGAGAGTGGAAGGTGGTAGTTGAAGTAGTGAGAGGGCACACTGAAGTGGGGAGGTAGTTGAAAGAGATAGATAGAGCATGGTCAAACTGTGTCAGAGAGGTGCAGACAGGAATGTGTGTGTGGCAGAGAGGTGAGAGGGATCAAGTTTAATAGAGAAGGGTGATGAGGGCACCATACCCCTGGGGTTGAGCAGGGCTCCATATCACTGAATGGGGAAGGACAGTGGAGTAACTTTGCTGAAAATGTTGGGGGGACATGACATCTGAAGAAAAGGTGCCCCAGCCAAATGAATGGGAACAAAATGGTGTTCCATGAAAGCTGGTGGGGGACAAACACCCCTGTCCCACCCTAAAATTACGCCCATGGGGAAGGAGTTCAAATGGATGGATAGAAGAAGAGGTGAGTGTAGAAGTGTAGCAGAGTGATGAGAGGTGTGGGTAGGAGAGGGTAGGAAGAAAATGGGAGTAGTAACCCCAAGGAGAGGAGATAAAGTGAGTAAGAGAATGAGAGAAAGGACCAAAGTGCCTGTCACCGGTACAAGAAAACCATCAAGTACAACTGACAAACATGGACGTGTTTGGCTTAAATTCCCCATAGAGAGCCAGATAGATAATGCTTTTTTGCCTTTAGGTAATATCCTTCTGGCAGATTTAGACAGCACATGTCAATGATAACTATCTGGAAAGCCTGGGGTTAGGGCTGTCTTTATTAAGGTGGAGCAAGCCTATGGGAGATGATTGGAAAAAGGCCCTAGAAGACCTTGCCTGCAACCTGACCTATTCCCTGACCAGAATAAAAACTGTAATTTTAACATCTTGACAATAACATTATTTGAAACGTCTTTCGAAGTCTGGGAGCTATTGACGCCATCTCTGACACAAGCATACAGTTGATTCAGCAGTCTTTTTCTTATTGTGATATGGCTTAATAAACCTTTCACAAACATATATAAAAATACATTTTACACAAGTACAGTTCAGATTAATCTAAACATTGTTCACAACATGCATTATTAAATCACACATGTAATCATAAAACATGTTTACTACTAATACACTCCATTATGGCTTCCACACACTATAAAGTAGCCAGAATAAGTGGGATTGACTCCCCCCCTACTATCTGTCTCCAAAGTTGTAAATACATAATGGTTTAGAAGTATTTTAGTAAATCAGTAAAGAAACTGGAAGGCAGAATTCGAAATGAGGTCGTCCAAGGTCTCAATTTCATCAGCTTTACCAAACAGCCTCCACACGCAGAGTTCTCTCTGTATACTTAACCAATCCCCCAAACTTCGCAAGTAGGATATACATTCAACCCGAGATTCATATATTTTACCAGTCGGCAGGGAAACGTGTGGATATATTGTTCAGGAACATTATATCTTTTCTCAGACAGAGTCTGAAACCTAAACAGTAAGCATTAATCGTGGTGCAAGTCACACACCAATCATATTTCCACAATGAGATCTTAACTTTTTGGGAATTATGTTTATGTTTATTCATTTTATATAGCGCTTTGATCCAAAGCGGATAGGCATAAGATTCTCTCTATTACTCAGTATGATGCTTAGAATGCAGTCACATTCGTCAATCCAAGAAGCCAAGTATGGGAAAGAAATACTTAAAATTATTGAATTCAGGGGCATGAGTAGGTAGTGGCTCAGGAGCAGCAATATCTTCCTGAATAAAGACTAAGCTCACCATTTCAATAGGTATATCATGGATAGTAAGTCCAGCTCACGGCTAATGATTCCTATGGAAACTCCATTGTGAATACCCTGCACCCAAAACACGCTTCCAGTTCATGCCATTTATACTGCTTGATAGAGATAATCTCTTTGTCATGCAGCAGGACTGGTATTACTGTTGCCTTATAATATTTAATGACTGGCATAAGAGAGAATCTGCAGTATTTGGAATTGAGCCTCTTCAAATGAACAATTAGAGGCCCACATTTATCTATCAAGGTTTCAAAATGTATATCTTTGTGTGGTTTATTATAAATTATGTACCCCAAATATTTGTGTTTGGGAACGCATTGTAATCTCTCTGGAACACATTATCTCCCAACCCTTTTGCTGGTACAAATCATAATCTTTGTCTTATTTTTGTTGTTTTTCAAGTGATTTGCCTCCATGTTAACCCTCTAAGGCATTCAAGCTCTTCTGTAAACCCATCGGGGGCTGCTCCATGAGGACCAGGTCATCAGCATATACCATATGAAGGACTGGGTGGAAACCAAGGTGAGAAGGACAGGCACCCAGGAATTGAAGATGATCATTTAAATCAGACAAATAAAAGTTGAAAAGTGAGGGGGCCAGGTCACACCCCTGTCGAACATCCGGGTGGGTACCCACCATACTTGGTATGTGTCCTTTCTCGTCCAACCTAAATCAAACCTTGGTCTCCCTGTACAAAGCAGCTAAGCTATACAACAAGTACCTTAGGCATGCCTCCTGATTTAATTTTACAGCATAGTTTACAACGGTCGACTTTATCAAAATCCAAAGAGGGATTCACATACACGCGGTAAAGATTATTATCGGCCTTCAAGAGAAGCGAGAGTACACAACTATTAAATTGGGTCCCCACCCGCTTCCTGAACCCGGAATGCAAAGTACTGTTGGTCCACCCAAGTAGGTCCACCAGTAGAATCACAGAGAAGATCTTACTCCCAACTTCAAGAAGGTGGGTGGGCCGATAGATCTTGGGATCGGCCCAATCGCTCTTCTTGAAAATTGGGATCAAATGCATCCCAGGAATAGTCCTAGTCCCAAGAATGGTTTTAAAAAGATTGAAATAATGCGCGCCCACAGCTGTTCACATTTAGGACAAGGCTTGACAAACCGTTGGGGCATGGGAACTGTTAACTCGCCTAAACCAGTACTCCACATCCCCAGCTGACACATTCAGGACCCAAGTTGTTGCCAGGTCAGTGTGCCGGCCTTCAATGACAGTGCTCACTCCTGCCAACATTTAAAGATGACACAAATAATCCAACCACACAGGCTCCGGGACTGGGTTAATCTCTTTGTCTACATAAGTGGAACAGTCTTCATTCATCAGTGCCCAGAAACTCTGGTTATTACTAGAGCATAGTGCCCGTAACATAGATTCTGAATCATTTTGCCAAATGTTACTTTTATGCTGTTTCCTCCACTCACAATACCCCTGTTTCAGGGCATTGTCCCTTATCAAAACCTCACCCACTTCTAAATTGCTCTTCAACCAGCACAGCTGCCTCCTTAGTTTCCTTTTCCTGTCCACCATCTATTTGTCAAAACTGTTAAAATGAATCCTATTACACTGCACTGCTGAGTTCACAGTCCAGGGAAAACAATCCTGAAAGAACTCAGCAAAATGTGGCAGGGTAAGAAATGTCAGGCACTCATCCAGTCCCATATCCTCAAAGACACACCTAATATGTTTATTAAATGTCTTTGACTTGAAAGGTGTCCATTTAATTTTGTTACCCACCGTATTCACCAACATCCCCTGTTCCAAGTTCCTTTCTGCACCCAATGATGAATAAGTGATCACTGACTTTGTATTGGAGTATATCAAAGGAAATACAGTCCTCACCCATGCCTTGGGAGACAAAGATGTAATAGATCACTGAAGCGGATGCCCCTCTTTTCCAAGTGTACCCTGGCCTTTTGCAACTACTCACAAATGTCAAAGGAATCAGACAACAGAGATCCCAGGTTGTCATCAAATCACCCCATCTTCGACCACTACCCCACCTGGATTTGGAGGTCCTTCTCTCCACAATAGAAGATTTATCAAGAAAGGGGTAACAAATACAATTAAGATTGCCTAATATGACCCCCTTGCCTGAATTACTATCACTGGACCATTCACCTGTAAAACAGTTACATGGTTTACAAGATCCTGTTTTAATTGTGCCACTGGATTCCAGTATATGTTGATGATCAAGAGGTCACCCTTCCTTAAGAAGCAGTCAGAATTAATTGAGAATATCAGTGCAAAAACGCCAGGATGAGACCAACCCCTCGCTCTGCACAATGCTCCCACGTCATTATTGATGGTGGTAAGAAGCCCCCCGCCCCCCTGGCCTTCCCCTTGATCCTGCCTAGCTGGTAGTATACAGATGGTATAACCGTTCAGTACAGAAGTCAGTCATGTTTCTTGCAGGTTGATGATTTTGGCACTCCTCACTGTGATGTCGACCCTGCCTTCACTAAACAGATGGGAAGACTCTCTTGTGCTCCATGAAACCAGGCTTACCACAGAGTCCTATTCCCCAAATCGTATTCTGGTGGTTGTAGGATCAGCCTCTAAAAAGGCTGGTATCCAGGACCAATGCCCCCCACATCATGCCACCCCCAAACACACTCCCTTCTTTAGACCAACCGCAACCCGACAAAAACTACGGATTTGTGAGAAAAGAATTCCAATTAGTTTTCAGAATCGGTGTCCCAGCTAGAAAAACTCTGTGCAGTGCGGACCAAAGGTGACTCCAACAGGCTCCATCAGGCAGACTCTGCAGCCCTCCTGCAGCCTCTCTTGCAAGCCAAAACAAGTAAGCACCACCTTATGTAAACAAGTGCCCACTGCCGTAATTGCACTTACATGGTACTTCACCAGTCTTTGTAGACCAACTGGTATTTAAGGAAGTAGAACCATATCATCATCACACAATAGCACTGGATATGGAGAAATGTTTAGTCTTAACAGCAAACCCTCTATACCAAACACTGCCAGTCGGAGTGACATAAACTTTGTAGGGGAATGGTGCCCATTCACATTCATGACTCAGGACATCCCTATTTCATTCATTGCATAGGTCTTCCTCAATATACTATAGTCCCATTGCATTTGTGAAATTCATGCAGCATTCCTTGTAGATGTGAATTCATACATGAACCCATACAGTGTTAGTGTAATGTGGCCAAAGCTCTGGGATACTGTATCAAATGTAGAACTACATTTCTGAATGTACGAATGCAGTTTTGGCCTCCAAACACTTGTGATTGCTAATCAGTAGAATCAGTGTGTTAAAAAGGCTTCTTCTGGAGCACTTTTGGACTGTCCTCTTGAGAGGATGGTGATATGTCTGGCTAACAAAATGAGATCTTAAATTAACATTTTACAACGCTCTCGCCAACTAAGAGAGTGGAACTAGTTTCAACTAAATGCCCCTCACAATTACAGAGCGTACACCTTGATGTGATATTTATGTAGAACGTTGCAGCGTAATGATACCAGCACCCTCTAAATCTTACTGCAAAACATCTGCCAGAGACCTGAACTTCTCTAGAGTAAGATTAGGTAATGAAACGATGTTGCTTGTAGAGGCAATGTTCTAAAACTCTGCCCAACCACTACATCTGAACAGTTGGCCTGGCTTCCATACAATGCTGCTAACACATAATACAAGCCTTCACCTGTATGCCCCCTCCAGCCACTGATCATTTTACATGAAATGGTATTAGAAACCATCACAATCCCACCAAGAAGAGGTTACATGTATTCTATGTTAACAAAGAGAGAATTGTTTTGGATACACAAGTTAGATGCCATGGCCCCTTTGAGTCTTAATGAAGAATATTCACTAGCAGCATTTTTATAGATGGACCAGTCAAGATATTCAGTGCATTGCTCTTCTGATACTCTAGTTACAGATATATCAGAATATCATTCAATTAACAATATCCCACCCACTTGTGTGAACGTTATCAAAATGTCTCACTGAGTCTAAGATACATGAATTATGTACCATTAATAGACTGTAAGCCAATGCAATTAAGGGTCTTCTATTGAATGGCAGGGCAATTATATTTACATGTTATGTACTCTTAATTATTCATTGTACCCTTTTTATACCTATCAAAGTGTTGTGATAATATAAACATAGAAGATGTGTATGTTATGTTGGAATGCCAACTGTTTAAACTATATTCAGCAGTACGCTACACGTACCATCATGCAACTTAAAGGCACCCACGTTACAAAGCTGATTGATTGTGCATGTGACAGCAATAAGCACAAACCTTGAATCACACCCTTAGAACAACTACATGCACAGACATAAGTGATATATTTAAACTAATAGTACATCGCGCACAAGCCCTTTAGGGACCAGATTATTATTTCAGGGTCTTTCGGGAACTTACTAGACACCTATCAGACACGCAGAAAGAGACTAGATCTGTGCATGGTTACTACACCCTGTGAGTGCAGTTGTAACCAAGGATAGATAGGAAAAGTTTATTCTTCCTAATTAATCATACCAACATGAAATGTCCTCCTAACATACGATTAAAACATCGTCCTCTGTATTAAACACAGGACGCTACAAACAATCTGGTGCAGTACCGACCTGGACTAAGTGTAATCTATGCTTTTGTAATAGGGTAAGAACCCCTTGAGCACTTTACAATTCAGTATTGTATGTTGAATGCTGATTGAGCCCTGAAACCCTTTTCTTTTTACCTTCATAGTTCACATCGTAACCGCTTAACACGTGGTACAATAAGAGATGATCTACATATTTGTCCTCTGGGCATTTATCAGCAAACAGGTACTTATTGCCGTCCACACTTGACATGTGAATTAAGAATACTTTAGAGAGAGACATTAGTTCCATTACTTTACTCTCCTCATACGGAGTCTTCAACATTACAAGGATGGATTGAATGGGAACGGACCATTGGGATCAGCTGAACATTGATTTGTAACAGCCTAAGACACAGGTGATTTTGTGAGATGTCAGGCATACAAACACAATAAGTCTATCACACACTATATTTTGGAATCTACTAATATGAACTTTTTCACTCTCCTTGTCGACCACCTTGGAGTTTGAAAATGTTTTGAATACGCCTAATTGAACGTGAATGTGCTCCTGAAGAAGAGAAATATATTTCCTGAAATGCATAGAGCTCATTGTACTATGAAGTTATTGTACTAGTGTACACACAATTGTATTAAACCCACCATTTTTGTTTGTGAAGCCATGGATAATCTGCAAAAGTTTAAAGAAACAAGCATCTGCATGAATGGTAGTATTTACATCAATAATAGATCAAACTAAATGATGAATTTTCCCAATTACTGACTTGTCCTACCAGTACAGGGGATGGAAGTGTTGTCAATTGTGGACATGTTACTCTCTCTTGCAATTAGCTTAACAACTCCCAGTGTCAAAGTGGTCCTTTTCTCCCCTAACCCTTAAATATCTTAAAACATTGTTCAGTACAATTTTTTACACATTATTACTATACTCTAACTAAGAAGTGCGTCAACCCCCCCGCTGTATTTCTTGCACTAAATTGTTTCATCATGCGTACAGGTATGAATCCAAGTATGTCAGAGTTAGCCTTTCTGTGTGCGTACTGGGGTGATGGAATGTGCTTAAATGAGTTGGATAACATTGTTGTTATCAAAGGAGCAACAGTATTAATATTTTAAATTCAATATAAGAAAACAAATAATTATAAAGGACAAAAGCATTGTCAAATGTATGGTTTTACCTATATGTGAAGTAAATTAAGAAGGCTTGGATACTCAAATGCGCACACATGCACACTACTGTTTTTTTTCTGCATTCTTACCTGTTCCACATGTGTCCTAAACATTATTACTTTTCTTTATTGACAGCTGTATTCATTAGTCAAGTTCGAAAGTGTGAGTTGTGCTAATTCGATTAGAAAAGCATTGTTGTACATGTGTAGTACACACACCGAATTACGACCTCAGATGAATTTCATCATTCGTGTTTGCCTGATGCTACAGAAAGTAAAGTCGGCCGTGTGATAAAACAGTTAAGGCAACTAAAAATATAAAAACATTCCTATCCGTAACTTTGTAGATTTGAAGTTGGTCATTAAAGACAGGCATGTGCAGTATCTAGGTGTCAAGCGTTATATTGCAACTCTCAGTGAAGTGCGCAGATTTGAAAAAATCATAAATTAACTGTTAATGTATTGAATGCCAATGATGAGAAGCGATTGTTTTTAGCAGTAGGGTGATACATTATTGGTACACATGGTTTACCTATCACACGTGTTAAGTTACTGAACACATGTTGAAATAACATTGTGTTATTCATAAGTGAGATGAACCTTAAGGAAAGCAAGAAAATATTCCACGAGTAAAAGGAGCTAGCATTATTTTGATATGATGAATAGTACTTTTAAATAGTCATACATGTGATGCATTTGTATATATATATAATGGCTACTTATTATTATTTGTATTTATGTTGTATATTTAATGTATGTCACGGCATATTCAAATACATACTCCAGGCCAACAGTATAATTGTGAGTGGCTGGTCTTTGGAGATTGAAATATAAATGCACCTAGCAGATAATAACTATATATATATATATATATATATATATATATATATATATATATATATATATATATATATATATTCAGTAATAAAACTTTGTTAAAGGGACGTTATGGTTAAGTGGCGCTACTAAAAACCTTTGAAATTCAGTAAAAAAAATGTTGCACCTACTACAAAAACTACTGTACAAGTCTCCAAGTTTTCTACTTGCAGCTGCATGCTATCCACATGCATGAATACAAACTACAGGTATGCATATTTTCTGCACAGTACATGTACAACTCTTATGAATGCATATAAACAGAGTAACTGCCACTTAATCTGTATAACATATACAATGAACTTACTGTCATTTTTTCCCATCTGCTATAATCAACTGTCACTTCCAAACCTGTCTGCTATCTAAACAAATTTTTACACACACAACTATCTAAAAAATTATAATATTAGAAGATGGGAAAAATAACAGTATAATTGTAGAAAAGCACTAAGTAGTGTATTATAAAATTACACACAGCCAGGATAAGGTCATGCACCTTCATACACTCACACAGATAGACACTAACATTGAAAAACTCCCAACTGCAATCACACTACTGCCTGTAAATCACATCCTTCTGATTTATTACCCACACCTTTACTAATGCATACATTCCATGCTTTTCTATACAGTATCTGCCATTTACCTTATAAAATTGCAAAATAAGTATATCATTATTTCTCCTGTCTCCTAACATCCAATAACACAGCCTTAAGAAACCAAGCGAGTTTCATACACATCCTATTCTACTCATTCGCAAAACATGTTGAACTAACATATTTTAAATAAAATATAAAGACTGCACATAGTCAAAGGAAACTGCATACAATATACACACAAAATTACTAACTTCTTCCTTTACAATTACAGTGAAGACCACTCTCCTGAAAATCAGCAGAATCCGAAGTAAAAACAACAACTCAGAAGAAACCTAACCATTCCACACTAAAAAAGTAAGTAAAATACTACCATAATATTCTTGCTGTTACTCAAACACACTGTGTGGTTGATTCATAGAATTTGTGCACCAAAAAGAAAAGATTAGTGCACCATTCTGCCCACAAATCCCCATTTGTTAAACAGGGATTTTTAGGCAGAATGCCACACAAATCCCTGTTTTTTAACACACAAATGACATAACTCAGCCTCTAGAATGTTAGTATTGCAGAATAAAGAACTGTTTTAATTCTATACCATTAGATTTAGTATTTGTGCTTGTCCTCACCACTAGCTTACTTTCTACTGTCATCTGAACCCCAGTATAGGAGCACACAAATAGAAGAATAGCCTTCCCAACCAGTTGTAGCTGCCCAAAACACAATCACACACCATCACATACATCTCTACCATCATACTCAGACACTCATGCACACAGCACACATGCATTTCAGAACAACCCAACCCATACCTTCTTTATTTTTTTCAACAGACCCCAAAGAATGCCTACCAAAAATCAAGTCCATAGAAAACAACGTAGAAGTAGATCAAATGAAAAAAGAAGTATCCAAAATAAGCATCCATCTATAGCAGAATGTGTACAAAAAGTTCAAACAAAACAGCTGATACAGTCATTTAGCAAAACAAAACATGCTTCAAGTACAGAAACGTTGCCTCCTCGATCAAAATGTAAAACGAAACAGAAAACGATTATCAAGATTTCAGCTACCACGACTGCTAAAACTGCTCCTATAAACTGCTCACACCAAAAAAATATTTTAGCAAAAATGTCCCACCAAGGAATCCTTCAAAATCTTATAAAAACAGGAGAGAAATCAAACAAAACCCTTAAAACCTACCGTAGAAAATTAATATTAGCAGCTTTGATAGACAGTGCAATCCTTCGCAAAAGAAAATTATTTAATATAGTGTTAAAACTAATTACTAAATTACAAAAAAGACTTCTCAATAAACGAAATATCAACAAAAATAACTTTTTAAATATCTGTGGAGGTGAATGGAGTCACACCACAAACACAGAACCATATTTTAAAGAAGAAGCATACAAACAAAAGCAAACAAATACAATTGCTATACATAGCAGTGGACGAGGTTATGAAAAAATTAATAATAACATAACGGAACAAGAAATACTGCTTGCAAAAATATCCCCTAATTACCTCTCCATTTGACTGGACCAAAACATCCAGTATACAAATGGTCATGCAAGTCAATGTGTAACATTCCCAAAAAATATTTCCAATCTTTATGCCAATTCCTCAAACAGTTGGTGAAAGGCAAAGACAAAATCAAAATGAAACTGCTGCAAAATATGGATACCTGTCCAGTGCGTAAATACACAGGGCTACAAGGACATTTGTTAGCCTGCATTTCAGAACCTATTTGCAAAAGCACCTTCCATCATATCAAAATGATATCAACATATCATCCAACTATAAGAAATCTAGTCTATAAACTATACTACACTACACTAAAAGTCCTGCATTAGCACTAGCCAATTTAAATAACAATCTTCTACATGCTACAGCCAAAGAACTACTTGAAGAAATTGACCATACCCAGAAAAAATATTTGGAATATATTGGAATATTTGGACACCCTGTGTCACTATGAAGAAGATATAGAAGACTTAACTGCACTACAATCAAAACTAAACAAAGAGCAGCACACCATTTTTGAAGAAGTAACAAAAGAAATTGCACATGGTGTACAACATGACAATAAAGAATGTATCTGCCAAAATTACAAACCTATACTACTATACGTCAATGGTGAACTGATTCAGGCAAAACATGCTTAATGAAATTCATCAGCAAGTTCCTCCAACAATTGACAAACAACAAACTGTCAGCTGTTGTAATTGCCCCCAGAGGTTTAGCGGTGTCACATTACACCGATTACTACTCCTTCCAGTAGAACACTGCAAGAAGTACAAACTACGAAGAACTCTTTGGAGGAAAACACATTATTGTTTTCAGAGATCTTCTTCAATTAACACCAGTGAAAGGTGAACCTATTTTTAAAACCTTAGGACACAAACTTTGCCGTAAAACTATTAGCAGCATAGGAAATGTGAACCTTTGACAACATTTCCAATACAAAGAATTAACAGAAAACATGATCCAATCTACAGACCTCACCTACGCTAACATTTTAAAAAGTATTAGAGTTGGTGTACTATCTCAAGAAGCACAAGCAATATTAAAATCCCAGCACATCCATGCACTTTATGGTGATAACTCATGTGCTACTGATGTTATGGAACAATTAACACAGAACAATGTCAATTGTATGGCCATAATGCCAACGCTTGCAAGCTGTCCCAAATTCAACGAAACAATGTTAAAAAGTGCAACCAATAATTGAAATTTGCTCCACAGACAAACTGGACGTACATGGTATTACACTACCAATGTATCAACAAGCCACAACAAGACTAAATACCTTAGAAAATTCTATCTCCAACACAGCTGGCTTGGAGAAAATATTAAAATTATCCTTAAACTGTAGAGAAATGCTTAAACGTAACCTTGACGTGGAGCAAAGACTAGTTAATGGGGCACTGGGTACAGTTGTTGGCTTTCAAACATAGCCACGTGACAACAACATTCAGTTTGTCAATATACTCTCAGACAAACTTTCAGAAGTAAAAAGGATAGCGCGCTCAACATCTCGATTCCTTCTCTTCAAAGACATGTATGTACGCAGAGAACAATTTTCTCTATCTCTTGCATATGCAGTCACCATTCATAAATCCCAAGGTCTTACCCTAGACAAAGCATTGATAGATATTGGCAACACAGTCTTTAAAGAAGGCATGAGCTATCATACTTATGTACACCTGACAGTCTATTTCTAATCAACTTTGATGCAAGTAAAGTCAACGCTGATATTCCTTGCATTCTAGAATACAATATACAATGAAACACTTGTGTATAGGCTCGTTATAAATACCATATCATATCATATGATAGAATACGTACACTATACACCCCCAATCTAAAAGCATATCCTGTTCCACAAAAAGGAAAACGTTGTAAAAGAAAACTAATTCAAACTGAAATGCAACAGAATCTGACTGCAAATCCTCCAAAGAGAGCAAAAGAAGCTAATACTTCATCATTTACCATAAGTAAAGAAAAACCTATTAGTCAAAGGGCCTCATTACGACCCTGGCGGAACGGGTTAAACGGCGCCGTAAAAGGTGATGGAGCCGTTCAACCCGTTCCGCCACATTACGAGGTCCCCTCGCTGGACACGGTGCTTACCGGGTCCCGCGAGGTGAAGAGGGAGCAAACAACGGGCCATCTCGTTATTGCCCGTTGTTTGCTCCCTCTCCCATTCAGCCCTATGGGGGCTGATATGGGAATGGGGAAGGACCGTGTCCGGGTGCTTGAGGGAGGAATTACCGGGCCATCCGAACTCGGAATGGCCCGGTAAGTCCTCATTCCGAAGACTTTGACACAGAAGCGATTTTGGCGGCAGCCATGCCGCCAATATTGGCATGGCTACTGGCCGAACTCATTATGAGGGCCAAAGTAACTAGGGTACTTCTTCAGAGAAGCAACATACACTCTGAATAAATGACATGGACACAGAACTATCTGATCCATTCAAATTTTCAAATGTAACTGGTGTAAGTTGTTACGCAAATGTAGCAATGAATATTCTATTTCAATTGCCACCAATTGTTGACAACATTTACTTACACAGTACAGACCAATTGTGTTTGCAAATGTTAGTCCTTCATAGAAATACAACAAACAATCCTGACAACACGTATAATGTTCACAGAATAAGATAAGAATTGGACTACTGTGCTGGAATGGTGAAATTCACTATAAACTCACAAGAAGATCCACAAGAATTTCTAATGTACTTCCAGATTTCATACATGTGGAAACATACCTGCACTCTCTGCAACAATGTTACACAAGAAGAAATCCCTAACCAGCGCTTCATGTATGTATCCATACCAAATTGTGAATCCATTCCATTTCAGCAACTTGTACAACATGCAAACCATTGCAGATTATGTACTACCTTGAATTCAGATAATCGCTCCACCTTATTAATACAAACACATAGTAAATACATAATACTAATGCTTCTATGTTACAGTGCAGATGGTACCAAAAACAACTGCAAGCTGACTGGATTCACACATGGTCAAGTATCACTTGGTAAAATAACCTTCACAACAATAGGTATAATCTACCAGGCAGGAGCCACAACCAATGCAGGTCACTACACTGCATATATAAAAAAGACATGTGGATGATTTGAATGTAATGATAGTACCATTACTCTAAAGCAGAGATTACCAGCAAATCTTACAAACGCTTATTTAACCTTCTTAAAACCAAAATGTTATAACTAATCTGTACATCAATTAAAGAACTATAAAATGTTAGAATATGCCAACAGGTATCCTACTGCCCCAAGATTTTGCAACAACCAAATAGATAAATCAATACCACTAAATTATAACAAAAAATAGACAGTTAGAATATGCCAACAGGTATCTAACTGCCCGAAGATTTTGCAACAACCAAACAGATAAATCAATACCACTAAATTATGACCAAAAATAGACAGTTAAAATTCCCCAAGAGATATTGAACTGCTTCAAAAATCTGCAACAAGATCTTTGGGTGTGATATGCTGCGGTGGTTGCGGCCAGGCCCTAGAATCTTGGGTGCATGGCCTATAACAACCAAACAAATAAATGAATATCATTAAATTAAAAAAAAAATAATTACAGTTAGAATACGCCAACAGGTATCGAACTGCTTCAGAAATCTGCAACAAAAATGCGAATGGTTGGAATGTAATGATACTACCGTTACTCCAAAGCAGAGATTACCAGCTAATCTTACAAACACTTTTTTAATCTTCTTAAAACCAAAATGTAATAATTACTCTGTACTTCAACATTAAAAAAAAAAATCTATGAAAAAACTACAAACAGTTAGAATACGCCAACAGGTATCTAACTAGCCCAAGATTGTATAACAACCAAAGAGATACATGAATACCAATAAATTGTAACAAAAAATAGACAGAATACGCCAACAGGTATCTAACTGCTTCAGAAATCTGCAACAATCCAACAGATAGAACATTAACCAGAAAAAAGAAGTAATCACTGAAAGGAAACAAACAAATAGACATAACAGAAAAAGTTTTTTTTTTAATCCGACAAGGTTTTTTTTCCCCACAGACCCAATGATTTGAAAATCAAACACAGAAACTGAGCAAAATGCACAAAACACTGGTTTGTAAACCAAATATGAGGGTCCAGAAAAAGCTGAAATATCTATTATGAAATCTAATAAGTCTTTATAGAATACATACACTAACATGCTCTTTTCTTTTATCACAGAACTTGAAAAAGAATACTTCCTCCAGGTACCAAACTCATGTAAAAAAAATGTATCGAATCTCAACAAATCATGCAGTAAGTATAATTGAAACCATTTGAAAGATAATCAAATCTATAGGTGTGATCTATGGCTGTGATATGGTGCAGTGGTTGTGGTCAGGACCTAGAGTCTTGGGGGCATAGCCTACAGCCTACAGCCTTTACCCATGCACCCTGCCACAACCACCACAACATATCACACCCATAGTAGCTTATAACTTCAGTACTTATAACACCCATAAAATCAAACATTTCTAACTATGATCACACTGATAGAATCAAACATTTTTAACTAGGCCTCATGGCATTTTTTATGTCTGAGGACACCTTGGGTGTCCTTAGAACAGTTTCTACTTGCGTGTGAACAATACGGACAGGTGTAGTGTCCTCAGGACACCTCCATTTTCATTTATTTTACGGACATCCCGGACACTGTTTCTTCTTGCCTAGAACAATATGGACAAGTATAGTGCCCTTAGGACACCTCCATTTTAATTTATTTGCAGACATTCCGTACACAGCGTATGTTCTTAGAACAGTTTCAACTTGCCTGCGAACAATACAGACAGGTATGGTGTCCTCAGGTCACCTCCATTTTCATTTATTTGCGGACATCCAGGACAAAGCGTGTGTTCTTAGAACAGTTTCAACTTGCCTGTGAACAATACGGACAGGTATAGTGTCCTCAGGACACCTCCATTTTCATTTTCATTTATATGCGGACATCCCAGACACGGCGTGTGTTCTTAGAACAGTTTCAACTTGCCTACGAACAATATGGACAGGTATAGTGTCCTTAGAACATCCCCAATGGGACGATTGCGGACATCAAGGACAGCGCTACTGTCCGCAGGCACAACAAACACAACAGCGGTGCCTACCACCTAAATAGATACAATATTTGAACCCCCCTCCATCCCCAAACATTATACTTACCAACACACTTGCCAAAAATGTATTTTCCTTTTCCCACCATTTGACACTGCGCTGTCCGCAGACATCCATTGATACAAGATGGCGGGCGTTTCCAAAAATCTGGCACACTTCACGCTCTTCAGCATCCAATCAGCGGACACGTCACATGTCCGCGGACACGACGCAAGCTGTTTGACCAATCAGGACACTTTCCTCGGAGCGAACAGGGAAAAGTGTCCGCGGACCGAACATAGATATCACTATTTTTTTTTACCTAATTTTTGGTGATTTTTTTAAAAACTACTGGACGGATTTTCACCAAGCACGCTTCCGGGACCAATCCGCTGCTCCTGCCGCAAATTTGGTGAAAATCCGTCCAGTGGTTTGGGCTGTTGTCATGAGCAAAGTTTTTCCCCATTCAGTCTATGGGAAAAAAATACATTTTGGGACCCCCTATAACTTTGCCCTCCCGGGACCAAACCTCACCAAAATTTGCAAGAATGGCCCATATACTTTATTTGCAGAGTGTGGAGAGGATTCGTCCAGGGGGAGTGGAGTTATAGGCCGCCCAAAAAAGTGCTCTTCCTATGGAAACAGCAACTTAACCATAACTACACAGCCACTACCGTGGCTGTATAATATATATATATATATATATATATATATATATATATATATATATATATATATATATATATATATATATATATTTATATTTCTAATGTTGATCCATAAAATTCGAGTTTGTCTTTAGTGTGTTAATTTTGAATATGTCACAATTCTTTCCAATATGCAGCCCTTGAGAGCTGGAAACCCCTAGATGAAATCTATTGCATTGGCTTGTGTTGTCTTTTAATCGCTTGACATTATCAGAATACTGACTGAAAAGAAATTGCAAATGTTAATTCCAAGCCATTTAAGTGCTGGGAATTGAACAAAAAATTCTATCATAAGGCATCGTAAAACTGATTTTTTAAAAAAAAAATCTTATATCGCTAAGGACCACAAGCCTTGCTTTAAGCCCATGGCACATTCTTTTTAAATTATATTTTTACTTGCACTTTTTTTGCAGCTCGAGTTATTCCATTAGCATCTTGAAAGAACTTACCTTGAAGCACAGAAGATTAATAATGTGTCATCCAGTTGGGGAAATATTAGGATACCACATTTCCAGAATACAAGGCGAGTTCGAAAACTAGGCTCCTTGGGAAGGAACAATTTGCATATGCATTATCTTGTTTAAATGCAGAGTGGGCTTGCTGGCTGGAAGCATGGATTCCTATTCACTGATGTCATACACAATTCTCTGCTTCAATTACTTTGCTTTTAGGGAAATGTTTCAGAATGTATTATCAGCACGCTCACCCAAGCGTGTGTTTGTATCTTTATCTGTTTTTTTTTCCTTTTTTTTTTCTCCTGGCTCCGTCCGAGAGAATTTATTTTGATTTTTTTACTCTATAGCAAATACAACACATCAATATATTTTCAAAAGGAGCTTCTAATTTATTAACACAAAGTAATTATACAATTAGAACAAACAAAGAAATGAAAAGCCTGCAAGTTGGAGAAGGATGCCTGTCTCAGCACAACAGATTCTTCAAAACGCGGAATACATACTTTTATGAACAGATGCAAACATTGTGCTAAATACTTGTTCATTAACACGGGCCAGATTACACAGCGAAGTGCAGCACACCTACATTCTAACAGGTGCAAATTCTGCTTTGTACCCCTTTAGCAAACAAAAACACTGCTCCAAAGTGTTTGGAGGAAGCACAGATAATTTCACCGAACAGTGGGTTCACCCACTGAGTTGTAAAACCATAACATAATGTATTTTGTAGATAACACGTTCACCCCATAGAGGTATATTGACGTTATTGACATAAAAACGATGTTTATTGCTACCCAATGTAATGATAATCGTTTTATAGATCTTGGAAGGATGAAGGGCTGAGTGGATCTGCTGGGATTTGAACTTGTGAACATGACGTCAAACACAGGCCCCTCTAGTGGGTGTCTTTAGTCCACTGAACCACAACCATGTCAGTTGTATGTGTTCTGTATCACAGACAGTGTGGCTCCTCCTGTGCTGTCAATTCTTTGAAATATCACTACGCTTCATGGGGAGTGGGCAAGCCCCTCCCCCATTGGAAGGTAAAGTACTTACTTACACTCCCTGTGAGTTGGTAGGACACCAATCCTTTGCACACGCATTGCCCCCTTCTTTATGACACGCTGTGCATTCTCACTACATGTGTGCCATATCTGGTGTGTTCAACAGCAAAGTGCATCCATAGCAGTAGATTGCCCACACATCTGCCTTGGTCAAACAAAGCATAGGATAAAGACGGTCAGGAGCACACAAACTCTGAAGGATTGCCAACTGCCAAGAGTTTAGCAGCCCTGGCATGTTTGATTTGTATTAACAATACATTGATGCAGGTATTCCAGCTCAGAAAGGGTGGTCAGCTAAGCAGACCCCTTTTCAATACACTCAGTGCCAAAATCATAGTGAATGTATGTGCCCTGCTGTATCAGTATCAATACCTGCAGCTCATGCAGTGTCATGCAAACTTTGTTGCACCTGAATTTCCTCCTCTGATCCATATCCATAATAATTAAGAAGAACTAAACCAACAGTCTGGTGGAAGTTAATATCCAAATATAAGCCATACCTGAGTTTTGGTATGGTTTTTGTATAGGGACTGGTAGTTCACACAATTATTAAAGCCACATTGGATTTGTAGTAGTCAGGTCAACACCTTGAGGCCAGACCAGCTATGGACAGGCTGTGTGTGTTCTCTACATACTTCTTGTGCCTGCTGCAGCCAGTTGGGCAATAGGCAGGGGGAGTTGTCTCTCTGGGATCCTGAGAGGTCACATAACACCTCTCTTCAGCCCAGGGACCTCCCAGAAAGGGAGTACTGTGAAACAAGCATGAGTGGGGCATACCCTAAACAAAAGGTCCACTTTCAGACTGCGGCGTTGCATACCAAAGGGACTTCAACGTTGCAGGCTTGGGAAATCGATGGGATTAAAATGTCAGATAGATCAGACTGGAATGGAGAAAGCATTCCCCCATCTTGATTTTCTGTTGGCTTCACTTTCTTCATGTCTCTTTTACGTGCTGCCCAGCAAAGCCATTTGGATATGGTTCAGGAAGGAAACATGTACTAATTACCTTAACAGGGACTGAACTTTTTAAAGCCGGTTTGTTTTTACCCAATTCCTTGTGTTATTTTGTCTTTATAAGTAAGGGGTCACCCACTCCTTTGATGCCTTTAAAGAATCCCAACAAATTTGTTTGCTCCCTATTGGCAAAGCAGTCCTTTCCAAAGTCCACCATTAAAGGCAGTTTTCCCAAGCCAGAGACAACTTCTGCTCTCTCTCCACTTCAAGGGAATATTGGAGATGAATTGCTGTTGGAAGTTGGAAGAAGTCCTGCACTATGTACCAACTGCGCTGGTACCCTGGCTCTACCCTGATGGTGAAGGACTCTCTAGCCACTCTCAGGTGGGGGGGAAGAGCACACGGATCAATATAGTCCCTGCATCCCTGCATTGTGTGTCCCAGAACCAGAGGAAGTAAAGCAGCTGGATTCTTGCATTCTACAGCTTCACTCGCTCCTTGAACAAGAGAGGATTCTGTTCAAATGCCTTCTAACTGCCATGACCTATGGTCCTGCCTTCGGTCCTTCTTTGAAGTTCTTCGAAACTCTGTTGCTGCATTCACGAAAACAACTTAACACGGCATGATACCAAGCAGAGCACACCACCTATACAGCTTGAAAAAGCAGCTTGCTGCTGCAGATGATTTAAAGCTGCCGCCTCTTCACACTGGACCATCAGGATCACAGCTTTGAACCAGGTTGGACCTTAACTCAAACCACTGCAAGCATTGTGTCACTCGTTGACCTGACCAAGCAGTTACCAACATCTTGAACTGGCTTGACCTTTGAACCAGCCCTTGTCAGACCTCTGCGTCTTCATCACTCAAATGCAGCCTTCGAACTGCAGAGAGCCCTACTTCCAACTGGCTTGAGTCCAGCTTGCCGCTTGAACCAGAACAACTTGCTGCATCCGACCCTGGTTTGTCCTGCAAATAAAGCATCCCAAAGCCTGGTTCAATTCTGTTGACCCGCCCAAGAACAGGTAAGGGTACGGATGAGTGACCCTAGCCATCTTGGACCACTTTTCAGACCTGATAGACTGCTAAGCCAACCAATTGCACCTTTTTCCAGTAAGACATATCCTTTTTATGACAATGCTTGCCTTTCATCCATGCTACATTGCCCAGATTGCTTGCATCATCTACATTCTGCATCATATGTGTTCTTTCCACAGGGGAGAGCTTTGGCTAGTGTTTTCATCGACACTTGTTATTGCATGTTGGTGTTGCATTAAAGCACATATATATTTTTTAAAGAAACATTGATTGGTCATTCCTTTATTGTGGAATTTTGTGCTATTGATGTTTGGGTTGCTCCTGATATCCCATGTACACCCCTTTTAGGATTGTAGCCTGCCCTCAGCTCATGTTACCACAAAAGGTAAAGGGGGTATATCTCTTTACTGGGCCTGTTTTACCTTTATGATTGAGATCACAGATGGTTTGTAGTAGTGTGAGGGTTGAGGTGGTGGTTTAGCCACTACTCATTCTTGCACTCCTGCAGAGCTGTAATCATTCCATAACACTGGTGGCAGTAGTGGGATTTGATACATCATGTGGCTACAGCTTAGTCATCAAAATAAAATAATTGTGCAGTTATCATTAGAAAACACAGTCATTAATTTCTATTTGCTACCAGAATGGAACTCGTCATGCGTGTCATGCATATTTTGAAAGCAAGTGTATGCATAAATTATGACATGAGAGTGGTCTCCCGCATTGCAGTTAGGTTAGTAATTATGCAAAGCTAAACAGCCTAAAAGGTTTTGAGGAAGCTAGGGGGCTAGAGAAATTCCAGGGGTGAAGTAGGGATTTGATACCCCCAGTTCAGGTACCCAATCCGCTGGGGTAGTAGAGATGTAGGGGGATAGTGACAGTGATAGTGGTTTCCATCATCCCTCCAAGAGGTCAGGTTGTGTAGCCTGCTACAGTTCTTGAAGTTAAACTATGCCACAGGTTTATGTTAAGTCTCAGGTTTCTGTGAGGTCCCGTATATTAGCCGAGAACAAGGGTGGTCTTTCTGGGACACAACTGGCACAGAGGAAGATCCTCTTAGAGGAGAGGACGGTGGTCCTAGAGTAATAGGAACAGAGGAATGAGAGATGGAAACAGATTGACTGTTTGATGCTGTGCAAAAATGAGCTAGAGGATAAGAATGAAGCCAGAAACAGACTTTCAGTAGAGACAGAAGCTTCTCCAGGTGTGACGCAAAAAAGAAAGCCTAGTCGCCACATGCCCAAGGATGTATTCCAGCTGAATGAGGTTGGCAGAGACATCTTTGATTGTTTTGAGTCACTGAAAGCAGACTGATGGGAGGCAGGCTTTATGTGCTGCTATGACTGGAACTGATGTAATTATTCAGTTGGCTCCGGTGAAGAGGCCCATTTATAATAAAATTAAAGGTGCACTCCTTAGGGAGCACTGCCAAATGAGTATCTCAGGTATCTTTGAGAGCTCACCAAGAGAGGGGGCAAGACCTTTGAGTCATGTGTACATCACACCTTGAAATATCTGAGTAGATGTGTCACATGCAATTCAGTTGGCACCTTTTAGGGCATGATTAATTTGATTGCATGTAAGAACATCCTTAACAGTTTTGAGGTAGAATTACACCAGCATCTAGTGGAGAAGAGTGTCACAGGCCCTATATGGCTTGCAAAGGCTGCCAAAAGGTATGTAAACGATTGGGTCCAGAGAAATGCTTAGGTGACGGCATCTAAGCAAGATAATAAGGCAACTGATAGAAGTAAAGCCAAGGAATGTAAGGGCAAAGGTCTCCATCCTCCTGACAAAGAAGGTCCCTGAAAGACCAATGGAAAATACCTGCAACATTGCTCATCAGCTCAGACAGAATGGAGGAATGAGGTCTACCCCTAATAACCATCCACATCCCCAATAGGCTTCCATTTGTGTGTAGTGATGACACAGAGGAGAGGAGATCCCACTTGCAAGGGTACACCCAATCAGGTCTCATAGTTAGTGCATGTCTCATTGTGAAGAGGGTCACAGTCAGAGTGGGCACCATAGATGATGAATTACTACTATGTCAGCAGTTTACCGAATGTTCTCTAGTGACTCTGAGTGGAAAGGTTACTGTGCTTCCAGCTGAGGCCTCAGTTCCTGCAAATACACAGATCATTTTGGAGAATGTCTCAATAAATTGGATTGAATGCTCAGCATTATTTGATACTTCTGTGAGTCTCACAGCTGTCTGGAAATTGTGAGTGTAAGAGGAACAGATCATCCTGGTTCATATATGTTATTAATGGGTTTGATGGTCTTACCCTATGCACACTGGCTATTGTCGGGTTTATTTGGGGAGGGGAACATCTCAGCAGTGTGTCTCTTGTCAGTGGACTATGTGTAAGGGACACCTACCCAGTGCTGAAATCATTGAAGTGGTCACTAGATTGAGGGCCAACGAAGTAGCATGGGCAGTTGCTCTTGAGGTCATGGGCCTAGGAGATCTTTCAGCTGAAGATTGAGAAAGAAGAGATTCCTGGTACTACCAAATCCAGACATGAAGCACACAGATATGCCTTCTCCAAACAAAGAGTGTCTAGTGACCACTAAGGTCTCTACTGTGGTGACACTGGTTTCAGTTATGTCAGAGTTGTCTACAGTTATAGAATCATAACCTGAGGTTGAGGACACAGTAGCTTCAGACATGAAGGGGCTGAACAAATGTATTTATTTATTTTTAGATTTATAAAAGACACAAAAACATGGCAGGCACCAAAGGTGCTAGTTTCAAGAAATGTGGGGAAGAGCAGGGAAGGGGGTTGGGAAATGGAGGGGCTAGGAGCAAGGAAGACATGCAGCAGAGGAAGATTTAGAATGGTCTTAGGGTAGTTCACAGTTAGTTGAATAGAGAAGTTGTATCTGTTTCCTGAATGGAGAGTAGGAGTGTTCAGCATGTAGGTGTAGTGGTAGCGCATTCCACAGATGGGCGGTGGTGACAGGGAAGGGGCATGCCACAGTTTTTGTGCACCTAAAATGTGGCATGGTCAGTTTGTAGCTGTGGATTGATTGTGTGGATTTTGAAGAAGATCATTTGGTGATACTTTCCGAAAGGTAGGTCGGGGCAGAGTTGGAGAAACATTGGTGAGTGATGGAGATAATATTGAGATGGATATGTTCTCTAATGAGCAACCAATGTGCAGCTTTTTTTGGGCTGAAATATGGTCTTGTTTGGTGAAGTTCAAGGCAACCCACATGCCATTTTACTGGATAGTCTGGAGTTTGTTAAGGTTGAGTACTGATGTGCCAGCAAGGAGAGAATTGCAGTAGTCGAGCCAAAAGCCGATTATTGCTCTTGCTATGGTTAGGTTGTCTTATGTGCAGAGTAGCTGTTTGCAGCATTCAGGAGTTTGGTGGTGTTGGCTGCTGATGATGCAATTGCATTGACTTGGTGGGTCATTCTGAGGCTGGACTCTTGGTAGACTCTGAGAGTTTTGATGGAGGAGGAGACTGCGATGGAGAAGGCATTAATGCTGAAGGATTGATAATATGCATTCCGTTTGGCTGAGCAAATACGATGGCCTATCAAAATGATTTCTGTCTTGTCGTCATTGAGGCCGAGATTGTGTGCAGCCATCCAAACTTGTATTGAATTTAGCCTGTCTAGTGTGCTGCATTTCACCTGCCTTGTTTTAAAGTCGAATTTAGCCTGTCTAGTGTGCTGCATTTCACCTGCCCAGTTGGATAATCAACGTTTCTTGTGCTTTACAGATGTTTGTGCTCCCACAAGGTGCATCCCACCCTCCTCCAAGTCCATTAGTGCTTCAGCCTGGCAAGTGTCTCCCTCCCTCCACTTCTGCCTACCATGTCACTGTCTATCTCTCCTATCCTCTCCAACTGTTTCACAATAATCTATTCTTCTCCTATCACTAAATATGGCCAGAAGAAACTTAAGAAGGACACTCTGGGCTCCAACCCAGGCCTTCCTATTGCAGAAACCTATGTCACGGCTTCCACCAGAGAGACTGTCACTGACATCCTCTTCTTAGTTAACTCACCTAACCTATGGACTTGCTACATGGTCGGCACTCTTTCTCCTATCACCTCTTCTTCCATTAATGGTGTCACTCACTGGGAGATCCTCTTTGACCTCTTCACCATTTCCAGAGTCATCATTAATGTCTATTTCAAAGGAATCATCATGGTTCAGGATGCTAAACCAAACCTTCTTCTCTTTGATAGGTTCCTCCCTCGCCTCTCTAATCTTACCTCCCCCTCTGGCCAGACTCACTTGCCCACTGTGGCTTCCTCCTCCTCTATGCAGGCCCCTTTGCCCACTACAGCTTCCGCCCCTCCTCTGTACAAGCGCCTGGGCCTTGCCCTTCTGTCCTGGCCACTTGTCGGCGTTGACTCCTCCTCCATCCACTACTATCTCTTTGGCCCTCTTGCCACCCTTGGGGGGACCACTGTCCCATGAACCCCCCATTGAAGACCTTAAAGGATGGCAAGCTACTCCACATTGCCACCCTAAACAATTGCTCTGCAGTAAAACACTTAACTGATAACTGATATCTGCAACCTCCTCGTACTCATGGATCTTGATGTGTTCACTGAAATATGGTTCAAGAACAGCTCTGTCACAAGCTTTAACACTCTCCTCCCTGAAGGCTACACCATCTTTTGTATGCCCAGGCAGAAAAGGCAGGTGGTGGAGTAGCACTTATCGTCCCTGAATGGATACCTGTGTGTATTATCCCTATTCAGGCCTACTCCTCTTTTGAGTGCCTAGTCTGCAGGCTCCCACTCTCTCCTAAATGTTCTCTCCTCCTGGCCACCTTCTATCGGCCTCCTGGACAGCTCACTCCCTTAATTTCAAAATAAGCCGACCTAACCTCTTCTCTACTCTCCTCCTCCTCTCACCTCCTCCTGTTGGGTGGCCTCAACATCCACCTTGACTCTCCTGTCTTGTCTTGACCTTTCCGCAACCTAGGTGACTCTCTTTCTCAATTCTACCCTCTGGCTCCACTCATACTGCAGGCCACACGTTGGATGCTCTCCTCTCTACTGGCATCCTACTCTCTATCCCTCTCACTACCTCTCTCTCTTGGACCAAAAACGATCTTCTATCAACGCACCTGAAGCTCTCCTGTCCTCTGGGAGAGACCCATGAAAAAGGTGACAGTGGCTGCCTTATCCTCCACCTACTCTCCTCCCCCCTTTCCTGCGGTGGACTCCCACCCTGACACATCCCTCACTATCCTTAATTTATCTTTCTTCAACACTCTTGGAATTCTTGCCCCTGTCAAGAAGGTCTGACTGAAGCCTTCCAAAAAGTGTAACTCTTGGTATGACTTTGACCTGGCTGCCCTTAAACGCAAGTGCAGGCCAGCTGAGCGGAAATGGAATTCGTCTGGTGGACCATCTGACAAACTGGCCTGCAGGCTCCTTCAAAGGCAATATCGACTCTGCATCCACTCCAAGAAAAGAGTGTTTATTCAAGCCTGCCTCTCCATGGTATCAAACAACACGGGCACACTTTTCAAAGTTTGCAAGGAAATGGCCAATCCTGCAGCAGCCCCCTCCTCTGTCACTTTCTACCAGGACCTCTGCTCGGCCCTGCCAGCACACTTCATCACAAAAACCCAAGACATCCTCTCCTCCCTTCCCGCCATACACCAGCACCTGTGCCTCCCTTGGCCCCACCTCCACTTCCACTCTCTGCTCTCTCTTCCGTCACAGCTGATGAGGTCACCTGACAAGTCCGGTCTATGAAGGCCACATCCACACAAGTTGCCCCTGCTCTTCCAAAACAATCAAGGATAACATTGACTCACAAGCACCAGCCTTGGCCGACCTTTGCAACCTCTCCTTTTCAATTGGAGTTTTCCCTACTGCTCTGAAGCACTCCTTTTGCACCTTCTTCTCAAGAAACCCTCTGCTCACCCTTCCATTCTGTCAAACTACCCCCTGATCTCTGTCACGCCTTTCCTGGGCAAACTCCTGGAGAAGCTGTATATCTCTCAGCTAAACATCCACACCGAATCAACCCGTTGTTTACAACACCATCAGTCTGGCTTTAGAGCATCCACAGGTACAGAAACTGCTCTTCTGAACACCCGTGAAAACCTGATCTAAAATCTTGAGACTGACACTCCCTCTGTCCTCATTCTCACTGATCTCTCCTCCACCTTTGACACGGTTAACCACAACATCCTGATATCCCGACTTCGTGACACCTTGGGAATCACAGGTCACGCTCTGGCTTGGTTAACCTCGTTGTCCTTGATGGTTTTGGAAGGACAGGAAAGCAGAAGCAGGTGTCCCATGTTAGCCTGCTCCCACTTTCCCCCTCTCACTCTGTGTCATGCCCACGCCGCTGGCGCATGCATTGGCAACCATCATGGACTACTTGGTACTCATTCATCCTCCTAATACTCCTTGAACAACTCCTTTTCACGCCTTGGTCTTTTATTTCCATTTGCTCAACTTTGAATCTTTCTTATTTTATTCAATTAAGTAGATTTACCATAATGCACCTGGCTGCAGTCCTCAATTCGTGGCTATTCTCATTAATCGTTATTGGGAGCACAATCCCCAGAAGCCCTAGCGGCCAGTGCTGCTTCCACCTGCTCAGGACCAGAGAGGGAGGAGGCAGATTGTCTTTAGGTGTGCTGCTACAGGTGCTATCAATTAGCCTGCCTCAGAACAGGGCAGGGCTATATATAAGCAGCTGCCTGCAGGAGCACAGTGTCTTGCATCTTGAGATCTCCCCGCTCCTGTTTGCCTTGACCCTCTACTTTGTTTGTTGTTCCTGTTGCTGCATTTCCCTGTTTTGGATCCAGTGCCCTGCCGGGCTCTCTACTTTGCAGCTGATCAAGCTCTGCTGCCTTCCAGCCTCCGCCCGTGCCCTGCCGCGCTCTCTACATTGCAGCTGATCAAGCTATGCTGTTTTCCAGCCCCCGCCTGTGCCCTTCAAGGTTTCCTACCTTCCAGCCGATCACGCTCCGCTGCTTGCTACCTACCTTTTTCCACTGGGTTCTCAGCCTGGCAGCCTACTACAGTCCTCGCAGCCCTCTACAATCAGTGACCCTGCTCCTCTGGGATTACTCCCTGCGGCCCTGCTCTTCAGGGCTCCCTGCCTTGCAGCAGATCACGCTCCGCTGCCTTCTACCTACAGCCCTTGTCCTCTGGGCTTCCTGCCTTGCAGCCTACTACAGTCCTCTGCAGCCCTCTACAGTCAGCGGCCCTGCTCCTCTGGGCCGCTCCCTGCTCTTCTGGCTGCCCTGCTCTTCTGGGCTCCTTGTCTTGCAGCCTGCCTCACTCCGGCTGCCTACAGTCCTTGTCCTCTGGGCTCCCTGCCCTGCAGCCTGCACATCTCCGCTGCCTACAGCCCTTCTCCTCTGGGCTTCCTGCCTTGCGGCTTGCTACACTCCTCTGCCTTACATCCTGATTTACACTTAGCTGTCTACGGCCCTGCTCCTCTGGGCTCCCTACCTCGCTGCCCTATTCTTTTGGTCTCTCTGTCTGTCGCCTACTACTAATCTCTCTCTGTCCTGTTCTTCTGAACTCCCTGCCTTGCATCCTACTACAGTCCTCCGCAGTCCACTACAGTTTGCCTGTACCTAGTGCCACTCTTGACTGCAGACCTGCTTCCTACTTTGCAGCCCTTCTGTTTTCCTGACTGCTGCTCCCTTGTTCTCTTCCTTGAGCCCTCTGTACTCCACCTTAGGTTATCTACTTCAGTCTAACTGCCTTTCCTTCATTTCCTTCTGCTAGATTGCTCATTGACTTCCTTTTCGCTGGATATTTCTGTTCTTGTATTCTTATGTGTCTTATGTAATCCCTTTGTACAGAGCTTTCCGGCAGGCAACCTCTGCCCCTTCCCTTGTCGCATTTTCAGTGTTACAGACACCCACTGCTGTTGTTCCCAGCCATGAGCATACAGCGCGGGCCTCTGTTATAGCAATCTGTGCAGAAGGCTGGAGTTTCCTAAGGTTCGTGGAACACTCTTTCCCATTTCAGCATACACCCCAAGAGGGAATCCAGTTTGTTTGTACCTTTGTATCTTTTGCCCCTTTTGGCTCCCAGCTACAGTTTCCTACTCTTCTTTCTTGTTGAACTTCCTGCTGTGTGTGCTTATCTGCTACCTTACTTCAGCACAGCCACCCAAACCCTACCGGGGTGCCCTGTGCCACTCTTGACAGAGTGACGTTCCTGACACTCTGGCCGGCCTCCCTTGGCTATGTGCCTACCCCCTCCTGCAAAGCCAAAAACCTTGGAGTCATCTTTGACTCCACTCTCTCCTTCTCCTCTCACATTTCAAAAAAGTCTATCAACTACACCTCCTCAGAGACACTCTACCTTTTCTCACTTTCCCTCAACGGCTCACGGTCTCCAGAGCCCTGGTTCTCTCCAGGCTGGGCTACTGCAACATCCTCTTCCTCAACCTCCCTGCTTCCACCCTTATGCCCTCTGCAACTCATCAAGAACAGAACCACAAGAATTATCCTTGGCCTCAAGCCCAGGGACCGCTGAAATGCCTTCACTGGCTCCACGTGGTTGCAAGGATCAAATACAAGATCCTCTGCATTGTCCACAAGGCTTTGTGAGGCCTGGGACCTACTTATCTTCAACATTGCCTTCCTAAATACTGTCCCTCTCGAGCCCTCCACTCATCTACCTCCAAAATTCTGCGAGTGAGCTGGTTCTCCAAGCATCGATTTGGAGGGAGATTCCTTTCCCCAGCCGGTGCCTCCCTCTGGAACAGCCTCCCTGCCACCTTCCGTCTTGAGCCTGATATTCTTGAGTTCTGGAAACGCCTCCAGACCTTCCTCTTCTCCTCTCCCTTCTCTCTCACCCTACATTGCTAACCTAGCTCTCTGCTCTTCCTTCTCTCCCTCATTTCCACACAGCTTCTGACTGCCTGCCTGATGTACCTCAGAATCTCACAGGTACCAGTCACCCCCGCCAGTCCTTCTGCACTTGCCTCAGGGCCCTGCACCCCCCAACTGCATTTTAACAACACCTTGAGAGCTTCTCTCTCTGCACTTCACCAGTCTCTACTGACTGTGTGCACTTGGTCCCCTGACCCTCCCTTTCCCTTTTCCGCTCTTGCATGCCTGAAGATCGTTCTGTCTGTTTTCCCTTGTCTTCACCCCTTAATGTGTACTTGAAAAAAACACAGAATCGCCATCAGTCCTATTTGTTGTATCCAAACTGCTAAATGTATCATATTCACTTAATTTGCCTATGCAGACCATTATCGTGACCGTAATTCAAGGCTTCTGAGTGACTGTTGTTTTTTTCCCTGTGTTTCTTCCCTCCTTGAGTGCTTTGAAACACTTGCCTGTGTATAGGCGCTATATAAATAAACATGACCATACCATACCGTGGTATAATGTCATAGATTTTGTTGATAGTACATAAGTCTTGATCATAGTTACCTGTGAGGGGGGATAAGGATGTGTGTGTTATCGGCATAGTTGGTGTAGGCGATTCCTAGGGAGTCAAGGTGGTCAAAGAGAGGTTTGGTGTAGATGTTGTAAACGGATGGGAAGACACAGGATCCTTGAGGGACCCCACAAGGAATCTTCATTGGGAGGACAGCTGCACTGCCTAAAAGATGCAAGCTTGTCTGTCAGTAAGAAAAGAGCCCATCCAGCTGGTGGCCTGCAGGAAACAGTTGGTGGCCGTGGTAAGGTTCTGGCATCGTGTTTGGTGGTTGACCAGGTCAAAACCTGCCAAAAGCTCAAGGATTAGGAGGAGGGCAAGGTTGCCGTATTCACAGATATTGTCCATTAGATTTTTTAGGTCAAGGAGAACTGACTTAGTGCCATGACCTGGCCAGAAACCTGACTGTCGTGGTTTGAGGATGTTGTTGGTCTCTTGGTAGGTCTGCATTTCCGTGTAGGTGGCCCGGTCTATGATTTTTTTTGTAGGGAACGAAACAGTGGTGATAGGAAGGTAGTTGGTGGGAATGGTGGGGTCAACTAAGGCTTTTTTAATGAAGGGGAGATCCTGGCATCTATTAGGTTGGGTGGCGTGGAGCTCGAGCAGAAGGACGCACTGACAAATGCAGTGATGATTGGTATAAGAACTTGATGGTTTGAGACAAGCAATGAGCTTGGTGATTTCAGTTTCAGTGACTGGAAGGAAGGTAAAGGTGATGGCGGTGGATGTGGGATGAAGGAGGGAGGGCCAGAGCACATGGGATCGGGCTTAGGTGATTTGGCATTGATGGCTGCTTGCTTACTATTGATTTTGATCTGAGGGCAACTTGGACGTTTTGGCACCAAGAGTAATCTTTGATGAAGTTAGTGGTGGGGATGATGGGGCTTTCCAGTTCGGATAGAATGGAGAATAATTAATTTGACTGGGATTGGGTTTTGGAGATTCTGGTGGAGAGGGATGTGGCATTGGCTCTGAGGATGACTTGTTTATATTCTTTGGAGAAGTCAAGGAAGCTGGTTTAGTTGGCCGTGGATGGTAACTTGTGCCAAGTGGATTTGATGGATCACTTCTCGGCATGCATGGTTTGAACCCCAAATTTATATGAGTGGTTGGTTTGGATTTACAGGGTTTGAGTGGGCTGATAGGATGTCAATGCTGTAGGTGTAAGTGAATGTGTCCCTATAGATGAAGGCAACTCTGCTGCCTTTGTTAGAGAGGTTGTCGCAGGGGCGGATAGTATGGCCATCAGGGATAGTGATGGTGAGTGCTGGGCATGTGGTGGGGTGGAGTCACGACTCTGTTATTGCCAGGATATCCCAGGTATGGTTGGTGATAAGGTCCCTGACATCTGTGGCATGCGCGATAATGGAGCGTACATTGATAAGGGCACAAGATAATTGTTGGGTGGAGGTGATGGACGGATGGGGTGCTTGGGTGGAGAGCATAGGTGAAGTGATGGTGAGTGGAGGTGGGAGGGGGTCAGCTGTGAATGTGTGGTTTCTCAGCATTGTGTTTGATGTTTCTACTGTCGGTGTGAAGGATCCAGCTGGGACGCCAGGTTGCGAGGTATGCACTGCCAGGTGAAAAGAGCGTTGTGGTGGTGGGCATGGTAGAGTTTTGGACATTTGATGTACTGATGGGTCATCAGATGCCAGTGACATAAGGTTGGTGTTCGGTGTCAAATTGAAAGAGGTACAGTTGTGTGCAGCAAGAGGTTGTGGGTGCCGAGATTTCATCGTATATTTGGTATCCCATAGAGGAGTGTACCAGGAGGGAGGCCATTGTCAGCTGCATTGGAGACACAGGAGCAGTGACGATGAGGAGTGGACATTACCTTTTTGTGGTTGTTGTTGACCTGGAAGGCAGTGGAATGGGTTACACGCATGGCGAGAAGCTTGTCCTCTTTGGCTTTGGTATGCCTGGAGAGTCCCAACCATCAGGGGCGAGGTGAAGCTGCAGGACGACTGTGGCAACTGTTGGTGATGATGGGTGACAAGGGCGGAGGGTACCTTTAAAGTCCTGACAACACCCGACATGCTAGGCCTTTAGGGGTGTTCCTTGTAGGTGGGTCAGCCTTGCCTGCCACCATATCGCTGCATCCCCATTCATTGGGAGAGCGGACACATCAGTTTGGAGTACAAGGGGACTGGAGCAGGACATGTAGCCTCACTGTGGCTGGTAGAGCGATCAAACCCCACGGCGGCCCTCTTAGTGGGGAGTGAAGCCTCCAGAACAATGCTGGTGCAATCAAGCATCGAGGACTCATTGAGACACGCTTTGGCATTTGAATCTTGCAGATGGCCCAAGGTACCTGTAATAATGTTGTGGCCTTCTTCCTGGGTCTGAGGAGGAGTGGATGATGTGGCTGATGCCCCAACATTCAAGGCCCCTTGGAGTGGTCCTTGTAGGTTGGCCAACTTTGCCTGCTGGCAAAGCGCTGCATCCAAATTTGTTGGGACAGTGGACTTATCAGTTTGGAGCTCAAGGGGGGCTAGAGCAGGACGTGTAGCCTCACAAGGGCTGGTGGAGGGATCTAACCTCCCGGCAGCCATCTTAGTGGGGAGTGAAACCTCCTGAATGATGCTTGTGCAATAAAACATTGAGGACGCTAAGAGCCACTCTGTGGCTTTTGGAGCTTGGAAATGGCCCGAAGCACCTGCAATGATGTTGTGGCCTTCTTCCTGAGGATGATTGAGTTGTCATCAGTTGTCATCAGTTGGGAGCCCAAGTCAGGCTGACTTCTGCAAGGTAGAAACAGCCTCTGGTAGAAGCCCTTTGGGTGTTCAGGATTTACTGGGTGAATTATCTTTCATACAGAGAGCCTAGTATTCTGAGGCATGGGCCAAGCAGAGGTTGGTTGTGCTCCAATTTTAGAGGGGGTTCCTGCTCGACTTGGCTCACAAAATATCTTTGCCATTTTACTTAGGCTGGACCAACACAGCTGACAGACTATTTGCCTATTTTTAGTTGCCCCAGATTTGTGTACAAATTAAGGAATTCATAAGGTCCTGACATATTTTCCAAGCATTTGGTAAGGCTGGCGAGCAACAAACGCCCCTTTCACTACCAATGGTTACACAGGCTTTCAATAGAAAGCATCAAAGCCTTGGTGGTAATGAATGTTTGGTAGGAATATTCTCTTATGCTGGGTTCTGTAAAGATTCAATTTCTGACAGGGGATCCAACTTCAAATCCGCTTATATGAAGACCAGTTGGATTGAAAGTGGTGTGACGTACAGGTTCTCCACAGAATTTCACCCACAGACCAATGGGCTTTTTGAGTGGTTCAATAAGACCCTGAAAGACATGATAGGTGTGCTTTACGTTCACCTGAGGAAAAAATGGGACATTCTTCTGTCATGCCTGCTATTTGCCTACCAGTAGGTGCCACAGAGCGCAGTAGGGGTCAGTCCCTTTGAGCTCTTGTTGGGCCATCCTTTTAGGTCTCCCCTAAGTATAGTGTGGGAAGGATCGGCGTGCACTGCTTACCACAACAAAGTGAATGATGTACTCTGTGCAAGATTCAAGATGGTCAAGTATAAAGAACAGATTACTCAATACCTGAAGGACATCCAAGAGCTTATGAAGCACTGGCATGATCAGAAAGCCACAGAGGCTTCTCCCAAAAAATCCTACAACCCACACACGAAAAAGGCCGTATACTTGACTGGATTGCTGACTATAACTGCAATACAACGATTGTCGATATCACCTCACAAATCTGGACTGATCATGCACTGATAACTTTCCTCCTAAATGTTAACTTGGCCCTACCTATTGAAAATGCGCTGGCTCCCCCCTTGCCAACCAGAAACAAAAAACTTATAACTACAGAAAAACTGCTACCACTCATCCTCCCTAGATTAAACTCTCTACCTGACTCATTGGACACCTCATCACTAGTAAATGAATTCAACTCTTCTATGGCTACAGCTCTAGATACTATTGCCCCACTCAGAGCCCACCTAAACACCTGGTTTACTCCTCACCTTAAATCTCTAAGACTTGAAAAACGTAAATGCGAATCTGCTTGGCGACTAACCCCGACAGAGACAAATAAAATTACACTCATCAATGCCTCCAAGATCTACAAAAATTAAATAAAGAAAGCAAAAAGAGATAACTTCAACAACAGAATACTGCAGGCCAAATCTGGAACGAAAGAACTATTCCTTATACTAAAGGAACTAGAAAACCCCATTCCTGTCCAAGATAATTGTGACAAAAATAAAATATGGTGCTCGAACATCCAAAAAGCACTAAATGACAAAATTGCCACACTCCAAACAAAAATTGAGATAAAAAAACAGAATATTCCACCCTCAACTAACCCAAGAGGCAAACCACCAATCAGCACTAAACTTGACTATAAATTTAACTTCTCGAAAGTAACTATACTCGAAACTGAAAAGATAATACTTTCACTTAAGCCATCCAATTGCCGAGGCGACCTATGCCCAGCCCAACTAATAAAGGACGCGGCCAGAGACCTCTCCCCATTCATTTCTAAGCTTATTAATGCCTCCTTTGCTTCAGGCACCATACCAGATAACCTCAAGCAATCCTGGGTCCTCCCCCTCCTAAAAAAACAAACACTGGACCCATCCATCCCGACTAACTACAGGCCTATCACAACGGTACCCTTCCTATTAAAAATCCTAGACAGGGTAGCCTACTGTAAGGATATTTGGCGTGTTACAGTACAGAGTACAGCAATACTGCACAAGTAGCAACATTTTTTTTTGCAGCACCACCACCACAAGGGTGCGGTGCATTGCTATATGGGTTAGCAGATTAACAAGGAAAGACAGACTATTCAGTCAAAAACGATTTTAACATATAAGATGCAAATCTATTTTTACAGTTAAAAGCACACGTGTTCATTTAAAAATGCACACTATTTTTCACCTGAAATGCCAATATTGCTAGAGACACATTTGAAAATTAACAGCTAACCTATTAACCATTAACCTGACTAATAAAACCTTATTTTAATATAACCCACTAATAAAATGTGTTCTCCACTGCAGAATTAGGCATACTCTGAAAACCATTTAAATGTGTGTGCAGATTTTTTCTCTTCTCTTCTCTGCCTGATTCTCCGTGTTTTTGTGCACAGTAACTGCAGGAAGGAGGAAGTCAGATTTGCAACAATTGCAAATGTATAAGCGAAGCTATTGTTGAAGAGTAGGAGGATGAGAGATGATGGATTTCATTGGGACACGTCATACAGAGGGCTGAGAGGAAAGTTTTAGTGGGCAGTATCAGGGAAAAAGACAGGCAGACATCTTTCTGCACTACTGGGGAGAAGACCTGGCTGTGGGGTCCTGACTGAATGCAGATTCCGGTGTCCTGCTGCAGTCGAGACTGAAGAGAGCTGAAAGAAAAACCTTTCCACTGGCTGAGGCATTCCTATCTGAAAAAGCTGAGAATTCCAGGCAATGACCCCGGCTTGAGAAGGCAAGCGTTCCTTTTTGCTGGAGTTAATCCAAGAGAGCCACATTCACAAAGAGAACAACTGAAGAACACTCAGATAAGGTAATTACCTAAGCGTGGGAGCCGGGTGTGTGCACGAAAATATGCAGTCAGTGTAGGATTCCTGTGCGTGTCTTAATCAAATACCAATGTTGCAATTTGAGTTCTGTTCTCCGCCACGCTCTTTGCAGTGTGACATAGAAAATGCTTTTACTGTACCATTTTATTTATTTCTGTAAAGAATGAGATCATGTCTAAATGCAACTTTTATAATACAGAAAATATTTGAAAACAGACGGGTGGTTTATTTTCTATTTACCATTACAATGCCAATGATGTGGGGAGATTTTTAAACAGTGCAATGGTCATTTTAAGACAGATGTGTGCATGTCAGAATCAGTATGAATAATTGTGAGTAACTGTAGCATAACTTGTTGGAGGTACATGAGCCAACGGGAAGAGAGACTCTCTGAACATAGCTCCCTACCGTATATAAGGTAGTGGAAATTACCACAAGACTACCACATATAGCTCTCTGTCGTAAATAAGTCAGTGAGTTCGCCCATGGTGGCACACCAACACTATCACTGGAAATGTGGTATTCCTAGAATGCAGGTCTGAGGTCTCTCTAGTGATCACACGAAAAATCTAAGCAAAGATAAGGGATTCTGGACATTGGGGCCACAAATAAAACAAGGGAAGTATGCTCACCAAAATACCACCAACCACGTATACCAAATATGCAGGTCTGGGTGCTGAAATAATGCATGTCCATTGTATTATTGTTGCACATGGCCAAATCTGAATACAAAGAGTGATTATTGCTAAGTTATTTTTCGGCGGTAATAAAATACCGTCAGGCCCCAAATCTCCACAAAATACCCTACATATTTATGGTGCGTTGCAGGCCGGGAAAGTGATCATAGAGTACCTACTGGGCGTGGCAAGCGTGTCTCACACTGCCATTTGCACATTAAAGGGAACCCATTTTATAATAGCAGTGTGCCACTAAAAACGAATTTCAGAATGTCACAAAGGGAAACCACATTCTCAGATCTAGTGCAATATTTAGAGGCAAAGTTATTTGCACATGGGAATTGGTCTTCGAATACCACGTTAGAATGGAGTAACCGCATTCAGGGTGATGTGCAGAAAGAAAAACTAGACAATATTTTTGCAGAAGGCAGCATAATTCAGGTCTGCCTTACAAGATTATTGAATGCAGCCGATAAAAGTGCAGAGAAAGACTGTTTAATACGGCTATGCGGCAAAATATGGTTTATTTTAAACAAGTCCCTGCGAATGCAAGAGAATGATACTCAGCTAATTAACAGGTTAAAGACTGAATTAGACGGGGCAAGTAAAAATCAGGAAATGTTGAGAGCAGAATTGGATGTATGCCAAAAAGACATGCAATTAAAATGCAGAGACTTTGATACTCAGTTATCCAAAAGCAAGAAACAATTTGAAGATAGTGAGCAAGAATTGACACACTTAAAAGCCTTAGTGGATCACATTAGGCAGGATAAAGATGAGGTTGTTTCAGAAATGCAGATTTTACAAAAAGAACATTGCGAAAAAGAAGGTGATCTCCAGAGTGCAGAACAAGAAATGATTAAAATGATCCAAGAAAGAGACAAGAGAAATAAAGAGTTCAATGAATGCCAAATGCAAATGTGCGATATGCAGGAGGCGATTAATAAAATGAGTGATGAAAATAATTATTTGCATGATGAAGCCAACAGACTCCTTAAAAAGTGTAAGGACTTAGAACAGCAAATGTGCATTCCCAGGTCCCAGGAGAGGCGGCAGGGTACCACATTCAATGGAGTGGAGGTGAATTCTAGCTCTGCCCAAAGAGCTAGTGCCCCAGTGACAGGGCCGGTGACTGAACTTGGTTGCAGCGCCCTTGGGGGATTTGATACTCCCATTGGGGGCAGCCACCAATCTCATACACCTGAAAACAGGATTGAATCACAAAATAGTGCAATTCCATGCATTGCAACAAGTAGCCCCATAAAAATAATGAAATCCATTAAAGCCCTGATCAAACCATTTAAAAAGGGAGGTGAATGCTGCATTGAGGATCACTTAGAAGCGGTACATGACATTTTTAAAGCGCTCCAGATACCTAAGGAACAGTACAGACAATATTTTCATTTAACTTTAGATGCCCCGACGGCCAGCATCATAAGGGGATTAAATGAACAGCAGAATATGACATGGCTGGAGTTTGAAAAAGAAATTAGGCGTCATTTTTCTCCTTTTCAGTCATTGCAGGAGGCAAAGAAAGTCGCGTACACTATTACTGCTGGACCTAATACATCCCCTCGCCAATTTTTACAAGACTTAAAAAGAGCATTCTCTCGCTTTGATGTATCTTTTGACTCAAATTCCAATGAGTTTAAAACCGCATACTTCTATGGGCTACAGAAAGACATCATATCCCAATTGGTCCGTGAATTTGACCGTGACAAGTCCCTTGAATGGATTGTACATCAAAGCACAAAGCTATATGAGGTACTCTATTGTCAGGGTAGAGAAAGTGATAAAATGAAAGATACTAGGCCTAAATCTAAAGAACCCTCAGCCACAGTAATGGAAATCAGGTCAGCCAAAATGTCCCTTGAGTCTGCTCAAAGCCAAGGTAAAAATAATGTGACACCTGAACAAAGGGGTAATCAACAAAGATCGCCATTTCCTGTACCAATGTTCCAATCACATGATCCTAGTAATAGAGAGAGCTACATCAGCCCTAGATATTTAGGAGATAGACCCCGGGTAAGATACCGGTCTGATATGGCAGGTATGAACAATAACCAGAGACAAAATCAAGATCAAAGAAACGATGGTCCCTACCAGTCATTGGGGACACAGAGTAGGTTTGATCCCAACACCATGATATATGGTAATCAGGATAGGCCCCGATATGTGGATCGATTTACTGATAATGGAAATCAACATAGGGGCCAGTACCCACAATCTGAGAGACAGGACATGAGGCAAAACGTGAACTACAGTCCACGCCAGTACAATGATTCCCCACCAGGGGACTATAATCAAGGGATGGGTGCAACCCGCTCCCCTCCACAAATAAATCAAGAGTTCAGAAACCATCCCAACCGGTATCAATCACCTGAGAGGTATCAGAATAGATCCAATCAGGGGGAAAACAACCAATATCGACCTAGGCCACAGAAAGAGGATCCTAGAGAGATGGAAAGGTTCCAGTGCCTTGAGGCCCAAGTGAAAATGTTAGCTGAGCAAATAGGAAAGCTCTATACAGCGCAAAAACAACCTTCCAAAGAGGGGGCTGATGGCCATAGCAATGACCGGGGGGCTTCCGAAAAGTGACTAAGTACTCATGATAACTGCAGTGCCAAAATGACAGATTGCTCTGATATAATTTTGCATAACGACTCTGAGATGTCTAATGGATTAAAAATGAAAGTACCAGTAAATGAAATTGTGACAGAAAGTGCAAATACTTCTAAAAAAGAGGTACGGTTTAACTTAGAGCTAAATAAAACAGTAAAGATTTGCACAAATGAAAAAGAAACATTAGGAATTCCAAAAGAACAAAGGAACAGATTTAAGAAAAATGACTCATGCATGGGGAATACCAGTGAACAGGGAGTAAGTGGGGATGCCATAGCTCCTTCCCTGGGCAAGCAAAACAATGACCAAACACAGACAGAAAAAGGAAATACTCACAAGGAGGGTACAAGTCAATCACCTGAAGAATTCTTTGAGCCACATATTTTTGAAGAGGCTGAAAGGGCTGGTATTACACTAAATGATCACAAATGCACAGAATTAAAAAATGACAAATTGCTGAATGATGTTGTTACACATGTTCAGTTGGAAGGTTGTAATGTGGTCTCTGATGTTACCCAGATGGATGGGCGAACGGTGGCCACACTCCAAAAAACCTCTGAACATGGAGAAATGAATAAAATATCTCGCACAGAAATGGGTAAAAAGGAGGGAAAAATGTCTTTTCATTTACCAATGTGCTTAGCCAAAAGTGAAAAAGACCTGAGAAAGGTGAGCCCTGAAATCAGTAAGAATTCACATTTCTTATGTGTATTAGAGGAAGTTGAGGACAGATATTATGCACCCATCACTGTAGAAGAAAAATGCCACACCTTCGCTATGATTGACACTGGCGCACAGGCCACAATTATGTCCAAGGAGCTGGTAAAGAGTATCAATGAAGGGAGGCCTCCACAGAGTCAGATCACAGTGAAGGCAAATCAAGGCCCAGTGCATAACTTTAATGGGGAGGAGGTGCCCATCATAGGTGTAACTGAGGTTGACATAAAAATAGGAAAGCACAGAATGAAACAAGAGGTATTGATCACATCTATTTGTGAAATTCCATTTCTGATGGGGACAGATTGCCTGAAAAGATTGTCTCCTCTCATAGATGGGGTGAATGGAGTGCTGTGGTCCTTAACCAAAAAACCATTGAGGCCTAAGAAACTAAAATCACAAAACAGCAATATAAAAGAATGTCACACCGTTGCCAAAACAAATGATGCTGTGGAGGTATATCTCCAGAATAGCTGCATACCTAGTGTCACTGTTATATTAATGTGTCAAGACAAAGATCAGAGCGACAATGAAAAACTACCTGTACAAATATACTTGGACCCAAGGAAAGATTGGCAGACTGCCATAGACGAACACACATTACGTTTCTATTTAAAAGAGAAAACATGCAAACAGAATATTGTTCCTAAAACAGATTCAGAAAAACACATTACCACTCTGGCAGAAATACACATGGAAGATGAGCAACCATGGGTTCACGTTGGTATAAATGATTATCTTAAAACAATAAAAGCCACTTTAGCGCTTGAACATGAAAGGAGTTTCATTAATGAGAAATTGTTGCAAAAAATTATGGAGAGGGAAGAAATCCCGAAATTTAGGATTAAAAACCAATATGTTTCTGGGTTGGACAGTCCAGACTTTGAAAACCGAATTACAGGCAGATGCATGCTTAAAATTAGCATTGGGCAGAAAACAATTTACCATAATGTATGGATAGTGAATGGAGCACAAAATGAATTTTACATGGGCAATGACATCATGCACAGAATGTGTATGGTGTTAGATTTCCTTAATCAAAAAATATGGTCACGCCTAGGTGGGCCGGCACCTGAATTTGAAGACAAAAGAAGGGCTTATCATTGTGCACAACTGGTTCCTTATGCCATCGAATTACAAATAAGGAAAGATACTATTATTCCTGCATTTACAAAACAGTTTGCAATAACACTGAAATGCAAAAATGGGCAGCAGATGAAAGGCTCTGATGCATTTGTATGCCTGAATGAATCCATAAAACAGCAAGGCCTGGATTATGAATACATTCCATTGGTAGACATTGGTGAGGGATCTGTAAAAATCATGGTAAATAATAAAGGTTGTCAGGATATTCATTTAGAGGAAAACTCCCCATTAGGAATGGCCATACAAAAATCACATTATACGGCAGATTTAAATAACATGGTGATTGGGAATATTCCTGAAAAATATGTAGATGCCAAGGGCGAGTTGCCAGAACACCTGGACTCTCAGCCCAAAGGAATATTTAAAATTCATTCTGTGTATCCTTATGATTCAAATGAGACAGTGTGCTGCCATCAAGAGGATTGCATAATATTCAATTTAAATGAAAATGAAACAGGAAATCAGCCCATTGAAGTGGAAGCTGATATGCCAAAATATTTAAAAGTGGCAGCTCTACAAAAAGACACAGCCACACAGTTAGAGGAAAGCGCTGAGATTCCTTTACCAGAAGAGTTTCCAGAATTTTCCAGAATGGTAGAAGAGCAGATCTCCTTAGCGGATGCATGTGACAGCGATGAGGATCGAGACGACCTGAGGGAAATATTTATGGAGTTTAAGGATGTATTTGCAAAAGATGCTTATGATTGTGGTTTAACTGATTTACATGTGGCCACACTACCAGAAGGTTGTAGCAGAAATCCAGTGTTTGTACGCCAGTATAGACTACCGCTGGCGTGTTTAGAATCATTGGCAGAGATTATTAAAAATTTGGAATCACGGGGAATAATTAGGCCCATTCATAGCACATCCAATACGCCTATTTTAGGTGTGTTAAAGCCAAATGGTCAATGGCGGCTGTGTGCAGACTTAAGAGAGTTAAATAAAAGAGTACCAGTATCTAGATGGCCACTACCATTCATTGATCAGGGCCTAGCTCAGATACATGGTTCAAAGGTATTTACCACATTAGATCTCACATCTGGATATTGGTGTGTGCCATTGGCAGAGGAGATACAACACCTATTTTCCTTTACATTTGACAGGACTCAATATGCCTGGCTTAGAGCTCCGTTCGGGTACATCAATAGTGGGAGTGAATTTGGCATATTTTTGAGAAAGGCCATGCCGGATGCAGCGGAAAGAGGAACAATCGTTTATGTGGATGATGTCCTGATAAAAAATGAAAACCTTAAAAGCCATTTTGATGAAATAAGACATGTGCTTGGCCAATTGCAGAAAGCAGGCGCCAAAGTATCTTTACAAAAAGCACAATGGTGCAAGAAAAAAGTGAACTTTCTAGGGCATGAAGTGACTGAACATGGGCTAAATCCACAAAGGAAGAAAATAGAGGCCATTCAAAGATTAAAAGATCCTAAAAATGTGAAAGGAGTAAAAAGTTTATTAGGGATGACAGGCTATAACAGAAAGTTCATTGAGAATTATGCAGAAATCACTCAACCATTGACTAAACTGCTTAAACTAAATACTCCCTGGAGATGGGAAAGAGAGCAGTCTGATGCAGTGGCTAGATTGAAGGAATGTCTTGTAAAGGCACCATGTTTAGCATACCCCATAAAGGACAGGGATTTCTTTATAGAAATAGGCTTTTCTGAACATTGTATGTCAGCAGTGTTATCACAAAAACACGATTTGAATCACAAAACCATTGCATATGCAAGTAAGGCATTTTCCCAAGTTGAAATGAAATTTAATGAATGTGAGAAAGCCCTATTAACCACTGTGTGGGCGCTACAACATTTTCGCCCCATTGTTCAGGGAGAAAAGGTGATTATTGAAACAAATCATCAACCGTTGCAATTTTTAGAGAGTAAAAGAATTAGATCAGGCAATCTAGCGCAATCCAGAATCACTTCATGGACGCTGGCATTACAAGGTTTTCCCGTAGAAGTGAGATATGGACAAAATAAAAAGAGCCCAATTGCTCAAGGGTTAGCTGACTTACATGACTGTGCAGCTGAACAAATACCAAATGAAATGGAAGTGGAAGCTAGTTTACAGGAATTTGAACAATCACCACACAAAGCTTTTGATGAAAAAACATGCAAGGATTTGCCAACTGTATATGTGGACGGTTGTGCTTTTCACATTGAAAATGACAATAATAAACTATTAGTGGCAGGAATAGGAAATGTCTGGTTGAAATGTGAAGGCGTTCCTAGTATAGGGATGAGGATTGGAGATAGGAGCAGTCAGGTGGCGGAATTGGCAGCCATCTATAAAGCAATTGCTACTGCAGTTGATAAAAAGTTCAGTGAAATTGTCCTGGTGACTGATTCTGACTATGCACGGAATAGCTTTGTGGAGTATTTGCCTGGTTGGAAAGCAAGAGGCATGGTTACATACAACAAAAAGCCACTTAAACATGGAAAAATGATACAAGCCATAGACAAATTGGTGTCAGAAAATAATTTAACAATATACTGGAGAAAAATTCGTGGGCATTTAAAAACACCAGGAGAGGATAAGGAGGGAAATGTTAAGGCAGACCATCTAGCTAAGATTGGGGCTGTGATAGGAGAATTGCTACCTATTGATTATTTAATGGGTGAAATACAAATTGATGCAGTCACACGTTCTAAAGCACCAAAGGAGGTAGATCAACCGGTGGTGCAGTGGAGTCATGACACGCCAGACCAAGATTTGATTGAGGCACAAAAGAATGATCAAATTTTGGGAATCTATTATAATCATTTGATAGATCCTGAACAAAATCCTTTAACAGAAAATGATTGTATGGGAAAAGAAGAGTTGAGGGTGTTATTAAAGAACAAAACACGAATTAGATTACAGGATGGACTCATGATTAGAGAGTCCATAACAGGGCAAATACAGTGGGTAGTACCCCTTTCATTCAGAGGACTAATGCTACACCATGCACATGATGCCATAACTGCAGGCCATAGAGGTTCACAAAAAACATTAGAAATACTAAAAGATTATGCTTACTGGCCTCATATGTCCCAAGATGTGGAATTATATACTAGAGGATGTCTAGTATGCGCCCAATTTAAACCTGCTTCACCAATGCATAGAGCACCATTGATGAAAAGAGGCCTAACTCTCCCATGGTCAGATTTGCAAATAGACTATGTAGGTCCTTTAAAAAGGTCGAGCAGGGGACACCGTTATATTTTGAGTGTGGTATGTTTGATGTCAAAGTGGATTGAGTGCATTCCTGCACCAGATTGTAGTGCGCAAACAGCAGCCACATTACTGGTGAACCATGTGTTCTCAAGGTTTGGGTTGCCGCAAAGAATTGAGTCAGACAGAGGAAGTCATTTCACAAGTACTCTAATGAGCAAGGTATGGCAAATACTAGGTGTGAAAAGGAAACTACATATCGCATATCGGGCGGCGTCTTCAGGTACAGTTGAAAGAAGCAATAGGTCTGTTGTGGATATTTTAAAGAAATTTGTGGCAGAAGCAGGTTCCAGCTGGGATTTGCGTTTACCATTGGTTTTGATGGCAATCAGGTCGACTCCTGCCAAAGCAACAGGTGTTAGCCCCCATGAGGTCTTAACAGGTAGGAAAATGGTGTTACCACAACACCTACTATACAGAACACATGAGCAAACTCTAGTGAGTGCATCCACGGTTCATGAATATATTGATGAACTGAGGAGGCATTTGCAACATGCATTTGCTTTTGTGCAGAGAAATCTGGAAAGAGCTGCTGACAGTGCAAAGTCATATTATGATAAAAAGACATCAGTAAAGGAATACAGTGTAGGGGATCAGGTGTACAAGTTTCATTTTGGAAAAAGTAAACAGAAAAATTCTAAATTTCTAGCAGCCTGGCAGGGGCCATTTCGAATTATAGATAAAGTCTCTCCTGTAGTGTATAAAATTTTGAAAAATGAAGGTGAAACAGCAATAGAGCAGTTTGTCCATGTAAATCAAATCAAACCATGCCATCAGGCAGCTTGAGCATGTGGAAACGGATAGAGTCCCTTGAGAAAATAAATGGGTGTAATCAGGAGGCAGTGACAAAGAAGTTAAAAAAAAGTTGATTGTTATGATGGCACATAAACACTGTAATATATGTAAAAATATATAATATAAATAAATAAATAAATAAATAAATAAATAAATAAATAAATGCACATATAACGGAAGCTCGTGGTTGGTGTGCAGAGAGAAAGTGTATTAAATATTGAATGCTGTTTTATATATGCTTGTTTTCTTTTAACTTGTATTTGATTTCAGAAAAAAAAAAACAGAAAAAAATATAAACGAAATATTTTTACCAAGCATGTTTTATTTTTGGCAAAAGGTGGAAATTAGTATTGTGCTATGTACTTAATCTGTTTATTTTCTATTTTGATTTAGACAATTAACATTATTTGGTCAGAGGTTCTGGGATCAGAGGCCACGGGAGACGATGGAGTCCTGGAGTCCCCTGGATGAAGACCAAAAGATGCCTGCCTCCAGGTGGAGGTGAAGACAAAATAACCGGAATGCCAAAAGAGATGACTACTGTGGATTCAAGATTGCCAAGATGAAAGAGTACTCGAATGAACCGAATAACATCGCTGGTCGGGACATACCAAAAGAGACAAAACAAAAGTTCCGGCATATGAAGTTCCACGTATTTATTATTTTAATTATTTATTTTAACTTGTTATGTTACTTATTTGTTTTAGTTAGTTGTTTTATTTCATTGTTTTTAATTGACTTGGAAAAATTTAACTTAAAGTAATGCCACTTCCACTGAGAGGGCAAATGTGGAACATTTTATGAACTGATGGACTCAGATGAAATGTTGATTGCAAATTTTCATTGATGCACATGAATATTCATTTTGTTGGATTGCTATATTGTAAAAAAAAAAATAGAACAAGTTGTTTTTAGGAATTGGCTTGGATTATAGCCAAGTTCTAAAAACAAAAGGAGGGTATATGTAAGGATATTTGGCGTGTTACAGTACAGAGTACAGCAATACTGCACAAGTAGCAACATTTTTTTTTGCAGCACCACCACCACAAGGGTGCGGTGCATTGCTATATGGGTTAGCAGATTAACAAGGAAAGACAGACTATTCAGTCAAAAACGATTTTAACATATAAGATGCAAATCTATTTTTACAGTTAAAAGCACACGTGTTCATTTAAAAATGCACACTATTTTTCACCTGAAATGCCTATATTGCTAGAGACACATTTGAAAATTAACAGCTAACCTATTAACCATTAACCTGACTAATAAAACCTTATTTTAATATAACCCACTAATAAAATGTGTTCTCCACTGCAGAATTAGGCATACTCTGAAAACCATTTAAATGTGTGTGCAGATTTTTTCTCTTCTCTTCTCTGCCTGATTCTCCGTGTTTTTGTGCACAGTAACTGCAGGAAGGAGGAAGTCAGATTTGCAACAATTGCAAATGTATAAGCGAAGCTATTGTTGAAGAGTAGGAGGATGAGAGATGATGGATTTCATTGGGACACGTCATACAGAGGGCTGAGAGGAAAGTTTTAGTGGGCAGTATCAGGGAAAAAGACAGGCAGACATCTTTCTGCACTACTGGGGAGAAGACCTGGCTGTGGGGTCCTGACTGAATGCAGATTCCGGTGTCCTGCTGCAGTCGAGACTGAAGAGAGCTGAAAGAAAAACCTTTCCACTGGCTGAGGCATTCCTATCTGAAAAAGCTGAGAATTCCAGGCAATGACCCCGGCTTGAGAAGGCAAGCGTTCCTTTTTGCTGGAGTTAATCCAAGAGAGCCACATTCACAAAGAGAACAACTGAAGAACACTCAGATAAGGTAATTACCTAAGCGTGGGAGCCGGGTGTGTGCACGAAAATATGCAGTCAGTGTAGGATTCCTGTGCGTGTCTTAATCAAATACCAATGTTGCAATTTGAGTTCTGTTCTCCGCCACGCTCTTTGCAGTGTGACATAGAAAATGCTTTTACTGTACCATTTTATTTATTTCTGTAAAGAATGAGATCATGTCTAAATGCAACTTTTATAATACAGAAAATATTTGAAAACAGACGGGTGGTTTATTTTCTATTTACCATTACAATGCCAATGATGTGGGGAGATTTTTAAACAGTGCAATGGTCATTTTAAGACAGATGTGTGCATGTCAGAATCAGTATGAATAATTGTGAGTAACTGTAGCATAACTTGTTGGAGGTACATGAGCCAACGGGAAGAGAGACTCTCTGAACATAGCCCCAGAGGGCTGAATAGCCGTACTTGGCCGGGTTAAGCAATGCTGGTGTGTGGAGTCGTGAGTCAGCCAGACTGGCACCCACACTTGGGAGGACCAGCCCATTCCACCTGGAAACTCAACCACCAAACCCAATTGGCCTTGAAAAAGACTTAGGTTGAAACGCGCGTCGGCTGTGTAACATATCATCATGTTATGAATATTACATTTACATCCAATGATGTCTTTCATTGGTGCTGATTATAACAAGGAATAAACCTAAAAATCTCATGTTTAACACACCAACAACCTGGACCATCTAATTTTTTGTGCAAACTGCCTACAAACAAATACTGGACTATCAAATCCAACCAGCGCCTTTCCAGTCCAAAAGTTTGTCACTCCCCACAATTTTTCTAGACAGTAGGAACCTCGGAGTTGGTTCCTTGACAAACTATGACTCTGGCTGCAGGTCTAATTCAACTAACAACCGAATAAAGGGTGCGCAGGAGAGAGGGAGTCCCGCCACAAACTCCACTCTTCCAAAAAACAAAAAAAAAAAAATACCATCTGTAAGCATGCGTAACCTGTAAAGTTTAAAGTATCCTTGAACAACGCGCCCGGTTACCCTCGGGTTTGGTGCGCGCTATAAATAATAAACAAACAAACAAACAAACAAACAAACAGAGACAGAATCTACTCCAGAACAGATGATCTGAATTATTGATCCCTAGCAAGATTAGTGCCCTTTATGAGAAGTGGACTGAACCTTAGGTGGTTTTGGAAATGTTTAGTGAGTTTAACTACCTTATGTATACAAAGGCCCCAAGGCAATTACACAGGGTTTTGTTGGGGGGAGATCTCTCCTGTGTTATGCCAGATGACTGCCTGACTCTCAATGGCCCCAACACAGTTCCCCAGAATAGACAAAAGACTCAGTCAATGGCAAGTTCTAACTTTGGTTTATTTCAAATAAAACCAATAGGGATCAATACAAGACAATGGCCTGCATTCTGAGGTTGGCGGTAGGGGGTTAACGGAGCCGGTAATGGTGCCGGTGCCGTTAACCCCTTACTGCTGCATTACGAGGTCCTTTAGCAGGTCCCGCTAAGGGCGACTGTTTTTTCCAGTCGCCCTTAGTGGGAGCCGCTAAAGGACCAGCATGCTAATGACAGGCCCATTAATAACGGGCCTGTTATTAGCATGGTCCCCATTGAGCCCTATGGGGGCTCAAATGGGAATGGGGAAATATCGGGTCCAGGTTCCTTGAATGAGGAATTACCGGGCCCTCCATGGTTGGAATAGCCCATTAATTCCCCATTCAGGGAACCCGGACCCGGCATGCGGTAAGGGGGCAGCCCTGGTGATAATAGCACCATGGCTACCTCCAACCTCGGAATGAGGCCCAATGAGTATTCTCCCATACATCTGAGCCCTCCATGGCATGCGGTACAGTTTTGTACAAGGATGTTGTCATCACCTGGGCCCTTCCCCAAAAAACCTATCATCATAGAGGATTGGTAATCGAGAGTACTTTTACCTATAGGGGAACCCTATAGAGAGTTATTCAACCGGTCCTTGCATGTCTGGTGGCTGGCCTGTCCCATCACCAAGAAACTATCTATTACATTGTTGTAGAGTAATGGGCTAACATTGGATCTTACCCTTTGCCATCCACCCCATGGCTTTCTAAGCTGTCATTGTTTAGAGCTGATCTCCCCAGGCCTGGGACTCGATTAGCTTCTCTGGCCTATGTGTACCTCTTCAAGGTGAGGTGAACGATTATGTGCCTGCATTGTAACTTGTGTGTACCACCTTTGCCTATGAGAGTGTGCTCCTTGTTGCTGTCTGCGTCTGGTTTGCTGGGATCGGCTTGCTTTTTTGAGGATTTAGTCAGTTTCTCTGCAGCTGTTCCCCTTGTCACCTGGAGATTGAAATGTACCCGCATATCTCTGACCTTGGCTGCAAGCCTGCTTCGCGCTCTGTGCTATCTGAATCAGCTCTCCGCATCTCAGGTTTAGCAGCTTTTGGGCCATCTGTAATTTTCCTTAGACATATAATATGAATTCTACATGTTCATGTTACTCTACTTTATACGTTAGTCACACATGGTCCTTTCATGCTCAGGATCCCTTGTGCCTTACAGTTCTGCATTGCTGCATTTGGCTAATGCAAAAATAATAAAAGCATTGGCAGTATGTATATGTATCTGTCCTCTAGCTATAGAACTGGGCAAGCATGTTCTTCATGTATACTAATGTTTATTTGTGTGAGGCGGTGCAGGACTGCGAATGTGCTTCATGTCTAACGGTGCTATGTTGTGGTGTCACTAATGACATCAGCATTGTGGCTTCTTGGTGCTTAGTCTAGATTCTCCATAAGTGTATTTCCGTCCACGATCTCAGTTTCTTCTCCTATACCTGTGAAGATGTGTACAGGGTTCAGTCTGTTTGGCTGGCTGAGAGTATACCTTTCTGTGTACTCCTCAATTATTGGTGCACTCAGGGTTAATCCAAAATAAGATGGCTTGCTGCAAGCGTTTCTGGCTCTTCATCTTGACATGAATATGGGGGTGATGAGGGGCATCCTCTGGACTCTCTCTTCAGTTTTTCATGTCAAAAGGCTGAAACCTCACTGTAGCCAAAAGGACTTGATGTTGGCTCTCGTGATTGATAGCGAGACTGGGGAGGAGACAGATCCCCGTCCAGACTTGTTGCATGCAGAGTTCACAGATGCATCTCTGAAGGGAGTTAATATCTCCTCAGACCTAAGTGAACAGCAATTGCAGCACTGCCAGCATCTGCATGGCCAGTATGCAAGTCAGTTCTCATTGACTCCATAAGTAATTGATAGATGCCTCCATGATATTGACACTGGACACAGTAAGGCGGTGAAGAGCAGAATTAATTGTATGCCAAATAAGGTTAATGACACCAAGGAGGAAGTCACCAAGATGTTGGACTTGGGGATGGATTGATCCACTGCTCATCCTTGCCCTCATGCAGAGCAGTAGTTATGACATCACACAAAGGCAATTGGAATTCCGTCATTTGTAATTTTCATGCCCCCATGCAAAATAGGAAATGCCCCCTTGGAAATGTATGCCCACAAGATAGAGGACATGCACTTGGTACTAGAGAAGGGGGTCTGCAACCCTTCTTTAACTGCAGTGGCTGCAACCTACACGGCAAAAAAATGCAACATGCACTTCAAACAAGGGATGCAGCTTTGTTAATGAGATCTGAGGAGACCCATTGTTTTTGTCACCATTCGTGGTATTTCAAGACAGTTTTTTTTGTTTTAAATAATTTGCAGTTGGATAATGGTGAATACATATATATATTTCTATTTGTCACTTTGTGAGATGTAAAAATGCAAAATCTGTTTTCTCTTTAAGTTAACCACTTTATTAATATCATCGATTTGGTTCAGAAATTGGTCTCTTTAGAAGAAGTTTGTTAATATAAGACCCCCCCCCCCGGCCCCATAGATCAGTCATGTTTTATGAAAGCCATATCTTTTATCTAGGGATAAGACACAAGCCTAATGAATTCAACAAAATATTAACTAATTGAGAGTTTTCAAATACAGCCAGAGTAATGGACGAGTTAGGGTGAATTGGGATTTCCTTCTGACCCAGAAATACAACATTCTGAAGCAATGAGAAGTCAAGGCTTGTGTTACAATTCAGTTGTTAGCACCAGAATTGGAAGTTTCATTTGTACATCTCTAGAGACCTAGGTATTACTTCCTAAAGGCAAGGTAAGTGTGATTTGTGGCAAAGCAATATGTTCACTAGAAATTGCCCATCCTCAACTCCATCAATGTCCAAATGGATTTCTATTGTATTGCAACATTTTATATTTTGATTTGCTCTGTAACAACATTTTGTGGCACAAAAGGCATAACAATATTCACTTAGATGTTCTTATAACGGATAACAAAACTGTGACATTTGGACCCTCCAGTCAAGCCGCACAGTGCTCTCAGAAACTATTGAAGATAAATAAATTAAAAAAAACATTAGAAGTTTATAATACTTTTATTCAAATGTTGATCATGATTACATCATGTGCGTGTGTTTGTGTGTGTGTGTCTGTGTGTGTCAATGTCCTATCTGTAGAAATCCACATTATTTGGTTTCCTCAGTGTCCATTAAATGTGACCTGAGACGCATGTACTATTAAACAAATAAGAATCAACCACGTTGAAGTTGAAAGCTGCTGTCTTTATCGTTCAACAGATAACATATAACCAAAAACACTCATGATCACATGTGTTTAATTTCACTATAACATGATTAGCTTTGTTATCACAAACAACACTTCTCTGTTCTGACTAAGGTGTACAGTAATTTCAAAACCTCAGATTCTATGTGTAAGGCATCTCCTTATGAAGACAAACATAACCATAGGTGGCAATTTCAATAAATACATGATGCCACTAACAGCCATGAACCCCTTGAACAAGAACAGGATAATGCCTAGAGAAGTCCACCTAGCTGTCTATGTGATAACAAAAAAGATCACCTAGGCTTTTGGCCCCTTGCCTATTTATCCAAAGGAGGGCTGATATAATTAAATGGTAGAGTGGCATACATATACAGGTAACACAGCATGAAGGGCTGGGATGAAAAGAATTGCCACGATTATCTGCCTGATCCAGTTCTGAACTCATATGAAGGGCATGCAAGTAACTGAATGGCCAGCAAGTTATAATAATTATTTATGCTTAGAATATATTGGGAGGAGCTCAAGAGTTAAAATAAATGGCAGTCTTAAAAAGATGTAGGTACAGTATCTGTTCAAGAGAATTATAAATCTAGCTTCTGGGTTATTGAATTCTGCGATGAAAATTAAGAATGTGTAGGCAATAATGACCAGTTCCAGCCCCTAAGTCTCGTCAAATAAGCAGCGAAAAGAGAAAACAAGAAACTATGGATTGTACCATGCTCATTGCAGGAAAGTCAAATCTGATTTAGTTGCAGCACTGAAGTCACCTGTTACACAGGAAATGATATGCGTTTGAGATCTAAATATAAAATGACAGTAGATGCAGCTAAAGCTGCTCAAATTGACATTCTCTATCTTAATTGATTGATAGTAAGGGGACATTTGATTGCTAGGTATTGGGCCCTGGTTACTACTAGAGGCAGTATTGGTATTACTTGCCTACATTTTAATGTCATTGAGACCAAGTGGATCCAACAAATCAGGAGTCTTTATGCTGACAATCTCAGCTCAGCAATACGGTTCTGAAGATTCCCTTAGTATAGATGTAAAATCTAATTCACTATTCTCTTATACAAAAGTGGTATAGGTTATAGAGAAATATGTAATGTGTAACAGCACTGACCCTTATGTATGCCCAATGTATCTTTTTAACATTGATTTAGGTGATTTTGTTTTCTGGGCACTCTTTGGAATAGTGTATTGAATGCAGTTCATACCAAAGGTGTGACATTCTCAAGCTGGTAAAGCTTGATACGTTAACCCAGATTTGGGAAAGGTGACATGCTAAGTTCTGCCAACCATAGTGCAATATCACTCACGGATTCAGCGTCAAAACAGTCAGGCTCACTTCTGTAAGGGATGCATGGTATCACAGGTATGACACTGACACAAAGGTACAATTTGTAAAACCTTTATTCAATTCTTGGGGTTTGGAAAAACTCCTACTTTTCCCTATAGCTAAAATGGGAGTAGACTCTACCATCAAATAATAAAGAAACTGTCCTAGTCAGTCTTTGTCAAACCAAAATCGGCTATACTAACAAAACCTAATGCCTGCCCTATCTCTAATACAAAAAGTGTGTAAAGGGGAATATGTTTGCAAAGGAAAATAAGTGTTAGAATATAAAAAATCAAAGTGGCTGAGTCAGCTCTCCTCCCTACGTTGGACAGCACAGAGTAAGGCGGTCCCAGTAGACAGGATGACACACTCTGCCTCTAGTTCTCAAAACAAAGCAGTTCAAATCGTGGAATGAGAACCGCCTGTCATTCCACGCTAAAGTCACTTTTCCAGCTTTCCAAAAGTTATTTTCACAGTTCAACAAAAAGTGTTCACATTTCAACCAAATGTTCACACATGCCTCCCTCGATCGGGTCGGGACCTCTCAACACAAGAAAGTTCACGTAGGTCTTACTTGGACGGGCTCAGAACTTTCACTCACAGCACTTGTAGGGGTTGCCTTCCACAAATTTTATTCACCTTTGTTTGGTGTTCCCTTCCCCTAACTTATCACACTTCACTTCTGGTCTCCCTCAGTTCTTGGTCTATATAGTTCAATATCTTAATCACAAGAGTTCAGTTGTCACTCTCTACTTCCCCTTTGGCCAGGGTCAATCTTGATCATCACGCTGTTTAAAGTTCATGCACTCATGAAACACTTGTGTATAGGTGCATCATAAATGCCATATCATATCATATCACTTCATTGCTTTGTAATAAAATATTTCACCTCTCGCAGAGACCTTCAAGTGGGCTACTTCCTTTCGTTGGACCACACTGCTACTCTGTATCACTGGCTTCACAGTTATCAGTAATTCAAAGTTCATCATAGGTTTGCCTTTCTTTGCACCTCATCCACATTCGTTCAGCCTTCAATTTGTGGGATATACTGTTACAGCTTCAATCTTCCCTTAACACACACCAGTCTTTCATGTCACTCGCCAGCTCACCGGCTTAGTGCACTCTTTTCTTGTTTTTGCCTTTTTAATTCACTAGTCAAGGTTAATACCACCGGCTTGGATTTCCTTCCCCAACTCTGTCATTCTCCCGAGAGCGTTGCAGGCTCCTTTGAAACACAATGCATCCTTCTTGTCTGAAATTTGGCCTTAACCATGTATCTCTTATTATTCTTTGGAGACAACAACTTCCTGCAGGGGACTCCTGAGTTCCTTTACCCTTGGTTCTCATGCCTCAATCCGTCATTTTGCTCCAGTATGTTTTCCTTTGCCTCGGAAGTTCTACTGCTTCTCATGTTCCACCTTGCTCAGAGTGTGTCTCTATGTTCCACCTTTTATCCATGTGGGGAGAGCTAATGTGTATCAGATGTATGTGATTATAGTTAAGTGCCTGACTTTACCTGACCTGATTAGCGGGACATGTCCAATGAGGTTTGTAAGGGTTAGCCTTATTACCCTCAGTTGTCCTCTTCCTCGGCCCAGTGTTTGTGTAGAAAAGGGGGGGCGGAGGTGGAACATCAGAGAATACTTTGAAATCGGAGGGTTCATGGGTACAGGAAAGGGGGGGGAATACCATATCTCACCATCGGTCGCCTCACTCCCACTCCCTGGAGACCCCTCACCCAGGTGATGCTCCCACACTGGGCTACCCCCAGGGTCTGGATCCAAAGGTGATGGCTGTTTCCTGGCAACCTGAGGGGACTAGTAGGTGAGACAACCTTTGGTTTCTCACACGGCTCTATGATCAGGTTATTGATTGGCCTAAGTGCTATAATACTATATTCCCAGTACAATACTCATTAGCCAAGAAAAAAGCCTTTAATTGTCTGTTACTATGCAGTACATATCCTTTAAGGGACAGATCACCTTTAGGTTGATCAATAACCACTGGCTGTTAATTGACACTAGAACCTTGTCGACAGGATGCGGATCATTCTTTAAAATCGCTGCTATCCAACATTATACACTTTTTGTAGGACACAAAAGGGGTAATTCATAGAATTTAGCGCACAAGTGGAGCACGTGGCTGGCGCACATTGTGCGCATGCAAATGTCTGCGCCAGCCGGGTGCGCCAAAATCGATTTCCGCGCACAGCCTATTCATGGATTTTTGCCAAAACCAGCCGTGCCGCAGAGTGGCACAGCGACCCTGCAGCAGTGGCAGTTACGCCCCCAAGAACGCCCCTAGCCCAGGGAAAAGCCATCAAAATCCCCAATCCAGCGCAAAGGGCTGTGCTAACCCTGGACCAGTTTACAGGGCTGCCAAACAGCAAACGCCAAGTGGGGAACGTGTATTACTGGGGTTCGCATGAAGTTTCACACGCGAAAGGGCCTGTGCGAGTGGGGTACGTGTATAACTGGTGTTCGTGGGAAGTTTCACACGCTAAAGGGCCTCTGCGAGTGGGGTACGTGTATAACTGGGGTTCACGGGAAGTTTCACACGCGATTTCACAGGGTACGTGTATTACAGGGGTTTGCGGGAAGTTTCACACGCGAAAGGGCCTGTGCGAGTGGGGTAAGTGTATAAATGGGGTTCGCGGGAAGTTTCACACGCCATTTCAGCAGGGTACACGTATTAAGGGGGTTCGCGGGAAGTTTCACACGCGAAAGAGCCTGTACGAGTGGGGTACGTGTATAACTGGGGTTCACGGGAAGTTTCACATGCGATTTCAGCAGGGTACGTGTATTACGGGGGTTTTGAGGGAAGTTTCACATGCGATTTTGCTGTCAGAGCGGGGTACGTGAATTTCAGGGGTTTGCGGTGAGTTCTACACGTGAATTGGCAGTGTGGGTCCTCCCAGGTGTTCCCTCTACACCCCCCATGGCACCTGCAGGCAGCCCAAACCACAGGGGACTACCCCCCACCCCTGGTCATGACCCTCAGGCAGCCCATCCACCATGGGCATGCCCCCCAGTCAAGCCACATGTCAGCTTGCACCCCCACCCCCCAGCAGTCAGGGGCACCTGCCAGCAGGCCCCCACACATGTCCCCCTGCACCCCCACCCCCAGCAGTGCAGGGCACCTGCCAGCAGGCCCCCACTCATGTCCCACTCATGACCCCCTGTACCCCCACCCCCCAGCAGTCAGGGGCACCTGCCAGCAGGCCCCCACACATGTCCCCTTGCACCCCCACCCCCCAGCAGCCAGGGGCACCTGCCAGCAGGCCCCCACTCATGACCCCCTGCACCCCCACCCCGCAGCAGTCAGGGGCACCTGCCAGCAGGCCCCCACTCATGATCCCCTGCACCCCCACCCCCCAGCAGTGCAGGGCACCTGCCAGCAGGCCCCCACACATGTCCCCCTGCACCCCCACCCACCAGCAGTGCAGGGCACCTGCCAGCAGGCCCCCACACATGTCCCCCTGCACCCCCACCCCCCAGCAGTGCAGGGCACCTGCCAGCAGGCCCCCACTCATGTCCCCCACCACACCCATCCCCATCATTGACAGGCACCTGCCAGCAGGCCCTGACACATGTCCCCCCGCAAACACGTCATCACAAACCAGATCCCTGGCTCTTATGGCGACACAAATCCCACCCCACAGCACCCCAGTCCAAACACCAAACCAAGCTTTACATCCACTCCAAATTGAAATCCCCATTACATGATAGTTCACAAATAAGTAGTATGCGCATGAGTATAAGTTTGTCCGACCCACACAATGGTAACACATGACTGAGAAAACCCACATTGTGACATGCATGAAACCAATGAGAGAAGATCACACATTGAAGTAAGAAACAAAAATGTATTCAAGTCAAAATGAAGGGAATGAAATAAAAACACACAATAATGCCAATATTAATGAAAATGCAGCATGTCCCAAAAAATGATAAATAAAAAAAATGAGAATCCAAATGAATCCAAATGAAAATGTGTCCAAAGTCACCATCCAACAAAGCAAATCCAAAGGGAAAGAAAAGCGTAATATCCATTGCTCCATGGTGAAGAAAAATAAAGATGAAGGAGAACAATCCACTGTAAAACTTTGTACAAATGGCAAATCCAGGGTCCATGAGCCCAAAAACATAAATGAAACCTACAATGAAACCTACCTAATTACCAACGATATACAAAAATGTGGGGCATAGTCCATGCGCCCCAAATGAAAGAAAAAAGAAATGAAACTTAACACTAATGAACTATATACAATGGCGGCGGGCAAGTCCAACGGCTCACTTGTTGATGTCATGGGCCAGGGCATCATCGAGCTCCTGTTCAATGTCTTGGAGGCGGGCCTGTTCTCTGGCCCCGAGGTCTTGCAGGGATAACGCCATGTCCACCTCCAACTCCCTGCGAATTCCCTTGAGGCACTCAGCCCGCCTCAGCGCCCTGTGCATGTAGTTTTCCGCCCTGACCATCTTGAGCTGTGCCTCCTCCGCCCGCCGCTGCTCCGCACCTATCTGCTGGCCCAACCGCTGCCACAAGGAAGACACTCCCATTCCAGGGTCCTCCTGCCCTCCGACCGATGCCTGTCCCTCTGATGTAGATTGCCCAGAGCCATGATGCCTCCCACGTTGAGCCTGACGCTGCCTTTGACGCAACTGCCTCTGCCAGCATGACGGCATCCAGGCTGATCGAATCCACCAACGCCGTTGTGCACCTGCCCTGCTTGATGATGCCGGCACATCCTCCATCTGCTGGGATCCAGTTGCTGTGGTGTCCACTCCTGCTGGACCTCCAACACCCGACTTTGGCAGGGATGGGATCCCCACTGAGCTGGCTGCGTTGGTCAGGACAGGTCCACAGGGGGCCCTGGTGGCATCTGGGCCGGAAGACGGCATTGAGAACAACTGGCGCATAGTCTCCACAGAGGAGGAGAGGGCAGCCAGAGTGGCCGACACATGTACAAAACCCCCTACCATGGACACTCCCAACTGGGTCACGTTGGCACGCTGCTCTTCGTGATGACGTGCGTGCTCCCCCCGGGAAGCACGCATGTCATCACGAAAGTCACGCATGCGCGACGCAACACCAATCAGGACCTTCTCCTGTGTAGAGGGAGACATAGAACACAAGCATCAGGGTACTGTACAATGGTCCCCTAGACAGGAAGCAATAGCAGATGAGTGGCACTGTCAAACATCACTTCCATAATGTCCCTCCACAACACATGGTTCAGTGCAGGCAAAACACATGCAGTAACAGGCATGGCGCATGCTATGAACATTAGCATACATGTCCAAGGGACTCTTGAAACATACAATGCTGGTTTGAAACTCACATGCATCATGGGTCAAGCCTATCACATGCACACACTGCACCATAGTTTCATCCATCTGGCCTCGTACACCCCAGACACAGTGGATACAAGGATGAGTAGGCTGCATCAGTGAATCTGAACATTGTCACAGACATGTGTCATGCATCCATGGCATTTACAAGTCACTGACACGCAAGTCAGACACACAGACATGGACAACATACATGTCCATGACCGCAGCACCCATCTCTCACACCCCATCCATATCCAATAACAGAGACAGACATGCATTAATGTGTTCATTCCACATGCTGCTCCGCATATTGCATTGTAACACATACACCTACCATGTGGTTCATACATTACTGGTCTCACATGCATGACCATGATGTCCCTGCACACACACATACGTACATGGCCTATGTCAGTCATACAGGCAAGTATCAGACAACCAGCACCCTGCAACATGCCCTGTCTCACACAGTAATGCTTGGCCACTTACCGCTCAACTCCGGACGGATCTGCCTCTGAAGGATCTGGGCGTGGAGCGCTGGGGCGACGCGTTCCAGGACACTCATCTGGATGGTATTCATGCTGCCCCGACCCCCCTCCACGAGGCGCCAGGCCTTTACGAGGGTCCTGGACCTCAAGTTCTCCCAGCGCTTCTTGACTTGCTTGATGTTGCGGGTTGCCACCCCCTCCGCATTGATGGCAACCACAAAGTCGTCCCAGATCCTATCCCGTCCTTCCTTGTTGGCACGCGATGTTCCGAAGAGGGCATCATAATGCCGCAGGACATGCTCCACCAGGACACCAACTTCCTTCTGACTGAAGCTGGTGGCCCTCTGCCCCTCTGGCTGGGGTTCGCCAGTGGTCTCAGATGGTGTTTGCCCCGACATGGCGACCCCCGAGGCAGGTGTGGGTGGGCAACTGGGTCCTGGGGCTGGGCTGTGGAGCGATGGTATCCCAGTCGGGAGTCTTCTGTTCCAGCAGGGGTGAACACAGCAACTGGACCCCTGCAGATGGCTGATGTGCAGGCACCAAATAGCAGAGCATGTGGGCAGCAGGCAGTCAGGCAGCAGCAGATGGCAGGTGGGAGCTTGCTCGGTGCTCTGGGGGGCAGGAAAATGGCCTTCAGGGCAGGAGCGTAGTCTTCCATGTGTTTTCGCGTGGCCAGCTTGATACGGAGCAAAAAAAATGCATGTCCCCGTGTGAATGCGTGTAATCCGAGGAAAGGGCCTACGGGCGTAAGTGACGTGACACGCGCAGGCGTTTCCCTCAGCATGGGTTAAAGGTGAGCAGAGCCAGCAGTTCTCTGTACGTGCCTTTCGTGGAGACCGACGTGTGTTGCTGCTTCGTGTTGTTTCGCACGCCATCACAACTTCACAGCTATCAAGGACGTATCTCTTCTTTTGGCGGGGGTATTGGCTACGCGTGTTTTTCTGCATCACGACGGTGAGTCGTGCATGCTATTTTTCCCACTGCAGGTGACCCTGTGTATCGCAGCATTTTTGATGTCATAGTAGTCTGCGTGTCCCGCGCGTAAGCGTTTTTCGTGTTACTAGGTGCCACTGCGTACTGTGGGAGGTTGATTCCACGCACATAGGCTGCAGGGTTTGGGGTGCCTGAGCATTGCGTGACCCGTCACTACATCACCGGGGTCACATACAGCCTTGCAGGTGCAGGGGGGCTGTTAACATCTTGCTTCCCAACCCCTTCACCCCAATTGCCCAGGTCAATTGTGGTGTACACCTCCCATTGTGCCATGGTTGGGAGGACACCGAAGGTGAGGGGCGCCTCAGCTGGGCTTCCTCCTGATGGCAGCCATGGTCAGGGACATGGCTGGGGTGACCAGGGAGTAGGGGGACTCCAGGGTGTCCAGGGCAGCCGCAGAGGGGGAAGAGGCAGGGGTGCGCCACTTGAGCACGATGTCGTGCCATGTGTCTGTGCAGTCATGCCAGCACCCACTGTGGTTCCGGGAGATGCAGCTTCTGCATCTAGCACTTGCGCCCGTGTGACCCAGCAGTCCGTTCCATTGGCTGCCACCGGCCCAAGGATAGTGGTAGCTGCAGGTGCATCTGTGGACACCACCACCCAGGCTCAGGGTCTGCCAGCGCAGCCTGCGTTGGCACTTGAGGAGCCCTTGGAAGATTTCCAGCGGACCAGGAGGGAAACCGTGGGGGCACGCAGGGCTGCCCTGGCCAAGACATGTGTCCCTGGGGCAGTTATGTCATCTGCTGCCCCAAACAGCCCGGTTTTGGCAAGTGCAGGGGCAGATGCACCCAACAACACCCCGGTTGTGAGTCTGCCAACCAGGACAGTTGCGGTCAATGACCCTGCCACAGCGGATGTTGCTGCGCAGGGTCCATTAGAGGGTACCCAGCTGCCACTGACAAAAGTCAGGCCTTTGGTCGTCCCTCCACCTGCCACTCCCTTGGCTCAATCTACCGAACCCACTGGCCATACTGGTCAGGGCAGCATTAGCCAGCCAGGGTCTGAGCCACAATCCAAGAGGAGGAAGGTTGCACCTGCAGCACAGGGTGGACCTCACACACAGCCACGACCTCCTGCACATCAAGGAAGAAGCCTTTCTGCAACCAGGAACTGGACTTCCACGTGGGCTACGTGCGGGGCCACAGCTGTGACATGCTAGTGGGTGTCAATATTCAGACTATGGTTGCCCAACGTGATACCCACTGTAAGCATGTTGCGGAACATGTCAGTGCATTCGGCCATGAGGTGCGCATGCCGCAAGAGTGCAAAAAGCATTGGAATGACATTAAACGCAGCGCTAAGGCTAAGCGTGCCTCAAATTACAACTTGACTCTGGTGACTGGTGGTGGGCCTGCACCAGAGGAGGAAGTCCTCACACCGCATGAGTCCCTCGTTGCGGAGTTCATACCATCTGAATCAGTCGAAGGAGTGGGAGACTTTGATGCCAAGTCCAGTGAGTGTTGATGTGTGTTTGTTGAGGATGTGTGTGTTTTACTTGTGGGATGTGTTGTGCATGATTGTCACTACATGTGACGTGCACATGTTTCGGATTACAAGTAATGCAATGCTTCCGTGATGCATGTCTGCTCTGCTGGATGGTGGACATGTGGAGCAGACGGGAACTGTCGGCATCAACACTATTGCACCCTACTCACATGCTGGTTACCAGTATGCCCCTCCGGTCCATGTCCCAGCTCACTGGCTCTTCTGCATGTAGCTTAGGGTGTCCTTCCTCTCAGCCCAGGCACAATGTCATAGCATGACTGACGTGCATGTGTCCTCTGCCTGAATGCGGGTACTCCATGTAGGCATGCTCCCTTGCCCCTCCACCCCCCGCTCTGCACCCCAATTCCACCTTTGCACTGGTCTGCTTCAATATTGCCATTGGGTACTTCCCTGTTAATGCGTCCTGTGTACATGCTAACTTCCCGCAACCAATCTGCCAGACATATGCTGTGTGGTACAGACTTAGTACTCTATGCAGGGTATCTCACTTGTACTGTGCAGAGGTCAGATGCCCCGCAGGGACATGAGTGCCCATCCATTCTCCATGTGCATTGCACGCATGCCCCTATGTGTCCTTGACTAGATAATCACTGTAATACAAGTCCTGGGTGACATACATTTCATGGCATTTCATCAGCCTTCCCATGTCTACTGTGGCTCAGTACTGCGTTGCACACATGTTTAGGGTCTGACAATCTGGGTGGGTCACAGGCCTCAGCCTGTTCAATGGCCAATGACTCTGTCCAACTGGTGTAGTGTGTTCTTCACACGTGGGTGGCCTCCAGATGTTTCATCATGTGTCCTGATTACTGTCCCATCATCATTTGCAGTGTTGTCACTTGACTCACATGAAGCTGTTGATGCTAGTCAACACTGCCTGTCAATGCACAGGTCTATGGGCAGCCTTTTTATAACATGCTAGGCAACCATGCTTTTGCACTTCGGTGGAGGGGTGCTTTGCTTGTAGATATGCTACCCATTGAATGCACATTGCACGTGATGCCTGAAATTGACCTTGCACTGCCTTCACATTTTCTGACACACACCATGAATGCTACCCATTGAATGCACATTGCACGTGATGCCTGAAATTGACCTTGCACTGCCTTCACATTTTCTGACACACACCATGAAGTACTTGCACATGTAGGTAGTGAGTAACATGCACATTGGCTGCACTGCATAGTCCCACTTCAAGGCAAACTGCCACCTTTCAACAGGTCTGATCACAGAAGCAATTCCAAGTTGACCCAGCATGCATGCCAGGTTCTAGTTTGTGTGTCACATGTCTGCCTGATGTTGTCGATGTGTGTGTGTGTTGTGTACTTCTGACATGTGTAGTGACCTTTTTTCTCTCTATTTTTCAGATGATGACGCAATGGAGCGGGAGGATGGTGCTGTCATGCCAGGCACAGGGTTGGTATCACTACATCAACCCGGTACAAGTGGGGGTCGTGGGGTGGCAGCCCACGAAAACCCCCAAGTGCTGCAGGCCATCTTGTCTCTGGCTGCCTATGAGTCCAGCCCTGTTGACGACTCTGACGTCCATGTCGAGTTGGATGAGCATCAGGTCCATGTGTCAGGGGTGAGTGATTCTGATGTGGGCACTCCTCTGTCCGCGACCCCTGCACTGAGGGGTCAGACAGTCTTGGAACCTTTGCCCATGGTGGATCGGGACGCACGGTCACCCTCCACACCAGTCACTGATGTGCCTGGGACATCACGTCGACGGGGGCATGTAATCGTGCAGCCACGGGCAGTGCCAACATGAAGAGGACATCCGGTCCTTGGGTCCCGCAGGGGTCCAGCCCAGCAACGCGGTCGCCGCGCGCAACCGCTGTATACTGAGTGGGAGCAAGACATGACTGCCAATTCAGAACGGCAGGGGGCTGCAATGGAGAACATCGCTGAGAGCATGGAGTGTGTGGCGCGATCCATGCTCCCCCCTGCTAGGCAGGTGCTTCTCCAGCAGCAGGCGGCACGGTCCACGGCCCGCTCGCTCAGGCTGGGTATGGCGGCCTCAGACAGGGCACGCCAGGCTGAAATGTCATCTCTGCGTCAAGCAATTGCTGCTCACGCAGAGGCACACATGGAGGCCCTGAGGGAGGAGTATGCTTCCCTCAAATCCACTCTGGGTGTCCTTCTGATGTCCCAGAGGGAGCGCTCAGAGGAGAGGTTTGCACAGCTTGAGCGTACCATCTCGGCTGAGCTACAGACTTGCCGGGAGGTGCAGAGGTTTTCCAGCCCGGCCTTGCAGGAGAAACTCTGTGTTACTCATGCTACCTTGCAAAAGGAAGCACGTGTATCACGGGCCGTTCTGCATGCAGACCTACAAGTCATCGCCACACAGAACCAGGCTCACCCGTCAGGCAGACTTGCTACCGAGGAGGGGCAAGCTGTGGCTAGGCATGGCCAGGCTACTGTGCCACGTCCTCCTTTCCAGGATGAGCCAGACTCGGATGACCATCTATCTCCAACATAGGTCGGGCTGTGCAGGCGGTGAGCCCAAGGAGGTTTTTTTTTTGGCTCAGCATCATCGCATGTGGGTGTTGAGCAGCACCCTGTACCTCCCCCCTCCTGGGTGCCCCCCTGGGTCGTATGTGGCCATTTTTGATTTTTCTTTTAGTTTAGTTAGTTAAGTTTCTGTTTGATAGTTAGATTAATTAGGTAAAGTAGGTTTTTCGTAGTTAGTGTAATTAGTTAATATAGTTTAAAATTGCTTGTCTATTGTGCTTTCATGTGACGGTGTGGTGCTTTGTGGCTTTTGAAAGCATCCACTGTCTGTTCCAGCTGGGCCCTTCAGGCTTGTCTTGTGTATGTGTTTGCTGCTTGGGGTCCTTGACTCACATATGCCACTCCTGCTTCCCTTATCCATGGGCTCGCAAGGATGGTTCGGTGTAACAGCCTATTACACAAGGGCTTTGGACTGTCATATCTGTGGCATGTCTGCTGCTGTGGAACTTGTGTTAACACCCCTAGTGGGGATGATTGGGGTGTTATTGACCACTGTTCTGCTTTTGCTAGATGGGGTGTTTCATGATTCATGTGTACATTCATTGCTATGCATTGTGCAGTATGTTTCTGATCTTTACTGTACATGTGCTTGTTGCAATTCATGCCATAGATAGTGTGTTCCACACTTTGGCTGTGAAAGACGGACTGTGGTGTGATTTCTGATGTAAGTCTCTGACATGGTCCAGTGATGTGATGCCTGAAGAGACACACACAGATGCATCTAATGCATTAATCATGTGTCTTATGCCCTTTCTGCAGGGGAATGAGCCTCCAGACCACCTTTGCCAGCAGACATGGGCCATTGGATGTCTGGAATATGGACACGTTTGGTGGTGCCCACATGCACATGTGTGCGCAAGCAGAGGCACAGGGATTGCAATCATACATCCGGAAAATGCTGACGTGTTTCAAGTGACTCCAGGCAAGGTAAGCAGCACAGGGGGGCCACAACACAGCAAAGCTTGCACCAGGCGAGTTGCATATGCATGCTTAGTAGCAGTACTGAGGGTGAGCTTGGACGAATATTGGCGTTGAAAAGCACAATACAGCTCAGATGTGTTGGTGGACTCATGGCTAGTTGATTGTAAGGTTGTCTGGGGCACCTGCAGGGGCAGTGGCACATTCCCTCCGGTCCACCATGGTCCATTGAGGCACTTGTATCACCCATGTAGCGTTCCGAGACATGGAAAGATGCAGCTCACAGGGACAGACAGAAAGGGACAGACTCGGGTGCAGTGCATTTTATTTCCATGTAGAATTTGAAATATGTACTGCCTACTTTATTTGGGTCATGGTGGAACACGACTTGTTTGGAAGTCATACCTTGCTATATGCGTCTGTCTGCTTACCCAGGGAACATTGCATGTTGTGTGATTCGTGACACATTAGTGTTCCATTTGCCATGCACCCACCAGCGCCTGACATGAACCATCACAGGGGTAATGTTACGTATGGGTACGAAGCATCCACACCAGATTGTCTGTTTGTAGAGTAGTTTGTTACTTTGGGGCATATTTGGTGGTGTGTTCGTGTGTTATGGGCACGCACAGATTTTTAACTGTGGCTCTCTTTGCAGCATTGAAGTGCTCCTGTTACCGGACCTGAGAGTGCGCAGGCAGGAGGCCAGCACTCACCCCAGAGATAAGTTTGTCTTTGACTTCCATTTCAGTGAATTGCTGCTATGTGCATGATGAACAAGTTTGGTATGATTGTGTATGTGTTAATGTGAGTACTACATTCTTGGCCATTCCCTACTTTACCGTGTCAATCCTACTCCCCTTTCCTGCCCCTCATTCCGGTTATCCAGTATGCCAATGCCTGTCCCCACTGCATATACCTGTCCCTCCTTCCCAACCAGGGTCTCAGAAACCTGTGTGAGTTTGACCTTGCAGCCACCCAGACCATGGTGGGGGTGGTTGGTTCATGCCACTCCTGCGCCTGTAACGGGAGCAGTGACAGTACAAATCCGTTTGTGGTGCATCATTCTATGTTATGTACCACACATGGTACACATCCTGTTGTGACATTGTTTTACTGTGCTACCTTGGTTGTTACGTCATTGTGGTAGTACCTGACCTTTGTGAGGTACTGCTACTTCAAGTCATCTACTGGAGGCTGTTCTGGTTAGTTTTTCTGCCTGCAGTCTTTTTGCTTGGCTTCGGTGTTGGCCTGCTTTGAGTTCTCTTGGATGTAGTGTTTTTGCAAATCAAGGTGGACTCTGAGGGTGCAGGCAACTTTTCACACACAAGGTGGGAGATGGTGTCAAAGGGGAAGGGTGATCCTGTGGCCAGGTGAAATTCAAGGATGAAGGCTGCATAACCCCGGTGCAGTTGTTCACTGGGTCATGGTGATTTGTGAGGGAGTGGTGGTGCTTGGTTGGTGATAGTTGCCTTGCCCTGCAGTGTGATGGGCACCCTGACATTGTAATTGTGGTATCCTATGTACATGATGTGTTCTGCTGATCAATGCCTGTTCATGTGTTGTGTTTACCTTTCAGGTCTGAGGGGATAGTTGTGGTTTGACATGCTGGGGTGTACACATGGTGAATGTTCACATGTGATGTGTAGAGGACACTGATGGTCACTTCATTGCACATGCATATGTTGAGTGCATGTCCCTACTGATCCACACACTCACACTATAATGCACTACATGTACAAACACCTTTCCATGTCCACGTGTACACTCTGTTTTCCTTCTGGTGCCCACTGTGTCCCTGCAGCACATGTCCTATGACCAATTGTGGATCCTGTACATGCCTAATTTGCTTTTTGATGTGGTTTGTCACTTAGATGTGATGCTCAGGGTGTGCATCACACGCAATGGCTGTTAACTGTGCTGTGCACTGAGCAGTGTGTTGCAGGAGGTGGACACGGCACACAGAAGCTGCAGTGTTGATTTTGCAATGCACAATATGCATGTAGACAGGCATTCATTGTTATGTTACAACTTCGACTTTTGGAATGCATTTGGGTATGACTTATTTTGGGTGGGAGGTTGTTGGTCAGTCATTTCATCTGATTCCATGTCAGGCATCATTGTCTGATGCCTATTTACATTTTTCACATGGCAATGTGTACCTTATTGGTACTGTGTTGGTGTATGGCTATTGCTTGCCATGTCATGTTGTGATTTGGGAGGGTTTGAGTGACATACCAGTGATAGTCATGGCCTGGTTTGCAGGTGTGTGTGATGCACACCTTGCATGTGTGCCTTTTGGTCACACAGGATTGCTTGTGTTTAAGTAGCTAGAGATGCACACAATGTGGCACTTCCATGGCAACAATCTCAGGGTGGTAAGGTTGTGACAGTTGACTGTCTCTTTGTCATCATCGATTGTCACCTGGTATGTGCCAGGCCTTTGTGCACTCCGCAGGGGTGGGAGTTTAGGTGAAACATGTGTCCACAAGCTGGGTCCGGGCATCCTCGCCACGTGCCCTATCCCCACCAATGGGCAGTGCCTGTGCCTGTGGTTGGGGATGTGTGGGCACCACCATGTCCACCGGTACGCCCTGCCGTGTTGCAACATTGAGCAGGACACATGCTGCCACAATGATCCTGCACACTACTGGGGGTGCATAGAGTAGCTGCCCACCAGAGCGGTCAAGGGAGCGGAAGTGTGACTTGAGCACTCCGAATGTGCGCTCCACTATGGCCCTGGTTGCAATATGGGCCGCGTTGTATCTTACCTGGGGTGGTGTGGTGGGGTTCCGGATTGGCGTCATCATGTGGTTTCTCAGAGGGTAGGCACTGTCCCCTGGAGAGGTGATAATGGTTGTGATTATTGGGGTTTGTGTATTTGTGTGTGTGTGTGTGTATGACATGCATGCATGTGCAAGGGCATTTGTACTCATCTAGGAGCCATGTGTCGCCATGCTGCCCAGCTTCCAGGGCCCGGCTCAGGGCGGACATTCTGTATATGAAACTGTCATGGGTGGAGCCAGGGTAGTTTGCATAGACAGAAGTGATGATTCCCTTTGCATCGCATACCACCGGTACAATGATGGAATGCCAGTGCTTGCGGTTTCAGTAGATGTGCTCAGTGGCCTTAGGTGGACGTAGGGCCACATGGGTGCAATCTATGGCACCGAGCACTTTGGGGAAGTGTGCCACCCTGTAAAAGTCCAAGACAACAGCCTGCCTTTCTGCGGGTGTTCTGGGCATGTATATGTGCCTGCGGACTGAGGGGCGCGCTGTCATGATTGCCAAGACCTGGTGTATGAAGCGTGACTGCGTGGCCTGTGAGACCCCCACCACTATGGCAGTAGTCCGCTGAAATGACCCAGTGGCCAAAAAATGCAGGACATTGAGCACCTTCTCCAAGGGGCTCAATGCTTGGCAGCAAAGGGTTGGGGATCTAAGGTCATCTTCCCACTCCCTGACCAGGTGTAGGATGATACGGAGTGGAAACCTATACCTGCCGTAGACCTGGTCATCAGGCATCCCAAAAAGGTGATCAGTGCTGCAACAAATGGGGCATTCATCGTAGCTGTATATACGTGTTTATTGTTTGTGCGCACTTTTATACTGTGCGCGGGGACGCTTCCGCCTGCGTTCGTGTGGCGGACGAATTCACGCCTGTGTGTGTCTTTTGCCGTGCGCGGGTTTCCCGTATTCGTATCCATGAATATGGGTTGTTCGCGTGCGTGTGGGCGTTCCGTGTAGTTCTCTGCAGTACTTCCCCAGTTACGTCTTCTTTTTCACGCGTTATTCCCCATTCTGCATGTTACGCCCACTGTTCCGCCTACTTTTGTTGTGTACGCTGCGCTATGTGCGCTTTTGCTGTGCGTGTAGCGCACGCCGTTTGATGACGTGTGTGCCTGCGTGCGACATGCACCGATTTGGCACACAACCAGTGGGAAACAAGCGCAGCACCTTCCTTGAATCGCATGCGTGCGCGTGCGCTTGCTTTCTCACGCTTGCGCCACCTTGCGCCTGCTTGCGCTGGGATTTTCGGCGCACGTTTGTTCCATGAATCGGCCCCAAAGTATTTTTACTCCAATATAATGATCTGGTTCTGATGTTGAGAATTAACTTTTTGTTCATTAAATATTTAAGGTTTACATTCAAATGTTCAAAGAACAGAGTTAAATTAGGTATTACATATGCCTTCCATTGCTAGAATCATCCATATTTTGCTCCAGCGTAAGTAGCGTTGCATTGTGTGGCCGTAAGACTGCAGCTTTCCAAAGACAACTTTATCTTTAAAAACATGTTTTAATTTGCAAATTAAACAACTCTGATGTAAGCGGCCTTTGCTCCCAGTGTGGGCAATCTTTACATGCTCAGATCAGTTTGCTTTGGACAATCCTTATATGGGGAACATAGGTTATTATGTAATATGTTGATGGTGTTCTTGCAATTTTGAAGTCTGGCAATGAATGTCTCACATCATTATTTGCGTGACTGAATTAACAAAAAAGGACCCACAAGATTACAATGGCATACAGCAATCGCACAAATGTCTTCTAATCGGTTTTCTAATCCATCACTATTATTAAAAAGTGTATTTAACATTGTATCCTTAACCAACTATTAAAACTGTAATCCTGTATCAATTGGTCCAACACCATAAGGTGGCATAAAATGCCATTTGGGAAGATTTTACAACTGTGCAGGACAAAGGATGCGTGACACATGTAATGGAATTCAAATATAGATTATTAAAGCAAGGATAGCTCTACAGTTTGAGAATCAGTGTTCTGTATGAACATAGAAATCTCTTTTGGATATGCAGTTAGTACCCCAAGCAAGCAGCCAATCAAAAACATCTAGATTTCTGTGCCAATGATTAACTAGATCTGGATAGAGAATTAACGTTATGCCCGAAACTGATGTTTACATTTAAGAGGTAAACACATTGAACATCACCTGTGCATGCATCAAGGAAATCAGAACCATTGGTAAAGCAATTTTCTGAAATGTAGGGAGCAGAACTCCACTTAACAAATTCCTCTTCTTGACCACCTTCCTAGAGATATATGTTAGATCTTTGAAGCTGCTCTGGCAAATCATAAGTGTACAAACTAGCTTTCAAATCTTACGTATTGCGTCACTTGTTTTTTAAACAATCTCTAAGTAGACAAGATGACCAAATCAATTAGACAAAGAACATGTTGACAACCCATACACTAACATACAAGTCTCATTATTTGCAAATTACATCAAATGCAATCAACAGGGCTATGCCATAGAATGGCATATTCTTAAATATGCTCAACAGGATTTCAGAATTTGTAGCACGGAATCAAAATGAGCAAAATATAAGCACCATTGATCTAAAAGCTTGAGGCCATTGGGAGGATTTGAATGAAATGGTTGACTCAACAGCCCCTTCACTTTAAAGAATACCGATCTATTATCTAGGGGTGCTCACACCTCCCTTAAGGGATCATGGAGAACAGCAGCCATTTCAGTTAGGTTTTATACCTAGAGGGATTCCGGTGGGATTGTCCATGGGTTGAACCTTACCTCAGGTTTGTTTCAGTCATTCCGCCCAATAAAGAAGCTGAAAACTCAGAATGGGACTCTCAAATATGAGATTTCAAGCTATATAAATAGGGTTCCAGTGACTTTAAAGGTACTAGCTCACTTCTTGCTTTCTTTGTGGAGTGTGTTTCTTTGCTGATATAGGATGAAAAGAAAAGTCTAAAGAAATTGGAAGAATTTTGAAGTAACCTTGGATAATTAATAATTCAAGTTATGGGGAGTTATGGAGCTCATTATGTGTTGTAATTGTGATGTGTGTTGATCTCTGCTTTAACCCTCTGCATCTGTGTGTAGTTTTTTTTTGCGTTGTTGATCATGGTTATGTATTCTTTTGTCCTTTTTGTGTGTTTTGAAATCCTGCTCTCTAGTCTTCCTTCTTAACATTCGCTCACTTATGAAGCAAATGTAAAAAAATACAATTTATTCTTGCATTTTCCAATTAACATTTCTCAATTTGTTACACTTGCACTTGTCAAGTGAAGGCTGAGTGGGACCCCAAAAGTCATGGACACTTCCCGATACGTGTGAGATTTTTCATTTGGCAAAAGTAGATGCACTGGCCAGGAAATATTTTGCATGGCAAAACTCAGTCCTGGTAAAAGCTCCCTCTGACTTTTCTGTGGCTGGGTAAGGCTCTTCCCAGCTGTTATTTGGCCCCTCTGGAAATATTTTCCTGCTGTGTTTTCAACCATGGATTCAAAGGAATCCACAATTGGCATGAGGGGTTCTCAAAGTTCTTCAAGTCCTTAATTAATATTTAAAATAATTTACCTGGGAAAGCTTAGCTTGTCCAGAAAGCGCCTGGAAGAAGAATTCTACACCTCTAACATGAATCTGCTCAAAGACTGTCAATTCAAATTCAAATACAAGATGGCCATCCACAATTGCAAAGATGCCCATTTCATCCAAGAGCTGCAATCAGCACTGATTACATGCATACACTTTTCAACTTATTCCTAATCAATCTCTAAACTCCCACTGCGTAGCATGGGCCCATCCACCTCAGTATGCAACTTCTGCATGGACTATTTCTTCTATCAAAATACACAACAAATCCAGTCACAGTCCCCACTCCTAAAGCCTTAAACACATGGGACACATTTCCCTTACTGACAAAATATCCTGCCCACTTTGTGGATGACACATCACTACTTCAGGCTAGATATAACTGCATCACCAAACTTGACAAACAATGGGTCAAAACTTTTATCTGAAGCTTTCAACACCATTAACCACACCAACTTTCAAAACATCCGATCCCACAGGCAGTGGTCAAAGTGAGAGGGAGCGGTCGGAAGAGTTGCTCCTGTGCTTTTTTAAATTACCTTTTGCATCTCCTATACTTTTATTTTAAAAAGAAACCGTTCCGGAATGGTTTCGTTTTAAAATAAAAGTTTAGGAAGAAGTTGAAACTTGAACTTTCCGTGCACTGCACTGAACGTTCCCTTAAACAGAAGGTGCACGTGTTTGGGGGTGTGTATTGTGTGTGGGAGGGGGTTAGGTGATGGTTTTGTGGGGAGTGGGTGCAGGCCAGCAGGGAACATAGTTCCATTACTTCTTTTCGTACACTTCGACCACTGCCCACAGGATGAAATCACAACCCTGTTCACTAATGCTTTATAACATTCTTCACTGACAGGACACACTTTGTCTACATTGATCAAATCCCATCGCAATCAAATATGGAGTACCACAGGGATCTTCTCTATCTCCCCTCCTGTTCAATCAAACTGTAAGCAGGCACAACATCCATATTACCTGATACGCAGATAACACAAACATATACCTTAAGACCTCCTACACATCATAATTCCAAACCTTCATTAAATGTCTCTCCACTATATACTTGGGTAACCACCTTCTTACTAAAAATGAACCCATCTAAAACTGAGATCCTCTTCATATACTACCACCAGACACAAACCTCACCTTATTCACTGAATTAATGAACTCACCATACACAACATAGACATTTATTTATTTATTTGTTTATTTATAATAATGTATATACCGCAACCACTGACCCGGGGGCTTAAGGGTGCTGACAGAAACAACAAACAAGTCCAGAATCAGAGAAGCCAAGTAAGGACAAAAGAGAGCCAGGAAACAGAAGTGAGAATTAACTCAGATAAAAGTGTCATGAACGCACATTAGTTAAGTGAGTTTTTAAGCCCTTTCTGAACACTCCGTTGGAGGTTTCTTCTCTAAGCTTGCCAGGTAAATATTTCCAAACAATAGGAGCTATTGAGTAGAAGGCTCCACATTTGACATGTGAAAGTCTGCAAACAGGAGTGGTTAACAAATGGCTTTTTATTTGATCTAAGACTATATTTGTTAGTTTTAATCAACAGTTCATCCTTAAGGTAGCCAGGACCAGCATTTCTTAAGCAGCTAAAAGATATCAATAGCAGTCGAAACAACATTCTTTCCCTAATAGGAAGCCAATGTAGTTACCTTCTGGCCTCAGAGATATGATCTGATCTCCTCCGGTCTAAAACAACTCTGACTGCATTATTTTGCAGTACTTACAATCTGTTCAGATATCAGTTGGATATAATGAACAGAAGACTACTGCAATAGCCTATTCTTGAACGTATCAAGGCCCTTGCTAGTGTTTCCCCACTGGTTTGAGATAAGAAGGGATGGGCATGGGACAGTAATTTAATGTAACATGTCGAAGAGGCCAAAAGTCTGTTGACCTGCGCCTTCATATTATGATTACAGTCCAGATAGACTTCCAATGTCTTGACCATTTTTTATTTCAATGGGACAATCACCAATTAGAAGTTTTGTGTACTTAACTTCAAGCTTCCAAATTTTAAGAGTGGGACCTACAAGCATGAATTTGGTTTTACTTGCATTTAATGCCAAACCATTGAGGCACATCCAATTTTGAATGCGATCATAGATCATATTCAAATGTATTTCTTCATTTGAAAAGACACCTGTAATAGGAATGATACATTGGGTGTCATCGGCATAGTTTGTAAATGATGCCGTTGATGTCCAGGAAATCTACAAAGGGCACCGTAACAATGTTATAAAAGATGGGGGAAAGACAGGCTCCCTGTGGGACTCCCTGGGTCAGTTCCAATGCATTAGCATCTGCCAAATCACTGCTCGCTTTCCACTGACGCTCTCCAAGGAATGATTTAACCCAACAGGCAGCTGACTCTGAGAAACCCACCACCTCCCTCAACCTGGAGACCAATACAGTATGGTTTACCAGGTCGAAAGCGGCAGATAGATCCAGCAGCATCAGCATGCTGGTATTACCTTTGTCCATGTGGCAGAGAAGTCTAAATTCTAAATGCAGTAAAACAGTCTCTGTTCCATGCTTTTCTCTAAAACCAGATTGTCTCTTATTCAGGGTGTCAACGTCTCTCAAGTACGCTAGCACCTGAGCATAAGAAACCCTGTCAAGAATGTTAAGTAGAAAAGGAGAGTTAGATGATAATTTAGGGGGTCATCAGGAGAAAGGCCTGGCTTTTTCAATAAAGGTGTGACCCAAGAGTACTTTATACAAGTTGGTACATAACAGTCTCTAAAGGAAGCCTTAACAAATCTACAAAGGCTAGAGATCATGGAAGCAGAGCATTCCTTAATGGCTAACGCAGGACAACCATCCCCCTTACAATTGGAGGGTTTAACATTTTGTATTATTAGCGTAAGGTCACCTTCCCTACAAAAGTAATGTTCCTAGGTTTCACCATCAAACCCCTCCTATAAAAGAGATAAAGGAGAAAAAAGACCTCTTATGGCATTGATGAAAACTAGTAAGGAAAGAGATGCATTGGCAGAAAAGTGTAATGCAACCCTGATAGTGCCAATAATAGAATTACAGGGATATACACCAGATGATGAAAAAGAAGAGTGGAAGAAAAGAGTATGTTCTTAGTCCCAAACAGATCTAATTTGGTGGCATGATAGGACAGGCAAGGTGGTAGTGCCAAAAAAGTTGTTGAATGCAGCACTAGAACAGCTCCACTACCCGGCTCACATATTGAAAGAGCATGTGGCTGTGGGGATAAGTGAAGACTGGTTCGTGCCAAAATTATATGAGAATGTTTCTACATTAGTGAACAACTTTATGATTTGTAAAAAATTGCTACCAGGTCACACTTTAAGAGTAGTACAGGGAACGTTGCTGCGACGGGAGGAGCCCTTCCAGGACTTTCTTATTGACTATATCGATATGCAAGATAGATGTACCTCTTACAGATACATGCTTGTTGTGGTGTGTCCGTTTTCACGTTGGCTTGAGGCTGGTCAATGGCAAAAGTCTTGGTTGGGAGGTGTTCCCAAGGTGGGGGATACCAGATGAAATTGGTGTGACAATGGTCAGCATTTTGCAAATGATTACATTAAAGCAATTACAGCCCTCCTGAGAATCAGACGCACATTGTGCATGGTTTATCACCCACAAGCCACCAGTTTGGTTGAGATGAGTAATTGCTTATTGAAGCAATGATTATCAAAGCTGCACTGCTTACCTCTTGCACTTTTCACTTTATGCAATTCGCCTGGAGGAAAGCATCATCTCACTCCACATGGAATTGTTGCAGGTCGGAGAATGCATGCGCCTATACCTCTGTCACGTACAATCTCTGATGAGAATTCCTCTTCTAACATTATGGGGGGAGAGTTTCTTACGTATCTCACAGAACTTACAAAATCACATCAATTTATATCCCTGCAGACAAGGCCGAGTGCTCAAGCAGAGCACACAAGTGATCAAGCAGGACAGTTTCCACAAGCAGCACTTCTCTATCTAGGGGACAGGGTATATGGAAAAAAACAAACATGTCAGGAAGTGGAAAGAGAAGTGCTTCATAGGTCCTCACACAGTGATTTATGCAGCACAGACAGCTGTGAAAAATGAGGGTCGCCGAGGATGGGTTCACATCACCGATGTGTGCAAAAACAAGAGCACTGCCTCTCATTGAGAGGAGTAGCTCAAAGCATAATGGGAAGCATTTGCAAACTTTTTCTAACTTTCTTTTCAGTAATACAACTTTATAAAAGGCCAGTAAAGGACAGGGGTTAGAATGTTTTTAAAGACAATGGTGATCATTACGGGTCTGGCGGAAACCGTGCCGGTGCTACTGGCGGGTTGCCGCCGGACCCATAAATATTTACTGGTGCCTGACTTCCCAGTGCTACTGGGAGATTACAACCTAGCAGATCTGAAAGTCAGGTGCCGGAAAAATGTTGTTCCCATTCCCCATTCCCATAGAGTCCCATAGATTTCCATAGGGTTCTATGGGAATGAGCACACGGAAGCACTGGCACCGTTGTTAATGGTGTCGTTACTTCCTTGCCGAGTCTGCATACCATGTCTGTTTTGCCTTGTAGGGTCAGACCTGTCAGGCACAGCGGCTCCGGCAGGCAGACCTGTAATATGCTGGTCTGGAAACAAGGGTGCCGGTAAGCTTACCGGCACCCATGTTACCAGATCGGCAGAGTCCGAATGAGGCCCAATGTTATTATGAGGAGGCGACAAACATTTAAAAAAATTTGGAGTGTGATAATATTGACATGCAGTAGTATAGGATTGCTATTTGTGCTTTATTTGATTTTGAAAGAAAAAAGCAGTGCAAAATTAAATGACAATGTGAAGAGAGGAAAAAGGAATTGAATGGATGAGGAGGGTTTTCATCATGACACTGAAAAAGGGCAAAGTTTATCATCTGGTAATATCTGGAACAATTAAATGTTACGGGTAGGAAGAGAAAGGGTGAAAGGCACATGCTACCTATGCCCACCCATCCCACACCAAATAGGGAGGCCCAAGCTCTTCCTACCTCAGGGTGTGTCTTATGTGGAAGCAGAATGCCTAATGCACCTATCCCTCTGCAAAATTAGGGGTTTATTCCAAGGAGCAGATTTCACAGTCCAGTGGGTGGATGAAGGGGAAACTGTCTATTCCGATACTTACATGAAACTAAACATAATGGTTGAAAAAAGTGAAACAAAATATATGACAGTAGAATATATAATATGATATGATATGATATGGTATTTACAACGCACCTATACACAAGTGTTTCAAAGCGCGACGAGGCAAGGGAGGGGGAACAAAGGGAAGACATACAACGATCCTACTAGGCCAGGTGTCATTCAGATCGCGCAAGTGCATGGGAAGGGGAAAGGGAAAGGTGCGGGGGGAAGGGAGAGGTGGGGAAGTGTAGTACAAGGGATAGTACAATAAAATAATATAAATAAAACGGCCAGCGGGTGGCAAGTGTATGGTAAGTGCAGAACATAAGTGCTGGTAGGCGGACTGTAAGGATACAGAAAACAGTCCCCAGGTGCAGGGGTTGCCAGGGAGGTAGTGCAGGTGGGAAACTGGCGGGCCTGGGCCCAAGATCAAAAGCGAGGCCAGGTATCCAGAGCAGTATCTGTCTGAAAAATCAACAGGGGAGAGGGGGAGTGAAAGCAGAAGCAAAGAGGAAGGTTTTGAGGTGCTTCCGGAACCGGAGAAGGTTCTCCTCAAGTTTCAGGGAGGCAGGAAGGCTGTTCCAGAGGGAGGCCCCTGCCAAAGAGAGAGATCTACCACCAACTCGTTGCTTGGAGAAGCGACTGACCCTGAGGGAGTTGGAGCCGGAAGAGCGGAGAGGTCGAGAAGCAAGATATTTAGGAAGAGAGAGTTAAAGGTATTTTGGCCCAGGCCCCAGAAGGCCTTGTGGACAATGCAGAGGGTTTTGAACTTAATTCTCGCAGCCACTGGGAGCCAGTGCAGAGATTTCAGTCCTCGAGAGATACGATCCCTGGGCTTGAGGCCAAGGACAAGTCTCGCAGTCCTGTTCTGGATAAGTTGCAGAGGGCGGAGAGTAGAGGCATGCAGATTTAGATAGAGGTTGTTACAATAGTCCAGCTTAGAGAGAACCAGGGCCCTGGAGACAATGAGCTTCTGGGTGAAGGAGAGGAAAAGAAGAATACCTCTGAGGAGGTGCAGCTGGTAGTGTGACTTCTTAGAGACATCAGAAATGTGAGGAGAGAAGGAGAGTGTGGAGTCGAAGATGACCCCAAGGTTTTTAGCCATGCAGGTGGGAGTGGGAAGAGGGCCAAGAGAGGCCGTCCAGAGAGCTGCAGGGAAGGAGGGAGTGGGTGTGCCGATGAGTAGAATCTCAGTCTTACTGGCATTAAGGCAGAGGTCATTGGCGGCACACCACTCCTGGATGGCAGACAGGCAGTCAGAGATGATGGAAGGAGAGGCGGAGGCCGAGGGTAGCCTGAAAATGAGCTAAGTATTGTCCGCATAGCACTGAAAGTTGGGGCAGAGAGCAGCAATGCGGTGGGCAAGGATTGCCAGGTATTGGTTGAACAGCCAGGGAGAGATTTTAGATTGGGCAATAGTTAGCCGATAGTAGGAGAGAGAGGACAGGATTTTCTGAGTTTTAGAGATAAAGTGAGAAGCCATTGCCGTACAGAGGGCTTGGGAGGGGGTACGGGAGGTAGGGACTGCGGCAGTATTGGCCAGTTCCTTGCAGATTTTAAAGGGTTCGGCCGAGTTTTTGATGCCGGAGAAATGCAGGCTTGGATATGGGCTCTCTTCTTGGTTCGGACAGAGAGCCGGTATTGTCTTTGGAGCAGGTGGCAGGCTAATTTCTCAGATGATGTACACGAAGCATGCCATTTCCTCTCGGCCAACCTGCACTTGCGCTTTAGGGTGACGAGGTCCGAGTCATACCATAAGTTGCACTTGGCTTTGGACTTCAGGCGGATTCTCATGACAGGGGCAAGGATATCAAGAGTATCAGATATAGCAGAGTGGGGCAATGAGAGTGCTGTGTCAGGGTGAGAGTCAGCCATAGGGGGAGGAGGAGGTGAGAAGGTGGCGGTGAAAGCCTCAACTGACACGCGCTTAATGGGTCGGATGACCGAGAAGGTGGGTGGCAGTGCTGGAGGAGGCTTGGCCTGGGGGGTAGGGAGGGTGAGGTGGGAGGAGAGGAGAAAGTGATCACTCCAGGAGAGAGGAGTGGAGAGAGGGACAGAGAGGGGAAGGTCTGAGGAGATCAGGACATCCAGAGTGTGTCCTGCAGAATGAGTTGGGCCAGAGGGGAGAATAGTGAGTGAGAGAGAGTCGCAAAGGTCATGAAAGAGTCCAGAGGGAGGACAGGAGGCATCCAGGTGGATGTTGAAGTCTCCAAGAAGGAGGAGTAGAGTGGTTGAGGCCAGGAGTGAGGAGGAGAGGTCCGCCCACTCAGAGAGGAAGGAGGAGATATGACCAGGTGGCCAATAGATAGTAGCCACAGTAAGGGTATGGCTAGGGGAGAGAGAGAGCCTGCAGACGAGGCATTCAAAGGAGGAGTAGACCTGCGTGGGAGTGACAGAGGCAGGAATCCACTTGGGGAAGATCAGGGCTACACCCCTTCCAGAGCGGTTGGGCCTAGGCACGGAGAGGATCTTGTAGCCGTTAGGTAGGAGCGTGTCAAAGCTAGTGACAGAACTGGCCGTAAACCATGTCTCGGTGAGACCGAGGACATCGAGTCAAGTTCTTCCAGGAGGCGTCAGATATCAGAGGAGTGTTTGACAGCAGAGCGAGAGTTTAGAGTGGCAATATGGAGAAGGTTGCCATCCTTGAATAACTTCTGAGGAGGGGTACAGCTCAGAGGTATGTACTTCAGAGGTGTAGAAGGAGCCCGTGAGGGGGCAGAGAGAGAAGGTGAAGGCAAGGTAGCCAAGCTGGAGGCAGAAGAGGGAGGCAAGGTAGCCACAGAAAGGGAGGAGGGCATAGCAGGAGAAGAAAGGAAATTGATGAGGCACGGAAAGCTTCGGTCAAAGAGGTGAAGATTGGCCTGAGGGCCTTGGACCAAGACGGTCCCATTCAAGTAAACATTAATGATGACCTTAGAGGAATGGAAGGGGGCCAGAAGGGTATCCCAACGGGGGCCACCATTAATGGGAGAAGAGGAGAAAGGGGAGAGCACAGAGACCATGTGAAGGGTCCAATATTCAGGTGAAGGAATGACAAAGAGGATGTTGGTGAGAGTTTCCTTAGAGGAGGCACTGGTGTAGGTGTCGGCGATAGGGAGGCATGGGTTGGAGACCAGGATGTCCTTTTTAAACTTCTTCCTACCAGATTTGGTGAGGAGGGCAGGATAGTCAATAGAGAAGCAGTTAGAGAAGATAGGAGAGACAGAGAGCACCATAGAGTAGGTGGGAAGGCGAGATAGGTGGAGGTACTGGAGGGGATGCTAGAGTCGGCAAGCCGGGAGTGAGAGACAGGGCGTTGAGCAGTGTGCCAGGATGCCAGCACTCAGACTTACGGAGCTAACATCATGCACAGGTTAGAAGAATCATGGAATAGAGGGAGAGGGAGGAATCCTGAATAGAGGGAGAAAGACCTAGGTTTCACAAAGCAATTTTAAATAAGGTGACAGTGTTTTTTTTTTTTTAAAACAGAAAACAGAAGATTCAAAAAAAGGGGTAGCTACAAATAAGTGAATATAAAAAGTTGCAAAGCATAAATAGGAATGGGCAAAGCATTCTGTGGTGTCACTAATGAGTATAAATGAGGCAGTGCAGTGTTGAGGCAAATGGGAGGGGGGAATAAAGCAATGTCATGGTGGTGGGATATGAACAAAGCATGCCAGCCAACATAAATGGAAGTTGGACGGCAATTTGATTCAAAAATGTACATGCATTGACTTTGTTAAATGAAATACACCAACCAGTTGACATAAAGAGCTTTACATGATTCCCTCCGTGGTTCAAGTCCAGTGGGTATACCCATCTGGGAACTAACACTGGCTGTTCCAAGTGATGAGGAGTGCAGTGCTAATGCAAAGGACAGCGGTTATAATGGAGGTTTTCTGGGCCTGTGAATCAAAGGCTTACGTGCAGCTTCCACCTGATAGGAGTGGGATCTGTGCAATGGTCACTCTGTACAACCTTGCCCTGGTGGTGCCTCGAAACAGCACTGCTGTGGAGTTTGCGCTACAGGAAAGAGTGGTGCAGCAAATTGAGAATCAAACATTGCTAAACAGAAAGAGAAGAGACAATAACTACTCGTCCAAAAAGAGTGCTGAAAATCTGACCACTGTCCCTGATGAATTTCAGTTGTTTTCCAAGGCTACCACTTTCTTTACATCCATGTTGCTTCCAGGTGTACAGGATGCAGCCAATGCAAAGTTGCTTCAGCTTACTCCTTATACGTTGCTGCAATTGGCCATATCAACAGCAAAAGGCCTAAATGCAATAAAGAAAGAGGTGAGGGCATTATGTATGGTGGCTCTCCAAAATCATTTCATTCTGGGCCTTCTAACTGCTCTAGAAGATGGAGTGTGCGCAAAGTTTGAGAGAATCTGTTGCACTGTAAAACCTGATGGAAAGGCTTTGAATGAAACATTAAAAGCAGCTATCAGGGAAATACTGACACTCCAAGAAAAAAGGAAAAATTAAGTTATTGGAGTGCAGTTGTGTGACTGTCAGGAATCGGTCACACTGTCCCTGTTGAAAAGAGAAAGCTTGTTCCAGGCCACACAGTCTCTTTCTAAAAAGGAAAGCATCAGCAGAAAGGTATCCACTGGCAACCATGCCCATTCTCTGCTTCAACACACTATTAGTTCCTGTCTCGATACAGGTTACCATGGAGACAAGGTACGCTTCCATGTATCACCCGAGCATCTGGAAGTAATCTAATAGCTGAGGGTCATGCTGATTCGGAGATGCATGCTTCACACAATATAAACTCGCCCTCTGCTGCAAACAGATGCTTCTGATTGCAGTTGCTAGATAAGTGCTTCCCTGTTGTGGATCTGTCCTGTTCTGTTTCCCTGCTACCTGCTCCCGATTTTGCTTTCTCGCCATCCCTGTTCCTGTGGCTCTGCCTCTTCTGTTTCCCTGTTCCCATCCTCGTTATCTCACCTCCCCACTTCTGTGGCTGGCTCCTCCCTTCTCCTGATTGATTCCCCAGCTTCAACCCGGACTTTTGTGGATTTTCGACTGCCTCATGGATTGACAATATTTCTGCCAGCAAAACGCTGACCCGGACTGCTACTTTTACGGAGTTTCCTTACCCTTGGTACACTTCCTTTTCCCCATGTGTACAAACCCAGACTGCTTCACGGATTGAATCTCCTTATCCCTTTGCTTAATACACTGCCTGCACGTTACCAGACCTGGAATGTATTACAGACTTCTATGATTTCAACGTGAATGATAATTGCCCTTGTATTGTCTTGTCTGTTAGCCCCAACAGACTGTTTGTCTCTCAACCACCACAAAGGAACTGTCCATTTCATCTAGAACGTTATTCTTCTATGTGTTCACCATACCAGGACTAGACACGCTTGGTGAAGGTGCTTTAGGCATCGTCGTGCCATCGGGGTAGGCTTGGAACTGCTGGGACTACCTAGGCATCCTCGTGCCATTGGGCTAGGTTCCTGGAACATTACCCTGCCACTTATCCTGTCGGATTCTGGGGACAACACTACATCAAGACATCATTGCGGTAAGAAACCTGCACTCTTGTTCTATTCATGTTTTCTATCTCGGGTCCATGCTGACTTATTTTGGTTATCTGTCTTAGAATCCAGTACATCAATCTTGGGGACCTTTCATCATCACCCTAGATTGACCTCCTCCATCTTTGCATACTATCAAGGTGGGTCACTGGGTATTTGGCTGAGGGGTTTCTAGTGTATTGATTCAAAGTACTGAATTGTTCTTTGTTTTCCTATAGCCAATGAATCGTGGGCGTCTCCTCTTCCAACTGCTAGAACACATGCCTAGCAAATCTGCCTCCAAATGCCAACACATATAATAATATATTATATTATGATCGGTCATGATCAATAATGATCATGACCGAGCTGGCTCATATCCATGTCTTCCTTTGCTTTAGACTGCTCCTCTTCAGGATTCAGCACAATGTGGGGCCCTGAAAGAAGATGATAGCATGTTGGTTGTGAGAACTTCATCAAAACAGACACTACTTCAAATGAAAATGGAAAAGCAGGATGTCGGGACTTCTGACAGCAGCATGACCCCTAAATCTCCCACAAGGACTGTGGGTTAACAAGTTCCTTCAGCTGGAGGACAGAGACAAAAGTGCATTTTAATTTACAACGCATTGCCATCCTAGGCACCTAGAATGGCATCATAGGAATGGCATTTGCTCCCAGTAGTGCCACCATTCTAGGCATAAGGGATCTTCTTTTTTTTTGTTTGTTGAAAACTCTGAGCAACGTTGTCAACACATTTGTTGATACTTGATGGGAGAGGCAATTTTCCTTGTGGAGACAGCCCTTTGCAGCATAATGCGGGTGATTGACGCTTCAAGTGACCAAATGGGTTGTCTTGGTGGAGAGTTGACACAACAAGAATTTAAAGTTGACCTCTCCAAAGATATTAACCTTATGCCTTCTCCTGATGTATGTCCTGAAATTAGATTTGGAATAGCGCAAACTGTGCCTGGTTTGTTTACTATGGGAACCAGCATGGAGGGGCTTTTGAGTGCACAGGTTGTTCCACAGGTCATTGCCACAGAGGATCCAATTTACAGATGGAACTATGATTGCTCAGGACTTTAATCTGGAAAATGATATGGTGACAGCGATAACACCCCCCATTACTGGGCAGATTGTCCATTTTGACCAAAGTTTTCCACCAAGTTTCGACCACTCAGTCAACTTGGATGTGTCCTTTATACAATTGTGCATGCACATGGAGGTTACCAATCTTGCCTCTCTGGATGAGACAAGAGTGTCGGGTGCACAAGGTTTTGGAGATGTCACTTGTTGAAAGGGGGAAACGGCAGGATTTTTCGCAGAGTCATATTTTTCCAGAATACTTGACTCCCAAAAATATGCACAAGAAGAGGCAGTGCAATATTTGTCCTAGAACTTACTCTTTGGGACCGGCCTCCATTTCCACCCTTAATCTGGTCCTGGAGTCATTGCTGAGACTCTACAATAATATTAAGTGGATAGTTTCATCAAATGCTCAACACCTAACATAATTGGAACAGTCCATGCCAAAGCTGAATGATTCAGAAAATAATGGCAAAATTTATCAGCCTGTATTTGTCAATATGGCCAAAGGGGGGGGCACAGCATAATGAAGGGGTTGAGTCCCCCATTCTTATTTCCTAGACTCCTAATACACCTTTGCCTTTGAATGACTTTATTGCTGATCCAGGGCCTGTACCGGTTCTTTTTTACTCCCTGAAACATGGTGTTGCTGTTCTTTCTGGGGTGGATTCAAACACAGTCTCTCCTGTAACTGAACAAATGTTACAGGTTGATACAAATATAGACCAAACCGCTCCCGTACCTATAATCCAGTTAAACCACCAAGAAGAACTAATAAAAGTAAAAAGAACAAGAACAAAAAGAAATCTAAAAACATGCCAGCAGCAAAATAAAATTATTGCAGGTCTTCAACAAATTACGTGCATCATCTGCCAACAACAGATGTCATCATAGACTTGGCAATACAAGAAAATGTTGAAGGGACAGCTTGCTCGCTTCCTTCTTCTACAAGACCTTTACTAGTGGGCAGGGCAAATGTGCATTCACTGGAACAGGAAGGAGCTAATACCTCCAAAATCGTGGAGGTTGGACCTGATCCATGTTTTCCCATAAGCGGGGCTGTGAAGAAGAACCAGAATAATATGACCTACCTTCCTGTTTTGGATTCAGTTGCTATCTTAAAACAATCTATGGGTCAACAAGCAAAAATCACGTCCTACTTACATGTTCCTTGCCGACCCTCCATGGCATTGCCCTCAGTTCCTGGCACCCCTATAGTTGAGGCTATCACTCAATACAGACCTATTTTTGACCTGGCACAGATTCTAGAAGTAACACTACAAGATTCTAGGCAGCACTCTGTCACTCACCAGAATCTGTGGAGTCAAGGTGGAAATGGTAAAAGGATGAGTGCTGATAATTTACAAGGAAACAGTTGTGTGTCTAATATTGTGGGTTGGGAAAGTAATCCTACAAAAAATGATATGACACGACTGAATAAAACCAAGGTAGAACCAAGGTATTGGAAATATTTCAGCAGATTCCCCCGTTAAGCTATCTTCACTCAAATGACATTCACCAAATACCACTTCCGCTTGTAAACAATAATAGCATTGACTCTTATCTACATTCAGCTATTGTGTCATAAATTATTTGGGACCAGCGTACAAATCTACAGTGCCTGGGGTATGAGTTGTTTGTTATTGAGACAGTAGAGGATGTCAAGTCCTTTCTCTTCTATACAAGGGCAGTCTTTGGGGTTGACTGATACTAGTATTAATCAGGTGGCCAACCAGTAATATGATCCAGAATTGACACCATATGATTGGTCCTGGGTGGAAATGACAATATAATACCTCAATGGTCTTTGCCAGGGATTGCAGCAACCCTAACCCTCCACAAATTAAGGTTCACTCATGGTATGCCTGTGGGCAGGTGTCTCTGAATAAGTTGTTTTGTACCCCAGAACCCTTGAGAGAAGCTAACATAATTATGATACAGGAAACGATGGATTTTAACCACTTTGATCTTCAGGGTTATCAGACGTAGACCAGTCTGGCTACCTGAGCCGACTTGGGTGGGCAGAATGGCGGACTGGCAATAGCCGGAACTGTGTCGACGGACTGCTGGTAATATCGTCCAAACTCTCGAGTTCTGAGATACTTTTAATAAACTTGAACTTGAACCCTGCTAGGCATAATCTACAGGGGGTACATTTGTTATTGAGACTGTTTTTTGACATTTGGCTTGTGAAGGGCTTGGCTCACTCCATTAGCCTAGGAGGGGATTTTAACTCTAATTGTAAGGAGGGCTACAAGTTGAGTGCCCAAAATATTAAAATCCAATCTGCAAATGAGAGTATCTTCAGAGGAGTGGTGTGGGTTCATGTGTATGTCTGAATAGGAGCTGTTCCTGCTACATCCCATATGTTTAGGGGACTTTACGACAAACACATGGCACAGAGGTGTGCAGAGTTCACAGATTGACTATATGTATATATATATATCTTAAACTTGTGGATCACTGTGTGTCTTATATTTTACAGTTGCCATTCTCCATGATACTTATGAACAGTTTCCAATTATGGCGTGTGTCACACTTTATTGGGGAGGTCATAGGCCTAAGTGGAACAAGAGATGGTGTAAGAAATGTGTTACTTCTGTGTCAGAGATGGTGGATAAAGTGGGACTGTCTCAACATCTATGTCTACCAGATACTGTGATGCTGGCAACATTTTATGAAATCATATAAATTTGCCTCAAACGGATTACCCAAGATCACCTATGAAGGTGGGTGGGGGGTTAGTAAGTCCCAATACTTGCATCAATTTGATGAAAGAATTGCAGCCTCCAAGAGGGTTAAATGAAAAAATATAAAAGGGCTCTGTGATAGAGGACTAACCCTGATGGAGTATCACAATGAAAAGAATACCATCTGTCAATTCCATAGGAATCTGGTCAAATCTCTTAAAATGGACTTACATATGGAGGATAATGAATATATGCTTTAACAACTAATACAGTCTGAAAGTAGTCTGTGTTGGGCGAGGATCAACAACACCCTAGGTGAAGCTCTTTCTTCTATAAGGTGTTCCATACCAGAGGACATATGGGGTGATTTTTGTAGGGATAATTTTCAACTGCCATGTGTTTACTGAGATTTCCTGGACCCCACAACTAGTTTTACTATCTCTGGTGCCTGCCCCTGGACAGAGAAGGATATTGAATGGGCCATTTCAAAACTCATACCATCCAGGGCCTCTGGTTCGCATGGTATACCACCCTTTGCTTTAAAAAAATGCCCCATCACTCTGGATCCCCTTCTTGAGGGCACACCTCAATTATATTTGTGAAACTCACATCATACCATCGTCATGGTGCAAGTCGATTATAATTCTGATGTATAAGAAGGGTGATCTGAGCTTAACAACGAACTATAGGCCCATTGCTCATACTGATGCAATTAGCAAGGTCCTTTCTATTACCCTATTGAGAGATTTGAACCTGATCGTGGGTATAGTTTCTGTCTTGTAAAAATACAAAGTGGGCTTTCGACATGTGTACACCTTTGAATGCAACTTTGCTAGGACATCTGCTCCATACTGTCAAGCATAGTACTATTGATCCGGTCTACATGGCATCTTTGGACATGACCTCAGCTTTCAACACAGTGGTCCGTGAAATCCTTAGGATCAAACTGGTTAAAAAACTATCCTCTTAAAACTGGTTCAGATTATTGCTGTACTACATAGGAATACTTATGTAAAAATCTGTCTAACCACTTTCAAGATCTATCCATTCTCGGTTTGGACTTAACCAGGGTTGTATTTTAGCCCCCGCATTATTTAACATGTAGCTGTATGATATAGACGAGCTGTGACAGGTGGAACATATATACCCTGCTAGGATAGGCAAGCTGAAACTGCACTGGTTTGCCATTGCAGATGATGTGATTTGTTTTCAAACATATTCCAGTTGGATTGCAGCAAAAGCTGGATTCATTTTTCCAAAATTGCTGCTAAGAACAATGCTCATGCCAATGGTACCAAATCCAAAATTGTTATATTCTCCAAACCTACTAGACTTAAGGTGATTACGTGGGTGTTGGGAGATGAGAGAATAGAGCAGACTATTAAGTACCTGGACTCAATCTATCAAATGCCTCCTCATTGCTTATGTGAAGGGACTGCTTGAGGGTCTAGCTCTGTCCCCTCGTCTTGCACATGAAACGCCTTCTGTCGCGTTTGTGCAGATTTTCTCTTCTTTCAGCTTTTCTCTATTACTTAATAAACATTGAGCCATTACTGCTATATGGGTTAGATCTATCCTTAATCGACTTAGGCAATCACATGAATGTCATGCATGGGCATTTCTGGAAGAAGGTCCTTAGCCTTGACCCATCAGTTCCCAATGCAGTAATGTGCCATATGCTGGCCCTTACATCATTACAAGCTCATTATCTGTGGAGACAATTATCCCATTATTCAAAGTATATGAGTTCGGGTGGATAGCTCAGGGGCAACGCACTTGTGTTGGAAGCAGAATGATTCAGAGCAACAGAGGTTTGATCCCAGAGCCCACGCTAAGAAACCTCTGGGTATTATGCGTGTTATAAATAACCCATTACAATTCATTGTATTTTGATTTAGACAAGGTGGCTAGGGTTAAATCCTTTCATTCTATTAATGCCTATGTTGAAAGGATGCAGACATTGATTATCTCTATTGACTCTTCTGAGGAGGAATGTCTAAATCGCCCTGGTGGGGTGAACAAATGAAACTTGTTAGATAGGACTGGCTTCAGACAATAGATGCCATCACCTCATATTCCAGATATAGTGAGGATGCAAAGTTGGTGAGAATAAGGGATCATTTGTCCATGTATTTGACTTGCTTCCCGTGCAATAAATGTAGAGCATTATATATGCGATTTAGGCTCAAACAGCTGTCTACATGGGAACGGATTAAATACTGGGGTTGCCCTCAAACCACGGGTTCAGCATTATATTGCAATTTCTGCAACCTATCAGGTCCCATGGAGACTTTGCGTCATTGGGTTATGATATGCCATCTGTCCCGCAGACACAGTCAGACTTCATAGATATCCTGAAGGTTTTGATATGGACCTTTCTGGTGAACTCTTGTGGTCCAGATCACAATGAAAAAATGAAATAAAAGAGACATTTTTAAACCTTCAGATACAGTCTTATGACAAGGGTGAAAATATATGCCTCCAGCTACACCAGACTGGATATCCCAGGGGAGAGCAAAGGTGTGGGGCACAGTATTGAGGGAGTAGAAATGGGAATGTCTCTCTCAGTACCATATGTGGCACTTATCGGTCCCGGACAAAGCAGAGAAGTGAGAGGGCACCACTCTAATGTTTAAGTCAGGTAATCTCTATTAGTAACAAGTATATAGTCCACTCCATCAATCCCTTTGCACCTGGGATTTGTTCATACACTGTACATTGTTCACCAGCCATATCCTAGCTGGTAACAGGGTGATCCCTAAATGGATAAACCATTAGCTTCTTTAGTAATAACTCTTTGTAATTTATAGGCATAGTCATTTCTAATTCTTGATGCTATTCTTGACCATTAATATGATTTTGTTCTCCAATTTCTTAATGGCTCATGCTGTAACCGACAATGATTTGGCCAGTGTACAATGTGCACTATGGGTCCACTACAGTATATAACATGGGTGGGGGATGTAGAGTGCAATGGGATACTTGTCTCAGATGTCAGCGAGGGCCCTGGGCTCACCATTTTTCAACAGTTATGCCCTCACAACAGGGTAGCCCATTTGCTACTCCTGGCCAAATCTCATATGCCCAACCCTTGACCGCGTACCAAATACAGCCTACATTTCAACCAGGTTTCAAGCACAGGCTCAGCAGCAACCATTCCTGTTCAAACAGAAATGAGATGAGGAAGCCCCTAAGTCAGACCCCTTCTTTCAGCAAATTGTCATGACACCCAGATCCGATGTGTCTCACAGAAGGTTAAGAGAAGTGCATGTCATAGCATTGGTTGACACAGGGGCCAGCAAGAGCAGACTAAAATAAGTGAAATCGTTGTCCTTTTCAATTCTCTATTGACACAGTGCGCACTGTAGAAGGATGCATTATGTTTGGCTGTTACAACCCCTCTTACAGTAATGTTGGGACCATTAATTTGTCAACACCAGTTTTTAATTAGTCCCACTGTTTATGTTAATCTACTTGGCATGGACTACTGTCCTGATTCTGTGACACGTCAACGTGCACACCATCAAACTGTTCTCTGGATGCACCTGTCACAATTCCATTGATGTTACAGGAAACTCACCAGATCATGTGCCTGCTGATCTTGCTGAATTGTCCACTTCTCTTTGGCCATACTCATATTTTGGTGTGGGCAGACTTAAAGGGGTTTAGGGTGTTCCTGTTAAAATAGCACTCAACTCCTCCCAGTGCTCCGAGTGATTTACCAATACCCATTAAAACCTGAACAAATAAATGTTTTGGTAATGATCATAAATAATTACCTATGAGCAGGCCTTTTAAAGTCATGGGGCCTCATTACGATTCGGGCGGTAGGGGATACCGGGCACCGGTAAGAAGACCGGTGCTGTTAATCCCCTACTGCCCGATTCTGGTTGGACCACACATCCCTTACGGGTCCCGTTAGGGGACCAGGCCGCTAATTACGGGCCAGCCATTAGCATGCCCGTAAATAGCGCCTTCCCCATTCCCATTGAGCCCTATGGGGGCTCAAATGGGAATGGGGAATGGTTGGTGCAATGGGGACTTAACGGTCCCGCCAGGGTCGGACTAGACCGGTAAGTCCCCATTGCACCACACCGGACTCAATCCCGTTATTGGTGGCAGTCATGGCGCAAATAGCGCCATGACTGCCACCAATCTCGGAATGAGGCCCATGGCCTCATTACGACCCTTGCACTCCCAGAATGAAGGGGGCCAGTATGGGACCGGCCCCCCTTCATTCCGGGAGCGCGTATTACGAGGTTCCCTTTGCGAGACCCAGACCAGACGTCTGGTAAAACCAGCCGTCTTTTCCGGGTCCCGCGAGGGGAAGAGGGAGGTAACAACGGGACACTGTGCCCGTTGTTACCTCCATCCCCATCCCCATTGAGTCCTATGGGGGCTCAAATGGGAATGGGGAATGGTTCCTGCAAGGAGGACTTACCGGGTCCTCCTATGTCGGAATGACCCGGTAAGTCCTCATTGCAGGAACCTGGTAAAGGAGCCCGGTTTGGAAGCAGCCATGGAGCTACCTCCAAACTCGTAATAAGGCCCCATGTGTTAGCAGTGCCTAAATGGTTCCTACCCAAGTGAGATTAGTTCATAACCTCCGTGCCATTAACAACATACTACAGCAATTGGCAGCAATCACCCCAAAACCTTGCACAGTCCTTACTGAACTTTCTCCAAGCTGTTATTTCTTTCTGTAATAAACTTGGGTCATGCATAGCACACACTGGATTCAATGTATCATGTTTTTATTTTGTTTTAAAGCAATGCAATTGTGTTGGACTGTGTTAGCCAGGGTTCTGAACATTCACTAACCCTTTTGTCACAATTATTACATCAAGCACTTGAGTCTCTGGTTTTGTCACCCCAGACAACATTCTTGATGTACGTTGATGATTTGCTAATTGTGTCCCCCACTTAAGAAATCTTCTACTCAACCACATTGACATTACTGCATGCTTTGCCTTCTAAATGGATCTGGTGAAGAGATCTGCCGTTTAGTTTTTGTTTCAATATGTCACATACCCGTGGCCGGAAATAAGGTCTGGCTCCTGAATTGAACCCTCTCACACACTGGTTGGCTTTGCCGGCATGCCATTCCCTGCAACTGTACATGGTTTGCGATCCATATTGGGCCTGTTTAAATATTGTCGAAATTGGATTCCATCATACACAGAATAGGCAGTGCCACTCACTTCTGCTATTCTAGGTGCGTGTCCTGGAATGACTCAATTCCCCCAAACCCTAACTTGTTATCTGCCCTCTTGTGAGCTTCCGCTTTAGGTTTAGCTGATGATCAACTCCCCCTGGGTGGCATCTGGAGATTTGGTGCAGCCCATGATGTGAAAACAGAGAAATAATGAGGCCGGGAAGCCCAAAAAGAAACACACCAACACAGGTTACAAAAAACATACAAGTGCTTTATTTAAAAGTTACAACAGTTACCAAGTCAATTGACAAACGGATAGCTATTCGGCTCTCAGAGTAACATAACGAACTTCAATGAGGGTTCGATGTGTTAGTGAGAGACCGCACATTGGAATACCCGGGCTTCTTATACGATTTGTCCAGCCCTTGGCCAACCCTTTCGCGGGTTAACCATTCTGTGAAACAGGTCTATGGGTTCCTAGCCAGGTCAATCCTGTAACATATGCATTTCTATTAGTTTCACTGATATAGTTGTACATTTACATATAGTGCAAAGGTAGGACAAGGTCTCAGTTCGCGACCCCGACAAGTGGCCTGCAGGCATATTACTTATTCATGTGTACGGAGGTCACAACGGCCAGAATCTTACTCAGAATGTCATTCAGCCTCCATTTTGATGTTCAGGGTGACTTCCATATAACAAGAGAACCTAAAATGGCGGCTTAATCCAAGATGGCAACTTACATTACTTTCTCTAAGGTCAAGACCTTGCCGTGGAGTTTGTTCGCATATGATGTTTAGACAACTTGGCGTAGGCCAATACACATACAATTGTTACCATAGGAGGCATAATATTGTTTCAATTCCGACAAACCCTCCTTTTGGCCTATGCCAAGTGCTAATATCATTTCTAATGTCTTTGTAAATAACTCCATGCATTGTCGTCCATACATCCTGAATCATTATCTGTAATATCTATAGCCATTAGGTCGTTCATCAGAACCTCTTGTAACACAAACTCTTTAGATGCTGTATCTGGGGCATACATTTTGTGCCCTATTGTGCTCACTGCCTGAGCACAACATCCCCCTAGCATTGCACATATACTAGGTAGACATTGAAAACAGCAACAAAGGAATAGCAGGATTCCAAAAATAACCAGTATAACAGAAAGCACCTTCCAACCCCAGGATCGTAGAGAATCCCAGAACCAAGCACTAATACTCCAATCTCCCACAGGAACATGCACTCCTGAACTAAGGATGTGCAAGTTCTGTATTTCTTTGAAAATTGTTGGTGAGGAATATGGTACGAAAACACAGCAAGCGGACCCCACTAATTTACATACTCCACCACGTTCTGCCAGGATGACATCTAATGCCATCCGGTTTTGGAGTGCTACCAATCTTATTGCTTTCTGTTCCAGTGTCATATTGTAGAGTATATCCGTGGTCCGGTTGATGGTTCTCTCCAGTACCCTTGCTAGCCCCCTAATATTTTCAGAATGCGCTATCTGTCCCCAAAATGGCACAACTGATTTTGCTATATCTCCCAATACTTGCCCAGGGGTATCTCCGTTCTCATCCCGCCGTGGGCGAGCTTTAGAAACTTCCAATGTACTAGCTACGAATACCCCAGGTAACAGGATTCCTAAATAACAGGTTCCCTGCCAATGCTGGGCAACCAGGGATATGCTGTACTACCACAAACGAAATAGACAGGCCCTCCTACATACAGAAGCCTGTTCTCCCCGGTCAAATTTACAATGTGCACACAACCATCAAAGTCTCCCATTGACCGAGTGCCATTTCTTTGTACACAAAAGGGGACTGAATCGGGGCTATGGTTAATAGAGTAGGAAGGAGGCACAGCGTCCTTATTGCCTATCAGAGCCATTTTAAAGGAAATTAGAGTTTGAAAAGGAAGAGATAGTTTATCAGATGGCCTAATAGAAGCAACATTAGGTTTACTTCTATTTGCAAAAAGCGAGCATCCCAGGGGAGTCAATTCACGTTTCTCAAAATCATTTAAATTAGTTCCATCAAAGTTCCCCGAAATGCTGTCATTCCACCGGCCAAAGAATAGTGCTCTAAGAGAGGCATAGCAAGCCGTCGTTAAAGGTAAAGGGTGAATATACCATCCTAGCCCCTTGTTCCCATGTTGCGGTAAATGGGTGCAAATCCAGCAATTACTCTTATTAAAAATGGCATGCGTTGAATTCATTATTATCATTGAAGTGTTATTATGGTACTTTTGTCTATGCTGGGAGTCCTTAGGTGACAAAGTATGAAGGTGTACAGAGGGAGTCAAAGCAGTAGGTACAATTTCAATTGGCAGTAGGGGTTTTAGAGGATACATCTCTTCAAAGTACCAAAGCCCCACAGCAGTAATTATACAAATTCCAATTACTATTAACACAACACAGCAATACGTTTTCGGGGCCCAGGCACATTGTTCATTGTCCGAGTTGGTCACCGCCTTATTTACAAGTCCAATACGGGCAGCAGCGGTGGAGGTGGCAGGCATCGTTGTTTCTCAATCGACGACCCCAATGTTCGTTGCTGGCGACACTACGGTCGCACGACTTCTTAGTCCTTCCCCAACCCTAGCCAGCAGAATCCCTTTTTTCGTTTTTTTCAAAAACTTTCTTTTGCAAGAGAAAAACTCTCAATGACTCTTTCTTTCCAGATGCACCGGCAAAACCCGTGCCGTAGTTCTATTTTCTTCGTCGAAGGTCGTACCTGGTGGTACCCGGTACTGTTTGATCCAGAAATAAAGTAACGTCACTTCCTGAGGGAAGCAACGTATCGGAGGCGACGGAAGTCGCAGAACTTGAAACAGTGTTTTCCGGAAGCAACCTTTCCAAAGAGTGCGGAGACGAAATGGACTGTTCCCAAGCTCCACAGGCTCAGAGAAATTCTCCGACACACTCACAGTGCTATTTGCTACTCCAGGATCAGAGATTGTAGCATCAGCGAGGGGTTCTGCTTCTTCTGTAACGTGTGGCGTCGGGTGAGGAAGTTTCTTGACATGCGTCACGTGGATCCAATGCTTCTTTCCAGCCACCCGCACTGCTGTCTGGGTGACCAACAGCACCTGATAGGGTCCACGCCAGCGAGGCGCGAGGCAGGAAGACCTTTCGTAGGCCTTCACCAGGACCCAGCTGCCAGGCTGAATATTGTGTCCTGGGCCTGTAAACCGTACAGGTAAAGCTGACTGGACCTGATGATAAATGAGATATAGATTTTTAGTCAACTGGTTATAGTAGTCTACAAGCAATACATTTTCAACCTCCCTCAGAGTTTTGGGCTTTGGAAGGCCCCAAATGTTAGCAGGTCTCCCCATCACTACCTCAAATGGAGAGAGCCCGTCTTAGTTTGAGGTGTGGTACGCATGGCTAACAATACAATAGGTAAGGCAACTAGCCATTTCAGTTTGGTGCCGGCACATGTTTTGGCTAGCTTGTTCTTTAGGATACCGTTATGTCTCTCTACCAACCCAGCACTTTGAGGATGTCTAGCCGAGTGAAATCGTTTTTCAATGTGTAACGCTGTGCATATCTGCAAAATTACTGCTGCAACGAAATGGGGACCGTTGTCCAACCAAATTACCCTTGGCAGCCCAAATCGTGGAAAGAATTCCTTTACCATAGTCTTTGCAGTGGTCATGGCAGTAGCATCCTTAATGGGGAAAGCCTCAACCCATTTACTAAAAGCACAAATGATCACAAGGACATATTTTAGATTGTTACACCGTTCCATCTCAATAAAATCAAAGTGGATGACCTCGAAGGGAACAGAAGGAGGCCCAAAACTACCCCTTGGAGTTACTGTCCCCTTCCCCACATTGCGCCATGTTCATACAATTTGAACATGGCGCTGTGCGATCTTCAAAATGTTATCATTTACCCAGACTTGTTCTAACATTTTCGTGATCTGCTGAGCACACACATGCATAGGACCGTGTGCCATCGTAACCATCGCCAGCACATATGAATCAGGGAGCAACCATTTCCCTTCAGATGTATCCACCCAACACCCATCGTCATCTAGTTTCCCCATTCCTTCGGCCCACCTTTTAGATTCTTCTATTGTGGCATCAGTTTGGATATCTCGCACAGACCCAATACCCTCATCCATTACATAGGCAACTTTTGTTTCTCTTAGAGCATACATGTCTGTGCTAAGGTCTGTGGCCGTTTGCCTGGCTATCTGGTCAGCAAATGCGTTCCCTTTTCCCACATCATCTGTGACCTTACGATGTGCTGCACATTTCATGATCGCTAACTGACTAGGGAGTGAGAGTGCCGAGAGCAATTGCACTATCAGGGGACCATGCTGAATCTTGGTCCCAAGTGAGGTTAGGAACCCTCTTTCTGACCAGAGCCTCCCGAAGTTGTGAGCCACCCAAAGGCGTACTGGCTATCAGTATATATGTTTACTGTATGCCCTTCGGAGAGTTCACAAGCTCGGGTCAACGCTATAATCTCTGCGGCCTGCGCGGAGTTATGCGGAATTCTCTTGGTTTCAACAACCGTACTCAATGTAGTAACTGCATAGGCAGCTGTAGATGTACCATCTGGGAGTTTGAAGCAGGAGCCATCACAAAACAGCTCCCCTTCCGCATTGCCCAAAGGAGTATCTATAAGGTCTATCCTGCCCTTCGTTTCCTGTTCAGTAGTATGCAGGCAGTCATGTGATTCTTCGTCACCGCAAACAGTATTTTGCGGGTAAGGTAGGAGTTCAGCCGGATTAAGAACACAACACCTCTTAATTTGAATGTGAAGGGCAAACAGAATTAATTCATACCTTGTCAGCCGTGCAGAGGTGAGGTGTTGCGTTTGGGTTTTATTCAATAGGACATCTACAGAGTGAGGTACCATCAGGATTAAATCATGGGCTAGGACCATTCCCTCACTCTGTTTTACAGACGCGGCAGCAGCAGTGACAGCTCGCAAACATCTTGGCAAAGCGCATGCGACAGGGTCAAGGGCGGAAGAGTAGTAGCCGCACGGTCTATTCTTCCCTCCGTGTTCCTGTTTTAACACAGACAAAGCACATCCATCTCATTCATGCACAAACAACACAAAGGCCTTGTCATAATTTGGAGTACCCAGAACCGGTGCAGAGCATAACGCAGTTTTGAGAAGCTCAAATGATCGTTGATGTTCTGATTTCCATGGCAGCGGCGAAGAAATGCCCTTCTTTGTCAAAGCCAACATCGGTTTTATCACTAGTGAGAAGTTCGGGATCCACAGCCTACAATAAGAAGCCATACCTATTAAGGCTCTGACTTCCTTCTGTGTATTTGGGACAGCCATGCTAGAAATGTGTTTTATTCTTTCAGGCGTCAATCGTCCCCCCTCCTTTGACAGGAGGTAGCCTAAATAGGCGACCTCCTGACAACAATATTGAAATTTTTTAAGCGAAGCTTTATGACCGTTTTCAGCTATGTGAATAAGCAGCAATACAGTGCCTTCTTTACAAGAACTTTCAGAATCTGCAGCTAAAAGCAAGTCATCGACATACTGAAGCAGGGTACACGTAGGTGGCAATTCAAGGGTATCAAGCTGCTCCTTCAAAGCCCTACTATAAATGCTTGGACTTTCAATATACCCTTGAGGTGCACGAGTAAATGTGAAGGAACGTCGCCCCAAGGTGAACGCGAACAAATATCTACTCTCCTTGTGTATAGGAATACTGAAGAAAGCATTCTTCAGATCCACAACACTAAAGTGCGTAGCCGTAGCAGGGATCATCATTAGTATCGTTGTCACATCAGGCACAATTGGAAATTGTGGGGCGACAACTTTGTTAATCGCACGTAGATCAATTATGAAACGGTATGGGATTGCATTGTCGCCTTTCTTGTATACAGGTAAAATCGGGCTGTTACATAAGCTACCTGCAATCTCTTCAATCACTCCTCGATGCACAAAATCGGAGACAATGCACTTCAAAGCACGCTCGCCCTCAACTGATATTTTATATTGCGGAATGCGTGGTAGTTTAACTCCATGTTTCAAAACTATTTTAACAGGTTCAACCTGTAGTACCCCGACATCATTGTCGTCAATGGTCCACAAACATTCCGGGACAACGCTAAGCTCAGGAGGCAATGGTCGAGTCAAAAACTGAGAACTGGGAAGTTGCTGTGGTGAAACCGTCAGTCGCACTGCGTCAGAGGAACAATGAATTACTGCATTCAGTTTCTTCAACAAATTTAACCCCAGCAAATTCTCTCCACAGTTTTCAGTCAGGAGGAAGGGACAATGGTCCGTGAAGGGACCCAAAGAAACAGGCATCGGTGAAGAAACCGGGCAAGCAATTGGTATGCCATAAAACCCTACAGAAACATTTGTTTGCCCTGTCAGTGGAATGTTTGGAACCTGGGAATGATCAATGGAGCACTTCTGTGCTCCAGTGTCTATCAAAAACTGATGTTTCCTATTCCCCACTAACAATTCAATGTAGGGTCCTTTCTGATTAACGGGAATAGGTGAAGGTTACAAACCCTGCTTCGGGCAATCCTAACGAAATAAAATGTCGTCGGAAGGAAGCTCTTCAGGAAGGTAGGCAGCAGAATGGTGATCAAATATATTTCTCGTGTCCACGCGAAGTCTGATTTTCCCGTGAAAAAGGTTGCTGAGGATCTTGCGAGAACTGACCTCTATCAGGGCCCCACACTCCGGGGCGACCTCTAGGTCGTCTACCCATACCCCCAAATGTGTTGTTTGACCTTTGTCGAAGGACGGGGCACTGTGCACGCCAATGACCTTCCTGGCGGCAATAGGCACATTGATTAATATTCACAGGACCCAAGGGAACATTCCCTTTTGGAACAAACTGACCTCTGGTCTGTGAATTACCTCCTCTGGGATTTCTAACAATTTGTTGTAACAATACTTTAGTCTTCAAATCTCCTTTCCTCTTCTCTATTTTCTCTTTTTCATTATTAACACGGTTCTCATAATACTGAGCCATGTGCAAAACTTCAGATTTGGATTTCGCCTGCCAAGCGCTCTCAGAGGACATAATCTGTAACTGGATGTTGGGCAACAATCCATGTACAAATTTGTCCACAAACAACCTTTTCCCAGATTCTGTGCCCAAGTCCTGTCCACTGAAGTCAGAGAATACCTGTTCGAATCTATTAAAGAATTCGGTGGCACCTTCAGTTTTTCCTTGAACACAGGCCGTAAGCTTGTCCCCAATAATTCTTTTCTCAGGATTTCTGGTTTTCAATTTGGCGACAATTCTATCAGGCAAAGTAAGTATTACCTGACGTGGTTTCTCACCAGCTGGTCTTTCCCCATCAAACCTAGTAGCCCACGTATCTCCCAAACCTGGCACATCGTCTATTGTTCGAACCTGCTTCCATAAATCTACGGGCAGGTGTACAGGGAATAGTAAGTCAATATCACTTAAGGTGAACACAGAGGACTGCAAAACGGACTCTATCTCTTTGTAGAATCCTGTCGGGTTTTTCCTAATATCGGGAATTGATTGTCTAATAGTGCTCACTTCCTGTCGCGAAAACGGGACGTGAACAAATTGCGATAAATAATGTGCAGGGTTGTCCACAGCGGGTGCACCAGTCCCAGCGTTTGCGGGAATCTCAACCTTTGGGACAAATGTCGGAGGAACCTCTCTCATCGGCAGCTGAGATATAGGTAACTCTGACCGCTTACTGAGCAACAGAGCCAGGTCGAGCGCTAAGGCAGTCGAAGAAATGTCGGGCGAAAAAGCCCTTTTACAAATACCCAATAACTCTATAGGACAACTAACCTTCTTCCTTACACATTCATCCTGCAGGTACTGTACCATTACCTGAATCACCTTCCTCTGCATTTCTACTGTATACTGACTATAAGTGTCGTATACTTCATCTGGCGATGCTGATGAATCCGAGATCCATCGAATCGCATCTTGGGTACAGATTCGTACTTCCTCAGATGCCGATCTACGACATGGAAGGAACCGTTTCTGTACATACATACTGTCGTCGTCACCATCCTCATCCCATAATCTTTCTAAGTCCCTCCTATACTCAAACAATCTCTCAACATGACCATGTACTTTCTCCTCTGTGTCCTTCGAAAGCGCTAAAGTATTCAGATCCCTCAACCCTTGTGGGAGATCCGTATTATGTAATCTACCCCACATTACACACAAATGAGTCCCCAAACCTTCAATAAAAACATTTTTCTCGGGAAAATTGCCCATATTTGATAATGTTGAAAAGACATCAGCTTGATCGCTTCTCTCCATACAGTGTTTAGCCCATGCAAATAATTCCCATTTCTTTTCTGTAGAAACGGTATTTCGAGTGACAATCTTTGACCCCGCACCCTGATCAACTTCAATCAGTACAGAACCACTCGGGAGCGGAGGTGTGGGCAAATTCAATGAAGGTGCAACTATCGGTGCAAGAAGAAGGGGTGGTAGGATAGGTGGAGGAACAACAACTAGAGGAATAGGAACAATAGGTTGTACAGGGGGAACAGGAATAACAGCAGGAATAACAACAGGAATGGGCAGAGCACCAGGGCGAGGATCATACAGAGGTGGTGCAGAGGCACCAGGCCTGCGTTCGTTTAACAACTTTTCAATAAATTCTTCTGAAACATGGAAATCTTTAGAGGGGTAGATTTTCTGGATACCGAGTGAGAAAGCCCTATCCATATTTTTGACTGACTCTGAATGTTTTTCTTTGTCATATAATAACACCTTTTCGGCATTTGTTTTATGACAGCGTGCATGTTTATCCCTACTTTTAAGCTGCTGCAACGCTTCTTTTTTCCAATTCTGCAAAACATCAAATGCTGCAGGTCTGGCCTTCTTTTTTAGCAAGACTGATTCTAAATATTCAATACAGGGGATATCGAAACTACCATTGATTGGCCACTGAAATTCGGAGGCATGTCTGGTTTGTCTGTGCCAAATATCATTAAATACTATACTTCCAATGCCATACTTGCAGTACATAGTACACGCCGGCGACCACTCCTGTGGTGCCGGGCGGCTAAATTCCAAAGATTGTCGATCGCTGCGGAATAAAGGCCTAAAGCAGCTAGACAATTTCCCAGGCATTTCACAAAAAATTGGTGTTACCTGGTCAATAATTGTGTCTGCAGATACAATACGCCAAATTCAAATTGTCAGGGTTAAATTAAGAGTCGGGTCATGACTACACCTGACCAAACCTAAGGAGGACCGTACGGTTTACCAAAGAACTTACCTAACGAATTTTACCTTGTGTTTGGTGGTTTCGACAAATCTGCCCACCTCAAAAATGGACCCTCGTCAAGATGCGGTGTCAGACCACAAGACTACCGTCAAAGGATCGGATCGTGCAGCGCTGCCGAGGTATAGCGTCTCGTTCGGTCGGGCCCTCAGTATCACACCATCCGATCCCGGTTCGATAGTCTGCGTCAATTCTTCAATGATCCGGCATCAATCTTGAGGGTCCCTATTCGGGCGCCAACTGTGAAAACAGAGAAATAATATGAGGCCGGGAAGCCCAAAAAGAAACACACCAACACAGGTTACAAAAAACATACAAGTGCTTTATTTAAAAGTTACAACAGTTACCAAGTCAATAGACAAACGGATAGCTATTCGGCTCTCAGAGTAACATAACGAACTTCAACGAGGGTTCGATGTGTTAGTGAGAGACCGCACATTGGAATACCCGGGCTTCTTATACGATTTGTCCAGCCCTTGGCCAACCCTTTCGCGGGTTAACCATCCTGTGAAACAGGTCTATGGGTTCCTTTTCAGGTCAATCCTGTAATATATGCATTTCGATTAGTTTCACTGATATAGTTGTACATTTACATATAGGTCAACGGTAGGACAAGGTCTCAGTTCGCGACCCCGACAAGTGGCCTGCTGGCATATTAATTATTCATGTGTACGGAGGTCACAATGGCCAGAATCTTACTCAGAATGTCATTCGGCCTCCATTTTGATGTTCAGGGTGACTTCCATATAACAAGAGAGGCTAACATGGCGGCTTAATCCAAGATGGCGACTTACATTACTTTCTCTAAGGTCAAGACCTTGCCGTGGAGTTTGTTCGCATATGATGTTTAGACAACTTGGCGTAGGCCAATACACATACAATTGTTACGATAGGAGGCATAATATTGTTTCAATTCCGACAATGAAGTACATTTGAGACTATTATCAAATTTGCGTGGAACATTGGATACCACTGAACGGGTTCTTCACCCCTGTCTCAGATTCGTAGCTGATTCACAATTGTTACTGAAGATGAGTTCTGATTTTACCTTGGGCCACCATTTGACTCTCGGGGTGCCGCATACAGTGCATGTTCTTTTACAGGGGCTCGCACACAGCATTTGACATTGTATATGAACTACACATATGAGGATGTGTTGTTGAATAGTGAAATCATCACTCTAAAAGGTCCCTGCTTTGAATGTATCCACCTTGCTCCCAATCATTGATTCTTTGCACACCCATGATTGCCCCGGGGCCATTGAAGAAAAGGCTGCCCCTCGGTTGAGATTACATAAAATACCGCTCTCTACTGGGATGGGGCTTTTTGTGATTGTCATGGCCCTGGTTTCGCCAACTAGTCAACATGTATCTGCTTTTAATGTTGACCACTTTGTTTCTCCAGACTCTTATATGGTCCTTTTGTCCTTCCCCATTAAGCCTTGTGTATCTGCACAAGTGGCAACATTGTGTGCCCTAGCTGCTGCATTTAAAATTGTAGCCTCCAAAACAGCCACAGTATATACAGATTCATCATACGGATTTGCAGCATGTCATGATTGCTATTCTCTGTCGGCTAAGCGAGTTCATGACCGCAGCAGACACCTAATACAATGCCACATATATTATTGCCTGAATGGATGCCCTGCAGTTGGCATTTGATGTGACTGTGGTACACTGCCGTTGACATCAGACTGATGCTTTAACTGAGACAAAAGTGAATACAAGTGTTGGCCAAGAAGCAAAGTCTGCCTCATATGAGGTGGCCATTCATTCAGAATATTCAAACATTATTCTCTTGTAGCCTTACTCAATTTAGGCTGCCAGTAGCGGACACAATGTGTGAATATATGCACACGGAAGTACAAAGAAGTACTGTTGGCTGTGGAAGGCTACCTCTCTGAACATTTTCTGTCTTCAAAATTAGCGGATTTCCTTCTACCGCCCAGCGAGCCGGCAGGAGAGCGGACGTCTTCGCCGAGCCCACAGCGTTTGCCTGACCTTCAATTTTGAAGTAATTACTGCTTACTGTGGACTTTTGGGACATTTACGTGTAGCACAGCACTAGCGCGTTCGCGTCTAGCGCGAATGCTTGTAGTTAATCCTAAAACACCTGATAGTAATAGTGTTTCCTTTCATTTTTTTGCAGTCTACTCTCGGATTGGGTTTCCCTGTTCTACCACGCCCCAGGCTCCGCCCCCTCCCTCTTTCAAATACACCGTGTGCAGCGCACTCGCGCGCGCACACGGAAGTACAAAGAAGTACTGTTAGCTGTTTGCTGTTTTGCTATTTTGCCAAAAATTGACAAAAAGAATCTGATTGATGTTCACTCACTCTGAGCCGGATCTAAGTTACCGCACCTGGTAAGATTAAATTTTAACAAGCTTACATATAACATCTGTATTACATAACGCCCGATTAGGACCTTTTTTTTAATCTTGCCACACCGGTGTTCCAACATTAGTCTAAACGTGGCCCGTAGCTGATTAATTAACAATTGCTTACCACTAATCATTTGACTCTTAGTGATTTAGCCTTACCATAAAAGTTGCTCTGTGCTTCGACTTGTAGAACCTGATACGACATCCACCCATACTAGTGATGGCTGCAGGTTTACGGAGCAAATGCAATGACTTAGGTTCCACGACACTTACATCTTCTAGCATTGATTTACTGGTTTGTCCTGGCCGCACGGCATATATCGAACCTGCTGCTTTAGATGCATTGCCTTCAGGAGCCAGTAGGGTTGTTAAAAATTGCTCAAATTTGTCTCCACTTGCAGTCATGATACACACTAGCAATACGAGTTCTTCACCTATCCTTTGCCCCACTCATATTCACGACATAAGCAACATTAAGGATATATGTCTAGGTGATTATCAGAAATTCATGTGAAATGCCTAACTCCTCTCCCTCGCCCTATACTAAAAGTGATAGTGGGTATGGGATACATGCACCAACCTCTCTGTCCTTTGCCCATGACACACTGTAATGGTATCTGACCCGGCTCATTCATTCTCTGGTTCATATAGTGTGGAGACCTATGAGCAGATGCTTGAGATTTTGCTGGCCCACTGGAATGGGTGAAAAGTGTAAAAGAATGTGAAGTGGTGTCATAGTTTTACTTCTTAAAATCATCGCAAAACCATAAAGATGAGCTCAGGAGCAGCACCAGGTCCTCCTGGCCCTCTTACTGTGTTTACAAATGGATTTCACCCATATGCCTCCACTGAACAAAATGCAGTGGTCATTGGTAATAACTGATCTATGGTCGGGTTCCCCTGAGCTAGTGATGATTCAACATCATGGGTAGATACATTGTGCCAAGATGGGTCCCTTGTCAAGAGATAAATAGCAACCAAAGTCCTCACTCAGATAACAGTTCCCTAGAACAAGTGTGTGAGGTTTTACATATTGACCAGAAACTGCACTCCTGCAGGTGGACTCTGAGTTCAGAAAAACAGAGAGAATGAATATGGACATTAAGGCAAAGTACATGCAGAGAATGGTCTAACTTGGTCATCCTTTGCCAATACCTGCTGGTGGACGTCCTATTGCCTCATTTGTATGCAATGATGAAACTGTTATGGAACAAGTGAAGAGGTTGTCTCAGACTATGTCATTTTTGAATCGCTAAGTGAAGGAGGCCTTTCCTGACCCACCATCTCTACCTCTGTACAACCTACAGCCTGGGGATGTAATCCATATCAAGAACTGGTCAAAGAAAAATGTTCTGCAACCAAGGTGGTTTAGTCCATGAAGGGTGCAGTTGGCAACAAACAAAGAGGTAAAGGTGACTGGCAACTGTGATGACATCAGGTGCCTCACAGGCTTATCTCCTGTACCTGAACATGTACTATCTGTGAAACAAAAGAAAGGATTATAGCATATGCAACATTATGCCTACCTCTCTTTGCTGCAAAGGGCAACATTTCCCCCATGGGTGTAACTGCCCTTTTCTGCATGGGTCTAGGGAACAGCACTAATTGACTTTTGAGGTGCTGCCATACCTGAATGATGTTTTACACCAGATAGTACAGGGTCCTGTTCATGAATTTCTCATACAATACTTCACCTATCATCCATGTGCACTAGATTACCAGGAGTGTAAAGTTTATGTAATCAGTGTCTGTTTGCCATGTCTACAAAGAAGCGAGTTGGAATTTGCTCACAGGGAAATAGCAGAGACAGTGGATAGAAGTGACCGATTGGGTGAATTGTGTTGGATTTTGACAGACAATTTCATTGGTTCAGGGCAATATCCTATACTACATCAGAATGCTAAAATACTAAGGCCATTGTGTGATTGTGTTAGTGTGTGTCTTGGTGCAGCCTTACATCTCGTGCCACACCTTCCAGGTAACTTCCCTTGATCAGAAGCCACAGGGCTCCTACAGTTTCCTCGGGGTTCATGGGGGTCGCCATCTTTGTTCCTTTGCGCGTGCACACGGGACTAGCAGCCTGTTTCTGTGCATGCACATTGAAAACAGCATTGATTGTTACCCAATCCTTGGCGTAGTCCTCCAGAGCTATAAAGAGGCCCCAGACAGCATCATCTCCGCGTCACAACCTTTTCAGAAGGGACGCTAGTTCCTGTTTGTTATTCTGCCTTCAACAGATCTTTTCTTGCTCTGTGCCTTCTAGCCCAGTAATTGCTGCTGCATTACACTCCTGTTAATCTGTCTGGCTTGCAGCCATCCTGCTGAAAATCCTTCCTCTTGGACTTCCCTCCTCAGCCCTTCTCATCTCTATGCCTTCTATTTTCTCATATCTTCTTACCTCCTCTTTACTCCTTGTAACCTATCTGTCATCTCTTTGGGCCTTCCACGTCAGTGCCTTGCACTGCCTGACACCACGCGAATCCATGGTTGGTCCTTCATCGTGCTGTTGGGAAGGGGATACCTGTCCTTGGCTGCTGACATATATTCACAGACCCGACCCGGGTTCCAGGGGTGTCTTTCCTCATCGCTCTATACTGGACCGGATAGGACATTGGGCTGCAGCACCTCACCTGGACCAGCAAAGATACAACACATTAGGTACGCGGGAATCACCATTCTTTCCCCTGACTCTCTGGACAGCCTCGCTTGGCCCTCCTCGTACCCCCACTTGCGAGGCTAAGAACCCTAGGGTCATATTTGGCTCCACACTTTCCTTCTCTGCCCACATCTCTGATTTCTTTAAAAAGTCAAACTTCCTACTGCACCTCCTTAAAGGTACACTCCCTTACCTCTCCTTCTCCTAGATGCTCACTGACTCCCAAGCTCTGGTTCTCTCTAGGTTGGACTATTATAACAGCCTCTTTCTAAATCTACCTACCTGTACTCTCTGCCCTCTGCAACTAATGCAGAATAGGACTGTGAGACTTGTCCTTGGCCTCAAGCCCAGGGATCGTATCTCTCTTGGACTGAAAAGTCTGCAGTAGCTCCCAGTGGCTGCAAGGATTAAGGTCAAAACCCTCTGCATTATCCATAAGGACTTCTGGGCCCTGGGGCCTCAATACCTTCAACTCTCACTTCCTAAATATTTCCCTGCTCGATCTCTTCCCTCATCCGCCTCCAACTCCCTCAGTGTCAGTCGCTTCTCCAAGCAACCAGTTGGAGGTAGATCTCTTTCTCCAGCTGGGGTCTCCCTCTGGAACAGCCTCCCTGCCTCCCTGAAACTTGAGGAGAACCATCTTTTGTTCCGGAAGCACCCCAATAGTTTTCTCTTTGCTTCTGCTTTTTCTCCTCCTCTCCCCTGCTGACTTCCTGGATGAAACTGATTCTGCACTGGTTACCTGGCCACCCTCTGATTTCTGGCCCGGTCCACCTCCCCCCACCAGTTGCACCCCTGCATTGCCTTTCTGGCAACCCCCTCACTTAGGGACTGTTTTCTGTATCCCTTACAGTCCCACCACCACCTGATGTCTGCACTTATCATTGCACTTGTCACCAGTGGGCCGTATTTTTACTTATTGTCATTTATTCTTCTTCCCATGTACTGCACTTTCCCCTCCTCCTACCCATGCACTTGAGGCAATCTGAGTGACACCCGGCCTAGTAGGATCATTGTCTCTGTCTTCCCTCTGTTCCCCCTCCCTTGCCCCGTCGCGCCTTGAAACACTTGTGTATAGGCACATTACAAATGCCATATCATACCATATCACAGCATATCATATCATATACGCATTGCATTCATGACAAGAGGATGCCTGCCACTTACCTTGTGCACTTTACAGAATTTCTTTCCACAGTAACCCATTTAAAATTCTGAAAAGTTATCGCACCAAAGCAGTACTGAATGTATGTTAGGAACTTCAAACAAGTACCTATAGACCTTCTGCCACCGATTTTGCATACACACCACAACCAGAAACCTATTGAGCAATGCCTTAGCCTCCACAGTCTCATTTGCATGGCTGCCATCCTGAAAAGGCTCAGATGTGGCACATGTAATCCTGAAACTATCTGACCTCATTGTGCTAGGAATAGGAGGGGGGAAGAAATGTGAAACAGGGTCGCAGATTGGGTCTTTAGTGGTGCCTCTGAAAAGGTTTTATTTATTTTTTGTTGGTTTTTTTGTTTGTGTTTTTTTGTGTGCTTGCTTTTACTCTCTGTATGAGTTTCTGGTTGTTTCTCTTCCTTCATTTTTTACCGAATTATGGTCAACGCTTCTTGCATATTGTAAAAGAAAATAGCATTGCCAATGGCGTTCAAAGAAATGCCATTTGCATGGAAGAAGTGCATATTTTGCGACTTCATGATCTCATAGTGGGTGGAGAACATCCCATCAGTACACATAAATGCACACATGCTTCTGTTTATAAGACACCTTCCGAGTTCTGGCTGGAGACATATTACACCGGCATGGTCCCATACACCTCTTGGTGGAATGCATGAGAAAACGACCTTGGCAGTGGGAAAAATCTGCATCACTGCTGTCATCAAATTTTCTAGGTGACAGAGAAAATGTCTACACGACGTGTACCCCAAATGTAGCACTCCATAAAACACCACAACAAAATCAACAGTACCAACTGATGCCACACATCTGCAAAGGTCCACCATAGCGCCAAACCTGCACACATAGACAGTTCCCCCAGAAAGCATCCACTCCTTCCAATGCCAAATTTGCTGAAATACCTCTTTGCACAGCACACCTGTGCAGGTCTTTCACAAAGGTATCACCCACAATCAGCACTCTGTGTCTCTCCATCTCTGGCAACCTCACTACAAAGAGTATTTGGAAATAATATGACCGCCCCGTCCTGTGAAGCACACCCTTGACACCTGATTAGATAATCCCCACAGTTCCATTTCTATGCCCACCATTGTTAGGGAGAATTCTCTGTTTAGGCTGAAATTCCTAACCTAGTGAGTCCCCCAGCAGCTTTGGTGGATTTCTGGAGCTTGTTTTTTTCCATCCTGCCAAGAGTGAGACTCTTTTTCTCCACACAGGTCAATTCCTTTGAATGTCAATGTGTTCTATGGGCTATGGGGTCTTTTACTCCATAGGGTCTCATATGTTTTACTATGTGTGTTACACCGCACCCTCCGTGCCGTAACACTGGGGCATCCTAGAGGATCCCCACCATAGACTCCATACCCTGGGACTGACTACTGTCTCCGAGGGCATGTAAAGTCACCATTGGCTTTACTAGACCTAAATTTACTAACAGAACTAGTACAAACCATCCTATTGTGGACATACTAGTAGGGATAATTTGATTGCCCCTGGGTCTGTTATTCGAGGGGGCACTGTCCCGTCCCCCCTCGTCGAGTTTTGGCTGGTGGCAGTGGAAACTACTTATTATATTCGACCCCGAATATAATTCTATGGGATTCTTCCCCTTGTTGGAGGCTAATACTTTTTCCTGTTAGTCTCTAACATACCACCGGGTTAATTTGTCGGTTGGTATTTTCTGCCAGAACTCGGTTTTTAAAATGGCGTCTGTGTTCGTCTCTGTAACTCCGAACCAAAGGTTGAGCCCTTTGTTCCACTTTTGGCGGGCTTCTACACAGAAGCCCTCCAAAGTGGTGCCATTCTGTCTGGGTACCACAGGGGGTGTGGGAGGGGGTTTAGGCACCCTGGACTGAGTTGCCTTGCCAACTTAAGTCGCACTCTGGTGTGATTGGCCCAAGTGGTGAGCCACCCCGCTGACCACTTAGCATGTTTTGATTGACAGCTAGGCTGAATGAATGGGGGTTTCCTGCATAAAAGCAGGGCTTTTGGGACTGGATCTTCAGAAGTCGCCACAGGACCTAAGAATCCGACGAGGGTAAAGCTGAGCCGACCTGCAACGACGACACCTCCGGTGGAGCCCTGCTGAACCGACTCACCACTTCCCAACAACAGAGGAGATCTCCCCGCCGTAGAGTCTTCTTCCCCTGACTGGTGGGCACAACCAGTCCCCTTTGCTTTTTCTTCGCTTCCAGGGCGTAGTGGTCGAATTGCCCGTGCTGAGCACCCCCGCAACCGGTAGCCACTAGCCTGTACCATGACCAAAAGGTGGTGCCTTGTGACGGAGCACTCCGTGGCTGGTCTCTTCCCTGGTGGTGCAACGATCTTCAACTTTCCTTCGACGACGAGAGCATCTCATCTCTTGGCAAAGCCCCGACCTGCATCCACCACCAGGAACAACTGCCCCCGCCGGAGCTGTCTCTCCACATACAAGGTACCGTGTCCGCCTGGCTTCCCTTGTGACGGTTAGCGTGAGGTTTCTTGCCTCTCCATTGGGTCGCCTCCAAGCCTTCTTAACTTTCTGTTCTGAACTGGTCCAATCTTTCTGTGACAATTTGCAACAAAGACTCGAATTGCATTTCCACTGGGATACTTTTGGGACATAGCGCCTTGCCTCTCTCCGAGTGGGCCTGCCCTCTGAACTTTGTGATCTACGGTAGATCCTGCCTTACTTGCCTTGCATTGTTTCGTAAAAGTGTTGGTACCGAGTTGGTTTCATACCCTGCCTTTTCTCTCCCGTTCTAACGAATACTAGAGTGCCATCTAGGTTAAAGCATTCACCTCTGTCTGCAAATAAGTGGTGCCGATGAACCTAGACTTGTCGACATATTGTTAGAGGAGTGAGATACTTATATTAATTGTAATTGAAGTTGTTTGCCGTATTAGTGCCAGTGTGTTTTTCATAGATGTGTTTTTATAAATAAATAACTATATATCTTTACACCCAAGCTCTGTTCCGTGTCTGCTTGTTCTACTGTGTAAATTGCCCTATTTTGTATACTCCACATACTGCCTAACTCTTCTTGAGGGAAGTCTGACTGCTCAGCCACAGCTACCAAATGAATCTGTGTGGTACAGACTGCTACCAAGTGGGTTTACTCCCAAACACCTGTAGGCCTAAATCTTTTGCAGTGGTCCCAGAGGGAACTGCACAGGTTTCCGCTTAACAACCATGCTCAAAAGGGCAGAATGTGACATGTGCGCTTTCCCAGCTACAACGGGGCCACACCCCAATAAAGCAGGCACAGTCCTTCTTTCCTTCCCACTACTGTATTTGCAGCACTCCCTCATGAGGTACTATTAAATAGTCACACAGGCATGCAGCAATCACATCCAAGACCTCTGCATTGAACACTGTCATGGCTGTACAGCACTCCATATGTACCGTAACACACTCAGAGTACACGTCTTGTGTCATTTGAAAGCACCTCCAGTTAAAAGTTCTCCAAAAGTATCCACGCTTTCAGCATCCAGATTCACCCAGAGCGGCACCCATCACCACTAAGTACAGGTAGCAATATTTATTCATCCCACCACTGTAGTAAGTTCAAAGAACCAGTACTTCAAAGTGCAGTACAGTGGTCAGTAATCTGCGCAATGCACACTACCCACAGCACTCAGTGAACACACTGCAGAAGTGTTCACTCCATAAGCTCCTGCCATGCAATACAAACTGTAGAATGTGCTAGCATTCACCACACCCATGGAAACAACAATGTATGCAATGCTCACAAACCACACACAGAGCTCAACAATGTGAAGCCTACTTGCAAGCAGGCCACACAGTTGTTGGTGTAAGGGCTCCAGCCATGCATCCAAGACGCTAGGGCCTCACCGCACACAACACAACATAGTACACCCCATGTTTAAATGATCATGTCATGTGCAATGCACTCCCCATCTGCAATTCAGCCTGCCAACTTTCACCCTAGCCGCATCATGTGCTTTTTGTAATGCTTGTTACATTGTAATGTTATATGGGTGTAAGTCGCACAACATAATGTTTTGATATTTGTTACTTGTGATAATCTAACTACACAACTAGGACCCAAGGGTGCTCCACCCAGTGGCCTATTTTGGCTTGACTTGAAATTGTGACCAACGCATAGCTTTTGTACATACCATGCACAACTAACTACACCCACGGATACTCACGCGGTGAAACCTGCCTAGTTTCCCGAGCACAATACAATCTGACTATCATCCTCCAATGATACCGCATTTTTTTGATACACTCATTTATACATGTTACATCACACGCATGCTCTTTAACTTATTTAGAATACAAATGCATTTATTCCTGCTAAAGGCGTTTGTTTCCATGGTGACATCCCCGCCCCAGGGCTTGAGCCAGGGGGTGGGGCGTAAGGTGTACGTACTCCAGCTGGACTACAACGCCTCGTACCGTCTCCATGGTTACATACAAAAGGAAAGTGAACCCGCCGCGAGGGCGCTTTCCAGCGGCTCTCTCGGTTCACAAGACTCGGGAGCAGAAGCTGATCGGTAAGAATGACTCGCACAATAGATCCATTGCGCTGTCTTCTTTTACACTAGAAGTAGGGTGACACCTTACTTTTCTATCTTGCAGATACATCTTTGTACAGGCACGCACATAGACAAGAATTTAACATGACTCAGGTAGGACAAGTTTATTAATTGAAATCTCCGGACAGAATACATCATACTGCAAGCCAACAAATCAGTGCTTCCATTTTGTTTTTCTTTTTCTTTTCCTATGCGCAGGGATGTTTTCTACACATGATATGGTATGTGTTTCCGTATTGATTCAATAGAAATGTTATGGTTTGTTGTCTGAAGATTTACAAGATATGAATGTATTATGAGTTATGTAATACTGATTTTGCCTTAATACCGCCCTGAAGAAGGTTTAATCCGAAATGCATTGGCACTAGTGTATTATAGGCAATACTAAATGGAAACCCATTTGTCGATGTGCACAATTACGTCATTTTAAGGAAAACTTCAGGAATGTGAATAAAACATATCCTGCTTTAAGAGATACACTCTTTGAATCAATTACATAATTTTGATCAATACTGTTAGGCGTACTTAATATTTTAGAAATCCAACAGCAACCACATGGGGCTAACTGAGAAGCGCCATTCCTAACAAAGTAGTGTTACTTTGTTACGTTGTTTTTGGATACTTCTGGCTGTGTACATTGTCCATATTTTAAATATGTCATGCCAAGGACTTCCTTTCATGGTGCACTATGTTAAAGCACTTCCGAAAGCAAGAGTGTTAAAAGGGGCAAACCGTAGCAAACACAAATGGTCACATGTGGCTCCCTAATGTGCAACACGTGCAATGACCTACACCATATGGTAATGGACGTATATCACATCACTTTGGGTGGTCTACCAAGTTTAAAATGTTCTCCACAATCATTCTTCAAAGGTCACCAACCTCAGAGACATTCACAGTTAAACCTGCATGGCTGCATTATGTTGTGGTGGATGTCGTCAAGCCCTAGGCTCTTGGGTGCATGGCCTACGGCATGCAGCCTTTGGCCATGCACCTAAGAGTCTAGGCCTTGCCCACACTCAGCACAACACAATAGAGCCATGAATGCAAACATGTGGCCACATACCACAATCCACAAATGTAACATAGGAAGGGTGTTATAAAAGGCAAACCATAGCAAACGCAAATGGTCACATGTGGCTCCCTAATGTGTAACATGTGCAATGATCTACATCATATGGTAATGTAGACATATCAGCTCACTTCTGCTGTCCTAAAATATGCAGTTCTACCCTATCACCTTCTATGTACACAGTACTTCAACATTGCACCCAGTGGGCACACTGCAGGACTGGTCATTCCATCAGGTCCAGGCATGAACTAAACAATGTAGGATGTGCTAACAATCCCCACACCCATGGAACCAACAATGTATGCAATGTTGACAAACTGCACATATAAGGCAACAATAAAAAACCTACTTGCAAACAGGGCACATAGTTGTCGGTGCAAAGCCTCCACCCATACATCGAAGGGGCTACCGGCTTATCACACGCAACACACCATTGTGCACTGTATGTTAAAATGTTCATGTCATATGCAATGCACTCTCCTTCTACCATTGATCTGCCATTAGTCACCACATAAAGAGGTTGCCACACCAGCTATATTGCCGTAATGCAGGCTGCCTGTATTTACCACACAAGGAAGTCACCTGTGGAGGTATCCACAAATTGGTGCAATATGCACTGACACTGCAGGCACACCACCTTCTTCTTACACCTAATTAGATATATCTGATGAACCACTTCTCACTCCCCCACCCTTTCCATTCCTTCTTCCCACAACCACATGGTGTAAAGTATGTTTTCCAGGCCCTTCGGCACTGCACTGTGCTCCGATACACCATGGTGGCATTTCCCAAACATGTTGATGCACAGCATGCTTCCCTCCAGCCAACCACTGCCTGCGTCCAATGTTCACTGACATCTTAGTGTACTGAAAGCCAATGAGACTTTTGCCCCTAGAGCAAACAGGGAAATGGGTTTGCAGAGCCAGATATCACTAATTTTTGGAGATGTACATTTCAGTTCTTTGCAACAAATATACAGCTTGGATTTCCACCAAACACACAAAAGCATGCTTTCTGAAATGTCTCCTGCAGCAAATTTGATTAAAATCCGCCCAGCCATTTGGGCTGTTGCCATTCAGTCTATGGAAAAAAAATATTTTATTTGGGACCCCCCCTACAACTTTGCCCCCCTCCCCGAAACCTCACCCAAAATATTCAGTGGCCCCCATATACTTTTTTGGCAAAGTTTTATCCAAATTCGCCGACAGGGAACATAGTGATAAACTGCCAAAAAAAAGTGATCTTTCTATGGGTTTAGCAACTTAACCATAACTAAATGGCCGCTAACGCGGCCAGTGTGATATATTTATATATTTTTGTGAAAGAGTTGAAGCAAACATTTTTTAAATATAAGCATACCTGTACTATGTTCTGATGCAGATCTGATGAATCTGGAAATAGAAATGGTGGACATCTGTAGAGCACTTTCTTAATGCAGATGTTTTACATCAACAGGAGATATGTTCTGTGAGAGTTCAAGTGTACATCTGAAGAGTTGAAGTGAGATGATAGGTCTAGGTGTAGAGGCTTTGGATTTGATTGGTGTTTGTATGTGTGACTCTTTAAAAGCTGCCAATGAGGGAGTGTTGATAAAATGAAAGTGTAATGGGTAGAAGGGCTGCCCCGGTGTTACAGGTTCACGGACAACGCTGTAGTCAGCGGACGGCATGTGCCACATCCAGATCTTTTGAGGATGCCTGGCATGGAAAGGGGACAGTGGGGATTAGCCGCTCAGGTTTGCTGGGTGTGGTGTACAGGAAGAGAGGGTAGTAGGAGTTGTGTTTGCAGGAGTTGTGACAATGGCTATGTGTTTGAGAAGGCAGACAGTGCAGATTCTGTGGAACTCTTCGATTCAGTCATAGAAGTTGTATGCTGATAATCATGGCATCCTTGGAAATATTGGATTGGCAGTAGTGGAGGTTTTCTGGCATGCAGTTTGTGGCTTAAACTGGGCAAGCTCTCACTTTATAGTCCAGACATTGTGAGTGTGCATTGTGGAGGGGACAGTTTGGGGTTTGTGACTCCAGCGTCTTTGCAAGTTTCCTTGAAGGATTTCTTTAAAAGCCTAATGTAACTGTTTCCTGCTGCTCAGATTATTTTTTCAGAAATAAATCAGAGGCGCACTTGGAGATGTCCAACAAACATTTTCAGTCCTCAAATTGAAGAATCAAGGCAGATTGTCAATAAAGCATTATCTGCTTTTTTATATGCTATTGGAATGTCATCTTTTGAGAATGATAATATAAGTTCTCATGGTGTGAATTGTTTTTGTCCACATGGAATTCACTTCACAGTGTCGGAAATGCAATTTTCCTTTGCAATTTTAGGAATGCATTGAAGAAGTTCCTGTAAGAAAGTTGTGAAGGAAGATGTAGTGTGCACAGTACTACTGTACAAAAGGGAAAACAAAGAATAACAGAGGTGTTTGTTAACAAGCCCAAAATAAAAAAAGGTTATTTTCAGAGCCACCACTAAAGATTAAATAACTTAAATTGTGTTTAATTCCCCCCATTTCTTTGACTGGCCACGGCCTCTGCAGAGACTGCGGTAGTCTGTGGACGGCACGTTCCACATCAGTTTTTTTTTAAGATTGCCTAGCATGGAAAGCAGACTATTTATTTGTATTGTGCACAACAGTCCGTAGGCATCGCTGCACTGTTACATAAGTTAGAATAGCTTAGAGTGAGCATGGGTTTAGGCAAACAGCCAGGTTTTGAGGACTTCGTGGAAAACGGGGTGAGACGGTTCTGCTCTCAAGGTGAGCGGGTGTGAGTTCCATTGCCTCGAGGCAATGAAGGGGAAGCTGGCACCACCAGCTCTAGCACGTTTGACTCTGTGGTCTACAAGTCAGTGGGAGTAGGGTGTTCTGGTGGGTCTGGCGGAGCCTTTTCTGAATACTTTCTGGGAGAGGTCGGGTGGGGCCGTGTGTATGATGCACTTGTGGGTGATGGTGAGTGTCTTTAATAGGATCTGTTTTTTAACATGGAGCCAGTGTACTTACATTCTTTTTGCAGAGATGTGTTTTTTTGGTTGCCAAGGGCTGCTGTAAGGGATTTCAATGAGGCACCCACCCAGGGCTCATCTAGCATGTAGCTCGTGATGAAACCCTTATTTATTTTTGTCTATAAGTTCAATATTCTGAATGATATACCACTCATATAACACCCATCTCAAAATACCCCCCAGGTCACACTGAACCAGGAATCAGGCTAGTTTGTAAAGGTAAATATTTATTTTATTTATTTAATATTCAAATCACACATAAGTTTAATATCTATATATATGTGGGGCAGCAATCACCCAAAGGGTAACAATACAATTCAGAAACTAAGCAAAGCAATTGAATTCACTTATAATGATGAAAAATAAAAAACACAGGAAAAAGAACAGTTTTGTTTTGTGCAGAGATAGCGTTTAGGTTAAGATTCCCCATGCAAAGTTTTGTTTAAATACAAATGAGCAATCCTACACCAATGTGAGTAACCAGCAGGTATTCAGGAATGAAAGACGGGTTCTAGAGTTTATAGGCAATCTTCCCTCCCCAAACAAGAGAAAAGAAACATTGTGGCAAATTACACTTTTAAACTGATAGGTAAGAATGGCTTTGTAAAATAATGCAAAATGGTCAAAAATGCTTAATTGGAGAAGAATTCTAAGGAAAGCAACTCTAAACAAGTGCTAACACACATGAGCTATAATATGAACAACAGTACACACTTCAGATCGGAATGGGATGGAAGAGGACTTTGAAATGGGCAAAAGAGACACGTAAACTTTTGAACTTTGCAATTTGCGGCAAACTTTTACTATGCAATATTGGAGAAAAATGGGTCAAATACACTGTTAGTTGTGGGTGTAGCTAGGGGTCTTAGGTATCAGTGCAAGTTGAAATTGCGTTTCTATCTTTAAAATTGAGGAAGTTGTAGAGGTTTTAGTGAGAGGCATTTTTGCAAAATAGGCGCGAAAATGAAAACAGAAATTCGATTTAAAAATGACAGATAGCTTTTCTTATACTAAATTAATGAATATGAAAAAGAAGAGACCACACATGAATCTTCACGACTACGTGGCCATCACGACCATTCACGTGATGGATCCTCAATTTCTTCTGGGATTTACTTTAGTTACTTCAAAATCACTAGGGAGTTATGGTTTTGTAACACAGATGAGAAAATCAGTGCAAGAAGGATTCTAACAATACTAGGGTTCTGAATTAAAGATGGGATGGGTTGAGATTGGGATAATAAAATACAGATATGCTATGGGTTACTGTTCTTCCTGTTATACTTACAGTCGTTTATAATTAAATTGGACCATCTGATTTGGTCATTGGGTGGATCAGGTCTACCGGCAGCAGGGCACCTCTGGAGGGATTTGGATCAGCAGCGCGGTTCTGGTCAATTTTGGACTGCACCTCAGACTGGATTTGGAAGGGCCCCTTCTGGCTACTGGACACGGTAGATAGCAGGATGCAAGTTTCAGCGGGCAAGCCTTAATGGTATCAGCCAAGCAGAATCAAAATTATTTGTTTAAATTCTGGAGGTTTGCAATTGGGTCAAGCTAGCAAGAGTTCTGCAATGCCAAAGTCTGGAGTCTGCAAGGAAATCTGAACCTTCAAAGAATTTTGGAGTCAGCTACAAGATGAAGAGTTCTGGAATAAGGTGCTGCGCTGAAATCTGGATGAATTCTGGAAGCAGTGTGTCTTTTGTGTAGTGAAACTCCTATCTCTATACATTACAAATGTATTCCGTGGCAGAACTTCAAAAAAACACCCCGATGTCTGTGAGTGGCTACAGGCATGTGTCAGTTCTATTACTTGGTAGTGATCCACACAAATATCAGGGTCGTCACTGAGAACTATTCCCACCTTCTCCTCCTCACCTGTTTCTGTAAATGAGGCTTTGATTCTTTTCCCACCTTTCTTCTTGCCTTTGTGTCTTCTTTCGTAGAGATAGGGCCTCCCTCGGTTCACAGCCACTCTGCTGCCTTTTGAATGAAGGCAAGCGAGAGGCGCTCCTTGTGATGGTGTCCAACAGAGGAAAAGGCCCAAAGGCAGAGAAAACCTCTCGGATTGGTCTCGTGACACCGGGAGCTGCTGTGGCTGACAGACTGTAACATGAAGCTTCCAGATGACAAAGGATGCAATCAGAATCTCCAAGTGACCGGACGAGCCTCACAGTTTAACAGGCTCCAAAACTGCAGCGGATAAACCACCAAACTATAGGGGAGCACAGGCTGGGCACTGCTGAAAAGGACCAAAACTACAGTTCAGTTGGGTAACAGCGAGTAGCCAGGTATGCTCCGGAAAGGAAAAGGAAATTAGACAGACCAGAGCAAGCAGACGGGGAAAGATTCCTGGAAAAAGGTAGGTGAGAAGAAAATGTCAGAGCCCAAGGGGAGTAGAGAGCCATAACAGGAGGATCTGCCGCAGAAAGAAGGAAGCAGTACGAAGTACTTGGAACGAACAAAGGTATGAACTGGGTAATGAAAAGGATGGAAAGAACAGGAGAAGGCAGACGAGGAACCAGGGAAAGTAGCGGAGAGCACAGGAAGAATATACTAGCGTTAACCTCATGGAAGGAAAGCAGTGAGTTACAATGCAAAGCTTCGGCAGAGGGGAGGTGCTGAAAAGCGGAAGAAAGAGAGGTAAACAAAAGACTAGACCTACTCACCCGATAGGTCGGGATGTAATGGAACATCCTAATGGCGATACAGTCACCTAGCGGGCCACATGAACCAAGAGAATCGGCACGTGAGAGCATGTGATTTGTCCTGGTTGGCGGCCTGAACAGAACTTTCATTTTATGACAGGATTTAGGCACTCCCACATTCATTTTTACCAAAACATAACTTTTGCATGCATGTCCATTTCTACAATTATGTACCCTAATAAAATTGGACACATATACTTTATATTCAATTGTCTACATTCACATTCACTCCCCATCCTTGTGCGAGCTGTCTTTCTCATTCTACAGATTTTTATCAATTTTCACCATAACGGTTTGGATTAATCATTTCTAATTCGGTACCTCTCTGGGCGCTGATCAATGGATCATGTACATAAAATTTTAGGTTTGCAACAATAAGACATTTTTCATAACTTTGGTTCCATATTTAGTAAGAACCCCTACCAGTTCTTCAACTGTCTAGCATGAGTTCGGATTTATAAGTTTGTATTTTTCACGTGTCTACATATTTTGGCTGTCATGTTAAATGTCATAAAGTTATAAGGAAAAAACAAGTAATTTCTATTTAAAATCCAGTCCAGGTTTTTTTTCTTACTTCCCAAGTGGGCAAATGGCCAGTCCTTTGAAGTTCACTGAGAAACCTCCTCCACATCATTAGATGGAAGGGTTTCCAACCCTTCCTTTGTCCTGGGCCAGCCAGGAGACAAATGTCTGAGGCTTTCTTTGTTTTAATTATGCAGGAGTGTGAAGCTGAAATGTGAATCTTCCCATGCTGGGCTGTCAGATCAGAATTAAATAGTTGATGCGCTCCAGACTGGTTCCTGTACATTAAAGTCTTTTCAGTTCACATATAAAATACAAGCACAGTTTATAAGGGATTTGGACATTCTAAAAGAATTAGCCCTTCACAGGCATAGGTGATTTTTGCCATTTTAATCAGGAAACAGAAACACTTTTAACCTGTGTTTGACAGCTAATTTGCTGATGCAGCTGTCAGTCAGTGAGGCCTTTATTCCTCTGACTGCCTATAGAATCCATGATTTCAGCACACTTTCCTTTCAATAATTCACTGGGAAAAATGACTGACTTTTGCGCCAAAACAGCACTTTGAAGATTGCCATTGATGAGGAAGCTTTTAAGATTAAGGGCATTTTAAGATTTTAGCCCACTTCTGTGGTATTGATTCATGTGACAGGTGACAGATGACAGGTGACAGCAGTGATTCTTGTTTTTACACCAACTCTGCCTGTGTGTGTGGCAGGGTGTGCAGCTCTTTTGTGGTTTGTGAACCATGTGCAGTTTTGCAGAATTGGTGCACACGGGGGGTATTTCCTCCATTTTTGACAATTTTCTTTCCCCATTGGCAAAGGTGTGCAGTGTGGCACATCAGTGCGGATAAAAATATTCCACACTGCCCGTAGAGCATTATTCTTGATAATTTAAAGTTTCAGTAGGTTTTTTGCTGAGGTGTTGGTGAAAAGGATGTTACAATAGTCCATTCTAGAGCCTGTTATCGCTCTGGCAATGGATAGGCAGTTCTCACTGGACAAGAATGGTGTTGCTGCGTTGAGTCGCTCGAGTCGTTGAGTAGGCTGCAGAGGAAGCAGTAGCGCTAATTTGCCATGATATCTTGTGTGTAAGGAAGATGGATGTGGCTAGTGCTCAAGAAAACCTCACTGTGTGGATGGTGGGAAATTATTGGGTGAATACTATGAAAAGGTGCACAGAGTTGTGTGGCATATCTGGTACTATTGGTTTGGAGGGAGTGGAGGTTTGCTGGTATACATTATCTCGGCTAAACTGGATGAGTTTATTATCATTTTGCAAGACTATGGCTCACTTTCAATGCCCACATATTACTGTTCATTGTGGAGGAATTATTGTGGGCTACGTTACTCCACTATATTTGCAGGTTGCATTAAAATATATGTTCTGAGGATTAATGGAACTATTTCCATGTGCAAAGGTTTTTTTCAGAAATACATCCAAGGGAAGTGTGGAGATGCCCAAATGTGTTTTTGTGCACAAATAGAACAAGGTAGGTATCTTGTAAATAAAGGTGAATGTGCATTTATGAATGGTATGGGCATGGCATCTTTTGAAAATGAAAACATTAAAGTATATGGTGCAAACAGTTTTCTGAGGGATGGAGTGAATTTTACTGATTATAGGAGTGAGATGTTCCTTGTAAATATTCAGAATGCACCGAAAAAGTTTATGTGAAAAAAGATGTTAAGTGCATATGAAAACATGTGTAAGTAGTTTTAGGAATAAAAACAGAAAAGCAAAAAAAAAAAGAAATCAAAACTGAAAGAAAACAGAATAAGGCTCTTTTTAAGAGCCACCAATGTATAATACATTGTTTTAATTAAGTTTGAACCTCCCCACCCCCTTCAATTGGACGATTTGTCCGTGGATGGCACATGCCACATCTGGGTCTTTTGAGGTAGCATGGCGTTGAAAGGGCACTGCAGAGGCCGTGGACAGTCGTGGTTTCCGCGAACATCGGGGATCAGCCAATCACATTAACTGAGTGTGGTGTACATAAAGAGAGGGTAGCAGGAGTTTTGTTAGTAGGAGTTGTGAGAGAATTGGAAATGGCTATTGCAATGTCTTTCAGCAGGCAGAGTGTTTGGATTTTGGGGGACTTGTGGGTCCACTGGGTGAAGGTGTATGCTGAGCATTGTGGAATAGCCAAAAATTGTGGTTTGCAATGAAGGACACATTGGGAAAGTTAAACGAAATTTTCCCCAATTCAAAAATAATTTGTTCATGCATTGCAGATGTGGATGCGTTCCAGGACATTTGGTCCGCAAATGGAAAAACGGAGGCACAACGTCAATAAAGCTGTGTGTGCTTTTGTTTGCGGTATTGGCATGACATCATTTCATATTGCGAACATTAAATTTGATAGGCCCAACATTTTTCAGTGAGATGAAGTTCATCTAACTAATGTGGGTAGTCAGATTTTTCTGGAAAACATTAAAAATGCTTTGAAGTAGTTTTTGTGAAAGTGAGAAGAAATAATGAAATTCAGTGAAAAGTTTAGTTTGTAGAATGAAAAAGTAAAAAACAAATAAAAGCCAAAAAAGGTTCTTTTAAGAGCCACCATTTTTGAATGCTAGAAATATTTCAATTGTCCTACACCCTGACATTTTTAGATGTCTGCTGACTTTTGCAGGGTGCACAGGGGTCTATTACTTTCATTTACACTTCGATTTTATTTTTTTAACTGTGAAAGGTGGCTCCTAAGGGAACCTTTTTATTGTATTTGTTAAATGTTTTTATTTTGTTTGGCATTGTTTTTCAGGAGAGGCAATGTAGGGGAGAGAAGGGAGGGAATGGGCACCAACCACAGGGATGAAGGGGAAGGTGGAGAGAGGAAGATGTTGGGCAGCCCTTAATCAGGTAGTTGGGAGCATCACTCATGCTCCTTGAGTGCATCTGCAAAAGCACTCCGAAACAGCTCTGCCTTACGGATCGGTGCACAGTACATGCATATCACTGTGTCCCTCGAATGGTAAGGGTCTACAGCATTCTGTATGGCCTTTGAAGCAGCTGCTGGGATCCTTAGCCCCAAATGAGTATCCTTTGTGGTGACAGGAGCAGCTGAAGATGATGCGGTGAAGGAAGTCAACTTACTTTTAACTGAGAAAGGTATCGCCTTTCTCAGAGTACTCTGGTGGGTCAATTTGAGGTGGAACCTCATGGAAGTAGTCCTATAGGAATACAAGCCATGTTTCCCATGACTGAGTACACCTTTGCACTCAGTGCATCATACCTTGCTTGCACAAGCCTTTGGGACATTTCCAACAGTCATAGAAAATGTCCAAACCCAGGACTCCCTCTGAGCACTGGTGACAGGGACTTCCTCCATTTCATCCTCTTCTTCTTCTTGATCCTCCTCTTCTGTATTACTGCACCTGTTCCCCTCTCCAGACCCTCCAGGTTGTTGAGATGGTGGTGGTGTGGGTGGCTGGGTTGGAGGGATGGCCATAACAGATGCTGTGATGGTCTCCAAGAAGTTCTGCAAAACAGATCTGCAAAGTAGGTGCTCTCAGCCAGATAGCCAGATTCAGAATGAAGAAAAGTAATGGGTGAATTCCTTTAGAAGAACTGTCCGCGGACTACCAAGTCACAAAAAGGTCTTGAAAAGATGTAAAAGTTGCTAGATAAACTAAAAATGGGTCTGGGATCTGTGCAGGGTTAAGCTTTCTGCTTGAAACACCCTAGATTGGCTTGGAAACACTTTTAAACTGTCCGTGGTCATGGACATCATTCGCAGACACCACCATCACGTTGCACGGGTAATGTCACAACTTTTAGATTTTTGCAGCATTGGGCCTCATTCCGAGATTGGTGATAGTCAAGGCACTATTTACGCCAAGACTGCCACCAATAATGGGTCCGGCACCGGTGTAGTTCAATGGGGACTTACCGGTGTAGTCCGACCCTGGCGGGACAGGTAAGTCCCTATTGAACATGCCATTCCACATTCCCATTTGAGCCCCTATAGGGCTCAATGGGAATGGGGAGGGCGCTAATAACGGGCTTGCGACTTGCAAGCCCATTATTAGCGCTCTGGTCTCTTAGCGGGACCCGTAAGGGACATGCGGTCAGACCACACGTTCCTTACAATCCACGCCAAGGAACCTTGGAATAGGATGGTAAGGGATTACCAGCACCGGTCTCCTTAATGGTGCCCGGTATCCCTTACTGCCCACCTTGTAATGACCCCCATTGTCTTTTTTTCTTGTCTTTTTGAAAGTTTTAATTTTTCCTTCTTATTAAGACATTCCAGCATGTATCGACATGAGAGCTTGAGTAGTGACATTTGGGTCGACAATCCTTCACCACCCAGGAAGAAACACAAAAAAAGAAAATAACTGCTGAGAGTTCATGCTTCTTCAAAGTGAAAGAGCACTGCTCCAGAAAAGAGCCACAGTAGGTACTGTGCACCTCCTGTAATAAAACTCTACACCATAGGTATTCAAATGTTCCATCTCAAAGCCTGGGAACATCTATTATGATTAACCATCCAGTGCAAACCCATTGGAATGAGGTGGATGATGACTATCGTAAAGCATATGAATATCACAAAAGAAAAATGCATGGAGCCCATTCTTTGCATTGAAGGTGAACAGCACAACATGCATAACCTCCATCCACCAGTGTATCAACAATTCCAACTGCAAATGAAGCCTCTACATCAGCAGTGGTACCCAGTACACAGACTCCTCTTTTACCGACACCCAATCTAACCATGATGAAAGTCATGTGTACAAAATGCTGCGAATGAGTAGGTAAGGAAGATGCCACATTTAGCGAAGGGCAGAATTTATTCGCATGTCACCAGATTACCTGTAATTGTTTTTTTTAAAGTGCCAATTTATTCCCCTTCCCCCTTTTTTTTACTAAACTGCAACAGCGGTATCATAACCAAGTTCGCATTCACCAGGTGCACTGCCTCATACCTCTTCCCAGATTCAGTGATGAAAGTCCTGTGTGGATGTTGCCTTGAATGGGTAGCCAAGGGAGATGCCACAGCTAAGGAACGGAAGAGAATCCACTCCATGTGAAAAATCATAATAAATACTGCAAAGATCAGTAAGAACGCTACCCATACAGCTCTTGCTTAAATCTGCAGCAGTGCTACTATCTTTTGCATATAGGTTGACCTTTCACGGGAGTTAACTGTACAACATCTAGTGCAAATCCATGATGACAACAATGTAGCTACAAGAAAATAAGCACATTACAAAAATTCACTTGCACAACACCAGCAATTGAACTACCTCAAAAAACACTCCAAACACCTGAAAGTACTGCATACTTCAAAATACATTAAAAGTAAAAGAACAGCAAATGAAGAAAATAATACTGAACAACATCTGATAGCAATGGTCACTGCAACTAACAAACACAACAATGCAAATAAACATTAACATGTGTAAATAAAGACTAATACTTACTTTCACATCAGGCACACTCTGCCATTTGCACAGTCAGAGTTCAGGAAACAAAAGGATTAAACTGCAGAAAATGTTGGCTTTCATACTTTCCAAAACAAACACCAAAAAAAGAGGACTATATACCAATAAAACTACTCACTAAACCCAACTCAAATGCAAAAGTAACAATCAATAACAAACAATGAAATTGACACAAACCCATGTTTTCTCCACCTAACATCTTTCATAGCAGCGGCTTCAAGGCAAGTACAGATCTTGATTTGAATCCACAGCTGCACGGCCATTTTTCTGCAAGCCACAAATTAAACTAAATTGTCCTTCAAACCTTCAAATCAAATTAGTGAACAACCAAGTAAATGAAATAACAAACACAAATGCAATTCAGTACTGTATCATCCACATAAAAGTATGATTATTGCCCTGAAAATGTATATTTATAGACGCAACTTTAAATATACCTGCGTGGTTTTAGCCACAATGAATGAAATGCAGAATAGTACTGACGTGCCTACGCACATGCTTTTTATAGATGTGGCTATACAAGAACCCCCCTGCATGTTTGCTGATAGCTGCAGCTATTGGCAAAATCTACAAATTCATTTCCACTCCACCAAACTCCAAAAACTGTCCCCAACATGCCTACCAGCACCCCCTCCACTCCTCGTGGTCTTCCTCCACTCCCCTAGTCTCTTCCAATCCCACAAAACACTCAATGCATATAAGATGCCACTGCACCCAAAATTTTAGATAGCCGCAGATGCCACATTTTCACAAATACATAACGTGTGACTTGCTCAAATATACCAGCGGCTGAACAGAGAAATACTGCAGATATCATGGCTGGTTTGAAAACTGTGGGGCTGATTTGAGACAGTTGGCTGTTTTGGTTGGTTGCTTTTTGTGAGAAACTAAATATTAACATGGAACTAGGTTTGAGAGGTTTTACAATTGAATGGTTTCGATTGTGGGGAATGTGTTGGTTCCACGTTTTTCCAAAATTAAGAAGTACAGGGGGCCCAGACGTCATACTAATTCATTGTGGAGGTAATGATTGGGGGAATATATGAGGGGTGTACTTTACTTTCATGATGAAAGAAGACAGGAGAAAACTAATGGAACTATTTCCCCACACCATCTTTATTTTTTTTAATCTCACTCAGAGGCAAAAATGGAGATGGGCTACCAGATTTAATGGTAACATTGAGAACTCCCGTAGAAATGTTAATAAAGGAGTTTCAGCATTCTTGACAGACCACAACCAATTATGGATTGTGAACAAGAACATACCGTTATACATGGCCAATTTCTATAGACATGATGGAGTACACCTGATAGATGAAGGAAATGCAGTGTTCCTTCATAACATCAAAACAATGCTGCTGATGTGCTAAATTTCTACAATCACTGCACCCCAAAACTACCCTTTTAAGGACTACTCATCATATCATATATAAATACTCAAATACAATAAATAACTACCCCAAAACAAGTTTTCTCGTACCTATGGCTACAGTTCATTGACTTTTACCATAACCGCGTCTACAAAAAGTCAGTTTAAAGGGGGACTGACTTCAAGTTTTACACTACAATCCAACTGAAATTATTAATACAGAACAACACTACTCATGTACTTATGTAAAATAGCTGAAAAATAAGAATCCATAGAAAAATACATTACAGTAAACTAGATATGCAAACATTGCACACCCACAAAACATAATTCCATAAGTGAGAATACACAACCTAAAATACATTGTACGGCACATCTAAAACTAGACTACAATTGCTCCTTTTTATATTCCTTTTGTTAAATTATTTTTTCCTATCTTTCTCCAAGGTCTAAAAATACACATCCAAAATAAAAAAGACTCTCTAATACCTACCAGGACACTAACCATGGCCAGTGATATTTCACCCCGATGTCACTATACCTAAACAAAGTACTTAAAAAAAATATATAAAACATTGACACCCCAAACTATATAGCCATGGATACTGTACTACACATACCCTTTGCTGTCTGTAGTCCTTTGTAGCCTCAGACATAGCTGCAAGTATCAGCAAAACGGGCAAGAAAAATGCTTTCCTGCCCCTTTGCACCTCATCAAGTCCTCCCCTCATCTGTGCCAGCTGCCCCCACTCCTCAAATGGCCTCCTCACCAACCCTGCACTCACCCTCCCCCCCCCCACATCACATGCGGCTTTTGTGATGCAGTTTGCTTTCAGATGTTGGATATTCGCAGCTACAGCTGAAGCTACTAAAAGCTTTGTGTTGCAAACTCGGTCCCTGGACGCTCTCCCATATTTCACTCAGTGCTTTCTAGCCACCCCACCACCTCTACCCTGATGGCATTTGTATGTTTTTGACCTGCAAATAGCTTTTTACTGTTTTTAATTTTCCCATAATTCGGCTATAGCCGCGAATATCTTTCGCATCGAGAAAAAAAGAAGATGCCGGTTGTTTAATTTCTGAAAACCATGATCCTGCAATACACCATGGGAGATATAACTATGATACATTTTTGGGGATCAGCGCAATATAGATAAAATATCATATCATATCATATCATAAGGGCGCACCACCTTCTCTGTAAAATGTTTAAATAACTACGGCACGGAATAACCAAGCACTGTTTAGGACCTGGTCCAATTGCATCCAGCGATTTAGGCTGTGCTCTTTGGCAAACATTGAACTGTAATGTCTATGGGAAAATGAATGAGAAGTAGGTTGCACTTTTGGTAATAAAATAAAATGTTTTGGACGCGTAATAATTGTTTGATTGTTTAACAAATCTTTACAAAACTTTTAGTGTGACGGGGCCCGTAGACTTTTAATCACTTTCAAAATGTCAGCCAAATCCGTTACTTGAATAAAAGGTTATTAACAAAAGAATGTTGAGGGGTTCCTATGTGTCTCCGACTCACCTTAACTGTAGGGCGGCGATCACCGCCCATATATTACAAGATAGTCCATTTTAGCCAAGTCACGCATTCCACAACACCACCTAATAACCATTGCTGGAGGTTCACCTGCAGTTGCAATTCATATCAGCAAGGCATTGTGGGTATGCAAATTGCACCAAATGCAAACCTTTTTCTCCAAGAAATGGCCTTTGTCTTGGAGGGCAGTGCTATTGTATGAATAGCTTAATCCACACAAGACAGACAACCGTGCTGCTTACAAGGTTGTCAGGTGAACTATGCACCTGGTGCTCCCCCCTTATACCGATATATCAATGCAGCATATTCCTGACAGCCTTGTGGTTGGAGCAATGGGCCATGTATACAATACACCAAAAATGGCTTGAATATACATATATTAGGGGAGGTTGAATAGGAACTACTATTATTTAAATTAATAAAATATAATTCCAATAGGATTTTTACCAGGGCACCTGGGGGCTCTTGCAGATTAAAGTTATCTGGCAAGCACTCACCTGTGAACAGCTTCATTGAAATTTGGTGAAGGTCACACATTATTCTTCAATTAGAATGTCAAATCTAATTAGACTTTCTCGCAACACTCCTCCTAACAATGACAAAATGAATTTTCCGCCTGAATTCTAACAAGCAGGTAATGTTGAAGATGAGCCCGGGGAGTCTTTTTTCAGATGGCACTCTCGGGAAGTGCATCTATCATCTGTCTATGGCGCCCCAAATACCAAGAGGCCTGGTTGCGTTGCATGAACGCTCATCTTTCATTGCTTGCGGATAAGGCAGCTCTGTCACCAGAAGAGATTACATGTAGCATTGCTATGGATACTGTATGATAACATATAGGAAGGCGTATCTCTGCTGGGAAGGAACCTCCTGATGTAGACGTGGTTTAGGTCAATCCCCTCTCCTTTATAAACGCCTGTTTCCTAATTTTCAATTCCACTGCTTCTTATTTTACTGGTTGTTCTTAGATCCGTTTCCATAGAATTACCACAATCTGTGGACATGTTTTGCAAAATAGGGACATTTATTTTCTACTGAGCGACGTAAGAACTTCAACAGCATTGTTTTTCAGTTATTCACGAAAACATTATTTAATATTGGTTTGTTTTTCTACAACTCACAATAGATCCATGAACTTATAAAAAGGCATTTATTTTTACATTATAATATGATGTTGCCAGACATATTTGTAATAATGATGTCCCTAGACATGTGGAATGAAAACATGTCTGAAATAAAGAACATTGATTATTCGTATTTAAGGCTCTCGGCCACATATGAAAAATGGGTGCCCGGTAGTGTGGCACGTTGGTCACGTGACAGGTGTTAGTAGGGAGTTCTTTCAACTAGTTCCTCCAATAAATATTCCCTGCATTATCCTGCTTTACACTGACGACGTGATGTCATCCATGAAAGTGCAACGTCTATGTGAAAGATGCATTGGTCATGCATTGGATATGATGGCGAGCTCAGCCTACTCATTTCATTCGCATACGTGCCCAACGAAATGCTATAATTACAAAAATGAAAACAGTGTGGCGAACAATACCAATTGCCTCATAAAATTCCCGAATCATGCCTTGTCCACACGCCTACTCAAAAGGTGTCAAGTAGAGTGAGACCAAGGCTCACAGCCATAGGCTTAAACACACAGTTACACACTTTGCACTAACCTATTCTATCCCATTCCTGGAAATATGTGAGGGTAGAGTTCAGTCAATCAATGTCTCTGTTTAACAGAAATGATCAAAAATGCAATAATGTTGGTGGGACCCCTATTAGCACGTGAACGCTGTTGAGTCCTTCCAAGAAATGTGCCTCATTTACAAAACAGAGTGTAATTGTAAATCCTAGAATCAGACATTTGTTTTACACTTTGCTTTTACTTTCTATTTGTTTTGTTTTGTTTAAGTACATATGTCTCCTGCCATACAACCATAGTGGACATTGTTTCCAATGGATTCCCTGGGAATACGTGCCTTTTAGCCTGCAAGCAAATCTCAATCACTCGTAAATGCATGTGCCCTTTAAAGGTGGAGAAGGAACGTGCAGTGGAAAAGTAAACTTAGCTGTGCACTACTGCTCTGGCTGCAAATGGTGGTAAAATACCCTTGATTTATTGCACACTGAGAACTTAGAAAAGGACATCTGTTATGATTGAGGAGCTCCAGCCAAAAACCTAAAATCCTGAAAAGCATATTTGAAATAAATGAAATGCTATACAAAAACCATCGACCACAATGTTTATGACCACATCGAAATGGAGAATTCAACGGTTGTCATAGTGCATTTCATGAGCCCTACAAAGCAGATCTGGAAAACGTAGCATACACAATTTCCAGACCAAAGGATGAGGCGGTATGGGGGATAATTCCTACACAGAAAGGAACAAGCAACGTCATTGCTACAACAGCCTTCCATACTCTCTGTTCATCTCCAAATCAAAGACTGATATGACTTGTTATGTTTATAACATTTTCACTGAAGGGCTGTAGATAGAACATTTCAGTACAATGATTAATCAAGAGAAACTGACACTCGTTTATCAACCTCAGAAGAATGAGACATTGAGAAAGGTAGGTACAGCATTTACACGGGTAACTAGTTGATCTGGGAAGTGAGGCAGGAGGAGGTTACTACCTCATCCTCACAAACTCTAAATCAGTCCGTACCGTAAATGCGTAAATGTGTAGGCATCCTTTAAAGTTGATGGGCCTTACGAAGCTATATGAAAAAACATGAATGGGTCCTTGTGGATATTGCTTCAGGCCAAGGTTCCATATTCAATCCAACATGAAAGAGACAGGGCTAGATACTGTGGTTGAATAGCATGTTCATGCTAAACAAATTAAAACCCATTTGCACAATTGCACAACTGCTAAGGTCATAATATGAGTGCCAATAATCTTTGATCAGAGAGACAAGTATGTTGCCAAATTCTTTAGAGTGGCATCAGCATTCACTTGGCTGCTGTTCCCTGTATGTGTATCTTGAGCAGTTGCCCTATGTACATAGGTTCACATGTTTCAGTGGAACATGTCACGCCCTAGGGATTACCGATATCCTGCATTCAAAGAGTGTCAGAATGAACGTTTAGGAATTGTACTTCAAGTAATATGAATTCCACTGCTCTCGCCTATTCTAGTCAGGAGTCGTATGGCTCGATATTCCAAATGCCACAGCAAACACCACATATAATTCTGTCTGTGAGAAAGTTGTTTTCCACTAACCTTTTACAGAAAATAGTCAGGAGGAGGGCCAAGGGGAAAGGGTGCACAGAACATCAAAGACCAGTAGTTTAAAAAGACAAAACAAACGTTTATGGAATGATGTGATGCGATATTTTATTTGTGTCACGCTCATACACACGTGTTTCAGAGCGCAATGAGGGAAGGGAGGGGAACAAGAGAGGACAAAACAACAATTTTACTAGGCATAGTGACATTGAGAACGTGCCCATGCAGGGGAGAAGGAAGGGGAATTGTGCAAGGGAGAAAGGAGAGGTGGAAAGTGCTGAGCAAGGGAAAAGAAGAAGAACAACTGGTAGTGCAGCCAGAAGGGTGGCAAGTGCAAGGTTTAAAGCGCATACAAGGGGTGTCTGATAAGTGCAGGTAAGGGGACTGTAGGGTTACAGATACAGACCCAAGTGCAAGGGTTGCCAGGAGGCAGTGCAGGTGTGTGGCTGGGTGGAGAGGGAGCTCGGCCCGAAATCAGAGGGTAGCCAGGTTCACGGTGCCAAAGCAGAACAGATCAGAAGGGGAGAGGAAGAGCGAAGGCAGAAGCAGAGAAGGTCTTGAGATGCTTCCGCAACCGGAGATGGTTCTCCTCAATTTTCTTATTGGCAGAGAGGCTGTTCCAGAGGGAGGCCTCAGCCGAGGAATGAGATCTTGCTTAGAGAAGTGACTGACCCGGAGGGAGTTGGAGGTGGAGTTGCAAAGAGCTCAAGTGGGAAGGTATTTACAGAGGGAGAGTTGAAAGTATTGTGGACCCAGGCCCCAGAAAGGCTTGTGGACAATGCAGAGGGCCCTGAATTTAACCCTTGAAGATGCTGGAAGCCAATGAAGAGATTTCAGGGCTGGAGAGATACAATCCCAGGGCTTGAGGCCAAGGACAAGTCTTGCAATCCTCTTCTGGATGAGTTGCAGAGGGTGGAGAGTAAAAGCAGGCAGATTTAGAAAGAGGCTGTTGCAGTAGTCTAGCCTAGAGAGAACCAGAGCTCTAGAGACAGTAAGCTTCTGGGGGAAGGAGAGGAAATGAAGAATACCTCTGAGGAGGAGCAGTTGATAGTTTGACTTCTTAGAGATGTCAGAGATGTGAGGAGAAGAGGAGAGTGTGGAGTTAAAGATGACCCAGAGGTTCTTAGCCTCGCAGGTGGGAGCAGGAAGAGGGCCAAGGGTGGCCGGTCAGAGAGTGGCAGGAAAGGAGGGTGCAGGTGTACTGATGAGGAGAATCTCTGTCTTACTGGGATTAAAGCAGAAATCATTGGCATCACAACATTACTGGATGGCAGACATACAGTCAGATATGAGGGAGGGAGAAGAGGTGGTAGAGGGAAGTCTGAAAAGGAGCTGAGTATCATCCGCATATTACTGAAAGTTGGAGCAGAGAGCAGTTATGCGGTGGGCAAAGGGTGGCAGGTATTGATTGAACAACCAGGGAGAGAGGTTAGACCCCTGGGGAACACCACACGTAGAGAGTAAGATCGAGGAAAGGAAGGGCCCAAGTTGGATATGGGGGGTCTGTCAGAGAGGAAAGAGGTCAGCCAGGCCAGTGCCTAATCAGTGACACCCAGGTTATCACAGAGATGGATAAGCAGGATGGCATGGTTGAACATGTGAAAGGCAGAAGAAAGATCGAGTAGGATGAGGACAGAAGGGATGTTCGAGTCAAGATTGGAGATAAAAGGGGAAGTGCTGGCTTTAGTGTGTACCAAATGCATGGCACACGCGTTGTGAACCCTGAGGTCTACACTACAAATTGGACATTCTGAAGATAAAAATTTCACAGTAATGGAAAATAACTTAATAGTAAGATGACAGAGCTAGCGATAATACAACAAAATAATGTAAGGCAAACCACTTCTTCATAGCTCATAGTAAAATTGATGTTTTGGCAGCAACACTAGATACCATCCTTAAGTGCCCCCAGTACAGTAGATTACAATTGTGCTAGAAGCAGATTGGAATCTGGCAACAGTCAGGGCCGGTTTTACACTAGATTGCGCCCCAGGCGGGAAGCATCGTTGGCACCACCCTCCCCCCCCATCCGCCCCAAAAATTGACAATAAAAATTGAGGGGAGGAAAGTGAACATTAAGCTAAATAGAGATGGAATACTCTAGTGATGGACACCCCTGTTAAGATGGTACAAAATTATTAATTGATTGTATTTAAAGTAATATTATTCAGGCTGCGGTGGGAAAGAGCACCCCTGGAACTAGGCCAGCTAGTACATGAGAAAAGATGAGTCCTAAAATTAGAAACCCTTCTGCCCCCTGCACACCACTATACTGCTCACAGTCAAATTATCAACAATAGTCATACTATGTGTTCATTAAAGATTCTTTACACAGTCAAGAGTGTGAAGTATAGGTAACATTTTTAATCAAAATGAAAACACAAATTTATATTAAATCATCCAGTGTTTTTTTCTGAGCTCTACGCATTTCGGCAAAACACCTTCGTCAGGAGTTAAAAACGTGTGCATCACACTTCCAGATTCTTCTGTAAAAGACCTATAAGTCAAGAAATATAGTATTAATGATTGTCTATTAAATAGATACTCTCATTTACAGTATGATACTCTCTCTATGAAATGTATATCATGCCATGTTCAGGAGTAGCCATTCACCTAGGTTTGGTAACGGATGACTTCCAAAAGTCCATCCAGACTTCTTCTTGGGGTAAAGAAGTAAGGCCCCGATCCCCCTTTTGAGAAAAAACCCTCTCTTGATCTTCTTCTTCCTGCAAACTATTGTCCTATCTCTCCTTCCTTTCTTGATGAAAATATTAGAATCTGGTCACTCCTTTACTCAGCTTTTATCATGAAGAATCTTCTTTCTTTGATGCTTTTTAGTCTGGGTTTCATCCTGGCTGTGGCACTGAGATGGTGCTAGTCTCAGTAGTAGACGACCTTGCCTGGCTTTTTGATCAAGCTGGTGTCGGTGCACTGATTGTTGCACAATTTATCAGCTGCATTCAACACCATTGAGCATCCTTGCTTGCTGGGCAGGTGGACCGAGACTGCCATTTCGGGCTTTGTGTTGACCTGGTACCATTCCTTTCTAGCTGACCAGTATCAGTATCTCTCTTCCATCCGTTCAATTTGCCTTGGCCTCTATCACCTGTGGGTTTCACCACAGTCGGCTCTCTCCCCTATTCTATTTAATGTCTACCTCCAGCCATTAGCCAAACTCATCGAGTCCTTTGGCTTTCATTATTACACTTACACAGACAATACTCAGATTGTGGTATGTTTAGATCTTGCCCGAACAAAGGCTGCTGATGGTCTCAGAGTCTGCCTAAAGTCAGTAGGTAACTGGATGAGTAATAACTGTTTCAAACCGAATAGAGATAAAATAGAGGTCCTGGTGATTAGCCCCCCTTCAGTGGCCTCCTTTTGGACACTGACTTTTTTTCCCCACTATCTCTTGGTCCTTTCTTCAAACCTTCTTCTGTGGTAAAGGATCTGGGATTTAAGATATCTGCCTCGCTGTCTACTGAAGCACAAGTGAGTGCTATTCGTCAAAGTGGTAAATCCTGTGGAAAATCCTTCCTTTTTTACATTCTCATCTCTGCACTGCGGTTGTTGCTTCTTCCATTTTTATCATTATGGATTTTTTCAACTCCCTCTACTTAGCTCAGACGTCTTATCTCCTAAACTGGCTGTACATTTTGCAGAATTGTGTAGCTAGAGCATGGTCAGCACTTCATTATCTTGAGTCTTTCTCCCCTGTTCTGCGTTCTCTTCATTGGCTCCCTGTCTTGAGCCATACTGAATTTAAACCTCTGTGCATCGTACATTGTACATTTTCTGGCACGTGTTCTGAATATCTCCAGGATATCTTTCAGCCTTATATCCCCTTCCTCTCACTTCGCTCTGCCAATGCGCTTGCAATTCAGGTCCTATATTGTCACCATTTGAGAATGGGTGGCCGAGCTTTTTCCGTGGCAGCAGCTGTACTTTGAAAGACACTACCCTATTCTCCCAGTGCCTTTGAAAACCACCTTTTATTCGCTGCTGCCTGAAAATGTTCCTAGTTTAGTTCTGTATTTGTTTGCATTCATTTTTCTGCCTGTCTGATGTCTTCATTGGTCTAAGTTGCCCTTTACAAATCTAATTAACATAATATAACAATTGTGATGGGATCCAGGTAGTGTCATTACGTTTATGTTTAAAAGGTTAAAGAGATTCAGCACATGTTATTCTTGTGGGCATTTAAGTAGTATATTCGTGTTTTCTTGTTCTGATTTCCTAGCTTGTAAATAATAATAATAATAATAATAATAATAGTAATAATAATAATAATAATAATAATAATAATAATAATAATAATAATATTATCATTATTGTATTTATTATTATGATTATTATTATAATTAACAGTATCATTATTAATTTGGTGGTATGTGTAGTATATTGTCATCATAATGTGATAGAGTATTTGGAATAGGAACGCAAAGTGTGTTCTAACATCCTGAAAGATGCTGAGAAGTCAGATTTGAAGGTGGACCATTGGAGGTGAGAAGGAGAGCTGGTGTATTGGTGTCTGCAGGGGGGGGAGGCAGAATGGTGTCCTCACGGTTGTTATACATTGATGTTAAATTAGTAAAAGGAGTAGAAGAAGAAAAAACACCTTTTATGAAGTGCCCTTCTTATTACATTCTTTAGAGCTAATACGTATATGCATTTAATTATTCCTCAGTCATTTCTATTCTAATTCAGTTTGATTCACTAAATAAAACTTCATTTTCTGAAGTTTATACATTTAGAATGTATTCAGAAGTTTAACAAAAATCCTAACTTACTGGTAGTTCCAAATTCCAATAACAATAAAATAACAATTGAATAATTAGGATGTTAATTGTAGAAATCACAGTATAGCTGACATCATGGTCATGTGTTTTGCTTTGAGGGCTTTTTCAAGGCTAATATAAATACCACCTAGATTTCAGAATTTCAGTATCATAATTCCTCTAAATGTGTGCACTATAATCGTGTTTTCATATAAACTGAAAATCGAAAAAGAAAAATGTTTTTTTAAAGCTATTTCAAAGAATTCATCAATTGGGTTATCTGCTCAAATTTTTTAAAATATGAGCATTTTTGTCTGCTCACATTTATCTGAAAAAAAGGCTGGGCACCAATCAATGAATTCTCTCTATTATGGTGACAAAATGTTCATGTCTTGATGTCCAAAGTTACATCTGTAAATATAAAGTTGTGTGTTTATCAAATATTCAGTTTTAATTTCAAATAATAACAAATTTATTAGCAAAAGATCTGTATTTATAGAATTAATCTTACCCACATACGCAAGTTTACTGGCACGGTTCATGGTGTGTTAGTTATTCATGATGCATCCGTCATTTGGCAAGATTATCTAGAAAGATGTAATATTGGAAACAAGGATACATTTTAGTCTAGTCACTATTTATAGGGGCTGTAGGTAAATAGGGTCTACAGATTTACTGGATTATGATGGATGAAGTTTGTCATCCAGCCATGTTCGGTATTCTTTAGCGTCCCATCTGGATAATGCTGTGCCATTTGGGATTTAGATTCATATAGGGAGTATGACATCACTATGTTATATGTATGATTTAGTATGTTTACATAGTTATTAGATAGAAACGATGAATGGAAAGCAATCATTCAACTATTGTACTTCCATTTGTAATGTGAATTGTAATAATGTAAATGCATCTTTTCAGATTCATGAAGAAGATTGAGTGCTATCGTTCCACATTAAAGTAGGATGTGATCTCATCTCGTAACCTTTTGCATCCCATTTTCTTAATTGCAGAATCACTAACAATATCATAATGGCCAGATACCATATGTTTTGTATAGGTGCCATGGCTCTATCGGGAATATAGATCTGATATAGGGATCAAAATAGTAATTATTGTTGTTTTGTTTAATAACAATTTGAGATCCATAACCCAATAATCTCAATATACCGCACCTACACATGAATCGTAGATGTTTGAATTTTTAGAACATTATTAGTATGTGATGTTGGTGTACTTACATTAACATATTATTGTCTTCAGTAATATTGAATGACACCATAAATTGTGATCTCCCCTGAAAAAGTTGTTTAAACAAAGCTAAATGTAGCAAACAAATAGGGATAACATAATGTGTCATAGCATATTTTCTGTAATAATTTTAGAAAGCTTCAAAGAAAAAACATTTAGTTCATTATCCGCGTTCAGGCCATGTCCTGTTGTTTTCAGCCTGCAGATGTATTTAGCTTCAATTTTTCTCAGGTCAGTTTTTTTGCCACCTATGATTGTTGGTTTCACATGATCTATGGCCAGAAACTTGATGTTCTTCTTATGGTCCATTTGATTCTTTTCGTTCCAGTGCTATGAGAAAGTTTATTTGTGATCCTGACTGGTAATCATACTAAGGTGAGTTATTTAACATGTGTAGCACATCTCGGGTAAACCACAAACAAAGGGTAATCCTTCCCCTACTGTCTGGGGATGACAATATACATGTATATAAAGAAGAGAAGAGAAAATAAAACAAGTTGACAATTGTATTTGATCAGTGTCTAATTCCTCTGTTGTCCCAAATAATGCTATGTCCTATATGGACACCATTGCATATCTACAATATAAAGTTACTTTGTATTAAAATTTCATTTCAATGGGCCTCATTATGACTCTGGCGGTAACCATGCCAATAAAACAGGCCCAGCTGCTGCCATGGTCATTTTTTTGAGAAGAGGAAAAATCACGAATTTGAAATAACAACACTGTTTTATCTATAGTCTACAGATTAATTACCTTAATTAAGTTAAATCTGGTTAAGGCTTGTAGAAACCAAGCACAAAATGTGAAAAATGTTCAATTTCCAGTCTTTATTGTTATGACTTCTTAAATCCTGTTGGCTTCCACTGGTCACCACAACACACCACAACACACCGTAATACATAACAACAACACAACCAAGAGTAAATAAAACTGTAATCCCTAAAACTTCAAACAAATATATCATAGGTGAATTACCCACAAGATAAATACCTGGCATACACTATTGTTCACAAAACCTCCAATAGATGCATTTTAATCATTCTTCCATCATCGCTTGGTGTGTTAATTTCATTGAACACAAATAGCAGCGGGTAACAAGTCATCCTAAAAATGCAAAAAACGAATGCTCATTGCTGTCTTGTTAGATAAGACTCCTACTGGACTGGCTGTTCTAATACTTAACAACACAAACAGAGGTCGTATTCTGAGAGTTAAATGATGGGTGCAGTCTGTTAAAGTTATTCCAAACTACACTACAAATGATTTACAACCAAACGAGCTCCAAGAAAATAAATTTGCTCGAACACGGAAACACGACAAGTGAGCAAAAATGTAGGTACCAAACAAGAGCAAAGCTTTCTACACTTCACAACGTCACCCATTGTTCTTTATAAAGTGTGCCAGGCCTAATCTAAAAATATCTCCTCTGATGGTATGGTAAACGCCAGTTGCGAGGCACCATGGAGCATACTAATGTCCAGGTATTTCTTACCTACAGAAATCCTACACAACGAGGGACAAAAATATCCACAGCCACAGCCACAGCCTGAGCTCGAAAACAAAGCCTCCAGCCAAATGTAGCATGTCTACATACTAATGCAGCCAAAGGCATAAGGAGAGCGCCACCTTCACTGAGCATCAGTACACCCTGTGAAGCTGTAATTTACAGGCTACTTACCAGAGATGCGCCCCTGCATGCACAAAAAACACAAAAATGAACAAAATCACTCAAAATACCAGGGTATCTTCAAACATTAATAAAACTCAATACTCACAGGACAGCATAAATGGAACCTTGCTGTATGGACCGGGCCACCATCCATAAATCATAGTGCTGTATGAGAGATATGTCCTAAGAAGCCTATCAGTAGAGTTGTCGTGTGGGTCGGAAAGACCATAAATGATACATGAGCAAGCAGTAAGGGTTGACATTGGCTACTTATGAATATTTCCCATTATAGGCAAAATACTGCGACCCACCCAAAAAGAAACCTTGGTAGTAGGAGTATCATATCTTGAGGGAGGACAAAAAAAACAGGCAGTGCACGTTTGCACATTAACCAGGTTGATGATTTTAAATTATATCGAATAAAATCCCCAAATAAGCAGCTTAAATTTGTACAGTACACACAATGTTGGAAAACAGACATTTCCAGTTTGCTTGGGTGTACAGCACTGATGACCTCCTAAAACCCTAGGTTTTATGAAACATGCTATTGCATAGACAACGACTGAAACATAGGATTCATGATAACAGTGAATCTAATTTCCGTAGTTTAATGGTTTAATAAATAGATCGGTACTAGGATTATAAATACACTTCATAATTCCTTTTAATGCACCACTGCTATGTTTTCCATGTGTGTCACAAAAACCTGGTACCTTAAGTACATACAATCTTTCCGTCATCCTGTGCAAAACTCCTGTTCAACCATTAACCACAGTTGTAAGGCTATAAACTAGTTATTAAAAATACCAGGCCATTCCACACCCCCTTTTAACCTAATCACATGGCTATTGGTCTTGAAAATCATCCTTTGCTCAAAAGTGCGCAATCTATGATTTATGTCTTCCGTGTTAGTTTGCTTTATTTTATTAAGGACAACCCAACGAATATTCTCAAAATTGTGATGTTTTTCAATGTAACATTTCACCAACGGAACCTGGATTATTTTATTCTTGATATAATTGCGGTGCTCGATGAGCCTAGTTTTGCACTTTCTGTTGGTTTTACCGAAATATCGTAGACCACACAGGCATGTAACCATATATACTTTATCTTCACTATTGCAGTTTGTCAGATCTTTAATAAGCCATTTCAGCTGCAAACCAATATTTACCTCTGCAATCTTGTCACATGATCGGCATGAAAAATTACCAAAGAATCCCTTCACTTGTTGGAGCCAATTTTCATTTTGTTTCTAAACTTGTAGGTAGCTGGGACATACCTTGTTTGAAGAGTCCGGGTCTTAAAATAGATCATTCTTTGTTTAGCTTCAATATATCGATTCGGCATTTTGTCCATATTCAGAAGGTACCAATGTTGAATTGGAATTTTGGCAAAGTGATGACTATCATACTTGTAACCAGTGATATAGTTCACAGTCCCTGCGTCCACTGGTTATCATGTCCTAAGGTTTTACCTGATTTAAGATAGTGTCTTGGATTAGTTAGGGCTTTCAAAGCTGCTTGATTAATAATTGTATTAGTATAACCTCTATTTTTGAATCTCATCTTGATGCGTCCAATTTCTGTTCTTAGTATGTCTTCTTTGGTACAGTCTGCTACCGTTTCTATTTGCTTATATTATTTTTTATGATATGTTATGTTATATGGCATTTATTTAGCGCTCTACATATCATTGGTATGACCTCAAAGCGCTGGTAGGTTGAATGCCCTCGGGGACCGTAGTCCAGGTCAGTTGAGAGGAGAAGGTGTAGTAGGGTGCATGGGTGCACCAGTTATTTATTTATTTTATTTGTTTGCATTTTTAAAGCACTCACACAGTTCATGGGCATCGAGGCGCTGCTACAGGAATATGTCTTAGTTGCATATTTATAACGAACTTAATACCCAGAGGTTTCTAAGCACAGACTCAGGGATCAATCATGTGTTGCTTTGTGTCGTCTTGTTTCCAAGGCGAGTACGTTGCCACTGATCTATCCTCCTGGGACAAGTTATGGGTGCAGCTGATGTAATTGCCCGATGGTAGCTGCATCCTAGCAGTAGGTGTGGTGGTTTTGACATCCAGACTGGTTCTGGCTGTGTTAGGCCTGAAGGACACTTATGTGAGCAGCTAGGCCGGTTTGTCATGGGATATAGCTGCATTTTATTATATCCATGGGTAGTTTTTGTATGTGAGCAGCTAGGCCGGATTGATTGAGGGGTAAAGCTGTGCTTTAATTGTGTGGTGGTGTAGAGCGGGAAGTAAGCAAAGTGGTATGCAGAGGGGAGTGTTTGGGTGGAGTTATGATCTATCGAGATCGATATTCTGGATTTCAGGCATGGGTCGCTTATAGTGAGTCAATAGGCGTATTCAGTGGCAACATTGCTTGAGATCACACCGAGCAGTTAGTCATCAGTTGCTAGGTTTAGTCGCTACAGAATGATTGTGGTTGGTATTATGGTAAGAGGCACATCTTTAGAGCTTTGCGGAATGTCATATAATTTTGGTTGTGTCTAATGTGAGGGGGAAGCGAGTTCCCCAGAGTTCGGGCCAAGGTTGAGAATGTGGATCCTCCCATCCTGACAGAGTTAGCGGCTGGAATTACTCGAAGGAGGGCAGTGCTTGATCTTAGGGTGCCAGATGGGAGATATGGTTTTAACTTCTCTGTAGGTATAATGGGCCAGTCTTGTGCACTGCTTGGGAGTGATGCACAGGGTCTTGAAGGTGTTCCTTCATCCGACAGCGAGCTAGTGGAGGGTTCGGAGAGCTGATGAGATGTGGTCTCTTGGACCTAGGGAAAGGAGCAGTTGCTTGGACATTTATCCTATAGGGATAGTGTCAATTATGCTTCTAGGATGATAGCTACTCGCCTTTAGGGTTGAATTGACCTATGTGAGTTTACAAAACATGTGTGCATGTTCCCGGCTCTCCTAGACTGTGAGATCTTAGAATGAAAGTGTATTTGAATTGATATTACCACACAACTCCAAACCTAAAGTGTTGTCATTTAGAAATTCTATGTATTCCTTACATTTGTGCTCTCTATCATCCCCTATTAGAAACATGTCATCAATATATCTGCGCCATATACATATGTGTTCACATGCGTTTACTTAGTCTATTCGGTATCCTGGCATGTGTCTCTTGATAGTGCCCCATAAATGAATGTGCAAGTGAGAGTACGAAACATGTACCCATAGCAATAACCTTTGTCTGTTGGTAAAAGTCATCATTCAAAGTAATTATTTGATCATCTCATGTTGCAAGTAGTAAATAGTAAACATAGCAGACATAATCTTAGGGTAGGAATCAACTGCTTTAATTGCTAGTTCATGGTCTATAGACACATAGAGGGCTTTTACATCATATGTAGACAGAAAATAGCTTTCTTGCCAAGCAACTTCCTCTAATTTCTGTAGAATATGTGTAGAGTCACTGATATACAATTCTAGTTTCAGTTCAATAGGTTGAAGAAATTGATCAATATATTTGGAAACATTTTCAGTCAGTGACCCTGTCCCACTCACTATTGGCCTTACCTATGGAGGTTTTTCAAATGTCATATGAATTTTAGGTAAGAAATGAATGGCAGATAAGATTGGGTTATTCAAGAAAAGTAGTATACCGCGTCTGAATAAGTATCTTGTACTCTTTTAAAATTGTTTTCATCAGATTGTTTTGAAGTTTAGTATATCATCCTGGAGTTTTAAGAGATATTAAAATGTGTTTCTCTCATGTATACATAGCCATATCCGATTCCTTATGATAATATCCATATCCTTGCATGGGTCTCCATAGCTAAGAATTCCTAAGGCATGAGGTTTTTGTGTCATCCCCTTCTGTTTTGACTAGCCATCCATATTGGCATGCAGGTTCTTGTCCACTGCCTTGTAATATGTATCAATTGTATTGTCTTGTGTAATAGCCAATATATGTTTGGATTTGATATTAAGATTGGGTGTCATTGGTCTATCTGTGCATATGTTTAGTTCATGGATGATTTGGGATCCTATTTTTAGCCAGATCATTATAATTTGGTATCCTCTATATCCATGATTGTGTTAAGGATTTCAATCAGGCATACATCCGGGTCTCACCTTGCATGTAATTCACAAATGAAATACTTATTTATTATGTCTATGGCCCTCATTACAACCCAGGCATTAAGGGGTTAACAGCGCCGTAAAAAGTGGTGGCGCCGTTAAACCCTTAACGCCTGATTACGAGGTCCCTTTGCGGATGGCACTTTAATGCCTGCTTTTAGCAGGCATTAAAAAACCAACCCGCAAAGGGACCTTGGTGCTAAGTACAGTGCCGCAATTTGCGGCACCGTACTTAGCGCCTTCCCCATTCCCATTGAGCCCTATGGGGCAAAAATGGGAATGGGGAAGGGCCATGGTGGCATGGGGAATTACCACCCCGCCAACCTCGGAATGAGGAGGTAATTCCCCATTCCACCATGGCGGAGTCGGTAAGTTACCGGCATGGACCATGGTGCTATTAGCACCATGGTCCAATGCCTGGGTCGTAATGAGGGCCTATAAGTTCAATATTCTGAGTGATATACCACTCATCTCACACCCGTCTTCTCAAAATACCCCCAGATCACAATGGACCAGGAATCAGGCTAGTTGGGAAAAGTAAATATTTATTTATTTATTTAATATTCAAATCAACACAAATTTTAATATATAGATATGGGGCAGCAATCACCAGGTGGTGACAATACAATTCAGAAATAAGTAAAGCAATTGAATTCACTTATAGTAATGTAGAATAGAAACCACAGGAAAAATAACAGTTTTGGTTTGTGATGACAGATAGCGTTTAGGTTAATATTTCCCCCCTGCAAAGTTCTTAATTCACAAATGTGCAATTCTACACAGATGTAAGTAAGCAGCAGGTATTTAGGAATGGAAGACAGAGTGCAGTGTTTGAATATAGTGTTCCCTACCCAAACAAGAGAGAAAACCCCTTTTGGAACTTTGACATTTGTAAAATGACAGGTTAAAATGGCTTTGTGAAACAAGGAAAATGAGCAGAAATGCTTAAATGTATAGAAATTCTTTTGAGAGCAACACTAGACAGGTCCTAACACGCATGAGCTACAAGTTAAACAACAGTACACACTTTAGATCAGGATGGGAGTTAAGAAACACTTTGGATGGAAAAAGACACGTGTAAAACTTTTGCAAAAATGTAAATTCACAGCAAAATTTCACTAAGCGATTTTTAATAAAAACGGGTCTAACACACTGTTCTGCGATTTTGAAAAATAGGTGCGAAAATGAAAACAGAAATCATTTCTTACTATTATTATTATTATTTGCATTTTTATAGTGCTCATACAGGCCGTGAGCATTGAGGCGCTGTTACAGGAATAGTTTTGTTTGTTTTTTATTTGCGTAATTGTTTTTTTTTGTTGTTGTCTTAGTTGCGTATTTATAATGCACTTAAATACCCTGAGGTTTCGAAGCGTGGACCCGAGGATCGAACCTGTGTTGCTTTGTGTCGTCTTGCTTCCAAGGGGAGCACGTTGCCGCTGAGCTACCCTCCCAGTACCCTCCCCTTACAATGAAAATTATGCTCTAAACTAGGGTATTCAGGCTGGTTACCAGTTTGAAACACAGTAAGCCCTAGAGTGGTCTGCGGAAACCAACCCCAGCTCATCCGTATCCGCCTTGGAGGACTCAATCGGATTACCCATGGCATGATTTTAAGGGTTTGGGATTTCAAAAGACAAAAGGATTTTCAAGAAATAATTACTATTACAAGAAATCAAAGCAAGGTTTCAGACTGATCTGACAATACTATAAGTTCTTAAGTTAAAGAGTGGATGGGTTGAGATTGGGATGGACAAGGCAATATACTATGGGTGACTATTATTCCTGTTGATACTTACAGTCCACTGTAATTAAGATTGGACCATCAGGGTTCTGGTCATCAGATCGGGTCTACCGGCAGCAGGGAACTTCTGGCAGAATTGGATCAACTGTGCGGTTCTGGTCAGTTTGGACTGCACCTCAGACTGGATTTGGATTGGCCCTTCTGGTCACTGGACAGAGTAGATTAGCAGGATGCAGGTTCAGTAGGCAAGCATGAATGGTAGCAAGCCAGACTGGATCAGAATACATTTCCCTTAAGTTTGGGATGGTTGGATCTGGGCCTAGCTAAAAAGAGTTCAGCAAATGCTGAGGCCTGGGTTTTGCAAATAAGTCTGGAATCAGCTGCAAGATGAAGAGTTCTTGAACAGAGCACTGTGCGGAAATCAGGATGTGGTCAGGAAGCAGTGTGCCTTTGTGTGGTGAAGTTCCTATATTTATCCTACCAAGTGACATCACAAAGTTTATGGTAGGGGCAGAATTTCAAACCAACCCCCCCACCCCCCATGGCTGTGAGTGGTGAAAGGCACTTGCCTTGTCCCAGTTGGAAGTCAGAAAAGAACTGTCATCTTTATGATGGGATTTGGGAACTCCCACATTGAATAGAACCACAATTTAACTTTTGCACAAATGTACATTTCTAAAATGATGTCCCGTAATAGAATCAGACACATACATTACATATATGATGGGTTATTTTGCAGCTGATTCCAGACTTACATTCAATTCCCATCTCTGTGAGAGCTGTCTTTATCATTCTGTGGAATGTTATCAATTTTAATCATAACAGTTTGGCCTCACAATTTCTAATCCAGTACATATCTGTGAGGTTATCACTATAGCATGGGTATACAATATTAGACTTGCAGCATTAATAATTTTGCTACAATTAGGGTTTTCCTGTAACTTCAGCCCCTTATTTAGTACAGGGTTCATTAACGTCTTCAAAGCAAGGGCCTATCATTAGAATTACCACTACCCATTTTTAGGTTTGTCCTCCTTCATGTTGCAAAGTTAAAGAGTTAAAAACTTAATCACAAATAGGCATTGAACACCAAAAGTTCTGGGCAGTTTTTTTTTGTTTCTTTGTAACTTTCCTTTCAACATGCAACAGCTGTCACATTCCTTTGATCAGGGAGGGGTGTCCTCTTCCTTGAGAGGGAAGCTCCCCTGTAGAGATCAGTAGGCAGCCTGCCATTGTCCTTGGCTCAGCCAGAGACGAAAGTCTGATGAGCTCATTGTTGTCAATATGCGGGAACCTCCAGCCTCCATTAAGCCTTCCTGTAGCAAGGGAGTGTCAAACTGAAGTGTCATCTTTCCCAGGCTGGGTACTGTGAAGTCAGAAATAACCAGTTAACTCCAACTGGGTTACTTTAAAATTCACTTTAAGGTCTTTCATTTAAAACATATAAAACGGAACACAGTTTATAAGGGATTTGGACTTTTGAAAGAATTAAGCCCTTAACAAACATAATTTTAAGTGATGCAAGATTGATGAGGGCAGAAGCTATGGGGACTCCCACAGTACAGTCTTGCAATTGGAAGTTGGAAACCTTGGTGGTTAGATATGCGCCACAACATGATAGGTATATTTTCACTAGGACATGCTTGAGAAACCCAGGAACACTCTATGGTGCAGTGATAGCAAGCAGGAAGAGAAAGCTGCGGGCAGCTATTTGCCTTGTTAAAAGGACCCTTAGTACCAGTTGCAAAGAGAGGAAAGATTGTATTAGCACCCTTACAGGTACATACAAACAATGGCTCTACAACCACCGCTACAGTAAGGCCAGTGCTGGATGGATGTTAAAAAAATAAACTCCTTAAAAAGGGGGACTCTACGAAATTCTGTCACCTAACTCGAAATAATGTGGTTGATACGGGGGTGTCTGAAGTCTGTAGTGTAGCAGGATTCCATTGGGAAACCTTTTTTAAGGAAAACTACTAGGTGGAGCAGGATCATTTCTTGACTCCACCTTGTAGGCCCATAGCCAATACTGAGGTTGGGAGGGAGGTGAGGGAAGCGGAAATGCAATTGATTATAAGTAAACTTTCTGCTTCTTGGTCAACTGGCCTGGATGGCTTATGTAATGTTATTTTTAAAAGTAAACCTGAATATTGGGCAGCAGCACTGCAGTTTCTATTTTTGCATATCTGTGAGACTGGCCAAATGCCCAGGTCCTGGCACCAGTTGGTGTTAATTTCGGTGCATAAGAAGGGACCACCTCAGTTGCCCCTGAACTATAGACTTTTGGCAATGTTGGACAGTGGCTCCAAGATAGTTGCTAGGTTGCTATTGGAGACATTGTCCAACCAGATTGAAAATAGTGCACTACAAAATCTTACGCAGATGGGTTTTAGGAAACGTTGCTCCACGACTCACCCTTTGTGTGTTCTCCTTACCCTGATCTCAGATACACTACAATCCATTGATCACGCATTGTATATCTGCTTTGTTGACTATAGCTCTGCATTTGACAGTGTCTATTAGGAACAACGTTGAAGAAAGTTGGAGGGTGGGGGGATAGATTAATTGGTCCTGTTCAATTTGGGCAACTCCATCGCCACCAACAGAAGATTGAAACATGGCTGTGTGCTTGCCCCCATCCTATATCCTATGTAATCTATATGTGCCTGACTTTCAAGCATGTCTAAGATCTGTGAACAATAATCCCCCTAGGTTCGGCAGTGAGGATATTCACTGCCTCACCTATGCCGTTGATACAGTCATTTTTTATCGTACAGCCATGGGACTCCAGCGTTCACTGGATGCACTAAGTACATATGAGAAAGACAATCGTCTAAAGATAAATGTTGCTAAGACTAAAATTATGACCATTGGGAGGGGAGCTTACAGGGCCCTGTCCTTTGTTTGCAAAATGGACATCCTGGTACTAGTTCAGGCAATTGAATACAAGTACCTGGGTATGAATGTTAGGGCCTCTTGGGCACAGACTTCATCTGAATGAGATTGTTTCCTCCAAGGCTTGAAACAAATGGCTTACCCTAAGGAGGATTGTTCATAGATTGAGGGGTGGGGGGGAGGGCGGGTAAACTGAGACCAAGATCAATGAGTACAAGTTCTCGATCAGACCTGGAATAATATATGCAGTGGAGGTGCTTCCGAAGAGCTCCGTGGGCTGGTTGGTGTGTGCCTGGAGGTGAAAATATTACACTTACTGCTGGGACTACCTAGCTCAGTGCCAGTCCAGGCAATCAGGCTTGAACTTCGCCTACAGTCTCTGAATTCTCTTTGGAAGGTTGCTGTGTGTAGGTTGTGGGCAAATATCACTTTTGATGACTCTCGTAAGCCAAACCTCTTGAACTTTACAGTGGAACTTTCTCGTAGGGTTTATAGGAGTGTTTAGTTTAGAGAGATGGAACAAACAGTTCTGAGACATTTCAAAGACATTGGTGTGAGTGAAATACCCAAGTCTGAGGTCGAATTCCATCTTGTCAATATTGAGGAGAAAACTCAATACCAAGACTGGATATCATCCCCAGACCAACTGGCTCTACCACCCAGATATGTTCAATTCTCCCATCAAGCTCTGTCTGGGGATACATCTCACAGCTATCTTACTAAGCTACATTGTCCTGGGCTGGTTCATTGTAGTCTCCTTCTAAGGTTTGGCATTCTGACGGTCTTGGGTTACACCAGAGCCTAGGTTTGAATGCCCAGAATATGCAGAGAAGTGGTTGAGACCACACAACAAATTCTAACCCACTTCCCTAGGCTCCAATGCTTGTACGATAAAGGATATGCCAAGTTTAGGAATGTTGAATATTACCAATTTTGGAGTTTGCTGCAAGGCGATGCATCACTTGTTGTAACCTCAGGGGAACACCATATTTGGAATATTGTGAAAACCAGATTACTGGTTTGAATGGGTCTATAATAATGATTTAACTTGGTAACGTTTTGTATATTATATTAAAACATTGTCCCAATTTGAAATCTAGATGTATTTTTATTTTCTTTCATGAATGACTTGTATATGTAGTGTTAAAGGTTAATTAACCAAAGGCACTTAATAAAAAAAAGAATGTACTTTTTGTTAGATTAGCCCTAGGTCTTATTTAAAACAGTTGTTTTCATTATCTAACATGGAAAGATAGATTGATAGAGATATATAAAAGAGCACATTTGTCTCAACAACAAAAAAAATCACTTAACCACTCACATATGTATGGCCAGGAACACCCACCCAATAGATATTTATTATTCCCTCAAAGTTTGACTTACTTTTATGGTTATTATGACTGATAGGAACATTAACAAACTGGCCATGCTGTCTGTAATAGATGTCAACAACATGTTCAACCAAGTCCTATGCCCTATGACAACACTTGAGATGTCAACTGTACCTTTGGCAGGGTCAGGGGCCATGCGCTTGGCACCATAAACATATGGCAAGAAATTAAACCATTACATGTGTTTGTAAAGGTACTGCCCAGAGGCCCTGTATGAAGAACATGGCCACTTGTTATTGTGAGTAGAAGAATTCTTGCACAGGGCATGGATTTTTGCCATGGTTTATGAGCAGTTATAAGAGACAGACCTTAATTGGAATGTCCTCACATGATCCCTGTGGGTACTCCATGTATAAACATGTTTTATTTATGGTCCAAGGTTGATGACTAAACATTGTTCCCAGTACTCTTGGAACATAAACATATTGATACTAGCTGTATTTGCCATATCATAACATGAGCTAGCACTCTTTCACTCACACCCCTTGCTCCTGTTCTCTCTCTCTCTCTCTCTCTCTCTCTCTCTCTCTCTCGATTATCTCTCTCTCTCGATTATCTCTCTCTCTCTCTCTCTCTTTCTCTCTCTCTCTCTCTCTCTCTGTCTCTATCCTTCAATTAAATTATAGTCAGGTGCGCTTTTGCTATAGCCACCAAAGTAGTTGCAGACATCTGAGCAATCATAAAACATAAACAGATATCTTAATGGCGAGGGAGCTCTGTGAAAATGCAGCAACTAAACATGAGCTTGTTTAATTGTAATAACCTTGTTAATTGGCCCTTTTAAAATTGTAGAATGTTTATTTCTAATGATCGGTAACAGTATTGACTGTACAAGAATGTGATACTTGTATTACTAAGCTAATCAATTTGTCAAAACCTAGACTAAGTTGGAGGATGACCAACCAACCAGAGAAAAGGGTATAAAAGCTGGAGGAGGACTTTGGAGTGTTTAGAGAGTAAGAGAGGAGGTACGAATTTGGAGGCGAGAAAGGGGTATCAATTCGATGAAAGTGCTTGAGTGGTGGTATGTATTTTGGAAGGAGACTAGGGGAGGTAGAGTGTAAGTGGGAAAGTGGTTTGAAGTAATTCTGGAGGGAGATTAATACATGGGTTAAGAGTAGGAGAGCAGCGAGATGAGAGTGAAGAGAGAGGATGGAGGGTAAGGAGAGTAAAGGCAGGGTAATGTTGGGAAGTGTGAGATTTGGAGGGGCTAAAATGATGAGAAAGGAGCTGGCATGTGGAGACAGCAGGCTGGAGAGAGAGATACAACTGGGAGATTGATTGTAGTGAAAATGGGATAATGAAGAGGGAGTTTGATGGTGAAGACTGTAGACAGGATAGAAAGAGATATGCAATGAGGAGGAGAAGTTTAATAGACCAGGATGGAGCTGGGGTGGAGGCAGGGGAAGGGAGAGTGATAGATAAGACCAGGTAATGGAGTGTGAAGAGAAAGAAAGAGAGAGAGGGAGGTGGTGAAGAAAGGGGACAGCTGAGTGAGGAAAAGGTTAAGAAATATATACATTGAGAGGAGAAGGGTGCGACAACAACCATATAACTCCACTCTGTCACATAAGAAGTCAATGAGAGAGCCAGAAAGAAAGGGCCATATGCTTTAACCCTGTCTAGGGTTGGACTAGACTAGATTATAAGTACCCTGGCTGTAGTAGAGTTTGGCCTACAGTGCAAGCTTTTTGAGTAAGAAGATGGGGCTGGGAAGATGGGAGCCCCTTTAAAGGTTGGGGGAAAGGTATATAGGGATCCCACCAAGAGAGTGAGCACCATATTACATGCATTTCATGATGATAACTGGAAACTTACTGTATTTTTCTTCTGACTTGATGAGCAACTTGACACAACAGAAACACAATGATTTGTTTTAATTAGAATAGTTTACATTTATATTGTGAATTTACCCAGCTTCTTAATAGTTATGTGTTACTCTGTACACATTATTTTTGTCTGGATTAAGATGAACAGTAAGAGGTGATTCAGTGTTTTACTTCGGTGATGAGCACATGAATGGCTTGGGCACTGGATTCACTTAAACCCACATTAAACACCCAGTACTGCTGAGTGAACATGTTTGTTGATTCACTGCATCTCCTGAATTCTGGATGTTTATGTTCGCACATAAATTCAATTCTCTTTCAGAAGATTCACCTGGAAATTTTTGAGGTCTCTCAGGGGTACAATTTGAGGCTCCACAGGGCGGGAACTCTTCTGTCATGTCATACAGGGACCTCTAACAGTTATCACTGCCCTACTGCAGCCTGGCAGGCAACTGTAGGAATGTGCAAAATGTTAATTATTTTTTCCGCAGGAAATAGAAAACCTTTAAATGATTCCTTTGGTGTATGAATTGGGAAAGGTCAGGAGGAGCAGTTAAGGTCAGATGGGGGAGAGAGGTGCTTTTGGGGTGGGCAGTATCCAACCCAAAACAGTGACCCATATATATGCATAGGTCTGAAACATGTGGCATTATGACCTACACATATCTTTGGGTTACTTTTGAAGATGTTTGTGAACACGTACCCACCAATCTGAAGATGACCTAGTCTACAAAAACATGTTTCATGATTAGTAACAATTTGGGCTATATTTTATCTCAAATTGTTTCCAACAACCTGAAACCTGTCGGATTAGAAAAGCAGCACTCACTGCAGCTTGGAAGCAGCAGCGTGCTTACCAAAATTCAGATGGGGTCACCACTGAGATTGCAGGGTTGGTTGCAGGGTTTGTTGCAGTAAAAGCAGAGAATAATGAGTTTGGGATGAAAGGGGTCTTTGCAATCAAGTGGCCCACCCAAAGGGTAAAAGACAGACACAGATTGGGCCCTAGAGTCAGGTGGAGCACATCATCAATGGGGTGAGGGGTTAGGAAACAGTAAAATAGAAAGAACAAGGTACAACAGGCTTGCAAATGATACAGAGTGCAGATGAGGTCAGGAGCCATGCATGTGGAGAGAGAGATAGAAGGTCAGTGAAGTGCTGAGAAGTCTATGGAGCAGCTGGGTAAAAGTGCAGGTGAGGGGTTGTGAAAGAGAGAGTGGTAACTGGTGGAATGAGTGTAGGAATGATTCTGAGAGTGCATGTGGGAGTGAATGGTAGTCGAGGAAGGGAGAGAGTAAGATAGGGAATTGGGACAGTGAGAGAGAGCATGGGAAAGGGAGTAGAAGGGGAGAGGTGAAGGTGTGAGAGTAGCAGAGGAAAGACCATAGGGAGTAGGGGGAAAGACATGGAGGTGGCAGAGTAGGAGGAGAAAAACCAAGGAAAAGAGGAGTAGAAAATGAGAAGACATCAGATCAGGGAGAGGATTAATGGGATTGATAAAGTGATAAATAACAGGAGATTGGTTGAATAAAAACCAGTCACTATTTATTTTAAAGACCATGTTTTTTGGAAAGTGCCGCAGAAGGGTCCCTGAGGGAGTCAGGTAGAAAAGGTTGCAGCATTTAGATCCTCCCACAGTAGAGAAGATATACAAATGCTAGTGCCCAAGTTGGCTTTGAATGTCAGGGAAGGCTGGCTACAGTGAAGATGGAGATGGAGGGACCAGCTAGAAAATCCCTTTAGAGATTTTACCCACCAGCTAATACCAACACACTGCAAAAACTGCAAATGAAAACCCTGGAAACATATATCAGAGTGTTAAGTGTCTTAAGTCCATCTGTGACAAGTGGTGTTTTTTTGTGGGAACACTCTGGCCCCAATGTAGAGGCCACTCACTAGAGGGAGCTGAAGGAAAATCTGAGGCAGGAGATTCCTGGGAAACACATGCACTGAGCCATTCAATAACAGAATCTGGGAGTTGGGAGTGGAGCTCTAGTTTCTTACCCTGTATTCCCCAATGAAAATGTTGGATGACTCCTGCCATGTCGAAAAATACCCTTATTGAACTAGAAGATCTGGCGAAATAAGGAGTCATGACCCAATGACCAAAGGACAACCTAGGAGAGATGATCCACACAACCTAGAACAAAATATTTAAGGAAGGAAAGCCAAAGCAAGGTGAAGTTTCCTGATGGTTGACTTCAGTCCTCTGGAAACCCATGAGTAGTGAGGCCCTGACTACAGTAGCAACAAAGAGGAGAACACTAGATTAGTAATCAAGCACCATAAAGAGTCCAAATGTGGTCAATGCAAGCCCACCATCATGGAATAGCAGTTGAGAACATTGGTCTAAGGACAACTAAATATAAGTAAACAGCATCAAGAGACTCTCACTGCACTACAGGGAGTTATCACGGAAAGGCAAGGACATCCCAGGGTGCCTCCTACTTTTTTACACAAATACAAAAATGGAGCAAAGAGGAAGACCCCACAGCCTTCTTCATGAATTTTGAAATTGTAGCTGAGACTGCTAGTTGGACCTGAGAACATTGGACCTGTTATGTAAACCCTGTGGTCACGGTAGAAGACCAATAGGCCTCTCATTCTCTAAACCCAGATGCAACCACTCCCACTAGTAAAGTCAAATGAGGAATCCTGAAGAAACTGAGCATATAGCCAGGAGACTTATTGACTGAACTCCAGCATCTTTGACTACAACCGGTGGAAACTCAGTGATATCAGCCCTATCGAGTGCAGGATATCGTGAACAAGTGGCTGGGACAGAAGAATTATGAGGCTAAGGAGTTGTTAATTTTGGAACAATGTGATGACTCTTTGCCTCCATATATACAAGATCCCTCTCTAGAATCAGCTATTCACATCACCAATGCCTATTAAAGTGCAATCTATTACAGGCCAGCACCAGTGGAATGAAAGAAACCCAGAGAGGGAAACTACTGGCCCAGATGAGAAAAGGAAGATCTAAAGGGAATCAGTTCCTTCCGATTGAATCAAATAGTGAAACGAAAATAGTACTCGTCCTAAACTATAGCGATTGACCATGACCTGGGACTCATCCGGAGTTGGGAGTTTGGAGCAATGCATGTAGCAAATCAGGACACATAACCAGATTTTGTCCTACGCAGGGGAAGGGGGGGCCTATAGAGATTGGGCTATTGACTTTCAGAGTTCAGCAAGAATCTCCCCTAGAAAACTCCCCAGAATGTGAGGAAAAGCCCATATGACCGGAATACACTATGCATTTGTTCTCTAATGACCAAGATTCCAAAAAATGCCACCTTCTGTATGGGACCCATACAGAGAGAAAATCTACAGAGGAAACATCCTTCAGAACCAGCACCCTGCTGCCAGCATCAACAGAGAAGCTGTCCCACGGGCTTCCCTAGGAGGTACAGAGCGTGAGCTCCCTCCAAAGATGGCTACTGCCATCGTGCATCCGATCACTTGCAAGACCCAGCATGGGTATCGTGGTGCTCTTGCCACTGAACCTCCTTCTACGCGGCCTGCAGCCCGCCCAATCGATTGGCTGATGACTGCACTAGTATGCAAATCAGAAGTCAGCCGGCAACCGCCACAGAAGGCTAACTCCTTTCTGGGCCTGTCTGGACATAATGGACTCCCCCCGGTCATTCCTCAAATGACCAACTTCGAGATGTGCACTCCGTGTCTGCAGTGAGGACCAGCCCTGTGCTCCAAGAACATAGGTAAGATCCTGGTGGCAGCACCTAAACCTCCAAACCCACATCACAAGAACATCGATCAGCGAACAAAGGCTGACACTGCCTACAATGACCCACACCCCATGACTGTAAACCCCCATTACTCTGGAGATGCACCTGAGGCCATACCACTTGGCGGTACAATATGCAACTTGCCTCCCACACATTCAGTAAAATACTGGCCCTCTAATTATATACTACCAAACGGTTCACCTGCCATAAGTGCAGTTTTCCTTCAACTAATGTATTGGCTCATGTTTTGCCATCACCTATCACATCACTGTGCAGTTTGTCTGCAACAAATGTATTACCTCATGTTTTGCCATCATATAGCGCATCACTTTGCCCGCAGCTAATGTATTGCCTCAAGCGTTGCCTTCAAAAAGTTTATTGCTCTGTGTTTGCCAGCCATAAGTGATCTACCCCATGTTTTGCCTTCAAATAGTGTATCACTGGGTACTGTGCCCATTAACAATGTATTGGCAAGATGTTTGCAATGTTTGCACCTTGCCCATGCCCTAACCCCATGCTTGACGAGTTGCCCTACACTGCACTTTTCTGACCTCCGTCACCCAAATGCACCCCCAACCATTCACACCCCGGCCATAAACTCCTCTCCATTAAACTCCACTGCACCCCAGCCATTACCATATCCACTCCTTCACACGTTTCCCCACCTTGTCCTGAAAGTGTATTCCAATGTTGGTAGGGTTATTTATCTACAGAATATTACCATGACAATGCCACGCTTACCATCTACCAGGCCCAGACTCCTTGTGCAGCCAAAACCACCTCTCCTAAACCTCCACCACTTTCCAGTGATGACCACATTTACAAGAACAAAAACACCATCCCCACAACCAACGCCTGAACTGGACCTCTAAGGCTACTATGGCTCAGTACTCACACCTATGCCTTTGACCACCGACCATCCACAGGCTTCAAAAGAAAAGAACAGCTAGGCACCTGCACAATCACCACTATACCCTCTTGTGGCCACTCTAAGTCCCCTTCACCCATCCAGGTACACCAACCTATACCCACCCCTCTCACCTTGCCGCACAACAACCTAACCACCTTGATCCATTTGTGCCCATGCCACAGACATTCACAACTTAATCCTGGTAAAAGACCTTGATCTGCTAGCCACCACTGAAACCTGGCTCCATGATGCAGCTGGTTCAGCAAATCCCTGACAGTGCCCCCTGGATACTCCATTTTCAGGTATGACAGGCTAGCCAAATCAGACGGAGGAGTTGCCATTTTCTCTAAATCTTGTTTACCCGTCATAGCCTCTTCTCTACCATTATTGCCAGGCTACAAACTCCTGAGCCCTATCCCCTAAACAAACATCTATGTCCTATTGCTCTACCGCCAGCCTAACAACTTCCACTCCCCAGAGACAGACATCCCTGTCCTCCTCACTCTGATCATCAAACCTAATAACAAACTCCTTCTATTTGGTGACTTCCATCTCAGATATAATGAAACACGTGTGCATAGACACATTATAAATGCCATATAATATCATATCATATCAATGATTTTACTGATACCAAGGCAACTGCCCTTAGTGCCATGCTGCAAGAGATGAGCCTCACCCAAATCATCACCACCCCTACCTCACCAAAGGCTGTACTCTTTATTGGGTCCTCAACCCAAACATACCTATCAGGGTCTCCACCATTGAACCCCTACCATCGACAGACCATTCTCTGATTCATTTTACTATTACACCGAAATCTATGACGGCCCACAAAACTACTAACCACCTCCCCATCACACTGAGACACACCCACAAACTCACTAAGGAGATGCTTGAACCTACCATTGATGCATCTCTCTCTGCATTGCCAGACAGTCATGACCCAGAAATCATCCTCTCTGCCTACAACACCACGCTCCTACGCATTCTTAACCAAAACAAAAACAACACTATAGAAAAAGTCTATAAAATATAACTGTTTCATATAGGAAGTGCTCACCCTGCACAGATGCAAACGGGCTCAGGAACACCCATGGAGGAAGAACCCTTCCCCTACACACAAAGAACCCTACCTTGCTGCAGGCAAGAAATACAAAACAGCTATCATAACTATCAAATCTGGAATCTATATTAGGAGAATCAGAGAGGCCAACTATAACATGAGGGAACTGTTCAAAATATTCAAGGAACTTGAATGCCCTGCACCTCCCATCAACAGTTTCCCTAAAGACAATGCCTGGTACTTGCTCGTTCATTCTTCCCTTGCCAACAAAACACACACTCTCAGCGACAAAACCATCCACAAAAAACATTGCTCTCTGATAAAGTTACACCTCTTCCTCACCAAGTTGATGCCACTTTGACCACCATATCCCTCTTCCACTTCTCCCACATGTCACATGTGTATGCCCTAACCATCATACTGTGCCTGCAACCCATAGGACAAAATGGAGCTTCTCATTGTAGGCTCCCCAAAACAGATCATACACTTAGACCCCACCTTCACGTCCTTTACCATTGATGACAACACTACCATGGAATCGAGTCATGTGAAAACTCTGGGCGTATAGGTAGATTTCAAGCTTTTCATGCACAAACATGTCAATGCTCTTGCCTCCTCATCAGCCTATTCCACTAAGCTCATTAACCTGGGTAAGTAGTTCTTATCCTCAGACAATTATTGTAATTCCATCCTCTCTGGTACCTCTACCAAAAACTTAAACAAACTGCAACTGATGCAAAATAATGCCTTCTGGGCAGCCTGGGGCCTAAAGCAGACAAACCACCTCTCTCAAACAAGACGCGAAGCATGCATCATTTTTAAAACCCTATCTGTTTCCCACCGATGTGTGCACAACACTGCACCCACCTTCCTAAAAAAGCGTATCTCTAGAAGCACCATGACATGATATGATTTTTATAACGCGCTTAATACCCAGAGGTTTCTTAGTGTGCACCCAGGGATCGAAACTGTGGTGCTTCATGTTATCTTGCTTCCAAGGCGAGCACGTTGCCCCTGAGCTATCCTCCAATACCACTGTTCAGGGGGTTGCCTCAAAACACACCAGTAAATAATTAAAAGTAGTCAAAAAGCCAGTCAATAAGTAACACAGTTTTACTCAGGGCCACAGATCCAGCTGGGACAGCAATATTCAAATATAACGCAAAAATCAAAATCTTTTATAATCATCTAAACTAAATTACATTAATCACTTTGCAACTTTAATGTCTCCCCAGAAGAAGCTGATTGGTGAAATCATATTATACCCCTATAGAAGGGCATAGATTATCTTCTATGATTGGTTCCTGCAAACCTTACCACACCATCCTAAGCTACCCGTTGTGATGTCACAGTTCAACCCCCAATTCTCACATCATAGTGCCAATTCATTGAAACATTTGCGATGAACAGCTGAACTTTATTCATTTGTCCCAGTGATCTTATCTACGTTCTCATGAGAAAGTCTTCTACAATGACATTGGGCCTCATTACGACCATGGTGCTAAGTGTTTAACGGCGCCGTAAAAGGCTGCAGCGCCGTTAAACACTTAGCACCTTACTACGAGGTCCCTTTGTGGGACCCGACCTTAACGGCTGGTCTACACCAGCCATTAAAGTAGGGACCCGCAAAGAGACCTTGGTGCTAAGTACGGTACCGCAATTTGCAGTACCGTACTTAGCGCCTTCCCCATTCCCATAGAGCCCTATGGGGCGAAAATGGGAATGGGGAAGGACCATGGTTCAATGGGGAATTACCGCCCCGCCAAACTTGGAATGGGGTGGTAATTCCCCATTGAACCATGGCGGACCCGTTACAACACCGGCACCAACCATGATGCTAATAGCGCCATGGTTTAGCGCCGGTGTTGTAATGAGGGCCATTGTCAGAACATTGAACCAAGAACAAGTTATTGTTAATGTTGCACATTAGGAACTCTTCAACCTTCTTCCCAGGTAGAAAAGTACTCAGTGGCAATTTGATACCGTTATGGGATTTCTGAAACTGTCAGTAGATCAGGCTTTGTAAATTTGCTGAATTATAAAATGATTGTGCATTAATTACCTTTCCACGGCACCCATGAGCTCTGTTTTCTGACCTCGAAAATAACAAAGATTGTTTGCTTCCTACCATGCGATCCTGAGGTTGTGAGATTTAAATTGTGCTGCCAGATGCTGCGGCTTCCAAGCAAATTAATGAAACAAGCACTTGTCTCAGAAAAAGCATGCTGTGAGGCCTATTTGCAATGTTTCAGCCTAATGTTAAACCTTATATGCTTACCTGTGAGCTTTCTTTACTATCTATGTTTCTTTAACTTGACATACTGTTATTTAAGGGCATTCTCCAGCGTCGTTCAAATTAATGTGTGGCTATCAAGGAATCCCCCTCCCCGTTTAAAGTGCTACTCCCGCAGCTGATAAGTTAGCACCTTTTACTGTGCTGAACTTACATTTTTACCATACCACAGCTCATCCACAACCATGGCCTTAGCCATGCCTAGATACACCAGAGAAAGAAACAGTTGAGTTAGTTTCTCTGTAACAGACCCCACGGTCTGGAATGCCCTTCCTCCCTGCATCAAAGATGAGCCATTTTATCATTTTTTTAGAAGAAAGTTGAAAACTGCATTTTTTAACAAATATGCGTAAGACTATTTAACCATGCTATGACTGTACTATGTTGCGTAATTCTAAGTTTTGTACAAGCGCTGTGATACCTTCGGATCTGGGTGCTATCAACAAATGAAATAAATAAAATAAATGAATAGATCCAACCTCCTGGGAGGTTTGTTGGATGGGAGAGACAGACCAAAAGTTCTGCCTCTCTGTAAGGGGCTCATGCCAGGGTCAGACTGGGCCATAAAATTGTCTCGGGCACCAATGCAAAAGTAGCCCAGAGTTGCAAATGGTGATTCATTTAAATCATATTTATTCAGCAACACTGGTCAAAACTACTAGCCACTTTGACCAAAATAAAAACTGTGCCACTGCAGCATTTTTTGTTTTTGGTTAGGCCATGGGCATATTTCCCTAGAGGTCAGTCTCACGCTGGCTCATGCACATATAAACCTTTACCCTCAAAACCAAGTAAAACCAAAATACTGGAAAAACAATGACTGTTCAAATAATCAAAATACCTTGTCGCTGGAGTAATTACTTATAGGCATAGGCATAGATTGCAGCATATTCGATCAATGCCTAAAAGCCCTCAAATCTGGCAACAACTGGCAACAAGTGGTAAGCAGATAAGTAGTTCATTCGCAGAGGAAGGTGAATTAGAAGAAGGGGTGGAGATGTGGCCCAGGGTCAGGAGGCGCTTGACCCAGTCAGGGAGGAACAGAGACCTCTCAGGGACCCGAGAAGGAGGACTACCAGGGTAAAAGTCAAAGTCAGACATTCCGCAGAACTGGAATGAGTAAGTTTGAGGGGAGTGGGGGACCAGTGACTGAAATCCATGCTGAGCATGCCTTGAATGTGTGGACCGGTAGCCAGGGACGTCATTTGGGGGTCGCCAGAGGTCGCAAGAGCGACCGCTGGCGATTGGCCAGCGACCCCTGTCAATCTCTTGCGACCTCTGGCCATTGACCAATCAGAGGAGGAGGGGGCGTGGCCACAGCGTGCTGCGACGCTTGTGTTGGCCTCCATTTTTATTATTTCACGACGCGTGTGGTGCTTTCTCGTCTTGCTGCTGCCAGCTGAGGCTGTGTTGTGTCCAAACAGTCCAGCTGCATCCTCCACCCACGTTGATCCACCCCCGCTGAAGGAGGATGCCAGGCCAGTGACTGACTGACGAGGTGAGTGACTGAGTCGAGACTCGAGTCGAGCCGAGCGTGAGCCGAGGTCGCCGCCGACGGCAGGCAGGCCTCAGGCCGCAGCTCACCAAATTCATTTTACTGACGACGTGTAATTGTGCCGGCGGCGGCCTGCAAGCTGCCGCCGGCATATATTTGCAATGTAGTAAAATGAATTCGGGTGCCGACGGCAGAGGCCTGCCGTCGGCACCCGAATTCATTTTACTACATTGCAAATATATGCCGGCGGCAGCTTGCAGGCCGCCGCCGGCACATATTTGCACATCGTCAGTAAAATGAATTTGGGCCTGAGCCTGGCCTGCCGTCGGCACCCGAATTCATTTTTACTACATTGCAAATATATGCCCTCAGGCCGCGCAGCACCAAATTCATTTTACTGACGACGTGCAAATATGTGCCGGCGGCGGCCTGCAAGCTGCCGCCGGCATATATTTGCAATGTAGTAAAATGAATTCGGGTGCCGACGGCAGGCCTCAGCCTGAGGCCTGCCGTCGGCACCCGAATTCATTTTTACTACATTGCAAATATATGCCGGCGGCAGCTTGCAGGCCGCCGCCCACACCACGATTTCAATTGCCTAAAAATGTATGCACATGAATCCAGAGCCACCCCTCGGCTCGATGTAACACGTTTGGTTTGCCTGAAAGCCTGGATGGGTCAGGGCTCAGTCACATGAAACATATCACATGTCCCTCTAGTGCTGTCTAATCCACACTACTCTCTTCGGGAAAGGCGGTGGCAGAGCCCTCCATCCATTCACGCGACAGGTGACAGACGCGAAGACGGGCAACACTGGCTGTTTACACAGCTGGGAGAGTGCGATATGTCTCAGGAAAGTGGACCGGTACAGCATACACAGCTTCTAGTCCTCGGGGTGTCTCCCGCGCAGATTAATTGCACACCTGCAAAGTAACCACATCTCCTAAACACTGTTTGGAACACCACCCTGCCATTAAAAACGAAAACGCTTTCATTTGAGGTTAGCGTGTGTTTAAATTTGGATGGGCTGCATTGCATTAGAGGGAACACGTTGTCTATTGGCTGCAGGGGCCCGCAAAAGGGCTACTGTGTTAGGGGGAGCGAGACGCCTATTTAGAAAAGTCAGCATAGATGCAAATGGTCCATCACACGCACGAGTGTAACATCCTGATATTGGACCCACCGTTTCCCACCTGACTACATACACTGTGGGGACCTGGGAACATCCCATTCGCCCTGCGCTTCGGTTCACTTATTCACCGAGGCTGCAAACTTGAAGTGCTTGAAAGCAGCTTAACGCCAGTACTAGGCGCCATGTCACCTCTGCACGTTCATTCAGGAAATCAAGGGACAGGTATAAGGTTCTGGGCCATGAATTCGAATTGTGTTTCACTGAGAATGGGTTTTGTTGGCTCTTTATTTCTTTTTCTTTTGTTTTTTTGAAAATGGGAGTGTTGACACCCTTGGACCCGTCCTCCCACCATCCAGTTCTACGCCCCCTCTCCTTTCATCCTCTATGTTTTCACTTTCTATGCCCTTTCTCGTCCAAATGCCCCTGATGGGGGGCTAGTTTGAAGGATGGGATGTGCGCTGATCACGTGCCACCGGAGGTTCGGACTTCTTTGAAGTATGGGATAGGCGCTAACTGACCACAGGCCGCCTTCAGTGGGGGATTTGAGGAAAGCACGGATTCCCTACTCTCTGGGGTTGGCATTCTTTAAAAGATGTCAGCACTGGGCACTTGCCGCCTGAGGTGAGTGTTCAGTGGAAGCGCGTTGTAAACCACGTCTAGTTTCCACAGGTAACGCTGGGAATTCTGGAACTATTCATATAATGACAGCTGTTGGCTGCTGTGCTCTAACCGTCTTTAAACACAGCTGGGAGTAAGCGCCCTGGGCACCACAGGTGGCCACCCTGCAGGTTGCCCCTCACTCCTGTCATGGCCTTAAGATGTCTCTCACCCCGCGGTGGCCCCTCGTCCCCCTGGTCCACTTCTCACCCGGGGCGACTCTCCCTGCCAGGCACTCCCCACTTCTCGGGGCATCTCTCGTTCTCTGGGGTGCCATTGCAGTTTCATGGCCCCTCTATGATCTGACCCATGTTGTAGTGGTGGGTGGGAGACCGCGGTAGCTCAGGGGGCGCCACTCACCTGCCATCAGCAGCAGCAGTGGCATCGCCCGGGGCTCCATGGGGCGGGTGTGAGAGTGGACGACGCCGCTGCCGCACCCCTGTTCTCCTGGGCTGCGGGTAGGAAGGGCTCCCTGGACGCCGGCTGCGCGGCCAGCCCTCCTCAGGAACGGGCGCGGTTCCTGCACTCCCCAGTCCCCTCTCCGCCGACGAGCAGCGAGTCCGGGCTGCGGGCGGGTTACTTCTGCTGGTGACTCTGAGGCGTGGTGCCCTGACACTCCAGTAGCGCCTGCCCAGCCTCAGGGAGGGGCTGTTCTCATCATGCCAGCGGCACGGGGGTCGGTAACACTGCAGCCATTCACACGACTGTTTCCAACTTTAGACTCCTCCGTCTGAGCCAGGTACATACAGTAAGTGCGAAACTCCCAAGGAGCGCGGCCGCCGGCACATATTTGCACGTCACTAAATGAATCACTTTGTTACTGTTGTAACTGCCCAATCTTTTCAGCCACCCAACCGATAAGGTCGAGTTTGTCATAAAAATGATTTTTGAGGCAGTCATATCTCTGCCTCCCTTTATGCACTTTGCATTGACCCGTCAAAGGAATGTTTAATAACAAGCAGAAACTGGGATGCGCGCCCAATCTGTCCCCACGAGATGGGCTGTGTTTCGTCCATCTCAACACAAAAGCAGGCTGCGCGCCAAAACCAACAGGGAGTTAAATGCATACAAGAGTCTCCAGGCGAGAAGCGGCATGCCCCAGGCCTCACCTTTGTAGGGTGGCTAATGTATTTGCTGAAGCCACTCCCTCTGTGTGCTCTGGTGCAGACAAATATGCCGGCTGCGTGACTGGCTACTATAGGGCTTCTGGCTAAGACCAGAATGTTCCGTGTTTTTTTCTTGTAAGCGAATTCCTTCAATTGATTGTTATCGGGTACATGTGAGGGTATTTTGCTGACTGTGATGTCACACCTTGCGCACCCCGCAGTCCCCCAGGCAACATTCCCCTTCTGAAAGGGTTAGCAAATAAGCAGTTGTTTATTTATGTATTTAGGCATTTGTATGAGTCGACCAAGCCAGTAGGCATCTAGGCGCTAGTTACAATCAGACAAAAAAGGACAACATAAAAAAAGCCGGGGTACAGAAGCTTAGTTAAAGAGGCAGGTTGTGAGGTTTTTTATTTAAATCTGTTGTATGATGGTTCGTCTCGCAGGTGGGCAGGGAGCGCGTTTCAGAGTGTGGAGGCATGGACTGTGAAGCCGGAGCCCCGCTCTCTTGCGGTTGAATGGGTGTAAGGGGTGAGGAGGCAATGTTTGATAGTAGGGGCCTTTCTGGGGAGTGTCTTGAGAGTTTTTTTGCAAGTTAGGAGGGGGACAGTAGTATGTAAGAAGTCATATATACTGCGTCTCCTAGTTCCCTAGTGGTGACCCGGCACACACCTGCCTGAGTGAAGCACTGATCACTGGTGCCGCCTTTTCATTTTCAGTAGGTGGTCCGGGGATACAATCCCCCACCCTATGAGCAAGCAACCGAACCTCTAACGTGCAAACGGCGCATTTTAGAACACATTTTAGAGAATGCATTCGAACAAAAACGTGAAGGCCTGAAATGTATGGTGGGTGGTGGGTTGGAGTTAGGCCTATAGGAAAGGAGTGGTGGTGCGGGGTTTACTCTCCCCCTCATTTGGCAGTAAAAACATCAGTAAAAAAAAGCAGTAAATAAGAATTCGACACGTTTAAATTTGAAGATATCACATCGAAGCATCTCAGTAAGTGTCACCTAACCTGTTGTACTACCTTGCCTCGGGACTGTCACTCTACTGCGATGAATTCAAGATTGCAGGTGGAGCCCTGATACTGCCCAGAGGCCCTGGGGTAGCTACGGCAGCAACAGTGCAGTTCATGTACAGGGCTTAGAAGCAGTGGTCAAAGTGTTATGTTATGTGATTCATTTTACTGACGTGCAAATATGTGCCGGCGGCGGCCTGCAAGCTGCCGCCGGCATATCTTTGCAATGTAGTAAAATGAATTCAGGTACCGACGGCAGGTCTCAGGCCGCAGCACCAAATTCATTTTACTGACGTGCAAATATGTGCCGGCGGCGGCTTGCAATGTTGTTAAGCTGCCACCGGCACATACATTCTTAACCAGCGCCTCTAGGACTCGTACTAGTGACTGATAGTCTCCCTCTTTCAGCCTGTAGTTCCCCCGCCTGTGTTGTGATATTCAGACACTCCTATTTCACATTCAGAAGATGCAGGTGTGCAGGGTTCCACTGCTCAGCACACCGGATCACCACCTTCCACACCGGCCATTGGCCACAAAGGTCATTCGTTGCCTGGTTCCCCTAATCCCAGCTGCCCAGTAGTCTACTCACCTGGCTGGGCTCTTTCCCCATCATTAGTGAATTTAGGTTCGTGTGCAGAATATCCACACTGCTCAATGTTTGTCCCTACCCCATTTCCTTCATTTGAGCATATGTCTCTTCCAGGGCGGCTCCACCACCCCCCTAAATATTTTCCAGCATGGACTGATGGACACTGAGAAGTGTATAGGCCACACATTGCTCACAGTTGCCAATTCTCTCACGGTCCTGCAATATACATGGGCGTCCCTCACTATTTACCCCATTCATTCAATCCTTCGTCTGGGGGACTTGCACTGTAGAGGTTGGTTGCTCTACAATATGGCAACCTGTGGTGAGCAGAGGGGCAATGCCATGGTGTGCAAAATGAGCAGATGAGTGGTGCCAAAATAGGTGGAAAGGTCAGGAGAAAGAAACTGAAGTACAGAATAAGTGACTACGTGACAGGCAGATGCAGTGTGATTGTGTTACGCTCTGCCACTTGCCTTTGATAGTGGTTCACCTAAGGCCTGTCCTGGCCAGAGTGCAGGGCAGAGTCACATAGCTGTCAGGTCACTGGATTGGTCTGAGTCCAATGAAAGTAATCACCTACCAGCCCACTGTACAGACAGACTAATGTGTTGCATGCTATGTCCTGCAGCCCGCCTTAGAGTCACATAAATTACCTTCCACTGTAAAAAGCAGTGGGGTCTGTCACTGAAATCTGTAGGCGGTAGGACTGCTTAAAAAGCAGTAGCCTACTGCCTAAATCTGTAGGGTTGGCAAGCATGTTAGTATAATGAATTCAGTGCTGGCACGGCAACGGCTTTACATTAGGGAAAGTAAGCAAGCCGCTGATGCCAGCAGCACCAAATTCGTTTTACTAACGTTACATTTTGTCTTTTATAGATCATGTGGGGGAGTGATTGAAGGCCTTTTTAATTCCTGCTGTAAGATAAGTCATAGCCGGTTCCATGTGCCCACGACCCCAGCCAGTGTGTCGATGTGCCCCTCGTCACTGTGTCCATGTGCCCCTTGCCCCTCGCCACTGTGTTCATGTGCCCTCCTGAGCCCAGCTTAAAGCAACAGCTTATGCAAATTATACTGCTTAAATTAACCACAGGCAGATGAAATCCAAGTCATTTGTGGCCTGCAGCCTATACATTTTGCAATGCATTTAACTAGGATTTTACATTGTGACACGACATTATGTAAACTGCTCCTTGCCCGAGCCACACACTCAGCCTGGGCCTGCTGCGGCCTACAGAGCTAGTTCCTAGAGATCCTAGGACAATGGTGCATAACATGCATCCCTCTGAGTTACAGAAGGTTAATGATGAATCGTTGCCGGGCCTGAAGTCATTCTCTAGGTCTGTCAGGTGCAAAGCCTCTGTGGTCCAGTTTGTCTCTGCATGATGCGTGCACCCCAGAACTCTAAAACTCTATTAAAAATTAATATGGTCTGGTGTTGCACAAATGAATCTTTCTGATATTTTGTTATTATTTTCAGACCTGCATCTTCGTGTGGAAGTTCCTTCCTTGCTGTGTTCTCAACGCCAGCAAACAGTACCACCATTGAGCAGCTGACATCAGGCCTTATCTGTGACCGCTGTGAGAGGTAAATGAACGTGAAGCAACATATTGAAAATGTACAGCATATGTTAATGATCTGATCTGTTATTCCATCTCTATTTATGCATTGCAGCCTTGTCCTAGTTGTTTCAACAGAAAAGATGGCTGTTTCTCTTCCATTTAATCAGAGAACAGCACACAATTAACTTCAAACTGTATGACACTGAACACATGCTTCACTTCAGTTTTTTGGGACCCACAGGTTTCCTTTTTTCTTAGAGGCAGAGTTTGAACAGGTTGCAACTGTTAATCTCTCAAATGTAAAGTATTACCTTGACAGATAGGACTGACCTAAAAGTAAGCTACGAAAATAAATGCTTGAAATCACTGCTTAGGTATGTACTCAGTGCTCCAGATAAGATTTTGAAGTGGGACTATTGTATTCCCTATTTTGTAAACTTGGAAGTAAAATGATTTTTAGGGAGTAAAAATGTAAATCTAGTTCCCCACGGCAGTATTTTGTAAGCAAGTAAAAATGCTTTAACTGAAAAACTGAAAGGTTTTTCTAATAATTATGTTGCACCTAGTTACTCATACACATTAAAAGATCATGTGCATGTCTACCGATCGAGCAGTAATAATAGTACTTTCTTCCTTTGGAACTACGTGCGCTACCTCTCCAAACATCCATGGAACTGTGTGTGTGAAAGAAGGGCTCAGGGTCCACAGTGTTTGTTTCCTATTTTTTGTTGGGAGTATTTGTAATCTGTTTTTCTTTTTGGGGCGTACTCGCTTATTTTCAGGGAGTACAGTGATAAACTTGTAAGCCAAAGCAATACATTTCAGATTTGTCTCCTCTTTGGTATTCAGCGGAAGTGGTCCTCCAAAGAAGAGTGAAGCACAAAAGAAGTCAGGAGGACACTGAGGAATCCATCATTTGCTTGAACAATCGCTTCTGATTTAGCAGTACTAAAAGAACGAACATGTCTACACCTACAGGAAAACCCAAGGATCCAAAACAGAGGTCAATCGTTGATATGTTTTCTCCAAAAGCAAGAGGAGCTGGCCCTACTCCAGGCTCTGATTCAAGCAAGCGCAAGAGGTCTGATGATAACTCAAGTGGCAGTTCAAACACAGCTGCACATGTTGTCCAACCATCGGCCAGCACATCAACTCTTGCTGGCAGCGAAGCTGCTTCTTCAGGTGCAGACAGTGCATCTACATGTGCTGACATTGGTTCACTATCTCCACATGCTGACTCTTTGTCTACAGCTCCACCTTCCTTGGCTGACATAGCATCTCCTTCATTTGTAGTGGCCACTGAAGGCTCTTGTTCACATGCAGACATTGCTGTGACGGTTTCACGTGATGCTGATGACCCAAGCAACACTTCAACGTTCCTGGATAGCGCAGAGTGCTCTTTCAACCCTGATGTTGAGGATTGTTCTTCCCGTATTGGCATGTTTGATGATCCTCCCACTGGTGCTTGCTCTCCCGACATTTCACTCCTCGGGGAGAGCACAAGCAGCTCTTGGTTGCAGAGCGATAACAGTATGCAGATGTGTCTAGCTGAGCAGGGCATTCCAAGAAGATCTCCAGCTCCCAATTTAGATGACAGTGTGGTGACTGATCTGTCCCCAAATCCATGCAGTGACCCTGTACAGCCAAAACTTCCTACATACCCTGTAACTGGTTCCCGTAAGTTTAACGGAGACTACAAAACATATCCTTGGGTGGAGTATTCCGTTCTGAAAGATAAAGTATACTGCTTTGCATGCAGACATTTTGGTTCTAATTCTGGAGGAGGGGGGCGTGCACGTGGCAATGTTCCATTTGTTGATATTGGCTTCGCTAAATGGGAAAAGACACGTCGTTCTTTAAAGATGCACTCAGATTCTGATAAGCATAAGTCTTCAGTTGTAGCTTGGGCAGACTTTAAGTGTGTACAACAGACTACAGGCCCTCACCACTCAATTGTGTCAATGCTAGAAAAGGTTGGGGACCAAGAGATTGAAGAGAATCGTCAACATGTGCTGCAGTTACTAAAGGTTGTATGTGTTTTGGGTCGTCAAGGACTTGCTTTCCGAGCCACAGATGAATCGCAAGACTCCCACAATAAGGGAAACTTCATAGCAATATTGCGTTTGCTGTCTGATAATAATGAACTTCTTAAAGTAAAAATGGCTAGACGATATGGGCACTACACATCTCCAGAGTATCAAAATGACATGATCTCAGTTGTGGCAAATCTTATACGTCAGAATATCGTTAGGAAAGTGACAAAGCACTTTGCAGTGTTGGTTGATGAAACCAAAGACATTTCGCATAAAGAACAGATGAGCTTTGTGATCCGGTTTGTAGATCAAGATGGGAACATTCAGGAAAAAGCCATGGGATGTTACCACATGGAAAAGTTGGATGCCTCCAGTTTAGCTGCAGCCATTCACAAATCTGTACGCGATGCTGGCCTTGACTGGAAGAACTGTGTGGCACAATGCTATGATGGGGCATCAGTTATGAGTGGCTGTTTCAATGGAGTGCAAGCGAAAATAAAAGAAATTGCTCCACAGGCAGTTTACATTCACTGTCATGCACATCGTCTAAACCTTGCGTTAGTGCAAACTATCACTAACATACAAACAGTGAAGGATTTTTTCTCAACTTTGCAGGCTGTGTATGTGTTCCTTTCACAAAGTTCTCCTCGGCACGAACTCTTTGTAAAAGCTCAAACAGAAAGCGGTCTGGAAGTACAAGAATTAGAAAGACTTTGTGGCACTAGATGGTTTTATTGGTACGCGTGTGTTAAAAAAATACAGGCTCGATTTGAAACCATTATAGTTGTTCTCAGTTTAATAGAATCATCGCAACAACGTGACAAGCAGGCTTGTTCAGAAGCCAGAGGACTTCTCCGAAATATGCAGTGCTTTGAGTTTTTGCTAACTTTGTTAAGTATGGAAGCAATTCTGAAAAAGATTCGTGTGTTATCTGATGAACTTCAGAGAAAGCATCTTGATTTGCCAGATGCGAGTCACCTAATTCAAGTGACAAGAACTGCCCTCGTCAACCTTAGACAAGAATGCCATTGGGTGAAAATCGTCAATGATGCAACGGAATTGGCAGAAAAATGTGGTATTGAAACAGTTGAAGACCACGACCGCAGAGCTTTACCAGTAAGGCACCACCAACTGTGCAGCAAACTCAAAGAATACCTTGTTGGTACTACTGTAGGGAAGAGGCCTGGACATTATGAGCACTCTGAGGATCGAATGCCACAGACTGAACGGATAAAGCAAGAGGTGTTTTTCTGCACCTTGGATAGGTTTGTAAGAGAGTTGGATGCTCGTTTTATAGATAACATGGGGCTTATCAAGGCTGCCGGCATGTTCAATCCAAGGGCTAAAAATTTCTTGGAGGACTCATCTGCAGATCTTCTTGCTCGGCACTACCTAGGGCCCCAAGTAGATTATGCTGCATTGCATTCAGGGCTTGACACTGCAAGGGGCTATTTATCTGGCAAGACTTTAGCAGGTATTCACTCTGTCAGGTACTATCTCAATGAATCTCCAAGAGGCTTTTCTGATGTCCTAAATCTGTTGGATCTGGTTCTTGCATTGCCAATTACAACTGCAACAAATGAGAGGTTCTTCTCCTGTTTGAAAAGAGTTAAAAACTATTTGCGAAATAGATGTGGAGACAACAGACTTAGTGATTTGTTGGTAATGGCATGTGAACCTATGGAGGTTGAAGAGGTAAATTTGAGTGATGCCATTGACCGATTTGCTGACATGCGACACAGGAGGTATCCTCTGAAAAGATGAACCATTATATTCTTCGACACTGTTAGATTATAGCTCAATTTTCCAGTTAGGTCTTTCTTTTCAAGTCACGCAGACCTAATCAGCACCACATACAGTCTTCAAAACCATCTGCTACTCTCCTACACTACCAGCCTCTTCTCCTCATGAAGTCAGCCATGATACATCGCTCATGCACTACAACCAGTTTGTCTCATCTTCAAAACACTGCATGGTATGCTGTTGAGTTTAGTCAACATCCTATTTTTTACCAGTGAGCTAAGCAACAATGGACCATTACGTCAGAAACATCATGTGTGTCTTTAAAATGGCATCATCTGCCACACCGCCGGCATCCTACAGATTTTCAGTCTAAGCAACAGCAAGACATTCAATTAGCCTTTTCCTGTGAAGCCAGACAGGCACTACTAGTAGCACAGCCACAAGCATCTGTCAACCGCCAGTCTCTTAGAATCTGAGTAGCCTCCATCAGCATCTTCTTGACAGGTCAGCCAGAAGCTGCAGCACAGCTGGAGTCTTGTGTCATGAAAACATTTGCTATCCGATTCCCGCCTGGCTCTTCTTCATTTCCAGTCAAGGAAGCAATGATGAGCCATCTAAGCAGCAACTTCCATTAAGCCAGTCACCAGCTACCCCACAGCTACAGTTCTGTCTTCACAATGCCAGCACCGTATCCTTGATTTGTAGTCAACCAAGCAATGATGAGACACACCCAGTCAGTGCCCTCTGTTAAAACCAGCCCGGCACCATCGGCATCACAGCCAGTATTCTGTGACCTCAAAACAGCACCTGCCATACTTGCAGCCTCTTCTCTGCCAAACACCTGCAGCTCGACTACCAGAGTTCTGTGACCTCAAAACAGCACCTGCCATACTTGCAGCCTCTTCTCTGCCAAACACCTGCAGCTCCACTACCAGAGTTCTGTGTCTTCTTGATCTGTTGCCATTGAACACTCACAGACCTCTCCTCTGGTTTCCAGTAACCTAAGCAACAACCTGCCTTCGAGTCAGAATCTTCACCTCACATGCCATTGAAACAGCAGCACCGGCACGTCTGTCAAGCCACTGTTCTGCTCAATCTGGTAAGAAACTACATTTTAAGTCTTATGATCAGAGTGAAGGAAGAGCAACTGTTGGGCATTATCCAAAAATCTATATAATAGTACTAATTGTTGGAATGTGTACCATTGTGGTGCGGGGTGTGGAGGACAATGAACATGTAGGAACAGAAACCTAGGCATATAAAGAGTGTTGGTGAGTGTGGGAGTAATGCAAAATGCAGCCAGGATTTTTTCCCCCATAAAATCTGGGCACTGGACTGATGAGGCTTTTGGTACTGAAGTTTGTATCACTCAGTAATGCACTGTATGCCTTGAACACATTTTGAACTAATCTTTTGGCAGCCAAAATAACACAAGCAGAAGAGTCATTAAAAACTGAGGATGCCATACATGTTTTCTGGTGAAATATTCTCCAATCTCCCCTTTTATCCTGGCTTTCCCCTATCCCCGTCACCCCGTGCCCGCCTATCCGTCCCTGTCCCCCCAGAATGTGATTTCGCTCTGTAGTCCTGTTGAAATAACAGGGCAGATCCACATAAAGAGGGGATTGGGGTTCATACACTTCACGTGGCAACATGGACCTTGACACTGATACATATGATGATCCATTCTTGTATGAAATGTCAGAATACACTGATATCGTAACCATTTTTTTCTTAATGCACTGAGCGATAATGCTTTATTAGGCCACTTCCTGTGATGTCATGGTGGGGGCGTGGTCTAATGACATCACTTCCTGTGGGGTGTGGTCAAATGACATCACTTCCTGTAGGGGTGTGGTCAAATGACATCACTTCCTGTGATGTCACTCTTGGGGGTGTGGCACTGTGATGTCCCTTCCGCTACCCCTGGCATTTTGGTGAAATGACGTCCCTGCCGGTAGCACTTTCAATCACACTCCCTTCAGAGTTATCGTTCTTCCTTTTCAGAACTATCTAGACCAGAATGCACTGCCAGACAAAACGAATTCAGCAGGACAAAAAAAAAGCAGCACCTTCTTGGTAGTCTCTAACAACCTGGCACCTTTCAGGAGAAAGCAGCCGCACTGACTGCAGCTTAGAACCACCCAATATCTGTAACGCGTACCTGGTGTCTTCCAGGGTACGGATGGCAACCCGGATGGCCTTCTTGATGCTCAGTCCATACCCCTCCTTAGTGCGACTGTGTCTGGCACTCTAAAGGCGAACACACACGTTCTAGGCAAAAGAGGCAGGGTGATTTATGGAGTTTTGTGGAGTAGAATGCGGGAGCCTGGATAGCTGTTCTTCAGCTGGGCTTCTTGCGAGAGACAGAGCAGGAATTACAGAACTGTCTGACAAGTTACCCTGAATAGCCTTCCCATCCATAGCACTAAGTATGTTCAATGTGGGCTCACTGTAAAATGCTGCTGTGCTCCATGTGCAAGGCCAGTTGCTTCCCTGGCATTACAACACGGGTTGGATGACCCACACCGGCTGTACTCTTGTTTTCTGCACAAAACACTTGGGGCCTCATTACGAGAATGGAGGTAGCCATGGAGCTATTAGCTCGATGGCTGCCTCCGTTCCGGGCTCCATTACCGGGTTCCTGCAATGGGGACTTACCGGGTTACTCCAACATAGGAGGACCCGGTAATTCCTCCTTGCAGGAACCCATCCCCATTCCCATTTGAGCCCCCATAGGCCTCAAGGGGAATGGGGAGGGAGGTAATAACGGGCAGATTACATCTGGTCGGTTATTGCCTCGCTCTTCCCCTCGCGGGACCCGGAAAGCACGTCTGGTTTACCAGGCGTGCGATCCAGGTCCCGCGATGGGAAACTCGTAATCGGCGCTCCCGGAATGAAGGGGGCCGGTCCTGTACCGACCCCCTTCATTATGGGAGCGCCAGCCTTATAATGAGGCCCTTGGTGTTTTCTTAAATGTCTTTAGCAGTTTATTTATTTCAATGTCTTTTCATGTTCATCTTTATATTCCCAATGTCCTTCTGTGTAGGGTTGGTTGATTTGCTTATTTCAATGTTCTCCTTGCTTACTTTGTCCAAATGTATATTCCTTGCTGTTTTCCTGATGTACCTCTCTTCCAGGGTCGGATCGGCCCATCTGCCGATTTCTGCCCATGCATCGGCCGGTTTGAAAAAAAAAACAAAAAGCACCTGCAACGGCATAATTCATCAAAGCAAGGTAACACATAATACCTTGCTTTGATGATTGATTTGCACGCATCATAAATTATGATGCATGCATTATTCTCATGCTGCTGCCAGGGTCGGACTGGGACAAGAAATAGGCCCGGACAACAAAAAAAAAGTGGCCCACCCCTCGCCTCAAAAAAGTGGCCCACCCCTCGAAAAAGTGGCCCACCCCTCGCCTCAAAAAAAGTTGCCCTCAAACCATCATCCGTGAATCACGTCAATTCATGACTTTTACAGAAAATGCTACATATTGAGGTCCACAGCTCCGAGGCACAGGAGTGGCATGAACCAACCACCCCCACTGCGGTTTTGGGACCTGCTGCAAGTCAATGCTTATACAGGGCTCCGCAACCCCAGCAGGGAAGGAGGGTGGGGGTGACGATGGTTGGATAGATGGGGAGGTGGGTAGGGAAACCGGAATGAGGTTTAGGGAGAGGTCAGAAAATGCTACGTATGGAGGCTTCATGTGTCTGTTACATTACAACACAACTCATAAAATAACATTACTTTGCATACAGTTCTGTGGGCTTGTATGAATTTGTTGCCCTGGTGTAATGGATGTGCCAGTGGTTTTTGCTCTTGGCACCCTATTTTAATTGTGTGCCCCAACAATTCACGTCCAATCACACTCTTCGAAGAACAACTACTGCATCTCACAGAGTAACATCAGACCCCTCCCTCCAGACAGCGCCTCTACAGCCAACTTACACATCACCGCCTATCCCTGGCCCCTTTCGGGATACCAATGCCCCTATGCCCTCGACAAAGACACTGTGGGGTGCTTCCGAACTGCCCACAGTCAGCAACAAAGGCTAGCTATCAACCGGGGTCAGACTGGGCCATGCAATTGTCTCAGGCACCAAAGAAAAAGTGGCCCGCACTTGCAAATGGCTTTTCATTCCTTTTGTGATACTGTTTGAATAGTACCCGGGGGGAGCTTTTTTGATAAAGTGACATGCAAATTGTATATTTTAAAGAATATTTATTCAGCAACACTGGTCAAAACTACTAGTCGCAGTGTGAATTAACTCATCAAACTGGCCCACATGGGCCAATAAGGGTCCCACTTTGGCCAAAAAAAGGTCCCACACCAGCATTTTGTGTTTTTGGTTGGCCCTGGGCCTATTGTCCTACAGGCCAGTCCGAGGCTGCTCCCAGCTCAACTGACTTTTCAGTACTGACACTTTTTCTCTCATCTTTTCCCCCAGTTGCAACCCCTCCCCACAGAAAAAAAGTCATGTTTTACCATGGGCAGGTGAAGTGACCAGTGTGTATGTACTCTCGGCTTTACTACACAATATGTTTTGAGAAAAGTTCACAAAAGACACGCACCACAGTAAATGATGACCAAAGAAAGTGTTAGTTATTAGCAGTAATTAGTGATTGCCAATGATTCCATGTATCTGTATTCATCGAAGCATTTTTCCGAGGCATCACATTAAATATTCTGAAACATGCTCTCAGAGCATGTTTCAGAATATTTAATCTGACGCCTCGGACTCTGCATGAAAGTTGCACAAAAAGTTAAATTTTAAAAACACATACCAGTTAAGATGCACACAAACCCGTTGCTCGCAAACATTGTCAGACAGTTAAGAATTTAAAGAGTGCAACAAGCGGAGAAAGGCTTATCTGTACAAACGCTGTGGGAAAAATAAAGTTGTCCTTTGGATTCTGGGCTTATTTTACGAACTTCAAAGGGAAGTGTTCCTTTTCCAGGTGGCAGGAAGCTTTTGGGCGGGCTGGTGAAAGGATTATAACACGATCTGTCAGGCTGCATGCAAAACTATTTTTTTCCAGTCAGTCTGAGATAAACTGTTCTGTTAAGCAGGAGCGGGCTGCTAGTCTTAAGCCGTAAAAAGGAAACAGGCCTATCAGTGCCTTTAACGTTCACTGATGCACGGGTGAAAGTGCACTCTAAAGTTATAAGCACGCTGATGGCAGGTCAATTGATTGTGACCTAGAATTGTGCTCTGCAGTTAATAATTGCATAGCAGCCCAGACATGTGCTTATCACCTATGTTTACTTTACACGTACGTGTTGCCACGAGAAAACACTTTGGAGCTGGTGGCCGCTTGCCGACGCTAAATGGTAAATGCTTTCCAGCATAGCCTGCAAACAGAGCCAGGTGCGAGATAGCGCCATTGCTCAAATGAGACCATACGTCGCCCGGTGTTACTGTCTAACGTCAAGGCAAGGTCATGTGAAACCGGAGACACTGCAGAAAAAGGCTTCTCTTACTCACGATCGACAAACTGCGTATTAATGTTATACACTTTCAGAATCCATTCCACGCATTTGTATTTCAGATGAACCAAACATTGTAAAACTACAATTTCAATAGGAAACGTGCCCTGTAATACGTTCAATACCGTGTCTGCATTCCCAACTTTAGGATTTCATAATAAATGCAAGATAACATTAGGCCATCTGAAACATGTATTGTGATCATTTGAAGGATATTAATTTAACATTTACAAAACGGCACAGGAAGATTTTTCTATTCACGTATCACTGTAGGAGTATCTCAGTACAGCCTCTGTCCTTGTGAACTCGAAACAAAACACGCTAAGCAGTAGGCAGTGGTGGTACTCACAGAACTTCACAAGCAGCAGGTACTTGTTTTCTTTCAGGGCCCTCGCAAAGTTTTCACTCGTCAACCCGAGGACACCGGCCTCCTCTTTGATTTTGGGCGCTTTGCTTTTCTTGACCCTTGCAGGCTTTGGTGCCTGCCATCAAAGACCCATCCTGCACTGTAAAAAAAAGAGCCACTGGGAGCAAGGCGGCACTCGCAGTTCACGCGGCCCACCCCCACCCCCACCCACACCCACAACAATTTGTTTTGGAGAGAGAGAGCGCTCTGCCTGAGCTGGGCTCAGGCTGCCTCCTGACTGGCGCCACGCCGGCCTGCCGGGCCCGGCAGGTGGCTGGAGCACTGACAGCAGAGCCTCATTCATCACAGAAAGTTAACACTTAATTGTTAACTTTCTTTGATGAGTGCATTCTCTATCTCCGCAGCAAGCCGTGATTAAGGGCAGCTGCAGAGGGGAGTGCCGGTGCCGAAAAAACACTTCGTGTCGGGGACCGGCAACCACCGGCACAAATTAAGCACTGAGGCCGGGCCCGGGGGCCTGCCAATAAAAAAAAAAAAAAATTTGAATTTTTTTTTTTTTTTTTTTTTACAAAAAAAAAACGGCCCAGAGGTGGCTGCCGGAAAACCGGCCCCAGGGGACCCCAAAGTCGTTCGGCCACGGGCCGAAAGACCGAAAGGGCCAGTCCGACCCTGGCTGCTGCATGCGGCCAACTTTGCACCAGACCTGCAGATTAGCTTAACTGGTCGGCTGTTAAATCTCAGTTACCAGTTTAATTGTATCCACTACAGAATAATTGCTCATTTTACTATAGCCAATATGATAGCTCAGTGTGTTGAGCGCTCACTGCTGCAAGGTGTGTGTGAACTGCAGGTTGCAGGTTTGAATCCCAACAAGGCAATCTCAGCCTTTCATCTTTCTGAGGTCGATTAAATGAGTACCAACACAGGTTGGTTTATACTGTGTGCATATTTGTTCTATAAAAAAGAGCTTAAGAATAATTGCTATTCAATAACATATTATCATTTGGCTTTAGACGTCTGCTTGCATTGACAGTAATTTGACAATATGGATCTATACACACAGATATTAATGATACATATGGCGATCCATTCTTGTATGAAATATATATCACATAGGTGACATCATAACCATATTTTTCGTAGTGTGCTTTGGAACAATGATATTTGATGCCACTTCCTGTTTTGTCAAGGGGTGAAAGGTTGTGTTTCATCACTCCCTGGGATGTCACATTCGGGTGGGGTCAAATGATATCACTTCCAGTGATGTCATCAGAGGTTAAGGGTCATGAGGTGAGGGGTGGGCCTTTTTTCTTGTGTGTCCAGGCCAATGTCTTGTCCCAGTCCGACCTCGCTCTCTTCTTCTTGTAGATTGTGGCGATCATGATCCTCAGCACGTGTCTTCCTTGAAGTGGGCTCATGATATGCACCCGGTTCCCGATGGTGGTATATGCTTGGATGTTTCAAGTAAGTGGTGAGTAGTTTGCAATGCCATAGAAGTCAGTGTTACACTGCTTTTAATGGCAATCATTGTCTTTTCTGCTGCACATTAATATTAATGATCACTTCTGAAAGCAGAGTACCTTCCCGATCTTGCCTCATATTAATGGCAGTTTGTTTTTTCTTGCAATGCAGATTAACAGGTGTTAGGGAGAATTCTCCAAAATGGCTAATTTCCATTACCTACTGAGTCCCTCAGCAGCTTTGCTGGATTTCTAGCATACATTTTTTCACCTGGTAAGAGTGTGAGCCTTTTTCCCACTCTTACATGTGTTTTGCTGTGTTTGTTTAACATTTTCTTGTGTTCAGAGACTGTGGAGCCTCACCTACTCCACAGCCATAATCTTTTTACTGCGTGTTACACAGAACCTCCAGTGCAGTGACACAGGTTTGTCTTTTAGACTTCCCAACTCGGACTCCATTTTCTGGAGCTGACTACTGTCTCCCAGAACATGTAAAGTTGCCATTGACTTTATTAGTCTCTTTTCAAAAGACCCAGTACCAACTATCTTACATAGAATACTGGAAAGGGTTAATACATATCCCTTTTTGCCTGCTTCTCTTGGAGTATTGTTTTGCTCCCTTTTCATGAAGACTTGGCTGGTGGCAGTGGTAACTACCTTTTTTTCCTACCTCGGTTATCTTAAATAACCTTGGTATTGTTTTAGGATATCTTGGTAGCCTGAAACTTAAATCCGCTGGACCATATTTGTTTTAATTTGTTTCCGGCTGGTTTTATTCGCAATTTCTTTTTTCTAAAAGTCTTTCTTGTGTTTTTCTCTGCGCGCCAAACCAGGTTTGGTTCCTTTGTTTACCGTCCTTTTGCTGGCTTCTGCACAGAAGCCCTCCTTAGGCGACTGAAAGTCTTGGTAGGCAGGATGTGAGGGACACTCCTGATTTATTGGCTAGGTGGCTGTCCCGCCAGGACAGCCACCCAGCTGTGTGATTGACAGTCAGGCTGTGTGAATGGGGGAAAACTGCATGAAAAGCAGGTCTTTGGGGCTGGAAAGGCAGAGTCGCCACTGAATCGAGAGAATCGAAGAGGAGCTGACAGAAGAGAGTGGTCCCCTACCACGACTGAAACACTCGGTGAAGCCCTGCTGCAGGACCGAATCTTCAGACTCCTACAACAGAGAAGATCTACCTGGAATCTTCTTCCCCTGAGCAGGCGGGAGCAACCAGTTCACCCAAACTGCAAGCCAGGTCTCCCTCCTCTGGTCGAATTTGCTGTACAGAGCTACAGTGAACCGGATAGGCAGGAAGGTCGGACCCTGGTTGGGTTTTAAGGAGCACACCTTTAATTTGCTGTTTAGCTCTGCTGCTGGTTTCTTCCCTGGGCAGTGCAGGACCCTCCAGTCTTCCTACTTCTTGTCAGTCTGGCAGTCGCTTCAGGAACCGTGAGCCAGCAGGACCTGCCAGGAACGTCCGCCTCAACTGCAGATTCTTCTCCATTTAAAGGTACTGTGCCATTCCAGTTGTTCATTTCGTTCAGCCGTGGTCAAGGTGTGTGAAACCTTTCGCCAATCTGAGGGCTTGTCCTTCTCTTCTCTTTAAACTAACTTTTAACCTGACCAACTTCGTTCTCAACTCTTGGCAAAGACTTAACCGCAAACTACCCTAACTGTGTGATCTTGAGCACAAGACTTTTGTCCTATTGACTTTGGCCCTGAGCCCTTTTGATTTGATTTCCTCACTGTAGTTCCTTTTTCTAGATTGCCCTGCTGACTTACCTGTTGGTGCTGCTCAATTCTCAATTTCAAGTCTAATTTTGTCTTTCCCTCCATTTTAAATTATTGGAGTGCCATTTTGCTCACACTTCATTTTGAGCTTAACTTGTCCAGAATCTATTGGGAGTGGTGTGTTGTATTAATAGTGTGATTTTTCAACTGCTTTACTTTAGTGAAATGTTTTACAACTGATGTGTAAATAAATGTATATTCTTTTACTCAGAAACCTTGAGTCAGTGTTTCTTTGAATCATAGTAATTGCTGTCCTTTGTCTAACTATTGATACTGCTCACTTCCTCTTGAGATAAGCCTGGCTGCTCAGCTATCGCTACCACTTTACTGTGTAGTACAGGCTTGTACCAAAGGTGAATTTGTACTGTCACTTGTTGTCTTAATTGTGTGTGGTGTTCCCAAAGGGTACCGCATATAAATCTGCCTAACAACACGCTAGGCGGGACGGCAGAGCATAGATCAGATGACACAGTAAGCTTTTAGCACAGAGCTGGTATGTGCTAGCCATGTGAGCTTGCAAATCAACACGAAGCAAGTAAACAACCTAGGGTGGGGTTTATATAGACATGGGTCCTTAGTAAGCTGTACAGCACCCTGCACTTGATCTGCAGTGGCTTCCTTGGTGGCGTGTTGTTTCCTCATTTCTGCGGCCATTTTGGAAAGCTCTATTTCAATAGCAATGTATTAACTCAGCCCATGGTGTGGATGTGAATGTGACTTTCTGCTCTGCTTTCTGGTTGAGTGTTAAACCCACAGCCTTGTATATTGGACCCAGAGGCATGGTCATGACAATAGCCAGCATGTAGTATCAGAAAGACTACTGAATTTGCTTCAGATAAACCGAGGGCGTGGCTCAGCAGGTTGTTTGTGCCTTTACAATGGAGTGCCTTACCCCCAGGGGGAAAACAGACACAGATTGGGCCCTAAAGTTTGATGGACCTGTTAGACAATGGGGGAGAAAGGGGGGAACAAGAAGAGAAAAACTGAGGAGTGTGCATCTGGTGATCAGCTGAGGTCAGGTGGCATGTAGCTAGACTGAGAGACAACAAGGAGGATATAAGGTGGAGTGGAGCACTGAGACGTCTATGGTGCAGATGGGTAGGTGTGCAGTCGGGGTATTGTGTGTGAAAGACATTGGTACATAGTGGAAAGAGTGGCTGTGATTATAGTTTGCATGTGGGAGTGAATAGTAGTGGAGAGATAGGGAGTGTACAAGCATAGTAGAGAGGCAGTGGGAGACAGAGAGATTGATGGGAATGAGGGAGTTTACGAATAGCAGGTGAGGGAGATAGATTGGTGAGTAAGTGGAGTAGTGAAAGATATCAAGTAGGAAAGGGTTGACCATGAGCGTGAATAGTAGGAGGAGGAGGAAGAGGCTAGAGAAAGGTGGGAGAAGGGTGTGAAAGAATTGGAAGGACAAAAGAGGAAAAGAGGTCAGAGAAGGGAGAAATAAGTGAGGGAATAGAAGCGAAGGAAATATGGTGCGAGTGTATGCGAGGGGACATAGAAAGGAGTAAGTGGTAAGGTAAAAAGATTGAATAGTCAGATGAGGAAGACCAAGGAGAGAGTGGGAATAGTGAATAAGGGGATAACAGAACGGGGAGATGAGTGAACGGGGGTGAGAGGGAGAGAGTGGCCGGGACCACGTTTGAGGAAAAATGGGTGCTATTCATTTTAAAGACCATATTTTTGGGAAAGACTATAGTAGGGTATCCCTTAGGAAGTCCCATAGGGAACCAGGCAAAAAAGGTTGTTGCCTTTATGCCCTTCTACAGCAGAGAATCTATTCTGGATAATGGAGGGTACCTATCACTAGCGTTCAAGTTGTTCAGGGAAACCTGGGCTAGGCTAGAGGGTGTCCCTGGGGAGACTCAGCAAACCATTAGAAAACATCCTTTAATCATATTACCAGGCAGCTAATACCCATGCACTACAACCGCCCATAAAACCTGTAAATAAATACATCATATATCGGATTCATGGTTTCCTAAATTCATCTGTGATAGCACTTCAGCTACCATTAGCATAACATGTTATGTTTTTCAACATGGACCTGAAAGTCGAATATGGTTGCTTTTTCCAGCAGAATGCCATTAAAGGTGGAATGGCATATTGGCAGCATTGGTAGTAGTTCCCTTTAGCAGACCGATCTTTTTAATAATGGGGTGATGAATGTCTCTGTCATGAAATCGTGTTTCTTAGCATCATTTCAATTAGGAGCAAGTTCCATCAGACAGTTATATATCACTGAGGTTGGGAAGAGTCCCATGCTAAATTTGATAAAATCATAAATAACATTAATGGTCTGAGTAGATGCAATGGTGCAGAAAGACAATTGCTCTATTTAATATGTAAAACGTATCAATATTTTGAACAGCACCATATGCAGCGGGAACTGATTCAAAGCGATACAAAAATATGGATGAAGTTGTTGGTAGGGATAATGGATAAATGTAAGTTGATAATGCACTTCATTCAAGTATGGACTGGACATATTGGTCTTCCATCTCTGACCATTTGCTATTGAATAATGCAAGGTATTTTGAAAGGATGTATTCTGGTCATTCACATGGGAGGCAGGAGCGTTTAGAGTAAGATGGCCAGCACTTAAAATCTTTATATATAAATTGGAATTAATGCATGTGTGCATTTTTGTCCAGCTATACAAATCCACACCGTTGAACCAACGTTTTACAATTTTTGCATGGATTCTTCTTTCGTCTGGGGCAAGATCGTAGGCTATGTTTGGATGCAAAAATCTTAGCTGCAAAAAACAAATGTGGATTCGTGTCTGTATGTTAGTCCGGCTCTACAAACCCACACCGTTCAACCCACTGCTGTCAAAGTTTGCTTGGATTCCACATTTGTCTGGGGCAAGATTCTACTCTATGTTTGGATGCAAAGAAAACAATCTGTAGAGACCCTCATTTACTGATGCTCACCCCGATTCACTGCAGTGGGTACTAAAATGAAGCAAAATTTAGAAAAGTGTCTGAAGCAAAATGTTCGATGTGTTGGTTATTCCTTTGAAATGTATTACTATGGTATACAGTTTGAAAGTGTTTATTAAAGCATTTTTAAAGGGAATACAAAATAAATACAACAATGTAATCACACCACTCCAAATATGAGAAATGGCAAGGATACAGTTTACTAAAGTTCATTCACCAGAAGAGAGCACAATCAATCAATCTTTCTTGGACATGTTCTCAAATGTGCTGAAACCATTGAGTGACAGAAAGATGCCGCAGAAAAAAACAAACATCACTTTGGAAAGCTCCATCTGATGCAAAGGGAAAATCTATATCAAGAGCTTTTGAACCACAACAAACAGCAGCCCGACTTGCCGACCGGAGGACAAGAACAACTTTCTCCAGGGCAAATGAGATGCCAGAGCAAACTAAAGCAAGACTTACAGACAAGAGGACAAGACCAACATTCTTCAGGGCACAGGAGACACCACTCGATCAGGACATGAGCAACGCTGGGTATCCTAGCAAATTTCTCCATAAAGACGTCAAGTAGGGTAATCCTTTGGGAACTGAGAGTGTTCAATGTTTTCCTGAAGGACATATGGTTCTCATGGAGTATGATGGTTTCTGATAAGTCATGTTTCATGGATTTTTTCTCACAGTATTTTGTCTCCTATGCATATCCTTTTGAGAACTGGCACTATTAGGAGACCACAGTTTGCCAATCTGAGAATCCTCTTACGTCAAACCATTTCATTTTTGACCAAATATGTCAGCACCCTTTGTAATGGTACAGTTTAAACCACACACTTAGTTCCACCTGGAGACAGTCAATGCCACGGAAGGCCTTTAAAGGAGTTGTGGCATGACGTGAGCAGTCTTCCCAGGTATAGAAACATCTGTGTTGTCTTATTCTAGATTAGAACTTGGAGTTTCAGAACACATGTGGGCAGTCTATTAAACATAAAATTAGACCAGTTCAATCTGGAAAGCCTTAAGGCCCAGAAAGCTTTAGCTTTATGTGACAGCTTCTAAAAATAATGAAATGTTGCTGTGCAAGTGAGGGTACTTTCTCCATGATAATAATAATAATTTAGCATTTATATATTGCTACAAACCCTCAGATATCTGAGCCCTGCTTATTATTACCCACTGTGTGTGGTGCTCATTTATCTACCTAGGAAGGATGAAAGGCTGCATTTGGCCCTGCAGGATTCGAAAACCTGTGTCAGCAGGCTCTGCACGGGTGTCAAAGCGAGCACTCTACTCACTGTGCTATCAGACTGAGATTGACTTAATCTACATAGTATGTGCATTGTATATGTATTGTATTATAATTAATAAAACATATGGTGTTTCAGCAAGAATCAAATACAGTGTAACCAAGAGCAAAAATGTCCCATGAGAATATGTCTTAAATAGAGGAATGTGCAGTTAGTGATGGGTTATTGGGTGATTGGTGAGTCATAGGGCATGAAAATTGAATGGGCAGGACATGACATCCAATGATAAATGGGGGTAACAATAGATGGAAGGGACAGCATAGATAGAAAAGTGAACAAGTGATATTGGTGGGGTGATGTGTTGGGAAACTGGATTTTTCTCAGGTTTCAGGAGGTAAAGCTTAAGGGTGGATGTGAATGAGTGGATTTTCAATGTCCTCTTAGCTTGAGGGAAGTAGTGGCAGAGAGACAAGGAATAATATGTGTACAAAATTGATATTTTAAAGAGGGTGATGGTGAGAAGGCTATGGAGGGGAAGTGGTGGGAGATGGTAAAAGCCAGATAAGTGGCTAGTGCAAGAATGAATTTAAGCACAAGCAGGAAGGAATTTAAAGGTGCTCCATCATTTGCATCATCATCTAGTTTTAATCCAGGGTACCCTGCCTTGACTCACACATCCCCGGCCTGGTCCCCTACAATTGTGACAAGCAGTCTTTTCATGTCTCCTACCGCTAAAGGAACACCAGCAGTCTGTTTCTTGCGGGAGAATATCCACTTCCCAGCCCTGGCAGTAAGGGCCAGGAGCACCTTGATCAGATTATTTGTATCCATCAGCACCCATGGCACAACTTCCATCCTCCCTGGTCCTTTCTGTATTAATGGCATTTGCTTGCCAAATCCTCACCCCACTCTCTCCTCTCCACTTCGGTTTTCCTTGCCACTGCTACCTGCCCAAAACTTCTCCTTAATCTCTCACCCCGCAAACTTTCTACCCTTTGCGTAATTTCTGTAATTTCTGGAGCCCATTGTGTCTCAACCTACCTGTTGCTTGTGGCGCTTCCTCTGGCACTATTGTGGTAACTATGGCTGTGTGATGCTATTTGGGTTTGGGCGATATGGGGGTGGGGCGTTGGCTGGCAGGGCACATATGTTGGATTGGTATAGCCTGTGGCGGGGTGGACAGTGAGGGGATAAAGCCCTCTCTAGGCACGGCCGTGGTGCTCCCTCTGGCCCTGTTGTGGTTACTACATTTGGGGGGCCACTACCTTCACATCGGGGCATGTACTTGCCAGTATGCTCCGCATCCTCCAACATTTTCCACAGGTCTAAGATCTCTTTTCGCTTTTGCAGTTGTTTACCCTTATACTTAGTCATTAAAAGCATACTCATGTCCTCTAATATCTCTCTATTAATAGAACTGTGCCCTGGGCAGGGGTGGAGCCTTCCCCCTCCCTTAGGTCTCTACCAACCACCCTGTGGTACTTCTCGATGTTATCATTGTACAATGGTAACATACTATACATATACTCCAGTGGAGTAATTTTCCCCATATTAACGATATAATATAAAACAGAAACCTTCAGTCATACATCGTACACAGTGCTATTGTAATCGTCCCTACCAGTCATCTGTTCCCACCTACCGGTAGCCCTCTGTTCACGTGACCCCCGTACCCTTGTATCCTCCTTATCGCAATAAAAAATGACACCATGTCCCCTTGCTCAGACAGGATCCCACACTCCTTTTTTTGTCTTCTTTGTATTCTCAATAATAATAACAATAATGATATAAATATACAAAGCCTGCCAGGTGGCCTATTTCACACTCTCTCGACACACACACACATCACTTCCCCACTGACCCTTACTCCTTTTGTTGTAGCTCGAAAGAGATGTTAAAAAAAGCAGGTGCGGGGCACGCACTCTAATTCCTGGCCAATATATTACCTGAACAAGTGTCCAAAAACAATCACAGGGTCAAATCCCAATCACAGGGTTGATTCTCATTTTGCACTGTTGTGCTCCTCCAAGTGTCCAAAAAATTCACAGGGTTAAATCCCAATTAGCTGCCCAATAGTTCACAGGGTTGATTCCCTTCTTGCACTGGTGTACTCCTCCAAGCGCTTTCGTATCTGCAATACTCATCAGGGAGGCTGAGTTGACACTCAATTCAGGTAAAACCAATATAAATGCAGTTGCAGTCTCTATGAATTATGGTCAATGTAGTCAACCCATTTAAACAATTCAGGTGACCAGTGAAAGACTCCCCTCCAACACATACATCTTACCCTTAGCAGGGGGGGGACCATGGTTATGGCTCTCCAGTGTAGGGCAAAATAACCCCTGTGCTGCAGCCTCTGGAGTCTGGATCTCCACATGTTCAAAAAAGTAGGGGCGATGCACACACTCCAATTCCTTGCCAATATATTACTTGAACAAGTGTCCAAAAACAATCACAGGGTTAAATCCCAAAGTGTCCAAAATATTCACAGGGTTAAATCCCAATTACTGCCCAATAGTTCACAGGGTTGATTCCCTTTTTGCACTGTTGTGCTCCTCAAAGTGTCCAAAAAATTCACACCGTTAAATCCCAATTTGCTGCCCAATAGTTCACAGGGTTGCTTCCCTTCTCTCACTGTTGTACTGCTCCAAGTGCTTTTGTATCTGCAATAATCACCAGGGAGGCTTAGTTGCCATTAAATTCAGGTGAAACCAATATAAATGCAGTTGCAGTCTCTAGGAATTATGGTCAATGTAGTGAACCCATTTAAACAATTCAGGTGACCAGTGAAAGACTCCCCTTGGGGTTGTGGCTTTTGGGTGCTATTACATAGAGCTGGGACAGGAAGGGCCGGAGGCTCATGCCCTCCTTCTTGTGTTCAAATTCTTTCACACTCTACCAGTCTTCTTCCTGTCCATCTTGGGGCACTTCCGTGTCTGACCCCACTGTCCATAACCCGCAATTTCTGCTCCTCGATCCTCAATCCCATGGTTCTCGACAAGCACATCCTTGATGGCTGTGGTGACCAATCTGAACAAGATGTCCCAGGCCCTCCACTCGTGCAACCCACACTCTTGTTTACTTCCCCCTTCTCTTACTGACCTCAACCATGTTAACTGTGCTCCCGTTGCCTCCAATGCCTCCTTCATCTCCTTCTGTTTTTTGGACTCCGGCTGTGTGATGCTATTTGGGGTTGGTCGATATGGGGATGGGGCGGTGGCTGGCAGGCCCATATGCTGGATTGGTATAGCCTGTGGTGGGGCAGGCAGAGAGAGGATAAAGTATCTCTCTAGGCACAGGCCTTGGTGCTTCCTCTGGCACGGTTGTGTTTACTACATTTGGGGGGACACTACCTTCACATCGGGGAATGTACTTTCCTCAACATCCGCCGCCATTTTGCACATGTCTAAGATGTCTTTTCGCTTATGCAATTTTTTTACCCCTATACTTAGTGGTTAAAAACATTCTCATGTGCTCTAATGTCTCTATTATTAAAACCATACTCTGGCCAGGTGTGGGGAATTCCACTTTCCCGCACCTGGAACATATTGGGCATAGGAATCTGAGTCTTCTAATTATACAGAGCTCCTACCCTATCATAATAACAAATGACACCACCATCTCCCCTTGCAGAGAAAGGTTCCCACACTCCTGTTTTGTCCTCCTTCTAATCTCCTAAATAATAATAACAATGATATAAAAATACAAAACCTGACACATGGCCTTTTTCACACTCTCCCGTCACCCACACAAACATACACTTCACTTCCCCACTCACCCGTACCGCTTTTGTTGTTGCTTGCAAGAGATTTACTTACGTGTGTGTTTTCAACAAAGTTCCTCCATCACAGGGTGCCACCAACAGCCTGCACTCTCCTAGGAGCCACAACCCGCTTCATAGAGCAGACAGGAATTCTGTGAAAACAGCTCCTGTACACCACTGCGGGTTGCGTACTTGGCTCAGGTCACTGTAGGTGGGCGTGGCCCCTCCAGATATGCAACGTGGAATCCTCTATCTTTGTGGGGGTCACTGGGATCCTGTTGGTGTCACCAGAAATTTAGAGAAGCCCCTCAATGTACACACCAGAAAAAAATCCACCCACTGGGGAAAAAGCCAAGCACACACCTTGCAAGGAAAACAAAAATAGAAATGTACCAGCAAAGAACTCTGCTGCCACGGAACGTTCTGGCAACATCAGTATGAACAACACTTTATGAAGGCATACAGCGTCATCAGTGATGTAGATTAAATAATGTGCAAACCTCTTTGTTTTGTTGGTCAAGACCCTATATATAGGCTACCTACTCCATAAGGGATGCCAGGCCATTGGTCCCAGCCCCTTCTGTCCATCCTATTCCATGTGGGTTCCTCCTCTCATGCCATTGGCCGTGAAGCTACCACTGTTTGACAATTATGTGAAGAAAAAACTATACTAGCTCTATCTCTAACTTGATATGCACCTTGTACTGCAAACATGGGCTAAGAGGGTACTTCGAGGCCATCACTTCTAAAAAACTACAGCTTGATTCCAGACACGTTGGCACCCAATCAAAGTTCCCCACTCTCATTTTAGCTATATTGTTTTATCCCTCTCTCACGTCACAGCACTAATCATGAGATCTATGTTGAAGGGGACTGATCCCTGTTTCATTTCTTTTCTGATCGATTGGGTGTTTAACAGATTTATGGTTGGTGGTCTGGGACTGACTGGTACCTTGGAATGCTGGGGGTCTTGGGGCTAGGGCTTGCGGGTGCTGTAGGGACAGGAAGAGCTGGAGGCTCATGCCCCCTTAATCGTGGGATCGCTTTTCACAGTGAGCTCTTAACTCCCTCGTGACCTTGCAGGTCACATTCCTTCTGGGATACGAAATGTTGGCAACATGAGACAATGAAGGGTACATCAATCTCTGCAGCTCTGGCCTTCCTCACTGGTGCCCAAGATACAATCCATTACCACCTGTATAAACCTTATTTCTATGTGTGTGACTCAGGCCTGCGGTCCTGGCTTCAGTGCAAAACTAGGCCTTGATTCCAATATGGCTGCTACTAGTCAGGCACTTGATTCCCCATGCATACTAGAGCAAGCCGTGCAGCCCCCTCCCTGCATTCTTGCTCCTAACGACACCCCTTGTCCCCTGTAAACTCCCTTGGTCCCTACGGTACCCCCTCCAGACCTCTGTTTCATCCAAAAGCATTGGGGGGTCTAGGACAGGGTCTAGGACGATTACCCCTCCTTCCCAACAGTAGAAATGCACGATTTTGGTTACATTTAACATAATAGCCGTATTCAGACAAAAATATCACAAAATAGATAGGAATATAATCTACATACAATACTAACACACACGTGGAAAAAAATAAAACAGCAAAAGTGTAATATATTACAAATAATCCTAAACTTCAAGCGTAGGTAATTAATACCAGCAAGTGTCCCAAAAATATAGTTTTCTTGCAATTATACAAACAATTCTTCACAGCAAACACAACATCAAAGGTCCTTCAGTTTTGAGAATAAAGTAAGTCAGCTCAGACCATAAATATCAAATTTCCCAATGTGGGGAGGAAGGATACCTTAGGGGCAACGTGTTTGTCTTAGAAACAAGACAACGTGGCACAACAGTTTCAAATCCCAATCCCAAGCTTAGAAACCACTCACTAGTATTAAGCGCATTATAAATGAACAAATAAATAATATAAAAGCACTAAAATACAGACTTTGTTAAAAAATGGCAGTGTATTAAAAGTATTCAAAACCACTGTATTTACAATATTTTTGCTGGTATCCCCAAGCCTTCACAAGGTAACTTGAGGCAGCGAATATGTTTTGGATGTGTACAAAAATCAAGCGCTGTGAGCACAATATCAATATTATTTGATTTAAAAGGGGTAAAATCCATCTCTATCTGAGAGCAACATAAAATGGATTTCGTCCGCTTTTGCACTTTCACACATGGACAATGAGTGATTGCCTCAGGCAACAAGTTCTTTGTGAAGTAGTTTAAATGTAACAGTGATATGTACAAACATCTCTCCACTGGTTTAGTAATCCAATTGAGGTATTGTTCTATCACAAGGACAGAAGTATTGCGCAAATGTGTGGAAAAGGCGTTTTGATTAATTTCTATGCAATTTGGAGTTGGAGCAATAACGCGTCAAGAGTCATTCAGCATGTATCCGGAGAGGAGCAGTAAGGAAGGAGCAGGGAAGACTGTATACATTGTGGGTGGCAATGTTGAGCATGTTCCTAGAGGGATTGAAGGATTGGGGTGGGGGGAAGCTAAGGAGGAGACCTGAGCAGTAGTTCATGTGAGTGAGTACCAGAATTGAATTTTGAGTTCCTGTATAATGGCAGGTCAGGAGAGGATATATTTTCTTGATTTTAGTGTGTGCAGGTTAATCCTAACAGTGGTTGTAGTGGCAAACATGAAGTGCCGATGTTTTAGATTGCTGTAAAGATGGATCCAAATGTTTCACACTTTTCAGTTTTGGGTGGACACATCAGGGCTAAGGACATCAGCTAAGTGAGAACAGGATGGACATTTGAAGCCAGGAGGTAGATTATTATTTTTTTTGTTTTTTTTTTAAAGTAGTTCAGCAATGGGCAGTGAAGAGTCATCCAATGCCTAATTAATACAAGTCAACTGGAGGTTTTTGAGGAGGTGTCAAGGGTTTGTAGAAGAACAGGAGAAACAGATATTGGCACCATCAGCAAAGATGTGATAAAACACATCCAAAGACTGGGATGAGTTTTCTGAGGAATGTGTATATAGAATGAAGAATAGTGGGCCTAGGACAGAGACAGGAGTGTGATCAAAGGTTGCTGTGTCCAGTGAGATGGAGAAGAAATGACCAGAGTGATAGGAGTCAATCCTGGCAATAGCAATATCCTGGAGAGCAAGGTTGGATAGTGTGAGAAAGAAGGAGAGTTGCTGAGCAGTCACAATGGCAGCAGAGAGGTCTAGGATGATTATGATGAGAGCTTAAAATGGTGAGCAGTGATCAGAAAATTGGAGGCATTATTAAAGAATCTTTCAGTTAAGTGAACCTGAAGAACCCAAATGTGACGGTGTCACTGAGTTCATTAGCTTCAAAGTCGCTGGAGACCTTTGGGAAAACTACACATTCCAGCATTTCATGCACATGGGGTGGGGAAAGACAGGGAGTTAATTTTCCAAATTGTCAGGGTCTTTTACTTTACTTTACTTTAATCAATTTATAATGAGCATCAGGACAATCAGAGGCTTATGAGTGCAGACATATAACACAGAACTTTCAGGCATCACAAAAGAGGACACACAAATACGATTCCAGTGTCGGAGCAATGTCAGCTAAACAGAAGTTATCTAAACAAGATTGTTTTCAGTTTCTTTCATAGTTGCTCGATGATATCAGAGTTCTGATGTCTGGGGGAAGGGCATTCCATGCCTTTGTAGCAGCAAGATACACATCTTCTTTCATGGTCTGTGCCAGTTTATGAGTTTGGCATTACCAGCTGATTGGTATAATTAGACGTCAAGGATCTTGCACAAGATTTGTTGATCAGCAGTTCCCTCAATTATAAAGGGCACACACCAGTCAGACATTTATGGGTCATCACTAATAAACAAAACTGTAGACTTGCTTTAATGGGTAACCAGTGAAGTCTGTGCTTTGCATCGGAGACGTGACCTTGCTTTTTTAGTCCAGTGATCACCCTGACAGCATTATTTTGTATGGTTTGTAATCTTGCACACTCAGAGTTCGCTTTGCCCACCAAAAGGCTTCTGCAGTAATCTCTTTTTGATCCAACAAAAGCTCTGCTTAAGGTCTCACAATTTACATGTGATATGAAGGGGTAATCTGTGCCAGTAATTTAATATATTATGCTGTGGAAGAGTCAAGGCTGCTGACCTGGGCTTTTATATTCAAATTCTGATCCAGATATACCCCAAGCATCTTTACTTTTTTGTGTTTTGTTTTCAGTGCCCACTATCATCAGTTCTGTATTTTGTTTGAGTGCTCACCCATTAGTCACCATCCATGTCTGAATAAGATTTAATTTATAGTATATTCATCATCCGTATGATTACCAGACAATGTGACGACACATTGCGTGTCATCAGCATAGTTGGTGTAGGTGATATGATTTGCTTCCAGAAGATCAAAAAATGGGACAGTGAAAATATTAAATGGTGAAGGAGACTAACAGGCTCCTTGAGGTACACCAAACTTGAGACAAGATGGTAGCGCTTCAGCCTCCTTTCTGCACACCTACCTCAATTACCAAGGAAGGAGTCAAACCACAATGCAGCATTTTCAGAAAAAAAGTGGCTACTTGTTTTAGTCTGGTGATCAGAAATGAGTGGACGACCAGATCAAAAGCTGCAGATAGCTCCAACAACATGAGTAAGGCAGATTGACCCTTATCCATTATCTGTAGCAGACTCAACTTTAAATCAAGGAGTGCAGTCCTGGTTCCATGCCCATGCTTAAAACCTGATTGTCATTTATTTAAAATCACATGTGAATTCAAGAATTTGGAAATGTGCAGATAGGCTACCCATTCTAAATTTTCTGTAAAGAAATGGTGTATTAGTGATCGGCCTATAATTTTAGGTATATCAGGAGATAGGCCAGTTTTTTTTTTTTTAATAGAAGAGTGATCCAGGAATTCTTCAGGACATCTGGAATGTGATTTTGTATAAATTATGCATTTACGAATTTACAAAGAGCTACTATCAGCAGGGAAGTACAGGCCTTAATAATAACCGCCGGGCAGCTAGTTGTTTAAGATTAGCAATGATCTCTGCTAATTCTGACTCCAACATGGGTTTACAACTGAACTGCTGGCCTAGCGATCTACCATCCCTCTGGTTTAAGGTATTCACAGGCAGCCTCATAGATTTTTTGGAATTATCAATAGTCTCTTTTATCTTTATCAAGTTTTCCTTTCATAGCTTCCTGAATTGTATTACACCAAGCTGCAACTCTCACAGGAAGGTCAACCTTATCAGCACATGGATTTTCGAGTTCCTGTAACATTATAAATAGTTCTTTTGAGTCAGAGCTGGCATTTGGGATCCTATTATCAAACATAATTTGTTTTCTCTACTATTATAGCTGTCTTGTACTGTTTAGGAGCCTCCAAGCAGAGCACCTTATCAGAAGCAGTCTGAAAGGATCTCCAGACATAAAAGCATCTGTTTCTTTAAATGCTATATTTTTGAAGATTGGAGGAGAAGCATTCTTTCCCTTTTCTGTCAGCAACACATTAAGTGTTAAATGGTGCAAGTGTACTAATGGCTTCTTGTATAGACTGAGTATATACATTGATAATATTATCAGCCAATTCCAGCTCATCAATCTTCTTGACTATGGGCCTGTGCCGCGGTTCCAAAGTGATTGGCATGTGTTTTTTTCAAATTTCTGGCTGTGACTGATCTTTTTTATAATTTTTGTCCTAATGGCTTTACCTCATATAACCGTAAAATGAATAAAGAAGTTGTCAGACCATGGACAGGGCGAGACTACCAAGCCTGTTGTGTTAACATTATGTGTGGATACTATTATCCAGACTATTACCCAGAATGTGTGTATGTACCTTTATTAGTTGCTCAAAGGCCGTATTATCAAATGCTTTCTCAGGATTACTTGCTGTATGATCAGCACTACTGCCCAGCCAAAAGTTTAAATCACCAAAGTTAATGGCCTTAGTATGACATTTGAGGCTAGTTAGTGGAATATAGGATAGGGAGGCTGGGAAGTCAGGCATAGAGGTTGGAGATCTGTATACCCACACCAGGTTGAAAGTTGTTTCTGCGTCAGTCCTGATTTTCATCTGCAGACGTTCACTCTCCTCAATAGCGGGTACGGTGACCTCCCAGACCTCAAATTACGCTTTAAAAATAAAGGCAAGATCCCCACCTCTACCCTCCTATCTCTCCTGATGCAGAATATTGCAGCTATTTGGAATAGCCAAAGATAAGTTGGACCGGCAGCGGTATGACCCCATGTCTCAGTCAGAGCACATATGTCAACATCTTGATCTATAATGTAGGTATCTACTTCCAACGCATGATTTAAAAGTGACCGAATATTTAAAAGTGGTATTTTAAGGCCAGTATCACACATCGTTTTGGTAAGACATTCTGAGGGAACCAGAAGACTAAACCTTTGTGATCCAACATCAAAAATATTTACGTGTGACAGCTCATGCACCTGTCCCGAATTACCTCATTCTTACTGGAATACAATGAGTTCTGTTCCCCATTACACATAATGAAGGAACTTGGTCTCAAAATCAGGTCAGAGACAGTTTCATATATTATTGGGAGTTCCCCAGCACTCTGCACATAGTTTGTTATATCTAGCATTTTGGGTGTATTACCCCCTACCGCAGAGGACGTTACCTTTGCACCATGGTGATTAACTATTTCCCGCCTGCGTTTACTCACATCTGGCCACAGCATATTCGCAACTTCCTTAGTCAATTTCATTACTTGCATACTATAAAAGAGAGCATAGGATTCCCACCTCGGCAAGAGTGGTGGACACCCAGCAGGCCATAGCACCAAAGACTTGCTTGCGCAGACGCACTCCACTGATGCGCCTGACATTAAGAAAATTGGTCACGGCGGACTACAAGGGTGCTGGGAAAGGTACTTCCTGAGCGCAAAGCACCCATAGGTGTAAAGCCTAATCTAGGCAGGATTGTATGACCAAACAGCCTGTCACTACACAAGATTTAGATCGTTTTTAAAAAAATACACAGTCAAGGAACAGAAATTGCACACAATAAATAAAAGCCTAAAGCACATTAATAAAATAGAGCATGAGCTAAATCTATTTAAAACGGGCAGCACTTCTTCTGCTAACAATAATAATGAGGACCCTAATGATCAGTGTGACATTGGTCCTCTTAAATCAGGATGGAATTATGCCATGTGAGAAGTGACAATTGAGAAGGCATCAAACATAGGAGCAGGTATGTTTTTCTAGCATCAATGTGTTCTGAGCAGCGGTTTCTGTAGTGTCACATGAAGAGTGGTTGTCTACTGTCAGAGAGGGCCTCTATAGGGCACAATTTCTCAAAGACAGATCAAGGGTTTTTGTTACAATGTTTTGAATTGTTCCTACTAATCACCATCCCTCTTTCTCTCACCTTAATGTGGGCTCCCAGACTGTAGTTCAGACTTCAAAAATCACCAAGATGATGGTCAATTGAGATTGATAACTCCTACTATATAATGGCCTGCTGATTATGGATGGAAGCCTTAAGTGCAGGGCATTATCTATCGTCCTAAAATTATGCTAACCTTTCCCCAAATAAAAACATATGTTGTTATGATTGTATCAGACTCAGAAATGCTGATCCTTACCCTCTCTCCTCCACACATTTACTCTCTTTCTCCCCCCGTTTCCCTTCCAACTATCACTCCCTCTATTCCTCCTCTGTTCTGTGGTCCTCAGGCACCCTCTCCCTTGTGCCGTCTGCTCTCACCTTTGCCCCCCTGCTTAACTTTCACTACACAACTCGCCTCATTTCTTACAACATCCCTCTGTTCAGCTCTCCTTAGAGCCTTCTACCCCTATTCTCACCTTTCACTACATCCTTATTTTTACCTCTCACTGGACTCATTTTCTCTCCTCTCCTGCCCATTCCTCTCCTCTCCTTTACCCTCTCCTCTCCTGTACTCCTCTCCTCTCATCCTCTCCACTCCTCCATTTTCCTCTCCTCTCCTCCCTGTACAGCCCTTTTCTCTTTCTATCCCTCACCACACTCTCTCTGTTTCTCTTACCTCTACCTACAACCCCCTTACTTCAAGCCACCATCAAAACCACTCCCACTACTGCCTTGCCCTCTGACCACAAGCTTCCCCCATACAACCTCCTTCACTCACTTCCATTCTTTCTCTCTAATTCCCCCGACACATCTCTATCTATTTATCCTTCTTCCTCATTCACCTTTACAGCCCCCTCACCACACTACACTGGTACCACTCTCCCTCACACAAAATACCTCACCTGCACTCTGTTCCAACTCTGCTACCAGCTGGTCAGCATTCCGCTACTCCATCTCTCCTCCACTGGTCTTTCAGTCCACCTCCAAACAACCTCACCTCATCTCTGAACCCCTCAATCTTTCTCTCATTCACCAATATTGTATTATGTATCCATGATGGTTCTATCTCACCCTTCCTCTTTCGTTGACTGAAGTGATTCCCTGATTCTGGGATCAAAAATAGTTATATTAATTAGACTGAAGAGAGAAAATATGATTGATGTTACAGTTCTATTTAGCATAGTCTGGAGTCACTGGAAATGCTTGGAAGGAATTCTTGTATGTGGGGAGGAGTGCAGGGTTTATTATTTGCAGCACACTTAAAACATATGTACAATGGCAGATTTGAAGGGTAAGTCATTGTTTAGTTTGAGGGGAAGAGGAAGCACACAAATGAGCAGGATATTACTTCTTGAAAGAGGAACTGTGGACAAACCTGGAGTCTGCCAAAGCATTTTTGAAGAATTAGACCTTAGGAGGAGACAAGTCTATGAGGAAGAACTAGACTTCCGCCAGGGAGGAAGCCAATGATTCTGTTTTAAACTTGTGTGTAGAAATGGGTGAAATATATAGGAGATTTTGTCTTATTGGGGTACATTCGGGGTTTGGTGGTATTTTCTTATAATGTAAAAATATTGGTGGTAATTTTGTGGTAAACTACTCTTACATTTATAGTGGGTCTGGTATCACACTATTTTAGTGACCATATCTTGTTAGCCTGTATTGGCGGTAATTTTAGTGGTATCTTACTTTGTGGTATTTTCAGAATTATCTTATTCCTGTGGTATAGTGGTGAGCATGTTTATTTTTTATATACTATAACCCCATCATAAAACAAACCTTTCCTTTCTATTCAGATTAAGAACGCTTCAGAGAACCCAATGAGTTTATTCAAGGCACCACCTATATTTTGTGGCTGATATTACTGGTTTATGTACATCCAGTAATCTATGTGTCGGATTAGACACCCGTTCCCATCATCATGCAAGGAAGGAATCACTCATCACATTGCACACAACTCTCTACTTTGTAGCTGTTTATTACTGACTTTCTCTTGTTTGCTATTTTAGTTACAGTAGTAAATTGGTAAAGGCACTACTACACTGATATAAACCTCCCCTCTGTATTTCACTTACATAAATAATTCACAGATGATTGAATGACACTAAAGTCTCAGTTGTTTTTATATACACTTTGTATTACATGCCATTTACGAGCCATCAAATCTTACCACTTGTTACTTATAGCATCATCTGCAAGATAAAAGAACAAAACAGAACAAGCAGGTATTTTGCAAACATGAATTAATGTTCCCACACTTTGACTATAGAGAGAGAACTAAACATATAATATTCCTAACCTCCCTGCACTGCAATAAATCCTAGCCACACACATGCGGCATACAATCTGTTCCTCACTTAGCACTTCTTACCAAGGCCAGTAATCTTTGAAGTCCCTGCACTACCTTTCTGTGTTTTGCAATCCAGTCTCATTGCGAAACTTCCCCGTATGTGTGTGGGGAGCACCAACTGATTAGATTCAAAGTCAGTGCTCGACCCTCTTGAGACAGCACCGTCTGTCTGTCTGTCTCCTGAACCCAGCACGCACTGCCCACTCTCCTCGTTTCTCTTCCTTAGGAAAACTTTGACTCAGCCCTTTATTGACGTCACTTGTCTGCCTACAATTTCTACCAATCAGGGTAAAAAGAATGTGCCCTGTGTCAGCCTTCGTTTTCAATACAATGAAGACTTGATTTCAGAGCTACTGTTTCCTTTTGCTTCCTGCATATTTCTGCTCTCTACAAGCTGAATAAAATGCTAGTGTGCATTTCCTCATGGAAAGAAAACAGTGCACCCAAAACATGGATTTTACCTCATAGTGCACATCAGACTACATTATCATGTTAGAAATTAGCACTATAGTATGGTTAGTAATGTTAATCAGTTATGTATTCTAATGTAGTGTTCACACATGAAGCATCCAATATGCATTGTGCACCTCATTATTTTTACCTGGCAGCACACTAAGTTTTTCTATGTGTGCTCTGAATGCCTGCAGTTTCAAACTGGGCCTGGCTGTGTACTTTCTATGCTAGCAATAATGCTATATATTATATACTGACAAACATGCTATACATGTCCTTACATACCCTCCTTGTTCCGACAATTCTGGCTAACCAAACCCACAATTGGAGGAAACCCAAATTGTTCTTCTTTCTTTTTCCATCATATGAATCACAATTGAAATAATAGCAACCAAATAAAATGAATATTTAAATATTTCATAATAAACCACTGCTTAATCATAACAAAAGTAAAACAGATCCCAAACGGGCTAATAAATCCTCATAGAAATATTGTACTGAGACAGACGCAGTCTCTACGCACCAACATAAGACATATAAGAACTGAGGATACCACAAGCTACTTGCAAGCAAAGTGCATCACTAAACAAAAATACAAGAACTGGCTCAGAGCCCAAAAAGCCTTAATGTTCCAAAACGACGCAAAAGATGGGAAACAAAAACTCGGCTGAGTTTTGGAAAATTTTAAACAACAAAGGTGCCCCTCAATCAGCACTTATAGCTAATATTGTACCCAAAATAGTGTGGATATCCTACTTCTCAGAGCTCTACCACAAAAAAGGCAAGTGGATGCACCCTACAATCTCGACACTGGAAATATGGGATCTCAATTTTATGAAGGAAGACATCTTGCTGACAATCAACAATGTCACTGTCTCGAGGGCCCCTGGACCCGATGGTCTGACCAACTTTACCCTAAAACAAAATCCTGAAATATGGGCTGAGGTGTGCAAAGAGCTTTCCAACAGAATTTACAATTGGTGTGTTACTCCAAAATCTTGGAAGAAAGCCATAATAGGTCCGATTTTCAAAAAAGGAAATTGTTTGGAGCCTAAAAACTACCGTCCTATAGCGCTCTTGGATGTTCTTGGGAAAGTCTATGCCTCAATACTCCAAAAGAAACTATCAGCCTGGATCTCAGACAGTGGTCACATGGACGTAAAACAGACTGGTTTGGTAAGGGGAGTTGGATGTGGCTTTAATCTCCTTCTATTAAACTTGTAAAAAATGGAATCTATAAGATCAGGGAGAAAGGTTTATCTAGCTCTGATTGACTTTTCTCACACCTTCGATTCTGTTGATCGAGAGCTCTTCTGGACCAAGATGTCGAACTGGGGATATACTGAGAGCTTACTAGTCGCAATTAAAGAACTCCACACCGCTACTACCATCAAGGTGCGATTAGATCAGTGGATCCTTAACGGAAGAAATGAATACCTACTGTGACGTGAAGCAAGGATGACCACTGGCGGCAATAATTTTCAATCTGTTCTTGTCAGACATTGGCAGAACAATTGATGAGCCTTGATCATTATCCCCAAAAATCCATGGGTCTCTACTAAGTTGGATGCTATATGCGGACAACTTGATCTTGTTAGATTCCATGCTGATCGGTCTCCATCGAAAAAAGAATGCAGTAAAATGCTACGTGGAAAGAAATGGTCTGGTCATCAACAACGCAAAGAGTGAAATATTTATGCTACAGAACCTGCACACAGGTGGGCATGGAAATAAGAAAACATTTAAATGGCACTAAGGAAAAGAATCTCTAAGCACTGTACTAACCACTAGATACCTTGGGATGCAGATTGGCACAAACATAAACGATGGGCATTGGATGGAGACCGCAAAAATAAAATGTCACCAATTTGCCTGCCAGGCCTCGATTCTGAACAGAAAATATGGGAAATTCTCACTAAGGCCCATGATAACTTTCTATCAACAGAAAGTGGGTCCATCCCTGATTTATAGAGCGGAAAACGCCTTTGGAAGCACGGAAAAACTTTGTTCAACCTTGGAACACATTTTTTGGGTGAAAATACTCCATTTACCCAATAATATTTCAACAGCTTGTCTACGATACGAGCTAGGGTTGATCTCCATCAAAGCCGGCATTTGCTGGAACACTCTTGCGTTATATAGGAAAACCATCCTGACAAATGTTACTCCGCAGTTTAAAATCCTGAGTAATCCCAGCAGTGGTAACCCGGAGTGCTTACTATCTTTATGGAGCACAAGATGTGAGGATCTGCTGACAATGTATGAAATAGATCTTACAACGCTCTGGGACAACCCAGAATTAGCAAAGAAAAACATCTGGAGACTAGATTGGATCGCAACTGGAGAAGAAAGAAGTGCTACCAAACTAATGAAAGATGCGCCTTGTGAAGCCAGAGCGTATAATAATCTCCAAAACTATGTAGCTCTTTTCCCTAATAATAAGAGAAGCTCTACATACATGCACTTTCGCTTAAATTTACTAAAGACCAAAGAGACAACTAAGAATTGGGCTGGCAAGGATAAGACGAATGCAAATTGTAGGTTCTGTGAACTCTATGAAGAAATGACTAAACATCTCGTCTTATTTTGCCCCCTACTCCGAATACAAAGAACAAAATGTCTTGGCCCCTTGATGGCTGAACTGTCAACGAGGAATGCTGAAGAGTGGTGGCATTTGATGTAGATTGGAGAGAACGAAAAACTGACGATTGCATTGACTTTGCTTTTAGATGAGATTGAAAAGTGTCTCGAAACCACAGACTATCTCTGCACAAGGGCTGTTAGGGTGCTTGCAGATTCCTTGTTGGACTGATGGGAAGATTAATGCAAGTAACTGAAGTGATGAAATTTGACTGTTTTTCTCTTGTTTCAAAGGCTTGAAGAGGCCAATAAAAAATAAAAAATAAATAAATATTGTACACATTTCTTTCCAACCAAAGTGTCCATGTATGTTTGCATGTCTTTACAATCATAGCCTTGATAGAGTTGTGAAATCAACATTTCAGTTATGACAACAAAATAATAAAATAAAATAAATAAATAAAACATATAACTAACATAACTAATCAAAACAATTAAATAAAATAACACAGTTGTGAGTCTCCATCACCCTCACTTTCAGTCACATAGGATGATATTATGCTCCACCCGCAACACTGCAAAATTAAGTTCAACTCACTACTGTTCCATTGATGATGTCCACCATCTTTATGACAACACCTCTGAGATTCCTGATCATCAACTTTACATGATCTGGTTCAATTGGTGAAATTCTTTCATCCTGGCATTCTAGGGTGTTTTTTTCAATGGAAATCACCTCTTTAGGCGTCGCAGTCGCTTTGTCTTCACCTCCATACTTTGGTCCAGAGGCTTTATTTGGGCTTCATCCCGTGGACCCCAGGACTCCATCATCTCTCGCGTCCTCCGTTCCTGCGACCTCCGACCCCAACCAAATGTTAGTTAATATTCTAAATTAAATAGAAAATGGACAGATTAAGTACATAGCATAATACCAATTTCACCCTTTCGTCCACTTTGCCAAACAAAATGTGGTCCAAAACATTCCGATTGACTCTTCCGATATATGTAATTAAGCACATGTTAGAGAGAAAACAATAATATACATATGACGTTATCATACATCAAAATAATTTTTATGTAGAACATTTCAGCATTGTACTATAATAAGTTAACCTGATTCAGCACCCTATATTAATATTTATTTCTTAACTTTCTCAAATGCGGTATTTTCATCTGCCTTTATCTCCACACTAAACCTTATATTTATTTATTTTAAATTGATTTTTCTGTTTATGCCATGAGATACTATGAAATAGTCACTGCGTCTTTCTTTCCATGTACTCAGGGCATTTAAGATGTCTCTACTTGCTCAAGCCTCCTGATTTCATGTTTGGGGTGACAGGGCTTAATTTGGTTAACATGAACAAATTGTTCTGCCACCATTTCACCCTCTGTCTTTAATATCTTGTAAACTACTTGGTACACTGTATTCAGTATCTGAAATGGACCCTGCCATGCTGCAAGTAATTTTGAGTTTTTCTGTTTACTTTTCCAAAATGAAACTTATATACCCGATCACCTACATTATATTCTTTTTATCATAATATGATTTTGCACTATCAGCAGCTCTTTCCAAATTTCGCTGTACAAATGCAAATGCATGCTCTAAAAGATTCCTCAGTTCTTCCACATATTCGTGAACTGTAGATGCACTCACAAGTGTCTGCTCATGTGTCCTGTAAAATAAATATTGTGGCAGTACCATTTTCCTTCCTCTTAACACCTCATGAAGACTGATACCTGTCACTTTACCAGGAGTCGATAAGATTGCCATCAATACCAGAGGTAATCATAAATCCCAACTGGAAACTGCATCCACTACAAACTTCTTTAATATCTCCACAACAGACCTGTTGCAACGTTCAGTATTTCCATAAGAGGCAGGCCGGTATGCAATATGCAGTTTCCTTTTCACCCCCAATATCTGCCACACCTTACTCATTAAGGTGCTTGTGAAATGACTTCTTCTGTCTGACTCTATTCTTTGTGGTAACCCAAATCTTGAAAATATATGATTAACCAGCAATGTAGCTGCTGTTCGCGCACTACAATCTGGTGCAGGAATACACTCTACCCATTTCGACATCAAACACGGTCAAAAGATAACGGTTTCCCCTACTCGACCTCCTTACAGGCCCTACATAGTCAATTTGTAAATCTGACCATGGAAGAGTTAAACTTCTTTTCATCAGTGGGGCTCTATGCATTGGTGAAGCAGGTTTAAATTGTGCACATACCAGGCACAACCTGGTGTATAATTCCACATCTTGGGACATATGTGGCAAGTAAGCATAATCTTTCAGTATCTCTAAAGTCTTTTGTGGACCTCTGTGTCCTGCAGTTATTGCATCATGTGCATGGTGTAACATTAGCCCTCTGAATGTAAGAGGTACCACCCACTATATCTGTCCTGTTATGGATTCCCTGATCATAAGCCCATCCTGTAGTCTAATCCGTTTTTTATTCTTTAATAACACCCTCAACTCTTCTTTTCCTGTACAATCATTTTCAGTTAAAAGGATTTTGTTTGGGGTCCATCAAATAATCATAATAGAGCCCCAATATTGGATCATCTTTTTGCCCCTTAATAAAATCTTGATCCGGTGTATCAAAACTCCATTGCACTACTGGTTGTTCTACCTCCTTTGGAGCTTTAGAGCGTGTAACTGCATCTATTTGTATTTCACCAATCTAGTATTCAATGGGCAACAACTTTCCCATAACATTCCCAATCCTGGTTAATTGATCTGCTTTATCATTTCCCTCCTTATATTCTCCTGGAGTTTTCAAATGTCCACAAATTTTCCTCCAGTATACTTTTAAATCATTCTCTGACACTAATTTATCTATAGCTTGGATCATTTCCCATGCTTGAGGGGCTTTTTATTATACGTGATCATGCCTCTTGCTTTCCAACTAGGCAAATATTCTACAAAGCTATTTCGTGCATAATCAGACTCAGTCACCAGGACAATTTCAATAAATCTGTTATCAACTGCAGTAGTAATTGCTTTATAAATGGCTGCTACCTCTTCTACCTGGCTACTCCTAGCCCCAATTCTCATTCCCATACTAGGAATATCTTCACATCTCAACCAGACATTTCCTATCCCTGAAATCAACTGTTTATTGCTGTCATTTTCAATGTGAAAGGCACATCCGTCAACATATACAGTTGGTAAATTATTGCATGTATTTTCATCACATGCTTTGTGTGATGACTGTTCAAACTCACTCCTGCAAACTAGACTCCACCTCTACTTCGTCTGTATTCTGGCCATATCTCACTTCTACAGGAAAGCCCTTCAATGTCAATGTCCATGAAGTAATTCTGGACTGTGCTAGATTGCCCGATCTAATCCTTTTACTCTGTAAAAACTGCAATGGTTGATGATTTGTCTCAATGATTACCTTTTCCCATTGAACAATGGAGCGAAAATGTTGCAACGCCCACACAGCGGTCAGAAGAGCCTTTTCACATTCATTGAAAGTAATTTCAACATGGGAACATGCCTTACTTTCATAAGCAATCGTTTTATGGTTCAAATCATGTTTTTGAGATAACGCTGCTGACATACAATGTTCAGAGAAACCTATTTCTATAAAGAGATCTCTGTTTTCTATGAGATATGCCAAGCATGGTGCCTTTATGAGACATTCTTTCATTTTAGAAACTGCCTCAGATTGCTCGTTTTCCCATTTCCAGGGCATATTCAGCTTCAATATTTTAGTCAATGGTTGAGAAATTTCAGCATAATTTTCAATAAATTTCCTGTTATATCCCGTCATTCCTAATAAACCTTTTAAACCTTTCACATTTCTAGGATCTTTCAATTTCTGTATGGCCTCCACCTTTTTCTTTTGCGGATTTAGCCCATGTTCAGTTACCTCATGGCCTATGAAGTTCACCTTTTTCTTGCACCATTGGGCCTTCTGTAAAGGTACTTTGGCACCTGCTTTTTGCAATTGGTCGAGTACATGTCTAATTTCATCAAAGTGACTTTTCAAGTTTTCATTTTTATCAGGACACCATCTACATAAACTATGGTTCTTCTTTCCACTGCATCTGGCATAACCTTTGTCAAAAATATGCCAAATTAGCTCCCACTCATGAAATACCCGAATGGTGTTCTAGCCCAAGCGTATTGCATTTTATCAAATGAAAATGCAAATAAATTCTGAATGTCCTCTGCCAGTGGCACACACCAATATCCAGATGTAAGATCCAATGTGGTAAACACCTTTGACCCATGCATTTAAGCGAGGCCTTGATCAATGAATGACAGTAGCCATCTAGATACTGGCACTCTTTTATTTAATTCCCTCAGGTCTGCACACAGACGCCATTGACCATTTGGCTTTAACACACCCAAAATAGGAGTGTTGGAGGTACTATGAATGAGCTTGATAATTCCCCTAGACTCCAGGTTTTTAATTATCTCTCCCAATGACTCTAAGCATTCCAGTGGCAATCGGTATTGGCGCACAAATACTGGATTTCTACCACACCCCTCCCGTAATGAGGAAACATGTAAATTAGTTAGGCTGCAATCATATGCATCTTTGGCAAAAACTGCTTTAAATTCCATAAATAGTCTTATTGATTCTTATCCTCTTCCCTATCACATGCATCTGCTAACAGAACCTGCTCCTCTACCATTTTTGAAAATTCTGGGAAATCCTCCAGTGGAGGAACCTCTGTGCTCTCTTCCAACTGTGTGGCTGTATCTCTCTGTAATGCTGCCATTTTTAAATATTTTGGCACATCAGCCTCCATTTCAATGTGCTGATTCTCTGTTCCATTTTCATTTAAGTCAAATGCTATACAAGTCTCCTGGTGACAGCACACTGTCTCATTGTAATTATAAGGGTAAACAGATTGAATTATGAAGATCCCTTTGGGTTGAGAATCCAGATATACTAGCAACACGCCCTGTGCATCTACATATCTCTCAGGGATATTTCCAATCACCAGGTTATTGAAATCTGCAGTATAATGTGATTTTTTAATGGCCATTCCTAATAAGGAATTCTCTTCTAAATGAATATCCTGACATCCTATATTATCCACCATGATTTTGACAGACCCCTCCCCAACATCTACCTTTGGGGTATATTCATAATCCAGCCCTTGCTGTTTCATGGACTCATTCAAGCACACAAATTCATCACAATCCTTCATCTGCTGTTCATTCTTGCACTTTAGTGTTGTAGCAACCTGCTTGGTGAATGCAGGGATAGTAATACCCTTCTTCACCTGTAATTCAATAGCATATGGGACCAATGTGCACGATGATAAACCTTTCTCTTGTCTTCAAATTCGGGTGCAGGCTCTCCTAGTCGGGACCTTATTTTTTGGTTAAGGAAATCTAACACCATGCACATTCTGTGCATGATATCATTGTTCCACTCACTATCCACACATTGTGGTAGATAGTTTTTTGTCCAACATTAATATTTATCATGCACCTTCCTGCAATTCGATTTTCAAAATCTGGCTTGTCCAAACCAGAGATATATTGGTTTTTAATTCTAAATGTTGGGATCTCCTCCCTTTCCATTATTCTCTGCAGCTGTTTCTCATTAATAAACCTCCTTTCCTGTTCAAGCGTCAAAGTGGCTTTTATCATTTTAGAATGTCCATTTATACCAATGTCAATCCATGGCTGCTAATGTACCAAGTGTCTTTCAGCAAGGTTGGTGATGTGTTCTTCTGTTTCTGCTTTAGGAACAGTGTTCTGTTTGCACTTCTCTCTTAAATAGAAGCACAATTTGTGTTCATCTATTTTAGTTTGAAATGTCTTCCTAGGATCCAAATAAATCTGCATAGATTGTTTTTCCTTTTCATTTTATGTTTTGTCCTGACACATCAAAATAACGGTGACACTAGGCACACAGTTATTCTGTAGGTACACCTCCACTGTATCATTCGATTTGGCAAGAGTATGGCAGTCATTCACACTACTGTTTTGTGACTTTATTTTGTTAAACCTTAATGGTTTTTTGGTTAAAGACCACAGGACCCCATTTACCCCATCAATGAGAGGAGAAAATCTTTTCAGGCTATCTGTTCCCACCAAGAATGGAATTTCACAAATAGATGTGATCATTACTTCCTGTTTCATTCTGTGTTTTCCTATCTTTATGTCAACCTCGGCGACACCCTCGATAGGCACCTCCTCACCATTAAATTTATGTAATGGGCCTTCACTCTGCCTCACTGTGATCTGATTCTGTGGAGATCTCCCTTCATTGATACTTTTTACTAATGTGGACATAATTGTGGCCTGGGCACCTGTGTCAATCATGGCAAATGTGTTGCACTTCCCTTGCACAGTAATGGGAGCATAATATATTTATTCAACTTCTTCTAATACACACAAAAAGTGTGAATTCTTACTGATTTCAGGATTCACTTTTCTCAGACCATTCTCAATCTTGGCTAAACAAATCGGTAGATGAAGGTACATCTTTCCTCCGTTCTGTCCATTTCCATTTGAGAAACCTTACTCTTCTCCCCATATTCAGAGGTCATTTGGAGTGTGGCCATTGTTCGCCCTTCCATCCAGAGATCATCAGAGTTCACACTGCAATTCTCCAACTGAATATGCATATAAATATCACCTGATAACTTGTTATTTTCTAATGTGGCACTTGTGGGTATTTGGCATGGTACCAATCGTTTTAACTTCCTCAAAAATCTGTGGCTCAAAGAACTCTTCAGATGACTGATCTGTACCCTCCTTTTGAGTACTTATTCTTTCTGCTTGTATTTTATTAGCATCTTGATTGTCTAGGGAGGGCGTTTTAACATACACACTTACTCCCTGATAAATTATTTTACCCAGGCATTAGTTGTCTTTCTTAAATCTGTCTCTTTGTTCTTTTGGAATTTAATGTTCTTCTCATTTTCCTTTTTCATTTGTGCAAATTTCCAACATTTGATTTAACTCCAGGTTAAACCAAACCTCTGTTTTAGATGTATTTGCAATTTCTATCCCATGTTCATTTGCAGATATTTTTGTTTTTTAAATCATTAAACATCTCAGAGTTATTATACAAAACCAGAAAAGGGAAATCTGTCTTTTTATCATTGTAGGTGTCATGAATATTTAGTCACTTATTACCAGGAGCTACCTGGTCACTACTATGGCCTTCTGTCCCCTCCTTTGATGAATGTTTTTGAGCCATACAGAGATTTCCCATTTGTTCAGCCAACATTTTCACTTGGGCCTCGAGACACTGGAACCTTTCCATCTCTTTAGAATCTTCTCTCTGTGGTCTATGCCGATATTGGTTATTCTCCCCCTGGTTACATTTATTTGGGTATCTCTCAGGAGACTAATTCCTATTTGAGTTGTTTCTGAACTCTTGATTCATGCGGGGCGAGGAGCGGGGTGTACCTATGCTTTGGTTATAATCCCCTGGTGGCGGTGATTGATTGTATTGACGTGGAGAATAATTCATACTCTGGCTCATGTCCTGTCTCTCATTTTGTGAGTATTGTCCCCTATGCTGATACCCATTTTCAGTAAATCGATCCACATACCGGGGTCTGTCCTGATTACCATATATCAATGGTGTTGGGGTCAAATCTACTCTGTGTCCCCAATGTCTGGTAGGGACCATTACTTCTTTGGTCTTGATTTTGCCTCTGATTATTGTTCATACCTGACATATCTGATCGATACCCTGCCCAGAGCCTGTCTCCTAAGTACCTAGGGCTAATGTAGCTCTCCATATTACTAGGATCATGTGACTGAAACATCGATGCAGAGTGCGGCAACCACTGTGGAATACCCCTCTGTTCAGGTGTCACATTATTTTTGCCTGGACTTTGAGCAGACTCATGTGACATTTTAGCTGACCTGATCTCCATTACTGTTGCCGAGGATTCTTTAGATTTTGATCTGGTATCTTTCATTGTATCACCCTCTCTCTGCCATGACAGTACAGCACTTCATATAATTTTGAACTTTGGTGCACAATACATTCAAGGGACTTCTAACAATCAAATTCGGGAACTAACTGTGATATAATGTCTTTCTGCAAACCATAGAAATAGGCAGTTTTAAACTCATTGAAATTGGGATCAAAAGATACATCAAAATGAGAAAAAGCTCTTTTTAAGTCTTGTAAAAATTGGTGGGGGGACGTATTGGGACTAGCTGTAATCGTGCATGCAACTTTCTTTGCCTCCTGTAATGAGAAGAATGGAAAAAAATGATGTCTAATCTCTTTTTCAAACTCTATGCATGTCATGTTCTGCTGTTCATTTAATCCTCTAATGATACTGGCTGTGGGAGCATCCAGAATTAAGTGAAAGTGTTGTCTATATTGCTCTATAAGAATATGGAGGGCTTTAAATATATTGTGCACCACTTCTAAGTGGTCCTCTATACAGCACTCCCGTCCTTTTTTGAATGGTTTGATCAGGGCCTTGATTAATTTCATTATCCAGATAGGACTACTTGGCGCTATGTTTGGGATTGCAGTACGTTGTGATTCAACCCTTGTTTCAGGTGTGTGGGATTGGTGGTGGCCCCCAATGGGTGTGTCAAACCCCCCCCAAAGGTGCTGCAACCAAGTTCTGACACTGGCACAGCCACTGGGGCACCATCTCCCCAAGTAGAAATAGAATTCACCTAAATTCCATGGAATGTGGTGCCCTGACGTTTATCCTGGGACTTAGAAGTGCATATATATTTACTGTTCTAAATCCTTGCACTTTTTAAGGAGCCGATATGCCTCTTTACGCAAGTAATTGTTTTCATCACCCATCTTATTAATCACATTTTGCATATCGCTCATTTGCATTTGGCATTCATTAAACTCTTTGTCTCGCTTGTCTCTTTCTTGAAATATTTTAGCTATCTCTTGTTCAACATTCTGAAGCTCACCTTCTTTTTCAACATTATTTTCTTTTTGTAAAATTTGCATTTCCAAAATAACCTCGTCTTTATCTTGTCTAATATGATCTAGCAATTCTTTCAAGTGTTTTAATTCTTGCTCACTATCCTCAAACTGTTTCTTCCTTGGCACACTTGTGTGTCAAGTTCTTTACACTTTAAATGCATGTCCTTTTGACATACCTCTAGTTCTGCTCTTAATTTTTCCTCCTGTTCACTAGCTCTATCTAATTCAACTTTTAGTCTGCTAATTAGCTTGTCATCGTTTTCTTGCATTCGTAGGGACCTATTTAAAATGAACCATGTTTTGGCACGTAGCCGTATCAGACAATCTTTCTCTGCATGTTTATCAGCAGCATTTAACAATCTCAGAAGACAGACCTGAATTATGCTACCTTCTGCAAAAATGTTGTCCAATGCTTCTTTCTGCACTTCCCCATAGATACGGTCATGACACTCTGTGGAGTTATTTGATGACCAGGTTCCATGTGCATATCATTTTGCCTCCAGATATTGTACCAACTCTAGGAATGTGGCCTCCATTAAAGACATTCTGAGATTCACTTCCAGTGTCACGCTGCTCTTATAAAATGAGTTCCCTTTAATGCAGGTATGGTAGTGTGGAACACACTTGCCACAACCAGTAGATGCTCTAGAGTCACTTTCCCGGCCAAAACACCATTATGTATAGGAGATTTTGTCTTATTGTGGTAAATTCGGGATTTGGAGGTATTTTCTTACCGTAAAAATATTGGCGGTAATTGTGCGGTAAACTAGTTTTACATTTATAGTGGGTCTGGTATCACACTATTTTAGTGACCATATCTTGTTAGCCTGCATTGGCAGTAATTTTAGTGGTATCTTAGTTTGCAGTATTTTCAGAATGATCTTATTCCTGTGGTATAGTGGTGAGCATGTTTTTTTTTTATACTATAACCCCGTCATAAAACAAACCTTTCCTTTCTATTGAACAAAACAGAACAAGCAGGTATTTTGTAAACATGAATTAATGTTCCCACACTTTGAATATAGAGAGAGAACTAAACATATAATATTCCTAACCTCCCTGCACTGCAATAAATCATAGCCACACACGTACGGCATACAATCTGTTCCTCATTTAGCACTTCTTACCAAGGCCAGTAATCTTTGAAGTCCCTGCATGACCTCGCTGTGTTTCGCAATCCAGTCTCAGTGTGAAACTTCCCTGTATGTGTTTGGGGAGCATCAACTGATTAGATTCAAAGTCAGCGCTCGACCCTCTTGAGACAGCACCGTCTGTCTGTCTCCTGAACCCAGCACAAACTGCCCACTCTCCTCATTTCTCTTCCTTAGGAAAACTTTGACTCAACCCTTTATTGATGTGGCTTGTCTGCCTACAATTTCTACCAATCAGGGTAAAAAGAATGTGTTTCGCAATCCAGTCTCAGTGTGAAACTTCCCCGTATGTGTTTGGGGAGCATCAACTGATTAGATTCAAAGTCAGCGCTCGACCCTCTTGAGACAGCACCGTCTGTCTGTCTCCTGAACCCAGCACAAACTGCCCACTCTCCTCATTTCTCTTCCTTAGGAAAACTTTGACTCAACCCTTTATTGACGTTGCTTGTCTGCCTACAATTTCTACCAATCAGGGTAAAAAGAATGTGCCCTGTGTCAGCCTTCGTTTTCAATACAATGAAGACTTGATTCGAGAGCTACTTTTTCCTTTTGCTTCCCGCATATTTCTGCTCTCTACAAGCTGAATAAAATGCTAGTGTGCATGTCCTCATGGAAAAAATAAATTTTAAACAGTGCACCCAAAAAATTGATTTTACCTGTGCATATCAGACTGCATTATCATGTTAGAAATTAGCACTTTAGTAAGGTTAGTATCAATAATCAGTTATGTATTCTAATGTAGTCTTCACACATGAAGCATACAATATATATTGTGCACCTCATTATTTTAACCTGGCAGCACACAGACAGGCCGATTCATGGAATAAATGTGCGCCGAAAATCCCGGCGCAGAGGGGCCAATACGTGCGCTGCGCCGAAAATTAGCGAAAAGCGCAGGGAAACCAGCGCACGTCGATTCATGGAAGTCCGTGCGCAAGAAAAGCAGAGGACGTGCGCCGAAAAAGCGCGCGGCACAGGCCGGCGCACAGGTCAACCAACGTCGTGCGCCACGGCCACTGCGCTATCACTCCGAGCGCAGCGCACAGCTCTAAAGTAGGCGGAACACAGGGCGGGACACTCGGAATGGGGAATAAAATGGGGCACAACACTCGGAATGGGGAAGAATGTGGGCGGCACGGGAAAGTATAGGAGGCAAGTGCGCGGAACGCCCACACGCTCGCATACAACACGTATTCATGGAATAGAATAGGGCAAAAAAGCGCACGCTCAAAGCAGCGCACAGGCACAAACAGGCACAAACACGACCGCCACAAGAAAGCAGGCGGTAGCGTCTCTGCGCCTGCAAGAAATGTGCGCTAAAAGGTGCGCCAACAAATAGCACCTATATACAGACATGATCAATGTCCAATACTGTGGCCCTCCAGGACAAATGACGTACAAAGGGGTACCCACAAACACAGACACGCGCTGAGAGAAAAAATAAACGTGTGCGTGCATACCGGGGTGTGCGGGAAGTTGCACACGCGATATGGCCGGGTACGTGGATTACAGGGGTGCGCGGGAAGTTCCACACGCGATATGGCCGGGTACGTGGATTGCAGGGGTGCGCGGGAAGTTCCACACGCGATATGGCCGGGTACGTGGATTGCAGGGGTGCGCGGGAAGTTCCACACGCGATATGGCCGGGTACGTGGATTTCAGGGGTGCGCGGGAAGTTCCACACGCGATATGGCCGGGTACGTGGATTACAGGGGTGCGCGGGAAGTTCCACACGCGATATGGCCGGGTACGTGGATTTCAGGGGTGCGCGGGAAGTTCCACACGCGATATGGCCGGGTACGTGGATTGCAGGGGTGCGCGGGAAGTTCCACACGCGATATGGCCGGGTACGTGGATTTCAGGGGTGCGCGGGAAGTTCCACACGCGATATGGCCGTGTACGTGGATTTCAGGGGTGCGCGGGAAGTTCCACACGCGATATGGCCGGGTACGTGGATTGCAGGGGTGCGCGGGAAGTCCCACACGCGATATGGCCGGGTACGTTGATTTCAGGGGTGCGCGGGAAGTTCCACACGCGATATGGCCGGGTACGTGGATTGCAGGGGTGCGCGGGAAGTTCCACACGCGATATGGCCGGGTACGTGGATTTCAGGGGTGCGCGGGAAGTTCCACACGCGATATGGCCGTGTACGTGGATTTCAGGGGTGCGCGGGAAGTTCCACACGCGATATGGCTGGGTACGTGGATTGCAGGGGTGCGCGGGAAGTCCCACACGCGATATGGCCGGGTACGTTGATTTCAGGGGTGCGCGGGAAGTTCCACACACGATATGGCCGGGTACGTGGATTGCAGGGGTGCGCGGGAAGTTCCACACGCGATATGGCCGGGTACGTGGATTGCAGGGGTGCGCGGGAAGTTCCACACGCGATATGGCCGGGTACGTGGATTACAGGGGTGCGCGGGAAGTTCCACACGCGATATGGCCGGGTACGTGGATTTCAGGGGTGCGCGGGAAGTTCCACACGCGATATGGCCGGGTACGTGGATTGCAGGGGTGCGCGGGAAGTTCCACACGCGATATGGCCGGGTACGTGGATTTCAGGGGTGCGCGGGAAGTTCCACACGCGATATGGCCGTGTACGTGGATTTCAGGGGTGCGCGGGAAGTTCCACACGCGATATGGCCGGGTACGTGGATTGCAGGGGTGCGCGGGAAGTCCCACACGCGATATGGCCGGGTACGTTGATTTCAGGGGTGCGCGGGAAGTTCCACACGCGATATGGCCGGGTACGTGGATTGCAGGGGTGCGCGGGAAGTTCCACACGCGATATGGCAGGGTACGTGGATTTCAGGGGTGCGCGGGAAGTTCCACACGCGATATGGCCGTGTACGTGGATTACAGGGGTGCGCGGGAAGTCCCACACGCGATATGGCCGGGTACGTGGATTGCAGGGGTGCGCGGGAAGTTCCACACGCGATATGGCCGGGTACGTGGATTGCAGGGGTGCGCGGGAAGTTCCACACGCGATATGGCCGTGTACGTGGATTACAGGGGTGCGCGGGAAGTCCCACACGCGATATGGCCGGGTACGTGGATTGCAGGGGTGCGCGGGAAGTTCCACACGCGATATGGCCGGGTACGTGGATTGCAGGGGTGCGCGGGAAGTTCCACACGCGATATGGCCGTGTACGTGGATTTCAGGGGTGCGCGGGAAGTCCCACACGCGATATGGCAGGGTACGTGGATTTCAGGGGTGCGCGGGAAGTACCACACGCGATATGGCCGTGTACGTGGATTTCAGGGGTGCGCGGGAAGTCCCACACGCGATATGGCAGGGTACGTGGATTTCAGGGGTGCGCGGGAAGTCCCACACGCGATATGGCAGGGTACGTGGATTTCAGGGGTGCGCGGGAAGTACCACACGCGATATGGCAGGGTACGTGGATTTCAGGGGTGCGCGGGAAGTCCCACACGCGATATGGCCGGGTACGTTGATTTCAGGGGTGCGCGGGAAGTTCCACACGCGATATGGCCGGGTACGTGGATTTCAGGGCTGCGCGGGAAGTCCCACACGCGATATGGCAGGGTACGTGGATTTCAGGGGTGCGCGGGAAGTACCACACGCGATATGGCAGGGTACGTGGATTTCAGGGGTGCGCGGGAAGTCCCACACGCGATATGGCCGGGTACGTTGATTTCAGGGGTGCGCGGGAAGTTCCACACGCGATATGGCCGGGTACGTGGATTTCAGGGGTGCGCGGGAAGTACCACACGCGATATGGCAGGGTACGTGGATTTCAGGGGTGCGCGGGAAGTCCCACACGCGATATGGCCGGGTACGTGGATTTCAGGGGTGCGCGGGAAGTCCCACACGCGATATGGCTGTGTGCTCCCAGGCATTACCTGTACACCCTCCACGGCCCCTGCAGGCAGCACACACCACAGGGAACTACCCTGCACACCTGCTCATGTCTCCCACCACCCCCACCCCCCATCCACCAGGGACACCCTCCACCAGGCCCCCACCCATGTCTCCCACCACCCCCACCCCCCATCCACCAGGGACACCCTCCACCAGGCCCCCACCCATGTCTCCCACCACCCCCAGCACTGTGGGGAACCTGCCAGCAGGCCCCCACCCATGTCCAACCCATGTCTCCCACCACCCCCACCCCCAGCACTGTGGGGAACCTGCCAGCAGGCCCCCACCCATGTCCAACCCATGTCTCCCACCCCCCCCACCCCCAGCACTGTGGGGAACCTGCCAGCAGGCCCCCACCCATGTCCAACCCATGTCTCCCACCACCCCCACCCCCAGCACTGTGGGGAACCTGCCAGCAGGCCCCCACCCATGTCCAACCCATGTCTCCCACCACCCCCACCCCCAGCACTGTGGGGAACCTGCCAGCAGGCCCCCACCCATGTCCAACCCATGTCTCCCACCACCCCCACCCCCCATCCACCAGGGACACCCTCCACCAGGCCCCCACCCATGTCTCCCACCACCCCCAGCACTGTGGGGAACCTGCCAGCAGGCCCCCACCCATGTCCAACCCATGTCTCCCACCACCCCCACCCCCAGCACTGTGGGGAACCTGCCAGCAGGCCCCCACCCATGTCCAACCCATGTCTCCCACCACCCCCACCCCCAGCACTGTGGGGAACCTGCCAGCAGGCCCCCACCCATGTCCAACCCATGTCTCCCACCACCCCCACCCCCCATCCACCAGGGACACCCTCCACCAGGCCCCCACCCATGTCTCCCACCACCCCCAGCACTGTGGGGAACCTGCCAGCAGGCCCCCACCCATTTCCCCCTGGCCCCAGGTCCTGACGATACACAATCATGGCAGTAATGGCCAGCATACCCAGCACAAACACCCAGGCAAGGATTGCATGCACCCACATAGTGAATGCAATCACATGACACAACCCCAAAGGCAAGTATGCAAAAGAACACATGTCTGTCACACACACATACACAATGGGTGCAAGTGAATGTCAAAACCCATATCATGACATGTAAGAAACCAAAGAGAAAATAACACAAGTGTAAGATAATATAAAAATGTATTAAAAACACAAATCAAGTAAACCAATAAAACTTACAACTATGTGGCAAAGTAAATAAAAGGTCCATGTCCGAGAACAAAAATGATAAACCAAAAAACAAAGGATGAAAAAATCAATATAATTTGTCCAAAGCAAAACCATGTAGTAGGAAATCAAAGAAAAACCATTACGTCATGGTGTAAACAATAAAAAATTTAAAAAATGTATCTCCCAAAATAGATCAATATATACAGGAATGTTCCAGGGTCCATGAGCCCAACAGCACAAATGAAACCTAATACTAACTAATAAAATAAATATGTACAAAAAAGTGGCCATTGTCCGAGCGGTCCAAAATAATAAAAATAAATAAAGGAAACCTAGCACTAACTAACTACAAAACTATATACAAAGGCAGCGGGCTAGTCCTGCGGCTCACTTGGTGATGCTGGCCAGGGCATCCTCGAACTCCATGTCAATGTCCTGGAGGCGGGACTCTGTCCTGGCCCCGAGGTCTCGCAGGGACAACCCCATGTGCTCACCAAAATCCCTGCGAGCCTCCTCGAGGCACTCAGCCCGCCTCAATGCCCGATGCATGGAGATCTCCGCCCTGGCCATGGCGAGCCGCTCCTCTTCCGCCCGCTGCCGCTCCGCACCTATCCGCTGGCCAAACTCCTCCCACACGGAACACACCGCCATGCCAGGGTTGCCCTGCCCTCCGGCCGATGCCTGCCCCTCTGATCTTGATGGCCCTGAGCCATGATGCCTCCCACGTCGAGCCCGCTGCTGCCTCCGACGCCACTGCCTCTGCCAGCACGACGGCATCCAGGCTGATGGTAACCACCGACGCTGTCGTGCACGTGCCCTGCCCGATGATGCCGGCACATCTTCCATCTGCTGGGGTCCACTTGCTGTGTCGTCCACCCCTGCTGGACCTCCGACTCCCAACTGTGGCAGGGATGGGATCCCCACCGAGCTGGCTGCATTGGTCGGGGCAGGTCCACAGGGGGCCATGGTGGCATCTGGGCCGGAAGACGGCAAGGAGAACGACCGTTGGATAGCCTGCACAGAGGAGGAGAGGGCCGTCAGATTGGCCAACACATGCAGGAACCCCCCGAACATGGCCGATCCCAATTGGGCCACGTCGGCACGGTGCACTTCGTGATGACGTGCGTGCTCCTCCCGGGAAGCACGCACGTCATCACGAATCACAGCCGTGCGCATCGCGACCCCAATCAGGACCTGCTCCACGCGGCCAGGGGTTCCCACGGCCGCAGGTGGAGGGGAGTCAGTTGACATGGACATCCCCACTACCTGCGGACGGGCCTGGGAAGGGGCATCCCTGCTGGTGCATGGTGGTGCACTCACAGGGTCAGGGACAGCGACATGCACAGGCACCTCCACGGTGACCTGTGCTGCCTCCTGCCCCTGGCCCTGGACTGCACCACTTGCACCAGCAGGGATGCTCCCACCAGGCCCCATGTGTGCACCAGTGTCGGCCTCCTCCTCCTCTGTGCAAACCACCAACCTGGATGGCTCCTCACCGTCTCCCGCCGTAGCAGGCCCCTGTGGGGGCTCACCCACCCCTTCCGCTGCAGCCGTGGGGGCATCCCCGCCGCCTTGCTCCACAGCGCCGTCTCCGCCCTCTTCTTCACTAGCCGCTGCGTAGAGGGAGACAAAGGACACAAGCATCAGGCTACTGTAAAATGGTCCCCTAGACAGGAAGCAATAGCAGATGAGCACCCCTGTCAAAGTACACTTCCATCATGTCCCTCCACAACACATGGGTCAGTCCAGGCAAAACACACACAGTAACAGGCATGGTGCATGCCATGCACATTTCCATGCATGTCCAATTGACTCTTGAAACATTCAATGATATGTGACTCACATGCATCATGGCTCATGCATATCACATGCACACACTTCACCTCAGTCACATCCATCTGGCCCCAAACACAACGAACACAGGCGAAACAAGGGTTAGTTGGGTGCGTCACAGAATCTGTGCATTGTCACACACATGTGTCATGCATCCATGGCATGCACAAGTCACAGACACGCAGGTCAGGCACACAGACATGGCTACCATATATGTACCTGGCATCAGCACCCATCCTTCACCCCCATCCATGTCCAGGTACAGAGACTGGCATGCTCTCATGTCCTAAATCTGCATAGGGCTCCCCATGCCACATTTCAACACATGCAACAACCATGTGGGTCACACATCACTGGTCGCACATGCATTACCATGATGTCCCTGCACACATACATGCATACATGGCCCATGGCACACATACAGGCAAGTATCATAGAACCAGCACACCGCAACATGCCCTGTCTCACACAGTAATGCTTGCACACTTACCGCTCAACTCCAGACGGGCCTCCCTCTCAAGGACCTGGGCGTGGAGCGCTGGGCGTACGCGTTCCAGGACCCTCTTCTGGATGGAACTCATGCGGCCCCGGCCCCCCTCCACGAGGCGCCGGGCCTTCACAAGGGTCCTGGACCTCAAGTCCTCCCAGCGCTTCTTGATCTTCTGGACGTTGCGGGTTGCCACCCCCTCCGCGTTGATGGCAACCACACAGTCGGCCCAGATCCTCTCCCGTCCTTCCTTGCTGGCGCGGGACGATCCAAAGAGGGCATCATACTGCCCCAGGACATGCTCCACCAGGACACCAACTTCGGTGGCAGTGAAGCTGGTGCCCCTCTGCCCCTCTGGCCTGGGGTTGCCACTGGTGCCAGATGTCGAAGTGCCCGACATGGCAACCCCAGAGGCAGGTGTGGGTGGGCAACTGGGTCCTGGGGCTGGGCTGTGGAGCGATGTAATCCCAGTTGGGAGTCTTCAGTTCCAGCAGGGGTGGACACAGCAACTGGACCCCTGCAGATGGCTGATGTGCAGGCACCAAATGGCAGGGCACGGTGGCAGCAGGCAGGCAGGCAGGCAGGCAGCAGCAGATAGCACGTGGGAGGCTGCTCAGGGCACTGGGGGGGCAGTAACTCGGCCTTCTGGGCAGGAGCGTGGTGTTCCGTGTGTTTTCGGGTGGCCAGCTTGATACGGAGTGATTTGGCACGTGAAATTCCTGCACGTCAGCGTGAAATCCGAGGAAAGGGCCTTAGCGCGTAAGTGCATCAGCACGCATACGCGATTCTATTGGACCAGAGTCCCTCACCGCGTAAGCGCGTCTGACGTGATCCGCACGGGCGTTCCCCACTCAGCACGTGATGACGGAGCACACGTGGAAATACTGCACGTCAGAGTGTCATCGCGTGTAATTGGCCAAAAGTGCGCGTACACGCGATTGGCCAATGTACGTGTATTACATCGCGTGTAATTGGCCAAAAGTGCGCGTACACGCGATTGGCCAATGTACGTGTATTACATCGCGTGTAATTGGCCAAAAGTGCGCGTACACGCGATTGGCCAATGTACGTGTATTACAGGGGTGCGCGGGCACTTACACACGCAAGTACGTCTGCGCACCTGTATGCCTGCTGCGTGGGAATTTCCACACGCTATTGGAGTGGGAACTAGATTCCAGGGGTGCGAGGGTCACACGCTCGCCTAGAACACGCACAAGGCATTAATTTGCGCACTTATCAATGAACAAGCCAGATGCCAGGATGAACATACCGTTCCTAGCAGCAGTGGCAGTGGGCTACCAAAGGAGGAGGAGGAGGAGAGTCAGGGCCAGAATATTCACACCCAGAACCAGCCTATTCGGGATGCCTGATGACCAGGTGTATGGGAGGTACAGGTTTCCAGCACACATCATACTGGACCTGGTCAGTGAGTGGGAGGATGACCTCACATCACCCACCCTGTGCTCCCAAGCACTCAGCCCCCTGCAGAAGGTCCTGAATGTACTGCACTTCTTGGCCACTGGATCCTTTCAGCGGACAAGTGCCATAGTGGGTGGTGTGTCACAGGCCACGCAGTCACGCTGCCTACACCAGGTCTTGAACATCATCACTGCACGGCCATCAGTCCGCAGGCACATATATCTCCCCAGGACTCATGCAGAAAGGCGGACGTGCATCCAGGAATTCTATGGTGTGGCTCAATTCCCCAAAGTGCTTGGTGCAATTGACTGAACACATGTGGCTCTACGTCCACCCAGGGCAACAGAGCACATCTATAGAAACCGCAAGCACTGGCATTCCATCAACGTGCAAGTTGTATGCAATGCCAAGGGAATAATCACATCAGTATATGCCAACTATCCCGGGTCCACCCACGACAGCTTCATCTACAGAATGTCTACACTATGCCGGGACCTGGAGGCTGGCCAGCATGGAGATACATGGCTGCTTGGTGAGCATGAATGCCACTGCACATGCATGCATGTCAGATACTGGGTCATGACACAACACCACTAATGATACCCATCACCACCTCCGCAGGGGACAGTGCCTACCCTATCAGCCCCCACATGATGACCCCAATCCGGAACCCCACCACGCCACCCGAGGTAAGGTACAACACAGCCCACATTGCAACACGGGGCATAGTGGAGCGCACATTCGGAGTGCTGAAGTCACGCTTTCGCTCCCTTGACCGTTCTGGCGGGCAGCTGTTATATGCTCCCCGAATAGTGTGCAGGATCATAGTGGCAGCATGTGTCCTGCACAACGTTGCAACACGCCGGGGCCTGCCCGTGGACATGGTGGTGCCCCCACATCCACAACCACATGCACGCCCGCTGCGCATGGGAGGGGAAAGGGCACGGGGGGTGGCAGCCCGTACGCAACTGGTGGCCAACTTCTTCACCTAGGAATCACAGTGCTGGCTAGTGCACACTGCTCTGGCACATACCATCTGACAATCAATGATGACACTACCTGACAATGTCACTAAATTACTCGACAATAAACTGTCAGATACACATCAGCCTGAGATTGTTAACATGGAAGTGTCACTATGTGTGCACCCCTACCTACACATACACCAGCAATGCATCACAACGAGAAGACACAACTCCATCAATCAAATATGCATTGCCACAGGCAATTCACTACATGACAACATTGCCATGTCACCCATCCCCTTCACAGTCCCGCCACTGAGGACACCATGTCATGGTATGTGAGAGCAAACAAACTGGCCATCACAACATGACACCGGTGTCACAAATAGCAGTGCCCCAAATGGAACATAGCCGCACTTGAACAGCTAACCGCGCTGGAGCCACTGCTACACACCTGTGTAAGAGTAATTTCAATCAAATTACACACCAACCCACCCTGAAGCCCACCCAAACAAGACACAATGCATGTAATCAATGGTAGTCTCATTACCTGATTCTGCTGGTATGTCCTCACCGTCCAGATGTACAGTGATGGCGCCACGCAAAAGTGTCAGTGCACATCTACCGACATGTAGTCTGACTCCAGAGAGTATGCCCGTGTGAAGAACTGTGTGAAATACCTGCAAAACATGAGCAACATATGTAAGTAGAGGCACATATCAAACCATCATGCATAGTTAGGTGCAACAACAATGTACACTATGAATGTCTACACAGTATTGACTATGGACTGGCCAACAGCTCATGGGAGTCCAATGTCACCGTGTAATTTGCTGTCACTTGGGCACACCCTTTGCAAGCCCATGGAAAGGGAAGCAGGAGGGGTGTGGATGTCTGCTACCCAAGCATCTAAACCAAACTCAGGACAAGCCTGCATGTGCCCAGAAACAATACAGTGTATGCCCAGGTACCCACACAAGGCAACACTCTTGGAAAAGAAAAAAGAAAATTGAGAAAAAATGGCCATGAAAGGGCCGGCGGGGGGGGGGGGCACCTATGAGGTCCGAGGACAGGATGCACGCCACAATCCACCTGTGTGGATCATGGGAAACTAAAACACCCCATAGGCTCGTGGCCCACACGGCTACTCTGTTGTGGGAGATGAGTCGCTATCGCTCTGGCCAGACCCTGCAGCTGACTCAGGAGGTGGGGGAGCTGCCTCAGAAGATGGTGTGACAATGGGAGGCAGCCCACGCAAAGCACGAGTTTGCTCCTCCATGGCTGCAAGCAGGCGGGTCTGGTAGTTCTGGTTCTGGGTTATAATCATGCAGAGGTCCCCATGCAGTAACTCCCGGGATGACCTGACCTCCGCACGAGTTGCCTGCATCTCGGCCGAGAGCGTCCGTGTCAGACGCTCCAGCTGCTCCTCTGTCCTTCTATGGGATGAAGCCTCAAGCTCTAACAGGGTCGACCTGAGGTGACGGAATTCTTCCCTCAGGCCTTCCCTGTGGCGCTGGGACTCCATGGAAAGTGATTCCCGCAGAGTCGCCAGTGCCGCCCGCCTGTCCTTGTTGGACGCCAACATATCCTCCCTGTGTGCCTGGCTGATGGACTCTGTAGCCTGCTCCAGTCGCTCCATCAGCCTTTCTGGGGGGACAATGGAAGTGGCCACCCTATCCATGGCCTGTGCAATCATCTCGGATGATGCTGCCTGTTGGTTGTCCATACCGTAGATGGATTGCTCCCAAGCGGTATTGCCAGGTGGCATACGGCCACCACGTTGACGGGCACCACACCTGCCTGGGGCAAGGCGGACTGCGCCTTGCTGTGCCGGCAAGGCCTCAGGCTGCAGGACTGCATTCCCTCTCTGATCTGCAGCCCCAGGAACAGGATCAGAGATTGTGTGGTGTGGCCCTGCATCCGTAACCACCGGAGGCTGAGCTGCCGACACTGACATCCCCATTGAGGGCAATGGCCCGGCTGCAGGTGGGTCGGACAGAGGAGATTCTCTCCCAAGAACACTCACCTGCGACTGCACATAGGTGTCATCCTCCGAGTCTACACCTGAATACTGCTCGGGGGAGGAACCCCCAGAGACACCCCTCGACAGCACGACCTGCAGCACTTGTGGGTTTTCACCCACAAACACACCACGTCCCTCACTTGTGGAAGGTCGGCCCGGGTTGCCCTCCTGGGACGGCTCAACCACCACATCCCCAGCATCAACAAGTGCTTCGTCCCCTGCAAAGACATGAAAGAGAAAAATGGAAACAGGCATTAGCACCATGGCATGCAACAAGGGCTGATGAACAACAGAGGCAGTAGTTCTACGACACATGTCCCACATGACTGGGAGACCTCCTATGCATTCACCATCACTGGGTCTGTAGGGGAGGCTCAGGGCATACAATGTACAGATTGGAGAGCAACGCCTGCTCACCATGCTGCCTAGCACTGCCATCACACATTGGCCGGTGATTGCCATGTCAAAGGCACATGCCATCACACACATGGCATGTGACATAGCCACCAAGTGAAGAGGGAGAGGAGGGCAACTTTTTTGGATTTCTACCACTCTGGTCCTGACATTGCATCATCACATCAATAAGTTGACATGTTGTACATGGATCTGCTAGTCCAAATTGGCCACGATGCACAGTGCCTTGTCTACATCAACAAAATGCAGTAAACAATGAGATTCCACCTCCCCATCACCTGTAAAGGAATCATATAGCATTCGTGAAGCACCGGTCCAGAAATGTATGAAGGTACAGCGGAGCACTGAGGGGTGGTGGGGCAGTAGGGGATGCCAGTCAACAATCCTACTGGTGCTGGTGTCATTCATGTCACGCAAGTGCAGGGGTGGGTGGCACAATGATGTGCAAGGGGAAGTGGCGGCTGGAAGTGCTGTACAAGGTAAGTAGGACTTAACGTCAAGGGCAGATGGTGTTAGGCGCAGACAAGTGCTGGGGGGGTGGCATATAGGGGTACAGAGACAATCATGCAGTGCTGTGGGCTCGGAGGGGACAGGGGAGGTACACACTGCATCTGGCTCGGCAAGGTCCTTGCAGATTTCTATCTGTCCTGCAGAGTTGTCACATGCCGCAGATATGTGCCCTTGGATTGGGGATCTCATCTTGGTGAAAAGGGTGAGGCGCTATTGCCTTTGGAGCATGTGGCAGGCCAGTTTGCCAGAGGATGAGCATGATGCAGGACATTCCCTCTCTGCCACCCGGCACCTGTGGTCTGGGTTCACATGATCCGAGTCATGCCAGGACTCTGCATTGGCATGGGGCTTCAGACAGGTGGTCATGACCGTGGCAAAGACATCCAGTGTACCTGACATAGAGTGGAGCATGGAGTGGGCCCTGTCAGGATGGGAGTGAGCCTAAGGGGGAGCTGGAAGGGGGGGAGATTTTGGCAGCATGAGCCTCGACTGACACACACTTCATGGGTTGGAATACCAAGAAGGTGTGTGACAGTGGTGAGGGTGGCTTTGCCTCTGGTGTGGTGAGGGTGAGCTGGGAGGAGAGGAGAATGTGATCACTCCAGGAGAGAGGAGTGCAGAGATGGACGGAGAGGGGAAAGTCAGATGAGATCAGAGCATCAAGAGTGTGCCCTGCAGAATGAGTAGGGACAGACGGGAGTCTAGAGGGTGAGAGGGAGTTGCTGAGGTCACAGAAAGGTCACGTGGGGGGGTCAACAAGCATGCAGGTGGATGCGTACAGCAACAAGGAAGAGGATTTCTGTGTCTGGGGACATGAGTGAGGAGGAGAGGTGAGGACACTCAGAAAGGAAGTAGTACATTTGACCAGTTTTCCCAGACACAGTACGCACAGTTTGTGAATGTCAAGGTGTGGTAGAGAGAGACGTCACACAAGCCATTCCAGAGTGGAGTAGGTCTAAGTAGGAGTGACAGTGGCAGGAATACCCTCAGGGAAGCCAAGGGCACACCCCCCCTGCACAGTAGTGGCGGGCAAAGGAGAGGGTCTCCTGAACATCAGGTAGGAGTGTGTGAAGGATGCAGACAGAGCTGGCCGTCAGACATGTTTCCATGAGACCAAGGATGTCAAGGTGCATAACCTCATGTAAGTGACAGATATCGGAGGAATGCCTGATGCAGCCGCAGTGAAAGGAGTGTAATTGTGGAGGAGGTTGACAGCCTTGGAGGACTTACGGGGAGTGCTAGAGATCAGAGGTGCAGCATGTGTAGGAGTTGGAGTGGGAGGCGGAGAAGGATCATGGGAGGGTGCAGGGAGGCAGTGCAGGATTGATGAGGAGAGAGGAGGGGGGACAGCAGGAGAGGTAAGGAAGTTGATGAGATGTGGCTAGCATTTCTCAAGGAGAATGAGGTTGGCCTAAGGGCCTTGGACTGAGATGCTCCCATTACCATGCACATCAATTGTGGCCTCTGAGGATTGGAAGGAGGCCAGGAGTACACCCCAACGGGTCCCACCATTGATGGTGGAAGAGGAGCAAGGAGAGAGGACAGGGACCATGTGAAGGGTCTATGGGACAGGCAAAGGCATGTATGAGCAGATGTCAGTGAGAGTTGGCTTTGAGTAGGCTCAGATGCACTTGTCAGCAATAGGGTGGGTCGCATTGGAGGGCAGGGTGCCCTCATTTGACTGTTAGCAAGCAGGTGTCGTGAGTAGGGCACGATGGTCTGAACTGTAGAAGTCAGGGAAGATAGACCATGAAGAGCAGCATGGAGTGTGAGGGAATGGGGCTCGAAACCAGACGGTACCAAAGCACACAGGTAGGAGGTGGATGTCAAGGCAACATCCACAGTATGACAGCATGTTGGTTGGCATTTATATACAGAGGACGCATTAGCATGTGGTATCATTGCATGTCAGGCATGTGAAGATGAAACTTGATTGGCTGGGGGAAAGTATAGGAATGGTATGTAAGACATCAGATGAATAGACAGGGGAGTATGAGCAACAATGTAGTGACACAATGACAATTCAAGGGCAACTTCCATGGTGTAGGGCCATATGTGCACTGTTGCCAGTTGGGATAGTGCTGTGGGCAGATGGTGTTGCACTGAACATACTAGATGAGGCACATGGGTGCCACTATCTACTCTGCCACACACCCCCTTGACAGGCACCCAACATGGATGCTTCACACACACACCATGCACATGGATAATACACACATGCATGTGCACTCACCGGATGATGCCTCGTAATCAGGGAGATCTCCCACACCTTGGAGTTGTCCCTCGGTGACGTAGGATCCAGCTACGGACTCGTGTGGTGTGAGTTCTATTTCCTGTGCTGGGGACCCACCTCCAGTCACCAAGGTTGCGGCATGACTTGAGGCCAGCTTATCCTTTGCCCTGCGCTTAAGGTCATTCCAGCGCTTCTGGCAATCACTAGCTGTGCGCCTCACTACTCCAAGGGCACTTATTCTGTCAGCAATGGTCTGCCAGTGTGCCTGGCGTCTGGCATGTGTGGTCTTGGACCCTGCAACGATGACCATTTCCCTATCATGATCTGACACATACTGAACAAGTGCATTCAGTTCGGCGTCTGTGAAGCTTGGCTTCCTTGATGGGCGGGACTGTGCAGCCGTGCCTGGGGAATCAGCCTGTGCCGGACGTGCACTCTTCCTCTTGCGCTTGGAAGGGGGTGGGGATCCAGAGTGTCCTACGCCGCTGTGGACACTAGGGGCAGGAGCCGTGGTGGACTCAGTACTGGGTGTGTGGGATTGCACACTCAGCATGGGAGTAGGTGCAGGCATTGGGGGTAGTGAGATGGGGTCAGGCCTGATCTGAGGTGCATGAACTAGGACCGACACAGTCTTGGCAGGGTGTATGAGAGGTGGGGTGGATGGAGCCACACCCTGGATACGGGGGCCAGCAGATGACCTATCTGGCATAGATGCGCGTGCCCTGATGACACCAATGTGCACCGGTGCACGTGCAGTGGACCTGCTGACCTGGATATCAGCGATGGGATCACCCTCGGACAGGTCTGCTGCCACAATGGGCTGGTCCAACAAGGGCTGATCAGGGTTGGTATCAGCCACATGACCCTCAACTGGGGGGGGGGGGCATGGGTGTCCCTGACTGGTCCTCCAGACTGGGGGGGACAGGGGCACCCTGCAAGTCACAACCACGTCCCCTAGTGGATCCTCCATGGCCACCACGTGTGGCTCGGCCACCTTTGCCACCCTTACGGCTTGCACGCCTCCCAACCATGGCACTGATGTTATTGTGCGTATGGGAGTCGGTGTGCACAATTGTCCTGGGCAATTGGGTGTCAAAGGGGTTGGGTACCAGATGGTATTCGTACCCTAGTGCAGTGGCAAGGCTATATGACACCCCTGGGGAAAGATGACGGGTCACGCAACGCACAGGCACCCCAGAAAAGTTAAGGAACGTGCACAATACCCCTCCTAGACCACGTGTGCTGATGGAAAACCCTGCACTACGCTGTGGCATCCAGTAACACAATGAACGTATGCGTGTCACACGCAGCCTAGAATGACCTCTGAAGGGGTAGGCTACACACGGGGCAAGCACAGAAGTTAGATACGTGCGTGACTCACCGTCTGCCAGGTAAAAGAGCGTGAAAAATGAGCGCGTTTGGTTGGCAACACCCCCGCCAAAAGAAGATGTGTACGCTGTCTGAGGAGACAGGACAACAGTAGAAGGGGACACTGTTTGAGGGAACAGGCCCAGGTAAACCAGTACAAGAGGAAAAAGAGAAAAAGCTGTCAGAGGTAACAGGGAGTACGAACTGGAAACGCCGTGAAGTAAATCGCGTGTGAAACGACAAGAAGTACAGAATTCACCCACTCGCTCTCCACGAAAAGCACGTACAAGGAAATGGTGTTCAACACTACCTTATATACAGGCCCACACGTACAGCGTCACTTACGGCGTGTACGTGCTTGGCCCATGTTCACCAATCACACGCTTTGTCACTTCTGCGTGTGGATCCTTTTTCACCAATCACACGCTTTGACACTCCTGCGTGTAGCTCACTTTTCACCAATCACACACTTTGTCACTCCTGCGTGTAGATCAATTTTCACCAATCACACGCTTTGTCACTCCTGCGTGTAGATCCATTTTCACCAATCACACGCTTTGACACTGCACGTGCAGGTAACTATAGATGCACATATGCTGGTGACGGGTTTTCGCGCGATTCGCTGAGTGTGGGGTTTTCACGTGCTAAATCACTCCCTATCAGGCTGTCCACGCGTCCAAACACGAAAGACCACGCTCCTGGCCAGGAGGCCGAATTACAGTCCCCCAGAGCCCTGAGCACGCTCCCACCTGCCATCTGCTGCTGCCTGACTGCCTGCTGGCCACGTGCCCCACAGTGCTGGTGGGTGGGGGTGGTGGGAGACATGGGTGGGGGCCTGGTGGAGGGTGCCCCTGGTGGATGGGGGGTGGGGGTGGTGGGAGACATGGGTGGGGGCCTGATGGCAGGTGCCCCTGCACTGCTGGGGGGTGGGGGTGGTGGGAGACATGGGTGGGGGCCTGGTGGAGGGTGCCCCTGGTGGATGGGGGTGCAGGGGGACATGATCAGGTGTGCAGGGTAGTCCCCTGTTTTGTGGGCTGCCTGCAGGGGCCGTGGAGGGTGTACAGGGTACACCTGTGAGGGCCCACCCAGCCTATTCGCGTGTGATAATTCCCACGCACCCCTGTGATACACGTACCCTGGCCAATCGCGTGTTCTACTTCACGCGTACCCCTGTAATACATGTTCCCTGGCCAATCGCGTGTTGAACTTCCCGCTACCCCTGTAATACACGCACCCTGGCTGTTCGCGTGTGATAATTCCTGCGTACCCCTGTGATACACGTTCCCTGGCCTATCGCGTGTTCTACTTCACGCGTACCCCTGTAATACACGTTCCCTGGCCAATCGCGTGTTGAACTTCCCGCTACCCCTGTTATACACGCACCCTGGCTGTTCGCGTGTGATAATTCCCGCGTACCCCTGTAATACACGTTCCCTGGCCTATCGCGTGTTCTACTTCACGCGTACCCCTGTAATACACGTACCCTGGCCAATCGCGTGTTGAACTTCCCGCTACCCCTGTAATACACGCACCCTGGCTGTTCGCGTGTGATGATTCCCGCGTACCCCTGTGATACACGTTCCCTGGCCTATCGCGTGTTCTACTTCACGCGTACCCCTGTAATACACGTTCCCTGGCTAATCGCGTGTTGAACTTCCCGCGTACCCCTGTAATACACGTACCCTGGCTAATCGCATGTTAAACTTCCCGCATACCCCTGTAATACACGTACCCTGGCTAATCGCGTGTATAACTTCACGCGTACCCCTGATATGCACGTTACCCGCTTTGCGTTCCTTGTTTGGCAGCCCTGTAAACTGGTCCAGGGTTAGCGCAGCCCTTTGCGATGATTTAGCGATTTTGATGGCTTTTCCTTGCGCGAGGGCGTTCTTGGGGGCGTTACTGGCGCTGCTGCAGGGTCGCTGCGATACTCTGCGCCACGGCTGGTTTGGGTGCCTAAAATCCATGAATACGCTGTGCGCCGGATTCGGTTTTGGCGCACGCGGCTGGCGCAGACTATCGCACGCGCACGCTGTGCGCCAGCCGCGTGCGCTACTTGTGCGCTGAATTCTATGAATTACCCTGTAAGTTTTTCTATGTGTGCTCTGAATGCCTGCAGTTTCAAACTCGGCCTGTCTGTGTACTTTGTATGCTAGCAATAACGCTATATATTATATACTGGCAAAAATTCTATATGTGTCCTTACAGATAGGAGGGGAAAGGAGAGCAGCCAGAGATGTTGAGGTGAATGAGGGAGTTGTCAGAAGGCAAGTAGGAAATGTTTAGTTTAATATAGGTGTGGGAGGAAGACAGCAAGAAATGGCACAAGCGTTACTTTGACCATGACCTGGTAATGCCCACTTGTGAATGCCTTTTCTGCAGGCTCTCTCTATCTCCTGGCCACTCCCTGGCTATGGCTACTATCTATCGGCCACCTGGTGAGATCACCTCCTTCCTCTCTGAGTGGGCAGACCTCTTCCCCTCCCTCCTTGCCTCGATGACTCAACTCCTCCTCCTTGGAGACTTTAACATCCACCTGGATGCTTCCTGTCCCTCCTCTGGACCTGTTTGCGACCTCTGAGACTCTGTTTCTCTCTCTCTCTCTCTCTCTCTCTCTCTCTCTCTCTCTATCTCTCTCTCTCTCTCTTTCTATTCACCCCTCTGGCCCGACTCACTCTACAGCACACACTCTGGATGTTCTGACCGCCTCAGACTTCCCCCTCTCTATTCCACTCACCAGTCCTCTCTCCTGGAGTGATCCCTTTCTCCTGGGTGAGAATCGGTGGATAGGAGGGAAAAGAGACCAGTCAGAGATGTTGCGGTGAATGAAGGATTTTTCAGAAGGCAAGTAGGAAATGTTTAGTTTAATGTAGGTGTGTGAGGAAGAAAGCAAGTAAATGTCAAGTGAGTTACCTTAAGCATGACTTCAGAATGCCCACTTGAGAATGCATTGTCTGCAGGCTCTCTCTCTCTTTCTCTCCTGGCCACTCTCTTAATTTGGCTACTATCTATCAGACACCTGGTCAGATCACCTCCTTCCTCTCTGAGTGGGCGGACCTCTCCTCCTCCCTCCTGGCCTCGACCACTCAACTCCTCCTCATTGGAGACTTTAACATCCACCTGGATGATTCCTGTCCCTCCTCTGGTCTCTTTCACAACCTCTGAAACTTTCTCTTTCTATTCTCCCCTCTGGCCCAACTCACTCTGCAGGGCACACTCTGGATGTTCGGATCTCCTCACACCTCCCCCTCTCTATCCCCCTACCCACTCCTCTCTCTCCTGGAGTGATCAATTTCTCCTTTCCTCCCATCTCTCCCGCTCTACCCCTCAGGCCAAGCCACCTCCAGCACTGCCACCTACCTCTCGGTCATCCGACACATGAAGCATGTGTCAGTTGAGGCTTTTGCTGCCACTTTCTCTCCCCCTCCTCCTCCTCTGGCTGTCACACATCCTGACACAGCCCTTTCTATGCTCCACTCTTCTAACTCCGACACTCATGATGTTCTTGCCCCTTTCATGAAGATCCGCTTGAAGCCCAAAGCCAAGTGCAACTCCTGGTATGACCCTGACCTTTTCACTCTTAAACGCAAGTGCAGGGTGGCTGAGAGAAAATGGCGAGCTTCTTGCACATCCTCTGACATACTGGCCTGCCACTTGCTTCAAAGGCAATACCGGCTCCCTGTCTGCACTAAGAAGGGAACCCACATCTAAGCCCGCATCTCTGCAGCATCTAACAACTCGGCTGAAATCTTTAAAATCTGCAAGGAGCTGACCAATTCTGCTGCAGTCTCTTCCTCTCCTGTTCCCTCCCAGGTCCTCTGCACGGCCCTGGCTTCTCATTTCATCTCTAAAACCCAGGACATCCTCACCACCCTCTTGTCGTCTCCTCCTCCTACCTCTACTCTTTCCTCTTCCTCTGGCCCCACTGTAGCCACCTCTCCTCCCTCTTTCTCTTCCTTTCCTCTGTTATCCCCTGGCAAGGTTTCTAGATCAGACCGATCTATGAACGTCTCGTCAAAACAGGTTCTTTCCTGTTCTTCCAAAACCATCAAGGACCACATTGATACCCCTGCTCCTGCCCTGGCTGACTTCAGCAACCACTCCTTTGCCACTGGAGCCTTCCATTCCCCCCTGAAGAACTCTCTTGTGCAACCTCTTCTCAAGAAATCCTCAGGTGACCCCTCTTGCCCTGTTACTATCGCCTGATCTCAATCACTCCTTTTGTTAAACCGTATTCCCATAATACCACCTTATTATGAATATTGGCCTAAGCCCATTCTAGTTACACAGAAACCCGCATCTGAAATCTTCAGCTTTTCGATCGATGTCACCGCCATTTTAAGAATCATCTGCCATTTTGATTTCATGTCTTGTTTCTGTATTCTAAAATGGTGGACTGTGTTTTCAACTTGCAGCCGAGCTGAACGACCTTTCAGTTCTGTTAATGTTTATGCTGACCGAGAGTAGACTGTTTGACCAATGTAAAGAAACCTTGTGACTGGAATGAACTGCCATCCAAGTGTTGTCTGCTCTCACAAGCCTCATCCTCATATAAACAATGAGACAATTGAAAATAAACTCAGATCGTGTGTTCTGGCTGAACTGCATTGTAGCGATTCTTGGAACAAGGCTCACCGTGGATCAGAGAACCAACAGCACCATTGTAACTTCATTGACATGCAAACTTGTTTAATTCCTTGTAGAATATTGTAATGTTTGAAACATGAACTGGGCACAAACTCTAGCATTTAACTTATTAACTTGGATAGAGGCTGGACAATGTTTTGAAAATAGTAAAAATATGTCTGTGTTTAAATGTCCAGCACTCTCGCCCCTCACTGTGTCTGCTGATACACACTGTGAGGTGTTGGGAGCCAGATAGCTATTTGTTTGGCGTATTTAATTTGTGGTGCTAAGCCTTGATAGTTCTTTGGTCTTTCACTTTCTTGGGCAAACTCCTGGAAAAGCTGGCCATCTCCCAGCTTAATATTCACACTGAATCTGTTGTTTGTCTCCATGACCATCAGGCTGGCTTCAGAGCAGCCAGAAGCACAGAACCTGCTCTCCTGAACAACCGTGAAGATCTGCTCTCTAGCATCTGCTCTCTAGCCTTGATTCTAATCTCCCCTCTGTCCTCATCTTACTCAATCTCTCTTCTGCCTTTGACTCGGTTGTTAGGGAGAATTATCAGAAATGTGCTAATTCACTCAACGTTAGAGACCCCAGCAACTTTGCTGGATTTTGAGGACTTCATTTTTTTAACCTGGAGAGAGTGAGACTCTTTTTATTGAAGTCTCCTGTGGGTGTAGGTTGTGTCTTTGGGCCATCCCGAAAGGGTCTTTACTGATTTAGAATCTAAGAGTGTACAGTATTGAAATGTATGTGTGTGTTACTATTATATTGCTCCCTTCTGAAGAAGGCTTTCTAACTGACTGATAAATAAATTAATAATTGTTTAAGCAAGAAATCGTGAGTCTAAGAGTTTATTTGAATACCTGTAACTGTAATTCTCTGTGTACCTCAACTACAGCTCACATTTACCCCTCTTGAGATAAGCCTGGCTGCTCAACATGCAACCAAAACTGAGTAGTACAAGCTTTTACCAAAGGTTGGGTTGCCTATAACTGTAGTCGGAGTTGTGTGTAGTGGTCCCAGAGGGTACTGTATTCAAACTTTGCCTAACACTGGTGGCAGGCGGTGAGGATAGATTGTAGAGTTGTTACATTGAGAGTTTGCTGTACTTCTGTTCAACTAAAAGCATTACAAAGTGAACTCTTTTGAAGGAATGAGAAATCTGTTTTTGGTGCCTGCTCTTCTGAGCTGAGGCAGCACATGGCTGACTCTAAAGATATTGATCCCAAGAAGCTAGCAAAAAGCTGCTGATTTATGGGTTGCCAACAGGGCTATTCACAAGGATTCTTGGGCCACTCATAAAAAGGATGAGGGGAAGCAGTACAAGAAAGATGACAACCTCCCATCCAAAAGAGGACCACAAACATAAGAAGGGTAAACCACATGGGAAACCAGGTCAGTCTAGTGGTGCCAAACCAGAGGGAGGTCAGCGAAAGCCCCCATTTGTCAAAACATTTGGAACATATTATGCTTGTGGGTCAACTGACCATGTGAAAGGGGATCCCAGATGCAAGGGTACACCTTCAGGGGTCCACACTGCCTCTTTAGCCTTCATCCCTGAGGGAGAAGTACATATGGCAAGTGGAAACTTTCAACTATTGACTGAAGACCCCATTGGAGTCTCAGCCAGTGTTTCTTTAGTGTCCATGGGTCCGTTGAAAAAGCAGCTCTATACCAGATAACACAAAAGATTACTACAAGGACAGTATACTTGTAAATGGTCAGGAGATCCCTGCCATTAGAGACACCTAGCCCAGCATTTTAGTGGTGGATGAAACATTTATTTTAAACCTGATGATGTTCTAAGGCACCCAAGGGTCCCACTAAGCTTGCCGGAGGCCCTCTCCAGATGGTTCCAATACTACCAGCTCTCATCCAGTGCAACAATATGACTGTAAGAATACCTGTCAGTATAAAAAGTGAGGTGCCTGTGAGTGTCCTGTTGGGGAAGACTTAACAACTCTTGGAGTTGTATCAAGCACCCCCAGGCCTCCCAGTAAAAGGAAGCAGGAGCAGACTAGGAAGGCCAGAGAGCTCACTTTAACTGACTCTAGGTGGGTTTTTACAGAAGAACATAAAACACCCATTCCACAGGAAAAGCCAACTTGTATTTCCAGGAAGAAAGAGACAAAGGGGAAACCCAAGGTATCAGGAAACAAGAAAGACAGCACTCCTGTGCATCAAACCAGGACATCCCCGAGAGGACAGGCCACAGTCTCACCAGTGACTACTCCACCAGCTGAGGCTGAGGCTGAGTGTGAGATCCAACCAGAACAGGTTGAGTCAGCTACTGAACACACAGAGCTGGAAGAAGACCTTCCCCCTGTTGGAGATCTGGATCCTAAAGACCATCCTGAGCTGCAGTCTTTACTGGCAGAAGGTGGCCCCGGTAGGGCAGACGTCAGCAGAGGTCAAAGAGAGTGTCCTACTCTTGAAGGTCTTCGCCAACAGGCAGCTTCCCAGCTGGAAGGGCAAGAGCCAGGGAAGCACAGGTCATACCGGGAGGACGGCCTCTTCTACAGTGAACCTATTGAGTCTACCCCAGGAGACTACAGAAGACTTGTAATGCCCCAGAAGGTGAGAACTCAGTTTCTACAGTGAGCCCATGAGATTCCTTTGGCTGGTCACTTAAGTTTTAAGAAGACCAAGGAAAGGATTTCTCTTATTTCTACTGGCCTATGATGGGGTCTGATGTACATATATTCTGTAGAAGCTGTCACACCTGTAAGAAATATGGCAAGTGTGGAGCCAAGCATGTGGCACCTTGTGGTGCCTCTCCCAGTGGTGGGAGTAACTTTTGAGAGGGTAGGAATCAACATTGTTGGTCCCTTAGACTCTCCAACATCTTCAGGCGACCAACTTATATTGTTTGTGGTAGACCATGCTACCATATTTCCTGAAGGAATACCTATGAGGACTGTCACAGCTCAGGCTGTGGCTAAGGCGCTACTTGGTATTTTTACTAGAGTAGGTTTTTCTAAGGAGGTTATCTCTGTCAGGGGATCTAACTTTATATCCCACTACATGCAGGTCATGTGGAAAAACTGTGGATTGACCTACAAGTTCTCAACAGCATACCATCCTCAGACCAATGGGTGGTAGGGTAGTTTAACAGAACTATGAAGAGCATGATAGATGCTTTCGAAGAACCCCTTAGAAGAAAGTGGGACCTTCTACTGCCATGCCTCCTCTTTGCTTATAGAGAAGTCCGTCGGGAAGGAGTTGGATTTAGTCCCTTTGAGCTTCTCTATGGTCATCCAGTTAGAGGTCCATTGGCCCTAATCAAGGAGGGTTTGGAGAGTGCTCCTTCTCCCAAGCCAGTGAGAGTCATTGACTATGTGTTAGGTCTCTGAAGGAGAATGACACACATGATGGCAGAAGCTTCAGATAACTTGAAAGCAGGCCCGGCTCTGGTGAAGCATTGGCATGATCAGAAGGCCAACATGGTTGAGTTTATTCAAGACCAGCTAGTTGAAGTTATGGTACAAATGGATTGGACCGTTCAAGGTTGTGAGAAAACTTGGAGAGGTCAATTATTTGGTGGATTTAGGCAATCCTAAGGAGGCCCCCAGGGTCTTTCACACCAACCACCTAAAGGGTTATGTCTCTAGACAAGAACTGGGAGCTTTGCTTCTAGCCACTGATCAGGAGGAGGAGGAGAGTGAGCCTCTACCTGATCTCCTCATGGGACAACCTTTAGATGGAAAGATAGGAGTTCATCTCTCTTCTGATCTGACACTGGAACAACAGGAGAAGTGCAAGCTATGTTAAATCAGTTTGCCCTTCTGTTTTCACTCTCAACAGACTTGACCCCTCGGGGCCAGCATGAGAGTCTCACTGGTGACTGTTTACCTGTTCAAAGCAGAGGTTACAAAAGGTTAGACCATATAAAAACCCACATAAAGGAAGAGGTCAACAAGATGCTTGATCTTGGGGTAATACAGCCATCTACAACGTCTTGGTCTAGTCCAGTTGTACTAGTACCAAAGGCAGGATCCAAGGAGTTGAGATTATGTGTGGACTATAGAGCCCTTAATGCAGTCACCACGACTGATGCCCATCCTTTACCTAGGACAGATGAGTTGTTGGACAAGCTTGGTTCAGCCAAGTACCACAGTACATTTGACCTAACCTCAGACTATTGACAAATAGCTCTGACAGACCATGCCAAGGAGAACACTTCATTTTCAACCCCTGGAGGTCTATTGTCATGACCACTGTTAGGGGGCACAAACTGTGCCACAAACAGGCTCCCACTAGAACCCGGGGGGCCTTAAAAGCACTGCAAAAGGGCTCCTGAAGCCAGTCCTGGCGCCTTTGGCGCCAGACTCATATATGGTAAGGAGGGACTGTTCAAACTAGGTCCATTTATGTACATGGGCCTTTAAATCCAACATGGATGCAACCGCATGGCTCAGCTCCTGTGAATCAAACCATGCGGTCTAGTGTCTTGGGTGTGGCTGGGGCCTGGGACTACTTTACCTGGTACTATTTTACTTGGGCTATATAAACCAAGCTCAGGCTGCAGAACACGCTTTGCGTTATTCTGAAACTAGCAGCGTGACACTCACTGTGTCCAGCTCCTGGTCTCCAGCATCCTCCTGCAAGAACAAGAACAATGTTATTCCGTCTTACCTGAGAATTCACCATCCAGCACTCAGCATCTCAACCGGGCTGCAATCTGTGAAAACCGAGAGAAGAAGAAACATCACTCACCTGTGAGTACTAGCTTAGGACTTACGGCGAACCGCTACCACAGCTGCTGCTCGAACATCGCAACCTGCAATAAAGAGAACAGGAAAACAATAGTCTCACCTGAATTCCATCATGCTATGCCGCATGCTTCCATCCGGAGCACCACAGCAACATCCTGCAAAGGAAAAGGAGATATATTCAGGTTCACTTTCTATATTAAACAAACGCACAGCGCTTTACACACCTTAACGGATTCCGGGGGTCAGTTTTCTTTTGACCGCGCTGTCATCCACTCGCAGCACCACAGCGGCCTGTGAGGAGAGGAAGAAGAAAACACAGGTTAGCTTTAAGAAACAATAAAGGCGCCACGCTTTGCGCTTTCTCTTACCTAAAAACGTGCCTATCCATACGGCACGCCAGCATCAAGACCTTCACACCTGAAAAGAAGGAGATAAAGACTTCAACGAGTTCGCACCATAAACAGAACAAAGACTTACAATTAACAGACCTACCTGCCTATCAGCAGATTCGGGGTCACAGCAGGCCTAGGCCCGAGGAAGGCGTACTGCACCAGTGAAGCAACTCGGGCAGCTCGCCAACGAACATCAAGCGCCCCTGCACTAGAAACGCAGGACCGATAGATCACCCTACAAATAACTAAGGTGAGAAAGACCCTGTGGGAAGGGGATCAGTCAGAGGGAGGTGGGAGATTCAACCATTGAAGACAGTTCTCACAAATCCTCACTTCTGTAATTTCAGATTCATTATTCAGCATTGGGCAACTACACATCCAGGGTTCCAGATCTCAGAGCCTTCCAGACGCCCCCAGGGGTATCAGGTGAGCATAACCCCTCTACCAGTTTAAGGTTTTGCTTTTTGGACTAAAGAATGCACCTGCTTTATTCCAAAGGATGGTGAATCATGTTCTGAATGGGATGGAGGACTTCTGCATGGCATACTTCTATGTCATTGCAGTGTTCCGCCCTACTTGGAAAGAACATATTGACTACCCGGGGTATGTATTGCAGGCTCTTGAGCAGGCCAATCTGACCATAAAGGCAAGTAAATGTCAAATTGGTCAGGGTAAAGTGGTGTACCTTGGACATGAGGTAGGAGTAGGTGAAATAAGGCCACTGCCTAGCAAAGTACAGGCTGTACAAGACTGGTCCACCACTACGACTCAAACGCAGGTGAGAGCTTTCTTAGGTCTCACACGTTACTATAGAAACTTCACTGAGAACAATGGGTCCATAGCTTCTCCCTTAAATGTGATCTACTCACCCAAATTCCACAAGAAGGTCTGGTGGAATGAGGAGTGCACTAAGACATTTGAAGGACTAAAGCAAGCCCTTTGTCACACTCCAGTCCTAAGAGCTCCTGACTACAGCCAATCCTTTGTTGTACAGACACATGTATCCAATACAGGTATAGGTGCAGTCCTGAGTCAGCTGGATAAGAAAGGCAGGGAACACCAAATCTGCTTCATCAGTAGAAAACTGAAGGAACCATAGAAAGAGAATGTTTTGTCATTGTGTGGTCTTTGAAGAAGTTTAGATCATACTTGTATGGACCTACTTTTGTGATTCAAACAGACCACCAACCCTTGAGATGGTTAATGCAGATGGAGGGGTAGAATCCTAAATTGTTAAAATGGTCAATCAGCCTACAAGGGTTTGATTTTACCATTGAACACAGGTCAGGATGTAATCACCAAAATGCTGATGGTCTCTCCAGAACGTATGACAGACTGGAGTAAGGAGATTAATCCAGGGGTGGATTAAATCCTCCTGTCCCTTAGTCTGGGGAGACAGGTGTTAGGGAGAATTCTCAGAAATGTGCTAATTCCCTCCACCTTAGAGACTTCCAGTAACTTTGCTGGAATTTGAGGACTTGATTTTTTTTTAACCTGGAGCGAGTGAGATCCTTTTATTCCACTCTCTTGTGTATTTTAATGTGGATTTTAAATCTGTGTTTCTTTTGGTTGTGGAGTCTGGCAAACTCCATAGGCATCATCTTTTACATTGTGTAACACAGCACCTTCAGTGCAGTGACACAGGGAAGTCCTCCAGATTTCCCAAAGGTTTAACTACCTTCTCGGGGATAAATTACTGTTTCCCAGAACAGTAAAGTGAAATTGACTTTACTTACCATTGTAACTTTCTAGACCCTGCACACACTATCTTACAATAGAGTGCTGGAGGGGTTACCTAGTATCCCCTATGTCTATCTTCTCATATAACATTTTTTATGTTACCCTTTTCTCATTGAATGCCTGGTGGCAGTGGTTTCCTTTAAACTACCATGGTGTGCATTTACCGCGGGCTGCATTCACAGCTGCTGTAAAGCAACCACGGAAGCCATCTTTGTCAAAATGGCGCCCGGTCTTCTTTTTTCACCATTTCTTTGTGGAATGTTCCTTCTTGACATTTACTCAGTGCACCAAACCAGGTTTGATATCTTTGTTCATTTTGCCTTTTGCAGGATTCACGAGTGAAACCCACCACTGGCTCCAGAGTGTCTGGGGTAGGCAGGAAGTGAGGGAGGTGCCCGAAACTCCCTGTGCTTAGTCTCCTAGGAGACCGAATTGCATTCTGTGGTGATTGGCCGGATGAATGTCCGGCAAGGACAGCCACCCTGCTGGGTGATTGACAGCTAGGCTGGAATGAATGGGAGAGAACTGAAAATAAGAGGCGAGTCCTTTCACTTGGAAGGTAGAGTCGACCACTGGACGAAGGAACGGAAGAAGAGCTTGAAGAAGACGCCTGTTGCAACTCCTGTACAGTTGGTTTTCCCAGTGAAGTCTGCTGCAGTGCCGAAATGCCAAGTTTACATTGACAGAGTAGCCCCTGCAAGGACGACTTCTCCAATTGAGTTAGTGGGACCAATCCACTTCAAATTAAGCCACCTGGACATCCATCTAGGAGCTGGTTGAATTTCCACAAAGTTGCTGCTGGAAACCGTATCACCAAGGAGAGGAACACCAGATTGTGTGCATTGCTTTTAAGAAGGCCTAGAGCTTTTGGAAGATCTTCCGGACTCCCAGAAAGCAGGACTGACCAAGCCTGAGCCCCTTCAACAGAGTGTGGGACACCAGAAGCAAGGATAGTCTATATCGACAGCCAGGAACCGTGGTGTTGCTATTTGCGGTAGACATGCTGAGCAGAAACACCAACAGCCACTGACAGTGAAGTTTGCTGGTTGCAAGTTTTGACCGTCCCAGTGCATTGCAGAGTCCTCCGACATCCTCCCTCTTGTCCCCACAACTGAGGCCCAGGAACAGTGAGATCTGCAGAGCTGCAAAGGAATAGAAGTCATCAGCTGCATTTTATCTTCATTTCTAAGGTACTGTAAAACAAGTCTAAGAGAATTTACCTCTTACTGTAGAGTTGCTTGGCACTTCTACAACTCACAAGCCTAATCAGCTTGTGGCCCTACATTTGATTCTTCTTTTCATCAAAGACTCCTAAGAGCTTGTGCAAAGACGTTTCCATTTACTTACCAGAAGTGCTTCAACCTATATAAGACGTTTGCCCATTGACTTTGGCTTAGCCTATTGAATTGTATGACTTTTCTTGGAGGATCAAAAAGTATTTGCCTGCTTAAGAATATTTGTGGTCTCTTGTGTTCTAATAACCTTTGCCTTTTACCAATTCCTAACAGTATTCTAAATGCCTACAGTAAGATATTAATGTCCCCAGCACCCTAGTTATTGAAGTCACCGGTGGGTCCCATCCCAAAAGGGTCTTTTCTGATTTAGAAACTAAGTGTACAGTATTGAAGTGTATTTGTGTGTTACTATTATATTGCTCCCTTCTGAAGAAGGCTTTCTAACTGACTGATAATTTAATACTTGTTTATGCAAGAAAACTTCAGTGTAAGAATTTATTTGAATACCTGTAACTTTAAAACTCTGTGTACCTCGACTACAGCTCACATTTACCACTCTTGAGATAAGCCTGACTGCCCAATACACTACCAAATCTGTGTAGTACAAGCTTTAACCAAAGATTGGGTCGCCTATACCTGTAATCAGAGTTGTGTGTAGTGGTCCCAGAGAGTACTGCATACAAACTTTGCCTAACAACGGTAAACAATGCCATCCTGCTCAATTGTCTCTGTGATGACCTGGGTATCACCGATCAGGGCCTGGCCTGGCTGACCTCGTTGTCTCTGATCGACCCTCCTAGGTCCAACTTGGGTCCTTCCTTTCCTCTCTCACTCTCGACCTATGTTGTTCCCCAGGGGTCTAACTTCTCTCCCTGGCTGTTCAACCAATACCTGTTGCTTCTCGCCCACCGCATTGCTGCTCTCTGCTCCAACTTTCAGTGCTATGCGGATGACACTCGGCTAATTTTCAGGCTCCCCTCTGTCACCTCTTCTCCTTCTCTCATCTCTGACTCTCTGTCTGCTATCCAGGAGTTGTGTGCCGCCAATGATCTCTGCCTTAATGCCAGTAAGACAGAGATTCTCCTAATCAGCACACCTGCACCCTCCTTTGCAGTCACTCTCTGGCCGGCCTCTCTTGACCTTTTTCCTGCTCTCATCTGTGAAGCTAAGAACCTCAGGGTCATCTTGGACTGCACACTCTCCTTTTCTTCTCAGATCTCTGACGTCTCTAAGACATCTAACTACCAACTGCACCTACTCAGATGTATTCTTCCTTTCCTCTCCTTCCCTCAGAAGCTCACTGTCTCTAGAGATCTGGTTCTCTCTTGGCTGGACTACTGCAACGGCCTCTTTCTAAATCTGCCTGCTTCTACTCTCCGCCCTCTCCAACTCACTGAGAACAGGACTGCAAGACATGTCCTTGGCCTCAAGCCCAGGGATCGTATCTCTCCAGCACTGCAATCTCTGCATTGGCTCCAAGTGGCTTCAAGAATTAAGTTCAAGGCCCTCTGCATTGTCCACAAGACCTTCTGGGGTTTTGGTCCTCAAAATCCCCAACTCTCTCTTTGTAAATGCCTTCCTACTTGAGCTCTTCGCTCCTCCATCTGCAACTCCCCCAGGGTCAGTTGCTTCTCCAAGCAACGAGTTGGTGGTATATCACTTTCTTCGGCTGGGGCCTCCCTCTGGAACAGCCTCCCTGCCTCTCTGAAACTCATGGAGAACCATCTCTCATTCTGGAAGCACCTCAAGACCACCTTCTTTGCTTCTGCCTTCTCTCGTCCTATCCCCTGCTGATTTCCTATCTGATACATCACTGGTCACCTGGCTACCCTCTGATTTCGGGCTCAGGTCCCTACCCACCCAGTTGCACACCCACACTGCCTCCCTGCAACCCTTGCACTTGGGTTGGTATCTGTAACCCTACAGTCCCCCTATCTGCACTTTTGGACACCTGCTGTCTACACTTATCCTTACACCTGCCACCTGCTGGCCGCACTTCTTGTTATTGTTTTGATCCCATGTACAGCACTGTCCCCTCCCCTTTCCCCTGGCACTTTTCCCCTCCCCTCTCCCTTGCACGTGCGCAATCTCAATGTCACTTTGCCTAGTAAGATCATTAGCTCTGTCCTTCCTCTGTTCCCCCTTCCTTGCCTCGTCACGCTTGAAACGCGTGTGTATAGGCGCATTACAAATGCCATATCATATCATATCATGATTGGTTCGTTTTGTAGAAATGCCAGGGAATGTTTGGACAGAAGGGAGTTTAGTTTGATGTGTTAGGCAAGGATATTTGTTCAATGTTGAAATCACCCATGAGCACAATAAGGACTACTGTCAGATGGCAGACCATTAGAAGACCAAGATTTGGAAAGAACACGTTTAGAGAAGGGGTCCTGTCGATCAGAAGCATAGTGAAGGCATGGGAGGAAGAACCTGGATAGATGTTGACTCAAAAGGGAGGAGTAGAAATTCTAATGGAAGAAGTTGTAAAGGGATTAGCGTTTTAATCATTAGGGCAACCCTACTGCCTCTTTTAGACATCTAGCTACAGTGAGTGAAGGTAGTCAGCCTTGAGTTACAGCCCAGTGTTAGCAATGTATTATGGTTAGTAGAATAATGTCAAAGGTGACACCCGGGTTCCTGACCAACTGTATCTATTCTTTGGTGAGGCCCTTTTGAAGCAGACTAACTGAAAGGCAGGCTCCTAACACTAGGTGAGCCGAATGTCAGTATATCAGATTTTCACCCATTAAGTTATAGAAAGATATGGGTCGCCCAGTCTTGGACCTGCTGCAAACAAAAACGTATATTTTGTGTTTTGTCTTTCTAACAGGATCAAGATCATTGAGCCATCAGCATATAGTTAGAAGGGGCCTCAGATGATGCCATGATGGTTGATATCAGCTTTAGGTCCATGTTGTAATGCCTTGTGAACTGGAGCAACACTGTGCAATCCCACTGTTAGGCGGAAACCTGTGCAGTTCCCTCTGGGACCACTGCAAAAGATTTAGGACCACAGGTGTTTGGCGGTGAACCCACTTGGTAGCAGTCTGTACCACACAGATTCACTTGGTAGCTGTGGCTGAGCAGTCAGACTTCCCTCAAGAAGAGTTAAGCAGTATGTGGAGTATACAAGATAGGGCAATTCTTCACAGCAAGACAAGCAAACACGCAACGAGACTTAGTGTAAAGATATTAAGGTATTTATTTATAGAAGAACATCTATGAAAAACACTATGGCGAATCACGGCAAAGAAATCAAACACAATTACTCTACGGAGTAGAAAACGATCAATCCCCCTAGCAAAATATCGACAACTCTAGGTTCTACCGGTACCACTTATTTTCAGACAGAGGTGTATACCTCAACCTAGATGACACTCGAATATTAGTTAGGACAGGAGAGAAAAAGATAGGCAGGTTATGCAGTCAACACAGTTCAATCCTACGCGGATAGAATGCAAGGCAGGAAGGCAAGAATCGCAATAGATCATAAAGTTCAGAGGCCAGGCCCACTCGGAGAGAGGCAAGGCGCGATGTCCCAAAAGGTCTCTAGTGGAGATGCATTCAAGTCTTTATAGCAAATTGTTATCGGCAGATTGAACTAATTCAGAACAACAAGTGAGAAAAGCTTGGAGGCGACCCAACGGAACGGAGAGGATTAAGACACCTCACTCTAACCGATCGAAAGGGAAGCCAGGCAGACACGGTACCTTGTTGTGGAGGGCAGCTCCGGCGGGGGCAGTTGTTCCTGGTGGTGGATGCACGTTGGGTCTTTGCCAAGGGTAGAGATGATCTCGTCGTCGAAGAAAGTGAACTCCGGTGCACCACCAGGGAAGAGACCAGCCGCGGAGTGCTCCGTCACAAGGCACCACGTTTTGGTCGCGGTACAGGGGTAGTGGCTATCCGGTTGCCGAGGTGCTCTGCACGGGCAATTCGACCACTGCGTCCTGAGGCGAATAAAAAGCAAAGGGGACTGGTTGTTCCCACCAGTCAGGGGAAGAGACTCTCCGGCAGGAGGATCTCCTCTGTCGTCGGGAAGTGGTGAGTCGGTTCTGCAGGGCTCCACCGGAGGTGTCGTCGTGCAGGTCGGCTCAGCGTTACCCTCGTCGGATTCTTAGGTCCTGTGGCGACTTCTGAAGATCCAGTCCCAAAAGCCCTGCTTTTATGCAGAAAACCCCCATTCATTCAGCCTAGCTGTCAATCAACACATGCTAAGTGGTGAGCGGGAAGGCTCACCACCTGGGCCAATCACTCCAGTGTGCGACCGGAGTTGGCAAGGCAACTCGGTCCAGGGTGCCTAAACCCCCTCCCACACCCCTGTGGTAACCCAGACAGAATGGCACCACTTTGGAGGGTCTCTGTACAGAGCCCGCCAAAAGTGGGACAAAGGGCTCGACCTTTGGTTTAGGAGTCACAGAAACGAACACAGACGCCATTTTACAAACCGAGTTCTGGCAGAAAATACCATCCGATAAACTTATTTAAGATAAGTAGACTGGTGGTACGTTAGAGATTAACGAGAAAAAGTACCAATCTCCAACAATGGGACGAATCCCATAGGGTTATGTCCTGGGTTGAACATAACAAGTAGTTTCCACTGCCACCAGCCAAAACTCGACGAGGGGGGACGGGACAGTGCCCCCTCGAGTAACAGGTCCAGGAGTAATCGAATTACCCCTACTAGTACGTCCACAATAAGATGGTTGGTACTAGTCCTGTTAGTAAATTTAGGTCTAGTAAAGCCAATGGTGACTTTACATGCCCGGGGAGACAGTAGTCAGTCCCCGGGTATGGAGTCTATGGTGGGGGATCCGCTAGGACGCCCCTGTGTTACGGCACGTAGGGTGCAGTGTAACACACATAGAAAAACATATGAGACCCTATGGAGTAAAAGACCCCATAGCCCATAGAACACATTGACATCCAAAGGAATTACACACATTCATGTCCAAGAGTGGGAGAAAAAGAGTCTCACTCTTGGCAGGATGGAAAAAAACAAACTCCAGAAATCCAGCAAAGCTGCTGGGGGACTCACTAGGTTAGGAAATTCAGCCTAAACAGAGAATTCTCCCTAACACCCACCAGCTAGGTAATACGGTGTATGACTTGAGTGAAAGGTTTGTTGCAGCCGGGTTCCAGGCTGTATTGGAGTAAGTTGTGCTTAAATGGGCTGCATGCTATAGAAAGGGCAAAGAGGATTAATGCGGCCTGATGGTTACAACCAATAGATTTGAGGATGTCTATCCTACTTCTTGGCTTCTTGTGATTAGGAAAAAGGGAATTATTATTAATATGTTTGAAGTTGTACCCTGGTGATGTATTTAAAGATGGTAGATTTGAATGGGAGGACTGCTATCTGGCAGAAGTTGAATGGGTCTAAATAGAGATTCAGTGATCAAATCCAGAAGGATGTTGAGCATGCTTATGCAAAGATGACCTAGAACAGCAATGTTAGGAGCCTTAGGACGTGGTATTCTTACACAGTTATGATGGATTTTTGTCTTCATTAAAAGAGAGGTTTTGGTTCATTACATCAGTCTTAAAAAGGGGAATAGTGGGGAAAGGCAAAATTATATATGTGTTTTCTTTCCGTATTTTATTATTTATGTTTCATGATAAAGTACTTTAACATGAAGTGCTGTAAACATGTGTCTATGAAGGAGAGTGAAATATAATGAAAATAACTCATTATGGAACAATATGCCAAACGCAATTGCTGTTACAGCATGGTCCGGTCCCATTTTAACTAGAAACGCTAAAGAAACCTGGTCTATCCAAGGATAGGATATTAAAGTACATGGTGTAGGGAATTGACCCATGTGAGACAGACGGGATTCCACAATATAGAGGCAACAAACTGAGAGGCAGGTTCTCATTGATCATGTACAAAAATGAAGAAAGCAGAACAAAGAGAATGAGAAGATAGGTAGGATTTGAAAAGTTTAGACGGACACAGAATGGCATAGCTGTGGATTGCTTTGAATAGAAGCTAACATTGAAAGTAATGTTCCGTCAGCAAATGATACAGCTCACAAAAGGCGATGGCTTTGAACTCTTTCTGTTCTCGCATGAAAAAGATGCATTTAAACTAGAAACTGAGGGTTAAAGGTGAGCAACATTTGATGGAGATTATGGAAATCATGAATGCTCAAATTGCACCACCCTTTGGGTCCAGGAGATTTCATTGTAATGTGGTGTGTGGAGGTCTGGGGTGTGGGCGTATGTGTGTGTGTGGGGGCACATGAGCTTGTGTGTGATAGACCTCCTGGACGACACACACACACTCCTACCTGAATGAACAAACCCCCTCATAAAAGCACACCAGCTGCCGTTGTGGATGAACATTGAGGATTCAGGAAAGGACTCTTCTGTTAGACCACAGGGCACCTGCTTCACCAAAAATGGCATAGAATGTCCTTTGCGAAGTATGCACTCTTTCTATAGAGCATTCCCTAGTGCCTTTGCAGATTCAGGGCTGAGGATGGTAGCTTTGGTAACCACTGACATATGATACTAAATGCAAAGTCACTGATTGATTGAAGGGTTGTGGTTCCAGCAGTGAGAGATTGATGACTATGAGTGTGGGAAAAGCAGTTATTATGAGGAGTATGACAATAGAAGCTGCAAAGAATAGAGATTAAGACAAAGCAAATGTGTTGCCACCCATGCTTTGATCACAGAGAAGATGGGAGTGTACTGTGCTGTTTAGGTGTGAGGAAAGCAAAGGAGTAGGTCTGGGAATCCTCCAGATGTTTCATGATTTTAAATAAATGGCGGAATTACCAGATAACGGGAGGAAACACCAGACAGGTAAACATTACCTACATCCTGTTAGGGGCATCCATCTCAAGCACACTTAAATCAGTCTAGCAGGAAATGTCTTCCATTTTCAAAAAGTTGTGGACTGATCAGTCAAACACCCTAAAACAATCCCTAATGGCACGGTAGGAAGGTGCACCACCCTTTCTCCAGAAACTCACATAGGGTCACATGTATTATATATTTATTTTAATTCGTATTACGCGCCACATGCCCGTGGGCCCATAGTGATTCACAATGGCTCGTTACGACATTTCTAATAGGTATTCCACTGGCTTTGCATCATCAAGTTACGTCGGCTCATTTTACTCCCAGGTGGTCACTATGCATGCGTGGAAGTGCCTTCAGAGAGCCTATATTCTGTAATTACAGTTACTGCATACGAACACGTGGGGCACAACACAATACGTTTTACCTGACAAATATCACATAACATAAAAGTAGTACTGCATGCTCTGGTACTGTATATGCAATACTATGTTTGCAAACATGTTCAAAATGTATCCCCACATTTGCGAAAGCAATGTAAATGAATGTCCGATAGCACAGCGTGTTGAGTGCTCGCTTTGACATTTGTGCAGAGCCAGCTGACTCACGTTCGAATTCCGGCAGGGCCAAACTCAGCCTTTCATCCTTACGAGGTCGATAAATGAGTACCACACACTGTGGGTAATAATACGCAGCGCTGAGGGTTCGTAGCGGTTTATAAATGCTAAATTCTAAGTAATGTGGGGGTCAATGCTTTCCTTTGGTAAAAATGCAAAGGTCTAGTAGGGTCAGGCCCAACTCCTTTGTGCATTGTGCTCTTCCATGCACTATGCTAGTGAGAAAGTGAGAAAGGGATCATCTGATATACACGCATCGTATCCTCCTTACTTACTCCCCTGTATCATGTTCTCCAGCAAGTGATGCGGGTGTCTTGGTGTATGCTTCACTTACTTGACAACACGTGTTTTAAAGAGCGGTGGAACTAATAACGTTACCTCTGCCTTTTGACCATAAGGAAATATATAAGGTAGTAGTTCCCCGTAATCTTGAAGAATGTGCCATATGTAGAATTTCCAAAATACTGCAAGATGTACACGCCACTGACTCCTAATGAGGATTGTCTGTATACATTTAAAATGCCTTTTTGTTTGTTATAACCCCCCACCCTTATTCAGCGCTATGGCGCGATATCCGGGGATATCCGACTCTGCCACAGAATATGATCTGTTTTTCCAACTTCTGTCCATGTTGTGACAAAGCACAAGTTGATTGCTGTTCCTGTTCATTGTCTTAGCTTTCCCTCAGTGGCACAGGCTGTAATCCTTATACACGAATAAACTCCTTTAACCACCTAAGATCAGTTTGCAGTTTGTCACCAGACAAAGTGTAGCTCCATCTTTCTAATGACACAGGGGGGACGAAGGGGGACCCTGAGATGAACGTGTTCCAAACATTTGCGTTAAAAACGTGCACTGTTCATCTTCCATCGGTAAGCCCGTTGAGCTATTTTTTTTTAATGCAACTAATCGTCATTATTTATATTTTCTATGTATGATCAAGTAAAGACATGTCATGCTCTACTAGCACAGCTATTCATGCTGCATTAATGATTTGCAAATAACAAAACAAGTTGGCTGTGCTTAATGTGCAATTCGTTTTTTTTGTTTTTTAATAGCCGTCATTTTCAACTTCATTTTCTCTCATTATGAAGTATTTTTAAATGATGATTACCCCTCAGGTAGAACTGCAACGAAGGACGATCCTGCATCTTAACACAGACATTCTGTCCGTCATAAAACCTAACATTGGTATTCCGATGTACATTTTCCATGCACTCGTGCCTCATTTAACTAGAAGCTCCTTAGTCACTCAAACGCCTCTTTTCTTAATTAGCCATGCATGTTTAATGAAATCATAGAGTGCAGTTTAAGTATGACGCTGAAGCTATTTACCAAACACCTCTTCCATGCCAGAGTCAAATGGTTAGTAAGTGGCTGGTATATGGCTGCAATCCAAAATGTTTCTGCATCAGGGAAGACAGTTTCCATAATACATGGGTTCCTTGATGGATTGTGCAGAATTAGAATATAACAGTGCCTTGTATGCCTAACAGTCCCACAGTGCTGTGATTTTGTTGTTCTGAGTATGTGTTCAATAGCCGGGGGAGGGGTAGGTGGGAGAAAACAGGCAAGTACCCCTGTTTTGGTAGTCTTACTACACAGCAGCATATGTGTTTATTTCATGACATTAAATGTGCACTTTGCCTTGTGTGCATAATGCAGGCTGCCCTTTGCTGGCTGTGGTCACCTTAACTGAAGACTTTAAATGTGTGCTTTGCAGCAGAATACAGCCTGCCTTTGATAGCAACTTGCATCCAGCAGTGTTATCACCTCTTTGCCTTTTTTATAGATCAATCTGTGCGTGAGATGAAAGAGCATTCTTTTGTATCCATTCTTATTTAAACAATCAAATGGTAACACAGACTGTATGCAGCCACCTAACAGTAGACAACTGGGGGCTGTCATGTTGAAATGGGCACCCATGAGCCCTGACAAATGTTTTGCTGCTCCCTGTGAGTGAGTGAGTGAGTGAGTGAGTGAGTGAGTGAGTGAGTGAGTGAGTAAGTAAGTGCTGGATGATCTACAAACAGTCCTTTAAGATGAGTAGAAGTACCCTCAAGATAGATGGGGATGCAGATTCATACTCATGCATCAAATAACTATGACAACTCAATAGTTTGGCAAAGTGAGTCCGTTTAATGACAAGTTCATAAAATGGGGAGTACAATGAACATCAGCAACCGCTCGATCTTCTCGCTCTCTTCACTTTTAGAAAAAACACCATATTTATAGCATTGCTGACATCATTCTACGTGGCAACTCAAAAAACCCTAACATGCAACGTGATTGGTTATAGGAAGGTAACCTTAACATAGGTACTATATATGTATGTGGCAATGGGGAGAGGGCATTGGATAATCAATATCTGGTGGGTCAACTAAGCCCTCCCTTCAAAATGGTTGCTATGAACGTCACTTAAAGTATGACATCCCATTGGCTATACTCACTATAGGACCCTAGATGACATGGTCCACTAAGATTGGGTTGGCATCAACCCCACTCATACTTTTCCATCTACGTCTAGCAGCACGCAGAAAGAACATCCAGGTGCAGAGGAGCTCGCCTTCACCCCAGCTCCCCACCAATTATGGTCCAATTAATCATCACCTCAGTAGCCATGTGTCAATTACTGCTTTGTATTTTGGCCTTGAGTCTGTTCTGTGGTCTTAAGAACTTTTAAGGAGTATGGGCATGGCAGGGATCCATGCGTAGGTGTGAAAGTCTCACTTTTCCAGCCTGCCATGTCACCTGACTGGACACAGTGAAATCGGCTTTTTATCGGTGTCTTTGTTATACTCACCTGGTCTCTGCGGAGGCATGGCACGGTTGCAGCCCTCCCAATAATGGGATCGCTTCCGTCGGATCTCTACCCCTGCGGATAGGCTGTGGACTGCGACAATTGGTGACTCTGCTCCTGCACGAATATGAGAAAAGGTGAGTGTGCTGCTCGGTGAGTATGGTGCCTCTCAAACCCTTCTACCCAAGGTGCCATTTCTGTGGGCATGTACTGGCCCATAAGGCTCACCTGGTATTTATTGATGGCGAGCTCTCCATCCTGTTGCTTCTGGCAAGGGCGCTTGTTGATGGGATCTAGTTCCTTCACTGATCCCTGGTGAGTAGCAGTCCAGACCAACTGCGAATATTCTTCTCTTGATTGGTAGTGTTTCTCAATGTCCTCTTTCTGTTTTTCCCCTTCCCGCTTTCTGTCTTGTATTATTTCTCTCGATTGTGTTATTTCCTGAATAACATTTTCTCTTCTGCTTTCTTCCCAATAGATGGAATTGTGGCTCAACAACAGCTGTGGAGGTGCAGAACGCAGCCGGGAGAAAGATAGATGAAACCGCAATGCCCGACAACAGGTGAGTAGATGGAAGGGGAGAGCAACCTTAAACTCAATGGGGGTCATTAAGAGGTTGAAGGTAAGTAACAGTCCTTACCGGCATGGAGCAAATACTGTGTCTGTGTAGTAAAAAACCTGCTAATAGAGTGCTATTACGAGTTTGCGTGCACAAGCTTTGCGCCGTGCCGGTTATGACATGACCGGCATGCCGTTAAAGTCCAAAAAATGGCCCTTAGCAGCATCATGGAAAGCACAGACAGCACTACCGGCATCAATGGAAACGGCATTAGTGGTGCCCATAAATAAGCGGAACCGGAAGTAGCGTCATCGCACAGGAACAGGAAAGAGCACAGTGGCCATCTCGAAAAACACAATCCATTGCCATTCTCAGCACAGAGGACCCAGAGCATATTGCTGACTACAGACATTAACCTCCCGCAACAAAATCATGCCCAAGGCAGTAAAAAAAGGCACCTCCCACCAGTGCAAGGAGCGCTTTAATGAAGATGAATTAACAATGCTGGCTGAGACCCTGGCTGACAATGCCGAGGTTGTTTTCGCAAACAGCCTCAAGAGAGAGGCAGTGATAAAAAATAAGAAATCTGGGAACTTGTTGCCCAAAGAGTCAGTGCAGAAGGCAACACCCCCGCACAATAAAGGATGTTCGGAAGAGATGGGATGACCTGCGCCTGCAATTCAGGAACATCCTATCCACAAACAGGAGCCAGGCCATGGCTACTGGTGGAGGACCAAGCTCACCAATAAAGCTAAACCGGTGGGAGGATATCTGCGCCAGCACGATTGGCATAGAGGCCATCGAAGGTGTGGGCGAGATGGAGCATGGCACCACAACACATCATCGGCAGAAGGAGGTGAGTGTCCTAAGAAAACACTTAAAGCACAGTATGATGATAGCCCACCAATTTGTCTGTCTAAAGAGGCAATTCATGGCCCAATACATACACATTCCCTGCCTAAATGTCCACAGAATATGCACATGGACGCAGCATGGAAACGCCAGACCTGACACACACCACACAAATATGAAAATGGCATAAGTCACACTGCACGCAGGCCACAACAGAAATGCATGTCACATAGCATACACCCGCCCCAACATGAGTGACCCTGACGGATGCCTGCATGCTCCAAACTCCAAACTGCATGTATCGAAACTCCACTGCCTAATCCCCTCTAATGTGTAGAAGAGCAATAATACAAATGTATGCATGAAGCTTGTCAAACCATCACTCATGCCGTCCCTCTCTTGGTCCCCCACAGGCTCAGATCCTGTCAGTGTGGCACGGGCGACTATACCCCGGAAGAAGGCCAGGGATGAAGGCAACAGGCCTTCCACTTCCAAAAGGCCCAGACAAGCCACGACCGGCTTTGAAGACCAAAACACCCCAGGATGCCACGGTACTGACACCTGCACAGGAGACAGTCGAAGGGGCACAATCTGCAGAGAACAGCTCTGTTGGGGAGGCAGCAGCCACGGCACCCCTGACAGATGATGACATGCAGGGCCAGGTTTGTGTCCCTGTCGAGGATGACTCCTCGGACCTACCTGCAACACCAAGTCCCGCCCCATCCCCCAGTTCACACCTGTGGACTCCTCCCACGACACCACCCTGGAGCAGTCTGGGCGGAGTCCGTACAAGGGTGCATGAGTCCCACAGAGGACCCAAATGGATTTGCCCATGTCACACATGCACCCTCCACCTCCACTGGTGTACATGTGGGGGTGCAGCAGGCAGGACATGCAGCACAGCGCTAGGAGGAGCTCACTGCCCTAGTGAGGCAGTTTGTCGCAGACAGTGCTGTTAGGCAGAAACCTGTGCAGTTCCCTAAGGGACCACTGCAAAAGATTTAAGACTACAGGTGTTTGGCAGTAAACCCACTTGGTAGCAGTCTGTACCACACAGACTCACTTGGTAGCTGTGGCTGAGCAGTCAGAATCCCCCAAGAAGAGTTAGGCAGTATATAGAGTATACACAATAGGTACAGAGAAACAGTAGCACAAGCAAACACTGACCAGAGCTTTGGTGTAAAAGTATATAGTTATTTATTTAAAGACACACTTGTAGATTACACTAGCACAAAGAGGTAAGTAAATTCAGCACACAGTCACTATTATATATATACAACCCTAATTACTTATTAGACAAGTCTTAATGAGAAACACCACTTATTTTCAGACAGAGGTGAGCGCTTAACATAAGATGGCACTCTAATAAGTTATTAAAAAGGGAGGGAAAAAGGCAGAGTTATGGAAGCACACAAATTTCAATACTTTTAAAAGAACCAAAGTAAGGCAGGATAGGCAGAGTTCTACTGGAGAGCAAGTAAGTACATTGTAAGGCCCACTCTTGGAGAGAGCAAGCAGAAGGAGTCCAGGTTCACACAGTGGGGTTGTGCCCAAAGAGTCTTGTAGATAGTTTGCACACAAAGAATGAAATTAAAGTCAGGAAAAGTTAGCTAGGTTGTTCCAGGCCAGCCCAGGTTAGAAGGTCGAGGCTTTACTGTCACCCCGAACGATCTGTCGCAAGGGAAGCCAGGTGGGACACAGTACCTTAAGTGGGAAGGAAGCTCCAGTGGGGGCAGTTGTTCCTAGAAGTGGGTGCAAGGTGGTGTTTCGTCCAGAGGAAGAGGAGGTCTCGCTGTGGAGGAAAGATGAAGGTCGTTGCACTGCCAGGGAAGAAACCAGCCGCGGAGTTCTTCGGTTAAAAGGTATTACCCTTCTATTCGCGGTAGTGATAAACCGTGGTATTCCGATTGCCGAGGTGCTTGGCACGGGCAAGGCAGCCACGAGATGCTCCAGGAAGGTGAAAAGAAGGCAAAACTGGTTATCCCCACCAGTCAAAGGAAGAAGACTCTCCGGACTGGAGATCTCCTCTGTCGTCGGGAAAAGTGGTGAGACGGTTCAGCAGGGCTCCACCGGTGGTGTCGTCGTTGCAGGTCTGCTCAGTTTCTCCCTCCTCGGATTCTTAGGTCCTGTGGCGACTTCTGAATTTCCAGTCCCCAAAGCCCTGCTTTTATGCAGCAAACCCCCATTCATTCAGCCTAGCTGTCAATCAAACATGCTAAATGGTGAGCCGGCCGGCTCACCACTTGGGCCAATCACACAGGAGTGCGACTTGAGTTGCCAAGGAAACTCAGTCCAGGGTGCCTAAACCCCCTCCCACACTCCCTGTGGTACCCAGACAGAGTGGCACCACTTTTGGAGGCTTCTGTGGAGAAGCCCGCCAAAAAGTGGAACAAAGGGCTCGTCTTGGGTTGGAGTCACAGAAGAGAACACAAATGCCATTTTAGAATCGAGTTCTGGCAAAAAATACCAACCGGTGAATTCATATTAAATAATAAAACCAGCGGTATGTTCGAGGCTATAGGAATTAAATAATTAAAGTTGGTAGCCTCGAACAATGGGAAAATCCCATTGAGATATATTCGCGGTCGAATATAAAAAGTAGTATCCACTGCCACCAGCCAAAACTCGATCAGGGGGGACGGAGACGTGCCCCAACGAACAACAGACCCTGGGGCAATCGAATTGCCCCGACCAGTACGTCCACAATATGATGGCTTGTACTGGTTTCTGTTCATAATTTGGGACTAGTAAAGCCAATGGTGACTTTACATGCCCTGGGAGACAGTAGTCAGTCCCAGGGTATGGAGTCTATGTTTGGGGGTCACTACGACACCCCTGGGTTACGGCACGGAGGGTGCTGTGTAACCCACATCAAAAACACATGAGACCCTATGGAGTAAAAGATCCCATAGCCCATAAAACACATGGGCCCTCATTACGACCCTGGCGGAAAGTGACTGACCGGACCGCCACAGCGTAAATAGCGTTTCCGCCATTGCACGATGGAGCAAAGTGCGGCCCATTCCGACCCATCGGGCACGAGCACCACGCCATGGCGGAAGTGCAAAGTCCGCGATGGCGGAAATGACCCCAAAACGGCCCACACCGCCGCCGTACGGCGCCCTAGGTGCAATACCGCCACCCATCATAGCGGACACCGCAGTGAGCGACAACCGGAAAGTACGGCGACCGTAAATATACGGAAACGGAAGTAAAAACATGGGCCCGGAACGGGAAACAACACCCCGTACACCTATAAAACCACAAAATACACACAACCACTAAAAACACCACCCTGAGACACATCCCAACCCGTCATCCACCCTAGTGAAACCAAGAAAAATGGGAAAAGTAGCGAAGAAAGCGTGCGACCGCAAGCGGCAGGTCCACTTCTCCCGTGAGGAACTCACCGTACTCACAGAGACCCTCCAGGAGAATGCCGCTGCCGTCTTCTCCACGCAAATGACCAGGACGGCACTTGCGAACAAGAAGGCCATATGGGCCCTGGTGGCACAGCGGGTAAGTGCGGTGGGGACCGCACCCCGCAACCCACAGCAATGCAGGAAGCGGTGGGACGACCTGCGGATACGCGTCCGTAGCATACTTTCTGCCAACCGCAACATTGCCACAGCCACCGGGGGAGGGTCGGAATCACCCATCAAGTTGACCCCCTGGGAAGAAATCTGTGCCTCCACCATTGGAATGGAGAGCATAGAGGGAGTCGGAGGGATGGAGAAAGGAGTGCAGACATCCGGAGAATCAGGTAGGTGGCCCAAATAAAACCATGCCAAATCCACAATGTCCAATCATGTGACTCACATGTGTCCACATAGCGCAACAGCAACACATGGCCAGGAGAACGTCCACACACATTGGCCTGATAGAGCACTTTAAAACACACAATAAATACATAAATAAGTAAAAACCCCAAAAACACCCACTACACGTGCAGCAGGCACACCCTAACTGCAGGCTGCCAAACAACTGCACCCTCACTCCACACACAAATGAAAGCACCTCCAAGGCCCCGACCCAAATCACCCTCAGGTACCACCCCAATGCATGTGATACATTGCCATTCCAATTCCCACAGACCCATTAATAACGCTCGCCCTCCTTTACTCCACCACAGGGTCCGATCCAAACGACGAGCTCCAGGACACCCCTACCAGCACACCTGCAAAGAGGGCCAAGACCGACGGCCAAAGACCCTCCACCTCAGCTGCACGCATCAAGACACGGCAGCAGCACATATCAAGTGGCAGCACACAGGAGGGATCATCAACAGGCACCCCAGCAGCCAGCATGCCCACAACAGCACCACCACAGGTCCCCCCAATGGATGCCACAGAAGGTACTGCCTCTGGTGGCAGCAGCACCATAGGTGACACCCCATTAATGGCAGCATGCTCCGACACAGAAGACGGGGATGTCGAAGTCAGATCCATCCATGACCTGTCCCAATCCCCCTGTCTGTTCCATCCCGTACACCATGAGGATACCACGCAGGGGCACCCACAAGACGACGACTGGCCATCCCCCACAAGCCCTGTGGCAGGGCAACATGAGGCGAACAGCCCCTCTGTGACACCACCGCAAATGGCCATGGCCCAGCAGAGGCAACAGTCCCTCGACCAGTTAATCGTGCAACAGCAGCAACTGGCCACGCTCCTCAAGGACCATGCCGATGGATGTGGGGGCACTAAGGCAGACATAGAAACATCAACTGAGACACTTAGGGCACAAATGGAGAGTAGCACCGAGAGCCTGAGAGTCCAAATGGAGAGAAGCACCGAGAGCCTGAGGGGGGAACTGCATGCGACGTCCAAAGACGTATGTGCCGAACTTGCCGCAGTGCGCCGTGTGCTCACTGAGCTCTCACAAACCCTTAGGGACATGCATGGACGTGAGCAGGCAGAGACATCATCCGTTGCAAGTTCCGTCCAGGGCAGCCCCCAACGTAGATCTGGGAGGAACCTGCGCTCCACAGGCAGGGGTGCCCCTGATACCCGCAGAGGGGGCTTGCAATAGCGACTGCCCACTGACAATGAGCATCTTTGGACACTGGTGTTCGGGGGGGAGGTGGGAGGGTGGAGGGGGTGTGTTGGGCTCACTTGGGTGGCGGGTCGATAGGGTGTTCCACATGATATCACATATGCCATAAACAATGCACGATCAAACAATGAGATGTGTGGACAATGATCTTTGTGTACTAGGCCATCATAGGCGTACAGTCCATATTGTGCATGTACCAGACACACACAGTGCCACGAGTCCCGTGTCCATGTATCAGCCACCAGGCGTGAGTGCTAGAAGCATGCATCTATGAGATGCTGACGAATTTCACGGCCCTCCTGTGCCTCGCAGACTCCTTGAGGTGCTGCCACATCCCCACCCTCATCATGACCATCTTCAGGTGCTTGCAGTTCTGCGTCAGGGGGCATGGGCACATTTCTACGTACGCACATGTTGTGGAGCATGACACATGCCATCACCATCTTTGCAACCTTCTCATGGCGGTACAGGAGTGCCCCGCCAGACCTGCTGAGGCACCGGAAACGAGTCTTCAGTAGGCCGAATGCCTGTTTAATGACTACACGGGTACGTGAGTGGGCATGGTTGTAGTCCTCCTCATGCTGGTCCCGTGGGTTCCGGACTGGTGTGAGGAGCCATCTCTTCAGTGGATATCCGGCATCACCTGTATGTGGACGATAAACGAATTATGTGGAATGCCATTGCTACGTACGCACCCCCCCCCCTTCCTGCCAGGTCATTGCCGCATCACATACCCCACATCATCATGCATGAAATGAGACTCACCGAGTAGCCAGGATCTGTTCCCTGCGTGTCGCTCCATGTAGCGTGGTATTGTAGAGTTCCTCAAGACCATAGAATCATGGGTTGATCCAGGGAATCGGGCACAACAATGTGTAATGATCCTGTTGGAGTCACACACCATTTGTACATTCAGTGAAAGAAATTGTTTTCGGTTGCGGTACTGGGCCTCAATGGCATGTGGGACGACCAATTCCACATGGGTGCAGTCGATGGCACCAATGCAACCCGGTATGCCGCCAAGTGCATGGAATTCCACTTTTGTGTTGGTAATTTCCTGCTCCGAGCGTGGTAGAGAGATGTAGTCGTCTGCGTGCTGCAGGAGGGCATCGAGCACTTGCAATAGTGTCCGTGAGAACAGTGGCTGAGAAATGCCATGCAACTGTCCGACTGTGTGCTGGTAGGTGCCTGTGGCCAGGAAGTGGAGTACAGACACCACCTTCAGTAGGGGTGGGATGGCGGTTGGGCTATCTATCATGCTGACAAGGTCAGCCTGTGTCATGTCCACAATGGCGGCTATGGTGTCCCGGTCCAAACGGTAGAGGGTGTGGATCTGCTCATCAGTGAGGTTGAACGGATGTGCTCGGAGGCGTGGGATTGCGGGCTGCCTGCGTGGTGGTAGTGGCTGTGCTGGCAGCCCTTGCTGGCCCTGCCTTGCCCTCCTCCTCCTCCTGCGTCTCCTCCATGCGGCCGGTTGTAGTTGGTGTTCGTCTTCTTCTTGGAGTTGGAGTACTTGCAGTGCTATCAGGTCCCCCAGGGCCAACATCGCGAGTCCTGCCGGTAGCATTTCGGAGTGGTTGTGGGAGGAGACTGGGCGTGCAATTTATGTGTTTTCAGGCTGTATGGCCTCCACCTGTGGTGATTCATTCCACCTGTGCAAGCTGCTCTCCCCTTTGGGCGAGCACGTCCCGCACACAACGCTGCAATTCGAGGAATGGCATCTTGCTATTACAATCATGTATTAGTACCCGATGGCCGTGTAACATTGGTTGATATGTTCATTCGGCTATGGTCCCATTGTTTCACATGCATTCTTTGCAGTCGCGAACAGACTTGTGAAGGGTCAGTGGAACGTAGTACTCGAGTAACGGTGGGCCCTCATGCATCACTGTACCGAGTTGCACCGACGGGCGGGGCGTCCCATTTGTGGGTGAAGGCAGTTGCCATTTTCACACACAGCCGCACTAGATGGATTAATTTGTGATTTCAAGCGGCCACAGATGCCTTTTCGACGTGATGTTGCAAATGAGGAATTCGAAGGGCGGCGCTTTCGGTCTTCAGCTAGCGGCGAGGAGATGCCCACAGGTCTGACTGCAAATATAACGTTCTATTGTTCAGTGTCCTTGGGACAGGGGCCATGGCGAGGATGCAATGATTGATATGAATAGTTTGGGATGCGCAATAGCGAAGTGGATGATGAGGCCGGACGTTCCCAAATACATGTTACTTCACAACACTGGAATTACGGGCTGGGGCACAGTGGATTGTGCAGGCTGCATAACGCACAGACTCAATGGAATTCTCACATGTTATGTGAGTATGGAAACAGGCGTTATCATTACGGGATGAGGGAATGATGAATGGATGCATGGGCAGATGATTTGATACGGTGTTTGCCATGTACAGGGCTTCTTGGAATCTGTCCGCCTCCCCTGCGCTATGTGATGCAGGGCTGCCATAGTGGGACCATCGTCTATCTGGCCTTGTTGAGCCCTCCCTGTCTCGACGCGCCTTCAGACACTTGTGTCCATGCACGTTACCAATCCCATCGGATGGATTCTGTTTTCACAGACGCATGCACAGGTACACTCGTTTGTGATGGTGTTTTCACCTCGATATGGATAGTTATGAGTCGCAAGTGGTTTTGGGGTGGTGATGATCCTTTGGAGTGGGCTAGCATGCATATGGCTTTGGATCTAGTGTGATCATTGAAGTGAGTTGTTCGAATGTAGTTCTGATGGCCATTCTTTTCTTTTTCTTTTCTTTTGGTTGACAGGTATCTCCTCCCCTTTTGCCACTGCCATCTGTATGCCACTCCTGCAGATGGGTTTTACTCCCGACACCTGCTGCTTCGTGTTAATCAGTGGAGCAGCATTACGATCTTATGGGACGATCGCCAATGGGCCACATGCCCTTACGCAGTACTAGTGGCTAGGAGCAACATTTCGGCCTTTCAGCTGGACTAGTGCCTCCCTATTGGGATGGCCCTGCGGTTCTAGGCGCTTCCATGTTGCCTTTTCGTACGAGAATGTAGCCCCTGTGTACCATGAAGGAACAGGGCGTCACACAAGAAGTAGCTGGTCATTTATTGCGGATGCAGCCCACAATGGTGATATGTGTTTTGGAGTTCATGGCCTGATGGCTGTATGGGCTTGGTGAATTTGTTGTGCATTAAATTTCTATTCTGATATGGGCCGTGTAGCGTTCTTCTTTGCAAGTGATGTGGCATATTCCTATTTGGGGAGCGATGTATTGTGAGGAGATCTGCATTGGGTTCCAGCTTCGGAGTATAGTTGCGTGGTACTGTGCTGGGCGCGTTTGCCTACGAAGCCCAGTGAGGTCAGGGGTGAGGGCTGCCAATATGACTGTTTGGATGATGTCATGCTCAGGGGCGGGGGATTAGGTTTTGTGTAACAGATGCCGGTCAGCCAGGTGGATTGGTGGAATGATGTGATTATCGGAATGTTGCTGGTCACAGGTGCCTGTGTTTGCGTGCGTTTCTTGGTGGGAGACTGGGGTCATGTCCATTGGTATAGCTTCTGTATTCGTGCCATCTGTGCCCTGCAGCTCCCATTGGCCCCTCTTGTGATTCTTTTGTTCGTTGGCATGCATGGGTGACTTGTACATTTCACTGGTTGCATTGTGACTTCGTTGCACCTACGGGGAGTTGTACTATGTGGCCAGGGAGCGGTGTACAGGCACTCAGTGGGGCCGTTTACGGTTGATTCGCGATGCCGTACTTCTCACCATGGCGGAATGGTACTTTCCGCCGTGCTTGATGGCGTTAAGTACATGTCCGCTAGGGTCGGAATTCGCGTACCCTTGCGCCATGGTGCTAATTACGGTTTGGCATGGCGCGCGCGCGCGTACTTGGTGCAGTTAGCGTTGGCGTTCACTACGGTGTCGCTAATGGCATCGTACTTTACGGTGACGGGTCATAATCGCACCGAGCGCTATTCGATGGCGGTATTGCATTTCCGCCATCGTTTTTCGATTTCCGCAAGGGTCGTAATGAGGGCCATGGAAAGACAAAAGAACACCTCAAATCATGTCTAAGAGTGGGAGTAAAAGAGTGTCACTCTTTGCAGGAGAAAAAAATAAACCCCAAAAATCCAGCAAAGCTGCTGGGGGATTCGCTAGGTTTGGGAAATTAGCCTTTACAGAGAATTCTCCCTAACAAATGCCCAAGCAAGGCAGGAGGGGCACGACAACACTGTCTCCCTGAGGCAGGTCATTGTGGAAAGCACCAATAGATCATGCGAGAATGTGTCTGCCCTGAAGCAGGTCCTCACCCGCATTGCAGATACCATGGAGGCTGAGCGTCCAGCCCCCAGAATGGAGCAAGAGGCTACCCCTTCTTCGTCAAGCTCCATCCAAACCAGCCCCCTACGCAGGTCAGTGTGCACCCTGCCCCACTCGGACATGCCGCCACCAGGGGCAAGATACGGAAGGATGAAGACGGGGCAGCCTGATGAAGGCAATAGACACTGACACATGAAGCATTCACTTGGACACCATGTGTGGGGTAGTTGTGGGGGGAGGTGGAGGGGGAGAGGGTGTGTGGGGGAGTTGTGGGGAGAGGGGGAGAGGGTGTGTGAGGTGGATGGTTTGAGCACTTTCATCTTTTTTGGAAAGTTAAATACACCCATTGTGTTAAAAAAAATCTTGAGTGGACATTCCTTATTGGATATGTGTCATTTACTGATATGCAGTGCATAGTGTACATGTACTCCTACACCCAGTGCGCTTTGTCCAACTTTCATGTCAGCCTCTGCACCCATGTGTGTTAGAAATATTGTGCAATCACTGACTGATGCACAGCATGTCCCTCCTGTGCATCGGCACCGCGATGATGTGCACCCACATCTTCTTCATCCCCTTCATCATCACCAGGTGGTTGCCGTTCAATGTCAGGGACCAGGGGCATGTTCCGTCGGATACACATGTTGTGCAGCATGACACATACCAGGATGATCTTGGCCACCTTCTCATTCCTGCAGAGGAGTGCCCCACCGGACCGGCTAAGGCAGCGAAACTGTGCCTTGAACAGGCCAAAGGTCTGCTCAATGACCACACGGGTACGGGTATGGAAACGATTGTAGTCCTCCTTGTGCCTGTTCTGTGGGTTTCAGACACAGGTGAGGAGCCATAGCTTCAAGGGATAGCCACTATCACCTGCATGAGAGGCAATAAAAAGTATTTTTGTTGATTCACGATGAACAGCTATACTAGTCACACATGCCTGCAGATTATCGTCAGTCACATGCACATGTCCCTGGTTGTATGCACACAATTGTAATGCGCTCAATGTGTTCTGTGCCATGGACTTATAGTGTGGGTTGCATTTCCAATACACAGTGTACACTGCCTTGATGTTGCTCATGCATTGTCGATGCATACACTGTGTTTGTGTCAAATTTGTGATGTTTTGTGTTCTGTATGATTTTCTAACTGGCAGCGTTGGCAGTGGGCTCTGCAATATTAGGCATTCAGCGCTGATTAATACGATGGTGACATGCTGCATTTCTGTGGTGGTGGCGGCACTGTGACAAGCAGTGGATTCCCTTGGTGATTTTGTTCAATGCACTCCCATTAATGCTTGTCCTGTGTAGTGATTTGCTGCAGACATTTACGTAGTGAATATTCACTGCATGTTGCTGGATTGTATTACGGAAGGTGAGGTACAATGATGGGTGGTGGATGTGTTGTGGGATGTGGGGTGTTTTTGAGTTTGGCATGTTGTGATAGGTGTCCAGCTTATTCATTGCTATGGGATTTGGTTGTCATGTTCAGTTTGGGATGCTTTGGAGCACAGTGTTTTGTGATGTGCACATCATGCTGTCACGACAACAATGACACCATGGTGGTATGTGCATCTATCCCCCCATTTCACTGCCATGTTCCTGTCATGCAATTTACCAAGCAGCCAGGCACGTCGTCCTGCATGTCGCTCCATGTAGCGTGGCAGTGTGGAGTTCCGCAGGACCATTGCTTCATGTGTTGATCCAGGATATTGGGCACAACAATGTGTAATGATCTTGCTGGCATCACATACCATCTGTACGCCACCTTCATGGTATGCGGGACCACCAACTCAATGTGGGTGCAGTCGAGGGCACCTATACAATTTGGCATGCCTGCCATGCATGGAAGGCAACTTTTGTATCAGAAATCTCCTGGGGAGTCCCTGGTTGGGATATGTAGTCCCTTGTGTGCTTCAGGAGGGCATCCAGCACTTGGTTCAGCATGCAAGAAAATAAGGGTTGTGATATGCCATGCAAGTGCCCCACTGTGTGCTGGTAGGTGCCTGTGGCAAGGAAGTCTAGCACCGACACTACCTTCAGTAGAGGGGTGATGGCGGTGCGTATTTCAATGAGGCTGACAATGTCTTCGTGTATCATGTCCACGATGGATGGTGGTGGTGTCCCGGTCCAGGCGGTACAGGGTGTGGATCTGCTCAAGGGTTAGGTTGAATGGACTGGCTCTGATGCGAGGGATTGGGGGCTGCCTGCGTGGTACCACTGGCTGCACTGGTGGGCCATGCTGGGCCTGTCTCACCCTCCTTCTCCTCCTGAATCTCCTCTGTTGTGCCTGCTGTTGTTGTTGTTGCTGTTTTAGCAATTCAAGCATGTCCTCCATCCCCAGTATTGCTACTACTAGTGGAATCATTTTGGCGTGGGAAGGGGTGTGGCGTGTGGGTGTGCTCCTTTTGTGCTGGCCCAGACTCCATTGCCTCCACCTGTGCTGATTGTGTGCACCTGTGGCAGTTGGGAACACTGCACATAACAGTTTACGGGTGCTTTGCGATGCCAGCATTGCCGGCATGTCAGTATCCCCTATTAGTGCCTTCATGATGCCGATATTTGCATGTCTGCCTGACTTGTGATGTCCTCCTGTTAGCGGCAGTCCCGGTATTGCCGGCCTAAAGACCCGCGTGCCCACGCCCTGGCTGCTATTAGAAGCACTGTTATTAGCGGTGCCTCTAATATTGGGTTATTAGGTTGGAATAGCCCAGAGCGGTATGCGATGCCGATAATCCTTTACCGGTATTGTTTTTGCATTACCTCCAACCTCGTAATGACCCCCAATGACTTTTTAATGTATAACCCTGCTTTTGGCTTTTTCTTGCAGGTGTTGCGGTCACAGGCGAAGCACGTAATGCTACGTTGTCAAGATGAAGAGTATGGCGCTCCGGGGAGATGTGAAGGTGAGCTGCGGTGTCAAGATAAAGAGTATGGTGCTCCGGAAGATGTGAAGGTGGGCTGCGGTGCCAAGATGAAGAGTTAGGCACTCCCGAAGATGTGAAGAAGAAGTGCAGAGGTGAGAGCTGATTCCCCAGATTGTCATGATGCCTACCTCCGGGGACCCAGACCAAGTCCAGCAACCCTGGAAGCAGGCATCAAGTTATCCCAAGCAAGCCCAACAACCCGTGCTAGGGGCTATTTGGGTGCAGTCTTGGCGCCTACGGCGCCAGGCTCATATGGAGAGTCAGTCCTGGCGCCATAGGCGCCAGGCTCATAGATTAAAACTTACCTGATGCAGACCATGCTGCAAACGTACCTGATGCAGACCATGCTGCAAGAGCTCCAAGCCAAAAGAGGCTTGGAAGGGACTACTTTACCTAGGGACTATTTTTTTACTCGGGTGGGGCTGGGAAGGAATACTTACCTGGGACTACTTTGGGTCTATTTAAACCACGCCTGAAGAGCAGCATACACTTCGCGTTATTCTGCATCCAGCAGCGTAATGCTCACAGTGCCTGCAAGTCTGCATCCAGCCTTCTGCCATGCCCGCCTCGAATTTGGAGCACCTAGAAAAAGGGAGAAAGAAGCAGAAAAGGTTAGAACAACAGTAATACCTTTGATCCTTACCTGAATTCCCAATCCATCGCGCCTTCGAGCTGGAGGAAAGAAGTTATTTTATGCGCATCGCCTCGCCTGCTGCAGCGCCGCGCTGAACTCACCGGCCTTCGCAGCATCTTCACATTCCACCGCATCCTCCTGCATGTTCCCGCTGCACTCCGGCACCTGAGAAGACAAGAACAGCAAGGTGAGCCAAGGGAATACACAGAGGAACATTAGTTACCCCCCATAGACTTACCTGATTTTACCACCGGGGGTACAATTCCTTTTCACGGGTCGACGCAGCTTCCACTGCATCTTCGCCGAACCCCGTCCCCTAAGTAGAAACAAAAGGACAGCAAGGTGAATCAAAGGGACTAACAAGGGGAGCCCTCCTCACCACAATAGACTTACCTGATTTTACCAGAGACTTCATACTTTCTCTCAGCGCCTGAATAAGGGAGGAAGCAACAGGTTACATATTGACATTATTTTATCGAACGTCAGGCATTTGAACTCTTATGAACTACATACTTACGGCGTCTTGGCAGGAATCTCGGAGTCAATATTGTTCTGAAACTCACCAATTCCTTCGAGCCAGTGAAGCAACTGGTTATCTACGCGCCCCTGCGCTCAATGCAGGATGGAGAGCTCATATTTTCAAACCATCAGGTGAGACTATAAGAGGGGACATCAAAGGTGATCAGTGGGGAGAACAGCGGGGGTGGGGGGATTTACGCTCAACTCCACGGGTGGTTAATTCCCTTTCTCCATTTGCAGAAGAATATTCCTACGGGCCAAGCAAACGAAGTTAGGTGGGCGGGGCCAGTACAGTCTGACATCTCGGCCCTATGCGTCACATTGGTGGAGACCGCAGCTGTCCAGTTCAGATCGATGCCTCTGTGGGAGCCAGGTGAGCGTAACACAGATGTTAAGTATGAAAACAGGAAACATGATTTCCAAGGTAAGTTCAGATCCCAGGCGGTGGTGAGCGTTACGCTGCATGGATGTGCAGAATAACGCAAAGCGTCTGCCTCGTGGATTGGAGCAGCTTATATAGCAGTGAGCCTGGGCATGCTCACTAGGTCATGCTTGCCTGCCATACCCTGCCACTCCTAGTGAGTCAGCATGTGCAAGTAATAGCAGCCCCACCCAAGAGTACAGGTGGGGCTGCTTTGAAAGTGCCTATGTTAAATGCATTTAGCAACCGGAATGAGGTGCTAGGCCTTCAATAAAAGCATTTAGTCCCCAATAAGTGTATTGTTGTCTATTATTTATGAGCCTGGAGCCAAAGGCTCCAGGACAGTGTCCAACCGGGCCCTGTCTGTGTTTTTGGCCCAATGACCATGACAGTCTTTTTGGATAATTGATTTAATTCTACCAGTCCTCCGCTATCTGTGGCTTATCTTGACCTTTCTGGACAGGATCCTCTGTTCTTTTCTCCTTAATTGTATACACTGTCGGCCTTTTCCAGCCTGATAAGACCTCAGCTTCTTGGCATGATCATCCTCAGCTGGGTTTCATGCTTCCTGATTCTCTATTTTCTTACTGCGGCACACTCCTTTTGAGGCCTTTACTAACCTTTGTTCAATTCTGCTCATGTGCATGGTGGAATTATACTCATACAGACAGTGCTTTTGAGGTATATATTTGTACATATTGGCGCTTGCTGCAATCATTTTACTATTAAGCATAAGCAAGCTTCCTGATTTCTTTGCCTCTTGCAGTTACTTGCATCTGTACACGTTTAAACTAACTGAATATCATGTATGTGGCATAAGTTTCTGCATCATGACATCAATTTCTTCATCGTGGGCTCAAGATGTCACTTATCCATAGAATTTTCTTATATTCTTGTCTTTTGTCGGCATTCTCAGGTCATTATATCTACTATATGTGCGTCAGTCCGAATTCTTATGATGTCACCATTCATCTTCCTTCATTAACTTTTGGCTTCTTTGGGTATTCCCTCCTGACAACCGTCATATTGTCTTGACTGTGAATATGGCTTTCTCAATGGATACCTTACTGTCTAGGTTTTCTTAGGTGCCTGTACTTCAATAGGTGCTGTTACTCTGATAGGCACTGGGCAGAGCCCATATGAGGTTCTCTACTGATTTCAATATTCTTCATACATGACATATTTTGGTGTGAATTCAATAGGTAATGGGAGGGGGGCAGCTGGAGTGGGGACGATACTTGGAATTTCCTCTTCACTCCCCTCTTTGGCCGATTCATTGACCACTCTCTCTTCTTTCTTTGCATCCAGTCTTGCTTTGTCCTCTAGGTCCAGACATTTTGATCTGAAGAAATGCTTCCTTGGGGTCCATATCTTTATGACTCCCTTCATGCATCCGGCTGTTCTTACATGTTCATCTGTTAAGGATTTCACTCAGGCGACACACACTGGTCTCGGCCTATATGCAGCGCACAACTGTAATGCTTATTTTTTTTAATTTTGATTCAATATTGAGATGGTACACCACTCATGCCACACCCCCTTTTCAAATACCCCGGTTCACAATGGACCATGAACCAGGCTGGTTGGTAAAATACAATATTTATTTATTTATTTTAACATTCTAACAAAATCATACACTTTTACATATGGGACAGCAATCACCAATGGGGTGATAATAACATTGAGAAGGTGAGCAATGCACTGGCTATATTAACTTACTAGTGGAACATATACACAGCACAACAGAATAGGAGCACTTTTGGTTCAGGAAAGATAGCACTTAAGTTAGAATTTCCAAGTGCAATGTTCCCTCAACCAACAAATAATCAATTCTAAGTGGATAAACAGAAGCAGCAGGTAATCAGGAATGACAAATAGGAAAGAGAATTCAAATCTGACCTTCCCTCCCCAAATAAGAGAGAAAGGTGTGTAAAAAAACATTGAAGCAAATATAATTCCTCACTAAAGTCACAATGCAAATACACTAACAATCATAAAGAATGAATTACCAAAAGCATACAGGTAAAAAATGAGTGGCAGGGTTAAGACAGGTTGTAGCAAAATGACACGTTGGAAACTTTGCAAACTTTGCAATTCCCGTCTGAAATTACCCAAATGATTTTTAATAAAAACGGGTGAAATACATTGATTTGGAGTGTGGTTTAGTTGGGGAATAGCTATAGATCACAGGTACACCATGGATGTGAAATGAGGTCTCTAGTTGGTAAATTGGGTGGCATTTGATATTCACAGTCCACTTTTTAATGTTTGGATTTTGGACAGTCAATGTTTCTGGTCAATACACGGCAGGGTGCCTGGCAAACAGCTAGGCAGTTCTGGTCATCGGGGAGCACTTCTGGACTGGAAATTCTGGTCACTGTATACTACAGATACTACAGATCAGCTGGATGACACAGGTACCTCTGGATGCAGTTAGTGGGATCATGATGCTTCCCAAAAACACCACAACTTTCTCTTGGGTTATATGGGATTTTAGCAGGTTTTTCAGAATTCAGGCCTTGATGGAGCAGGATCAGCAATGCTTGGGTTTTGTAGTGGGCCCAAGAGAAGGGTCAGCAATGTTTTAGTCTTGTAGTTGGGATCTGGAGTCTGGATAAATGGAACAGGAACAGGATGCTGGCGCAGGAAAATCAGGAAGAGTGTTTATGTCTGTGTGTGTCAGGGACTCTTATTTATAATGCCTAGTGACATCATCAAAGTATATGACTGGGGCAGGCTTAACTAAACTCACGTCTACCAACGAGATTGGACAAGGGAGATAGTCTCCACCTTGCTCCCAGCTGGTTGGATTTCAGGAAAATGATGTCAGATTTATGGTGTTAGCTTTACAATGTCCAAAAACCTCCCACAGTTCCTTTAACTAAAATATGATTTTGGCAAAAACATACATATTTTGTGCAGCATATTGCAGTCCAATCCTCCAGTCCGTGAGACCTTGTTTTGCCCTTCTATCAGTTTTTGAACTTTTTCATAACATTTACATTACTCAAAATTCTACTACTTTATACATGGAGGTGGATGATCATCGGGGATGTATATATAAAAATTCACATTTGCAACATGGATGCTTTTCATGTAATCCACCATATTCTCCCATCTCTGTTCCCAAGGTGTCAGTGAAGTCTTAAAAGAAACCCAAACATTCACTTTTACACTGAGAAAAGTGTTGCTGTTGAGATAAAAGTCTTTAAAGTTTATTTATGAAACAGTCTTTGGAACCAAAGGCAGTCCATTGTCATAATTCTGTAATTATTTGTGTGACCTTATTGTATTTTCTAATGTACATTTTGCTATGATGTAACCTTGTAAGTTTCACATTTTCTTGCCATTGCGCCCTGCTACCCCTGGGTTTGGCGCGCACAAAAAAATGAATAAAACAAACAAACAAACAAACAAACAAACAAAACTAGATCATTTTTTTTTCTTCATTCAAATGCAACCGTCATTTCCTTCAAGGCAAGTTGGGGTTTCTCATCTTGATTGGAGGTTGTATTGCCACTTCACACTTCCAACTTCCTTGCCCTGGGAGTCCCATTGTCAGTGGGGTTTTGTAGGCTATATTCTTTCCCACCTTGTAATTTTCAGTGGGTTGTTAGTCTCTGCTGAGAGTTTATGCTGTGGCTACCTTCCTCAGGGCGATGTTTCAGGGCTGACAACTGGAATCACTGGTTTTTGAGAGCTTGCAAATTCAGCCCATGTGTTTTAAACTCTTTATTTTCTTATTTTGGGTCCTGAATTAAAACAAATCTGTGACAGAAGATAGTCCATGTCTGTATTTTCATCAGCAACAAAGCCCCTTTGCATTACTAAGTAAGCAGGCTTTCATTCAACAATTTATTTTTAAACAGGCAATTTTCTTTTCTTCAGTCAGCAAAGCCCATTTTTACACGTGTTGAAAAATGCTAGCATTGCTTTCTTTAAATTCGATTTGGCAGCTCCATCAGATTCCCAAACTGTCTTTGCAGCTACAGTCATTTCCTTGTATGCAGGAGATTTATCTCAAGCTTAGAAACATTGACACTGACCTGGCTCAGAGAGTTAAAGTCTCTTTGAACTGCTGAGCCTGGATACTTTTGGAAATAAATAAACGTGTGTTCCCGTGCGAGTGAAAGAAAAGTTGCTTATTGATTTCTCTCAAAGTTGGTTTGGGTGGGCATGTCACTGAGGAATTCTGCCTGTTTTTGGTGAAGCACAGTGAAATACCTGGGCATGACAGGGCCTTTTTAATTACAGTGGTTTCAGAATGAACAGATGGAATTAGCATCAAAGCAGCATTTTTAAAGGGTGAAAAGTTTCATCTTGAAGTGGTATTTGGGTTTTCAGTAAAGCAGTGCTGCCTTTTCACTTCATTCCATTTATGTTTCTGAACACACTGTCCCATTCCTTCAGTGTGTCTCCTTGTTCCATCCCGCCTGAAGTGTTTTTGGCAGGACGCTGCAGCCATTGTTTCGTTTGTTGCAAAAATGTAGTTTGGAGGTCCTGGGGCGCGCAGGAGCCTGCACAGCTGTATTGCTTTTTTCTTGCGCAAATGCAGCTTAGTGATGTGGTGAAATACTGTTGAGTGGGTCAATATATCCCACCCATCCTTGTTCCAGGTCATCATCTGGCATTCTCCACTTAGACTGCAATAGATCCAATTTACCACATATTTTCTATGATTCTTTGGATATAGGAATAGTGTTCCCTCTGGTGCATAAATGCTGACCTTCACAAAGTCTCTTATTTCTTCATCAGTCAGGTCCTTGGGCTTCCATCCTGACTCAACATTAATCATAATCTTCATCCCTATGACTTTCTTTGCAGTCTTCTTGTATTATGAGATGAGTAGCTTGATCACACAAAATCCAAGTAATATCATCACCAACTGGGCTCCTAAAAATTTGAATGCGTCTGCCATCTATTGTGGAACCCATGAAAACAGTGCTCCAAACCAACTATCATCGTAAACTTCGTAAACTTTATCTATCAGCTGATTCTGTAGTTTCTGTAGTTTTGTCAGCATGCCTAAGGCCCCTGTTAAAGTTTCACTCTCGTCGTTGTGTGAAGGTAAAAATGTGCAACTTGATTCTCCGATTTTTGCACAAACACTTCCATCCATAGCTGTGATCATGTCTAAGGCATATCTGTTCTGGAGTGTCATTAGTCGGATTGCTCACAATTCTTCTCTGATTGCATATGGTCGTGTCGATGGTCTGCAGTAACTCCCAGCTGGTTATCTGCAACCATTTAGTATTTGCTCCAACCTGAATCCTTGGCATCAGCATTGTCGTGAACACTGATGAGGTCAGGCTGACCAACCTATGTTCATATGGGATTGCATCAAATGCTTCTATCGATTTGACAGAGAAGTAATTTTCTCTCTTCTTCAGCTTATTAGTTCCACAGATCTCTTCTTTCTCAGGTGAGCATCTGCTTTTGGGAAATTGTCAATATTCAGATCACTTTTTGGAATCACCAACACTGGTACATGGACATTCACCAATGTACATATACCTTCCCAATTCTTTGGCAATCTGATATATGCTTTGGATCCACATGCCCAAAAGTGATCCATGATCACTGCAGTTCCAGACATTATTCCTGTTGCATTGAATATTCGTCCACAGTTCTGATTCTCTCCCATTTTCCTTGTACCATTGTTTCTGAAGCATAGCTTGGAATTATCCAATGGCACTATCTGCAAGGGTCCTACTCTGTCTTCGACCCATGTTAGCAGTCTGGCAAGCTTTGGCCATAATGGCTTGCATAACATTTGTGCATTCTCAATTGCATCCTTGTGGTATCCAATGATCATCCATGCTCTGCAGATCACCACTCCTTTCTCCCATCCATCTGGCAACAATACTGTTCCCCAGATTTGCATTTGTCTTCTGTTCTTCCATCTACCATCGGCTTCTGTATATTTTCCTTTGATGTCCACTTTTATTTGTTGCTTCTCTTCTGACATTATTTCTCGTTTGTATGTCTTGGACATAATCATCTTCATTTGGATCAGTTGCTTCAGTCGCCCATTTGAGCGAAGCATCACTACCCATAAACTGACCTCTGGTCATGCACATTGCTATATGTGACAGACAGTGTGCTATCTTAACATCTATTGAAACAGCTATGAAGATTTTTGACTTTCCCATACTGTACGGCAGAAGTGTACAAATAAAACATTCTTCATCTGAAGGATGCCTTCCAACTTCCTTCATATGTTGGTACCATATGTTGTCTCCCAAATGTGCGGTGCTATCCAGGTAATCATTCAATTTGTTATTGTCTTCTTGTGTGCTCCTGCTGTCTCTTATCATTTTGATATGAGCTTTCACAAGCATATCACATAATACTTCTGTATAGCTTCCTCTTGCTGGAGGATTCTCAGACACCTTCATCATTGATCTGGCCATTTTTGTCTGTATGATTTGAGTAGGAGAACGTGCAATGAACTTCATCCTTTCAACATGCAACTTTGGCATGAAAATGTCTCTCAGAATTTCTGCTTGTGTCCTCCCAGGCACTGTCCTGATACCATATTTCACAGCATCAGGTGTTTTAGCATGTGTCGTGTTTGGCCATTCATTCTCTCCAGCCTTTTGTCTTCTTGAACGTTCAATTTTCTCCATTTATCTCTCAACTCCTTTTGGCAAAAAGCTTCTCATTGTGCTTTGTCCAAACTCTCCCCATTTTCTGGAATGTGACTCTGAAATCATTGACACTAGACAAGGTGTGTATGTACTCATTATCTGTGTAGGTGTACCTCCCATCAATCCCTTCTTGGGTTTACTTTGCTGACCCTTTCTCTGGCGTTTCAACTCATTTGTTAACACAGTTGTCATGTGTGTGTCATTACTCATTGCATCCATTTCAAGCTCAGTCACTCTATCATTTTTTCCAGGAACAGGAATGACATTGTAAGGTCTGGGTACCTTTCCAGGTCTTATGCGCACATCCTTAAGTGGATGTACGGGGGTCTGAACACGTTGTGCACCTATAAAAAATGCAGTTCTAATCATCAATGACAAAAGTATGATAATGAATACAATGCAGGTATAAATTATACACCTGTACATGAGTTTAGAGCATTTGTTCCTGGGGCAATATGAATGTTTCTCCTCCTGGGGGAGAATGATGCTGCTGTTCTTGCTTCACATCTCAATCATCTAAGGAAGCAAACACTGGTTCTTTAATACATTTTTATAATTATCACTTCTTCTGACTCTGCTGTCTCTGTTCATAGATTAATAGTTCAGGATCAGTTGTCCTCCTGATCTGAAAAATGTATTGTCTCTGGAAACAGTTCCTTTTCTATAACTGGAATTTTCAGATGAGGCAATAAGTTCAGTACATCTTCAAATGAGGCAATAAGTTCAGTAAGTCTTATACTGCATGTTCCATGTAGACTAGTTCCCACTCAATGACTCAAATCTGCTTCACTGCAGGTGACATGTTGCTTCCTTGTCAGCATGAACAAAAGTGAAGTCTTTGGCAACACCTTCATGATCTGTCGCTCGAAATGAAAGTTTCTACACTCTTCTGTGATTTTGATGGTGATCAGAAAGTGCAACCTGTATCACGATACTTTGCAGAAGCATACTCAGATGCGTAGTGCTAGCTGGGTCTCAGATGAAATTGAGGACGTCAACATTGGCATGTTTCCCCACAAGTTCTGGAAACTCTTCTATTTAGCGAAACAACACTGCATTTGCTAGTCTATGATTATCTTGTGATAGGGAGATTCGTCTTGTCCTCGCTGTACTCCAGAAGTAAAAGAAACTGTTCTGTGATCACTGTGAGCAGCCTCTTTATCATCTTTTCGTTCTAAGGATCTTGAATAAACTCTGTTATGCTTGTGAGTCTTACCACCAACGACGGGTAAGACCTCAATACTAATTCGAAATAGATCAGTATGTCTTTGGTGAGGTCACTATTGCGTGACACCATAAGTAAGTCCAAACATAGATTCTGTGTCGAAGGACTCAGCATACTGTATTCTTTTTCAGTTTATATCCTCGATCAACATTTGGCATAGCTTTTCTTATCAAGGCTTCAGTGTGCCTCAGTCCAAAGTCAACAGCTAGTTGTGGCTTATAGATGTAATTCTCTTTATTTCACCCTGCAACTAGGATGCACAAAGTGTTCATACTTGTGTCCCTTTTCCCTTATTTTACTCAAAGGAAATGTCCAGAACTAAGCCACAACCTAACACAATGGTTCCTTGCTTTTCACTTGACTGGACATGCATCCTTTTTCCTTGTCATAGATCTCGTCTGCACGTGCTGTGGTTCTTCCCCATTGTCTGTAGTCTCTTCATGGTGGGGTTTTGGCAGAGGGGTCTCTTTGATATATGGCTTGATATCTCCAAGGAAGATCCAAGCTCTTCTTCCCTGTAACTTGACTGCAGATGGTGTAATTTCCTCCACAATAAACGGGCCGCAGAACCTTGTCTCGTCCCACTTTTTCTTTGTGTGATTCCAAACTAGGACAGTGTTCCCAGGGATTAGTTGAGGTATAAGTAATTCTGGAACCTTATCTGTTGTAACATCTCCTTTTAATTTTTTTAAATTTTTTATTTATTTGGTTGGTTGATAAAATCGACCTTTCAAATATATACAAGCAGTTAATCTATAAGGAATTTAACAATTTGACAGTTTGCAATTATACTAACAGTTCACAATTATACTAATCCCATTGAACTCATAATAAGAAAAATAGCAGAATATTTCATTGATTACATAAAACATTTAAGTCCCTCATAAGCTTATGACAGTGTTATTCCAAATAATTATCACTAAGGATCTTAATCGAGCTATTTTGATGACTTGGGAAATATGAGATCCAAATATTGAATTACTGCAATGCGAACAGCTAATTTCGTGTTTGTAAAAAGCCCAAACCATATTTCGTCTGTCTTCATGTGGTAATATTTAACACTAAGGTTCTTGAATAACATATTTCTCTCATCCTTTAGCTCAGGACACATTACAATACAGTGTTGCAGAGTTTCACACTCTGTTACATTTTTACAAATTCAACATTAATTTTGTTCAGTTGGTATTCACTTTCTTCTCGCCATCACATGCCTAGTTGGCCATAGATTCAACCTAAATCGAAGACATTGTTTTTGTATGTATGGAGATGGACACCTAGTAAGATAATCAGCCATAACACACATTTTTATATGGACAAATAAAAAGGTGTTAAAATATTTATAGGCCATATAACGGTTTCGATTCATTATCCAATCATGCTGATAGATTTTTAACATAGCCCGATCAGGGTTTTGTATTAATAGATCTAGATCAACAGCTGCATCCACTAAGGCATTTGTAGCACACTTGAGCCATGTTTCCGGAAACATGTGTTTTGCAGTTAATAAATATTGTGTAGCTATGCCCAAAATATTTGGTGCATTAAGGCCCATCAGGGACTTTCTTAGAAAGGCAGACATGTTCCACAATACATGTTCATGAAGGGAAATCAAACCTACTTTGAACCTTATCAATGGGAGAGACGTACAGTTTGGAAGGCTTAAGGTTTGTTTCCAAAAGCAGGATTCAATTTTGTTCCACCACAATTGACCTTTGGGGTAATTAGATTATATCCCATAGGTCAGAGTAGGGATCACCATTTGTTGATAAAATAACACAGTATGCTTGATTAGAAATTTAGCAAATGCCCACTTTATTATTTTCACTTTAGAAATTAGGGTCTGTAATTTACATTTTAATTCCATTTTATTTGTGTCGGAATTCATCAAATCAGTTATTGTAATACCTAGGTACTTGTATTGAGAGACCTTGGCAAGTGCCACATTATGCAATTTCCTCTTGTAGGGCCTTTGCTTGGCTCTAGTATTTGATTTACAAACCATGACTTGTGTCTTATCTGTGTTTATCACCAGGTTATTTTTTCTCACAAAGATATCAAGTACATTTAGCATATTCTGTAAACCAACTGGTGTTGGTGATAAAAGCACAAGATCATCAGCATATAATAAGTGGTGAATTTTCTGTTCACCTAATCTAGGTGAATCACCCACCACTTTCAAAAAGAATTCACCCATATCCAGTATAAACATGTTAAATATGGTAGAAGCCAAAATGCATCCCTGCTTAAGTCCACAATGGGTTTCAAATGTCGAGGAGAGGAGTCCATCAGTGATTAATCTAACTTGCATTGTTGTTCTTGTATGTAAAAGCAGGATGAGTGTACAAATTGATTGTGTGAGTTCTAATAAACCAACTTGTGGTACAGGATAGAGCGGTTGATGGAGTCAAACGCGACCCAAAAATCAATAAACGCTAAGTATAACGGTTGATTTCGAGAATCATAATTAGATTTGATCATATTTATAGTAATGATGTTTGCAAATGTACCTAGACCAGTCACAAAACAGGCTTGGAACGGATCTCTTAAATGAACTCTTTTGGTCCATTAATTGAAGTCCCTTAGTATTAGTCTGGAAAATATTTTCACGGGAGCATCCAGGAGGGTTATGAGTTTATAGCTTATTGGGAGCTGTTGATCGCCCTTTTTATAAATGGAGACAACAATGGAATGTTTCCAAGAAGGCGGAATATACTGTGTGTTACTTATTGCAGTAAAGATGTTAAACAATATATTAGCCCAGATTTCCGGATCCATTTTCAATGTTTGGTTTGATAGTCCATCAGGGCCACACGCTCTCAAACTACTCGCTCTCTTAATATAGAGTTGCACATCATCCAGATCAAATTCAACAAAAAATTCTCCCGGTACCTCTGACTTTAGTTCCAAGGAACCATCTGGGATGGAATAGTGCCCTGAGAAATGATCAATCCAAAGCTGCTCCAATACACCATTTGCTTGAAAGACAATTTGTAGACCCTGTGCAGCCTGATTTAATAGGGTCCAAATTTTTGCTGTATTTTTAGACCGGAGCATGCTTAGCATTTTCGCTCCATCTTGTTGATATAACTCAGCACATCTGGATCATAGCCAATTCTTGTACCTAGTACGCAGGCGTGCTTAGATAGCTGCTCTCAATACTAGCGGTTGTTTTAGGGACTCTCGTTTTTGAGATCGAAACAAGGTTTTTTGCATTCTCAGCTCATGATTATAGACATGAAGGTTTGGAAGTTTGTTTACATCGACTATGCTTCGAAGGTTTGTTTTGAAACAGTTGCATCATATCACAGTTTACAACATTGGACAGGCTACCTCTCACCTTTTCCGAATTTTGTTCCAACATCAACTGATTAAAATGTACTAGTGATTCTTCCGACCATCATAGTCTATTGAGACCCGGGTTCACTGTAAGAAAGCCCTGTTGGTGATGGCTCCCACTAGATGATTTACTGTTTGACATGATCCATTTAGTTGTCAACTGATTGTGATCACTTATATTTGTTTCAATAATAGAAAAATCAAAAATTGCTGGAAGAATAGCGAAGTTGACATACATGTAATCTATTGTAGAATCACTCGCTCTACTTCGCCAAGTCGGCTTTAAAGGAATATCTCACTTGAATGCTCTGTTAATACTGCACAGATTATGTGATTTCGTGAAAATATTCCATTTAAACAATCTGCTCTGATTGGATGGCAAGTTCTCAGATAGACAATTAATATTAAAATCACCTGCAATTAATATATAGTTTACTGCAGGTTCAAGAGTGATCATTATGAGCACTTCAGCGAGGTCTTTAATGAAGCAGGTGTCAGATAGTCCCAAAGAATGCCAATACAAATTAATCACAGCAAATCCAAACGTTTGAATGTAGATCTTTTTCATTTGCATATAACTATTTGGCGTAGCCCAATGCTCTGATTTTGTACCACAATCCCTTTTTACTTCTGTGAGTAGACCAGAAGTAGCTCTTTCTCGGTTTGTCTTATTTGCAGGATTCAGATACATATCATACTTGTCCCATATCGGGACCTTGGTAAGCCAAGTCTCTTGCAATAGTATAATATTAAATCTATCCAGAGAATTTTCATTAATATATAGCAAATGCTTTAATTCTCTGGTATTCCAGCTAAGCAACGAGACCTCTAGATCATTAGTGGGTATGTCTAGTTACTTAGAGGTTCCATTGCATTATAAACACACACATTTTGTTTTCTCATGGACACATTTCTGTCAGATGTAGTAAGGGGTTCTTGTCCCTTGGCTGCTAATTTCTGCTGTAGGATGTGAGGGACAGTTGAGGTTAAGGCTTCTGTAGAGATTTTGAAGCCTAGCACATATAGTTGACTTTTGGCCAGCCAAATTGTATTTTGAATGACCCGAGAGTTGTTTTCTCCCGGCAATGCTTCATGTAAGACTTGTTTCCCTATTTGAAACTGGTACTGATTTTATTAGTTGAATTATATCTGGTGTTAGGTCCGCTAGCAGGGTGCCATTCTTTCCTTGAATTGTAGGGTGTTCAGCATTAGGAGGTACAATTTTCGTCTCTGGTTTAGAAGCACTTCCACATGTCTGATCATTCTTCAGGCAACCACCATCTGCTGCAGGTGGTTGGACGCTGGACCACGTGGCTTGTATGTCTGAATGCAGCAGGACATATATAGCTATATACCTTTCCTTACCGCCTTGTCCTAAGTTGATAGATGGATTCCCAAGTGTAATTGGCTTCCCCACTATTGGGAGTAGCGGTTGGCTAGCCATGTAAGCATCTACAGCTCTCCTAATTTCCTGCTGATGGACATCAGTGCATCTAGGTTTACAGTAGGTGTACCAGCCTGTTTAATAGGGAGTCTTTTTCTAGATGCAGGTGTATCAGCATCAGAGCTTTTTGCTCTTTCTCCCACAGATTCCACTTCAACCAGCTCATTCAAAGGCACATAGGGCATTACCTCCTTGTTCGAATTGGTCAGCTGGTGACTATCTCTGGCATGAGCTTGCAGTGGTATTTTTTTGAAACAGCATTCAAGCCATTACAGAGCTTTTATTAGGTAACTTAATGGCTTTGAAAAATTGTTTCATGTTTGTTGAGACCTTTATCTTCGAATCCTTTTGGTTTTTAGGCAACTTTGTCTGTGGAGGAGCTTGGGATTTCCTTTTGGATAGGTTGGCGAATATTGTATATGTATTTTTAGAGGGTACAAGGGCCACAGGTTGGCTAAAAGGAGTCACGCTGATATCAGCTTTGGGCTGGCTGACCATTTTGCAAATAATTCCATAATGAAATGGAACCAACATGCCCAGTTTAGGTTGTATTTACGATGTGGTATCATCTGGATCAATTATTATTTTTTTTTTTCACATGATGAGGTTTGGCAAGAAACTGTAGCTCTCACAATAGTCACTTTGGGTTCGGACTGCACTTCTCTCGTCTTCCGACTCAACCAATTACCGGTTTCTTTTGCCATGACAGGATTTGTTCAATTTGTTTTGATTGAGAAGAATGTTTTTTATCGAAAGACTCAGAGAGAGCATTTTCATATTCATGGCGTTTGGTGTTATTTCTACTAGTTTAGTAGCAGAATCCAATTGTGAGATATAGACAGATTTACAGTGGGGTCAGGCTATCTCTGAGGCGTGGGGGCATAAAAAGAGGCCACTATCTCTGAATTTGATTTGTCATTTTCATCAAACAGAATAGGGGAGTCTGATAAGTTTGGGGACAGGCAGTGAGCCAAAAATCGAGAGGCACTTGAGTCCAGATCAATTATGGCAATATCTGGAGGCACATTTATACATGGTGTAACATTTTTACCCATTTCAGCGGTGGGGGTGCATTTTCCAATAAGGCACTGTCCGTTTTTGAGGTATTGAGACCCTCTCCTGCACCAGCCGTCTTTTCCCTCAGGGCGGCTGTAGGCAATGGAGGGTTTTCCTCATGGATATTTGGTGCGAGGCATTTGGGCACATGTCCAGCGATTTTATAGAAGCCTGGCTTTTGTCCATAGCCAACTGAGTCAATGATTGCAGCACAATAATAGATATGTTCAAACTTGCTGCATTTGTTGTCAGATGAGAACTGGGTTGCAGGTCCTTGCAAAATGTGCGTATGTCAGATGCCGGAGAATAATAGGAGACACTTTTCTCAGCTTTAAATTCTCATTTTTCTGTTGGGGTATAGACGACAAGTGATTCAAGGTTCACTTCCGCGACCCAAGCGATTGAGTCCTTTGTCTAAGCGCTCGATCCAGCGGAGAGTGATTGGCAGTCATACTTGTTTTGGACACTTTGAAATGGAGCATCGTACTCCGAGCCAGAAGCATGTTATGGTAAGTAAATGGAAGTGTACCTCTATACCGCTCCAACGCTACTTCGCAGCGAAGAGTCAAAGAGGTACTTCTAGGTACTTCACCTGGTGCGTGCATCTCCTTCTGTGTTCTGTACTGCCCGACACCCTTCATGTTGTTGCTGCAACTGTCCTGAAATTACAGAAAAACTGGAAGTCATACAGTTCAGGTAGTTTTGCATTTCCAATCCAAACACTTCTCCTGTTGGCTGAGCATCACATCTAGCTCTAGTTCAAGGTGTTAAAGAGATCTGCATCCTTCTGCCCATCACAATTTTGTGCGGCGTAAAATGGTGATCAGAACCAGGCTGGTTTCTGAGTGCATACAATGCCAGTGGAAGACAGCACAACCATCCCTTCTTCAGAGTAAGCTTCAACTTGGCTATCTTTTCCTTTAACAAGCCATTGAGCTTCTCGCATATTCCATTCCCTTGAGCATGATACACCGAAGAAAACGTGTGCTTTATACCAAGCAACAAGTTGTCTTTGCAAATACTGCATTAACACAATGAGGACCGGTATCTGACCTCATCACTTCACCCACTGCCCATCTGGGAAACACCTCCCTCACCAGGAATCTGGCTTGATAGGTAGAGCCTGGGTGTGTACATGAACCTGCTTCTGTCATCTAGAGAATGGACGCACCACAACAATTAAGTACCTGTACACGTTACATACTTGAATCATATCGACATAGTCAATATGCAAGTGCTGAAAAGGCCCATTAGGCCTTGGGAAGACTCCCCTGATCACACGTAGTGTATGAACAGCCGTGAATTTCTGACAGATTATGCAATTTATCATAAAAAATGCAACATGTTCTGCCAAGTTCGGTATAAACCATTCTTCAGCAATTGTTGCTGTTAGATTCTCTCTTGTTATATGCGCTGGATAGTGTAACTGTTCCAGTGCTATCTTCAATAAGGCTATCGGCATAACTGGTTTACCAGTGCTGTCTTGTCGCCACAAAGCCTTGTGGGGGTTTAAAGAACACCCTCTTCGCTTCCAATGGTTCTTTTCTTCCTACAGGCCTCTCCTTGGAGCTCCATTAACTGAGTCTTTGGCATATTGCTATAGCCTTCCGGCTCACTTCTTACAACAATAATTTTCTCATACACATTAGGCACTTCCACATCCATCATTATTTCATCTTCAGTTTCCACACACTTGGCCTCACCGTCAGCTGCCTGATTTCCACTTGAGATAAAATCTGTGCCTTTTGTGTGGGCTGCGCACTTCACGACTGCTATCTGGGAGTTGTAGGGCCTTAATGAGCCTGTCCAATAAGGCAGCGTTCTGTACTGGCGTGCCGTCCGCTTGGAGGTAGCCCCTCATTTTCCAGCACGCTAAGCCTGTGTGTGCTGTTGACATCACGTAGGCAGAGTCACTGCACACCATTACTTCCTGGTCTACGTGATTCTAGAGCATGAGTATTAGCGACAATAATTCTGCAGCCTGTGATGAATAATGAGAGGGTATGCATGCACTGATAAGTACTCAAAATTTCCAATTTGCCATGTGCTTCATTACAGCGGCACCTGTGCATCTTTTTCTATCATTTTGATCGATTCTAGAGGAACCATCATGGAAGATGATTTCTCCTTCTGCCAATGCATTTTCTTTTACTCTGGCGATTTCATCATAGAATTCTTTATAGTTCGCGCAGTCGTGTATTGTCTCTGCTTCAGTAACTGCCTCTGCTATAAACATAGCTGGGTTCACTATTCTGCATCAAACTATTTTAATCGCTTGGTTTGATATGACAACCTCATAAGCAGAAGCTCTTTGTGATGTCAATGTGCCTTTCGGCTTCTCTAAAATAGCAAATAATGCATGCTCGACGAATAACGCCATTGTGCACCCCATTACACTGGTTGCAGCTTTCTCTATGGCGAGCAATGCGGCAGCCAAACTTTGTTTGCACGAGAAATGACCTCTCATCACTGGATCTAAAATCCCATTGTAGTATGCCAGGGGCTTGTACCCCGACATAGTTTTTTGTGTGAGGACTGATGTCAGAACAGTGCCATCCATGTGTGAAAATAGGTAGAATTCCTCTGCATAATAGGGAATCCCTAAGACTGGTGCAATGTAAATGGCCTTTTTTAGTTCATCAAACCCTTCCTCCATGGCCTTATTCCACACATTTTTTTCTTTCATTGCCTGTGCTTTCTTTAGGGCATGCAATAAGGGCCTGGTATAAGAGCTGTAGTCGAAGACCCATGCCCTGACATAATTGCATAATCCAAGAAAACTCTGAATCTGTTTTATCGTGTGTGGCTTAGCTGTTTTCCTAATATCTTCAGCACTTTCATGGGTGACCGTTTTCCCTTCATGTGAAATCAATTGGCCTATGCACACTTCTTGTTGACAATACTGTAACTTCTCCTTGTCAACTTTATATCTTTTCTCAGCAAGTATAATCAATAGCTGAATGGAAGTGTGTCTGCACTCTTCCTCTGTTGTCCTGCAAATCAGAATGTCATCCACATATTGCAAGACAGCACTCTCTAATGCAATATTGCTTAAGTCCATCTGCAGGACCCTATTGAAAATTGAAGGGGACTCACAATACCCTTGAGGCAGTCTTGTACTTTTCAGACAAACTTGTCTGAATGTAAATGAGGTCAAATCCTGTGAATCTTTGTACAATGGGATTGAAAAAAATGCATTCTTCAAATCAATCACTGTGAAATACTGTGCCTTAAAAGGTATGTTACATAAAATTGTAGACGGGTTAGGGACAAGAGGGAACTCGACCTCTACTATTTGGTTTATCGGGCAACGATCTTGTATTAGCCTCCAAGACCCTCCCTTTGATTTTTTGTTCGGATAATCCGCAGTATTACATGGCGACTCTGACGTCACTAAGATGCTCTGATCCATCATGGCAGAAATTGTCTTAAAAATACCTTCATCTGCCTCCATGGCATGGGATACTGGCGTGCCTTTGGTAGTATTGCTCCTGGTTTCAATTTAGTGTTTACTTCTCCCACTCCTTTCAGTAAGTCTACGTCATAAGGGCCTGTAGTCCATACTGAGAGAGGCACTTTTGCCATGTCATCATCAAAATATTCAGGACGATTCTGTGCCAGCATCATTCTCTGGGGCACCTCTCTTTTAATCATTTCCTCCCAGCAAATGAGGTTTACCTCAAATGTCATTTCATCCTCACCTGGTTGTTCTTCGAACAGATCGTCATCAGTGATGTCAGTCAATCTGTAACCTTCCCCAATGGTGAATATTGTACACCATTGTCTGCCTTCATCATCACAGCCATTAAGCAAAGCCATTTCTCCTCGCACTGTGGCTGTATGTATTGTCAGGGAAACACTTGTCCCTTTTCCTCATGCATAGGTATTCTTGGTCTGAACAGAAACTCATCTGGTGTTCTCATTATTCTGTCTGCAAGGACTGATAGCCCTGATATTAATATGCACACTCCACATGAAAATATCTCAGGTTCCAATGGAACAGCTCTCATGGCCATTTGTCCTGTGTATGCTCTAATCATGTTTAAATAATGCAGTCCTGGAGTTGAACATACTATGCCCTCCTCCGTGAACGAGATCGTAATATTTAATTTTGTCATGAAATCTCGGCCCTATATGTTGACAGGCATTTTTACTGAAATACAATAGTGACACTTTCATGTCACATTCTCCTATCAAAACTGTAAGTTCTTTTGTAAAAGGAACGTGGCTTGTTGCTCCTGTAAAACCTTGGGTATTCATGGCATCGCCAGATAAAGAAAACTTTCCTTCCCGTATACACAAGCATGTCGCACCCGTGGCCACTAAGAACAAATTCTCTTTACCCTCTATAGTGACATCTACCCTTGGTTCCTCGCGAGAGTTTGATGTCACTGATAGAATGGAACACATCAGGTCTCCCAGTGAGCTCTCCTAGTCCATGTATAATCTCATCACACAATTAGTGAATGGATTTCCTCCATCACCAGTGGTATTTCCTATTCCAGAATTCAGTACCTGTCCTGTGCCTGTCATTTGTAGAAGTTGCATTGGGGTTCTGTTGAGGTTGTCCTTGCGGAAAATAGGTCACATTCTGCTGCGGCGGCAAGATTTGATGCACCCTTGGCACTTGCGGCTGTACAGTGTGGTTCTGCGCAGCTCCATTTCCACCCTGCTGCAAGAACGCAGGTGAATTCATCATCCCCCCTATTGTGAATTGGTTGTTTTGCACCATCCCTTGACTTCTGCACATACGCACTAGATATCCTGCCATCCCACACACCCAACACGTTGGCGGTGGTCTGATTATCTGCCCATTTTGCATATTCTGATTTCCGCCTTGCATATTTTGAAAGCCTCCCTGATCATTTTGATATTCTCTTCCTCAGAAGCCTCTTCCTCTTGGGTTAAACCCATTATTGCTTTGATCGAACTGCCTTTGATTATTGACCTGCTGCATATTTTATCTGTCTGTGCTAGTTTTCATTGCCCCTTCAAGAGCATCCTTCTTGCAATTTTTTTTCTTGCAGCAGCATGCATAATGTGCAATGGTCAGTTGTATTTCTGACCATGGCTTAGATTTGATTCATACCAGTTTCTTGAGCTGCTTCTTCACCTGTTCTGGCAGCCCTTGACATAATATATGGTAAAACACTTGTATAGATTTCCCCCAAGATTCAAGCATTTCCAGCACTCATGCGTCTTGGAAATTATGCATGTAAAGCAACAGATCATCTCCCTCCTTCATCCTGCTTGTCATTATAGCTCCCATATCAGAAGTGTCCGGGTATAGCACTCGAAGCGCTTTCCACACTGCGGTTCTGCAATTGTTAAACAGCGCTCTGTTGTGCACAGTATTAACTGTAGTCACACCAGGGTAACCTGCATGTGTCCAAACATCGTAAGCTCTATCACCAAGTATGGCGATCAAAAGGCCCTTGACATCCCCTATAGCCAACGTGTTTTCTCCCACACTTTTTTCTATCTCGTGTATCCATTTTCCGGCTCAGGTGTTAACATTGGGAGCTTGTTTTTCAGGTTCTCTCTATCCATCTGTGGCCAAGGTATATATTCTGGCCTCGTTCCTCCTTTCTCTAATAAGGGGTACTGTGACACACTAAACTCTATTGCGTTTCTCATCATTTTTCTGTCTACCACAGGTGTAACATTCCCACATCGCCGTCTACCTGGCAATGTCCTTAACCTGCTTACATATGGCGGTGGAGACACCCCCCTCTGGCCGTGTGGCAATCCTTCATGCCTATCTGAGTGTATTAGTGACTCCGGTACTTTAGGTGCGGACCCAGTAGAATCCGACCATCTTATTCCCTTTCCCCTAGAGAAGCGTTTCTCGCAATTTCTCTTCTTCTCTTTCTTCACTTTTTTCTCCATCTTCATCTGATATTGTCTGTGCCCAACTCATGCAGCTTCTCTCATCCTCCTCATTTCTATTTAAAGTTAGGCTAGCTAAGGACAGCTCTCTATGCCTGCTGTTTCGGGAAGCATCCTCAGGATCATACAACTGAGTGTTCTAAAGGCACTCATCCTTTCCTTTCCCTTGGGATATCTTTTCTAGTTGCATCTCATCATATATTCTATTGATTGTCTCGCCGATACTTCTGGTGTCAAAGTCATCTTCTAGATTTACTCTAGATGTGCCTGGCACTGAATCGTACCCAGGAAAGAATGCTTCTATATCTTCCCATTCTACTACTGGATCAGGTTTTCTAACCTCTCTTTCCAGATATTTGAGATCACGCGCTCTCTGTCTTTGCTTATGTTCTATGTCGTCATCGGATTCTCTACACTTTCTTGCTTCCTCTCTAACCCTGTTTTCCCCTTGTTTCCTCGCATCTCTTTGTCCATTTGCCCTTAGTATTTCCTCATCTTTCCGTCTTTGTATTCTCTTCTCTCGTATCTTTTGTTCTTCTTCTTCTCTTCTCCTGTGTTCTATTCTATCCTGATCATCAGCTGTTCTCTGTTCATTATCACATGTTCTTTGTTCTTCTGCCTTTTCCTTTTTTCTGGCCTGTTCGTCATGATATAACTGCTCTTGTTTCTGCCTATCTTTTTTCCTTGCCCCTTCCTCTCTTAATCGTCTTTCCTTTTCCTTATCTCTTCCTTCTAATTCGTCTTGTTCTCCCCTTTGTCTCATGTACTCAATGCCTTTACCATCGAGTTTCAATAAAATCTGCCCTCCCATCCATTTGTTCTGTGTGAATGCCATCTCATCAGTTCTATCCTCATCTCCTTTCCATCGCTTTACCTCCCTTCCTGTACCTAGAGATGTACTTGCTTACACTTAGTCACCTTTTTCTTTTACGCGTGTTTCCTTGTCCCTGGGGACTTTGGAGGTGATATTTCTTTCCTTGTCCTTCTATGGGCTTTCGTTACTACTTTGCATAGGTGACTGAAATGACGGGTTGCTATATCCCGTTGCTGCTTTAAGTTCCCTCAATGGGTACACTCCTTCGTCTTTACTAGCTTCGCTTTTTGTTTCAGGTGGGGCAGGTGGCGCAGAAGGCTCTTCACCCTCCTCTTTGCATGTATTGGGCCTCATTACAACCCAGGCGCTAAGGGGTTAACGGCGCCGTAAAAGGTTGCGGCGCCGTTGACCCCTTAACACCTAATTAAGAGGTCCCTTTGCGGGTCCCTACCTTAACGGCTGGTTTTTACCAGCCGTTAAGGATTGGACCCGCAAAGGGACCTTGGAGGTAATTACGGTACCGCAATTTGCGGTACAGTAATTACTGCCTTCCCCATTCCCATTGAGCCCTATGGGGGCAAACATGGAAATGGCGAAGGGCCAATGCTGAATGGGAAATTACCGCCCACCAACCTTGGAATGGGGCGGTAATTCCGCCATCCACCATGGCGCAATCGGTAAAATACCGGCGTCAACCATGGCGCTAATAGTGCCATGGTTAACACCTGGGTCGTAATGACCCCCATTCAGTATCCAATCTAACAGCGGCTGCTCCTCTTTTTCTTCTTGGTACATTTTCTAAAGTGCTAAACTACCCATGCGCTTGTATAACTTTTAGCCAGTATACGTGGAATGTAAATATGTTGTCATGTGCTGTAGGACCATTTTAGATAGTGATCCGCCTTGGGGCCATGGCATAAACATTTTATCTGCAGTCCCTTTAACCCATTGCGCACTGTACTGTTTAAGCCTAGGTGCATGTTTCAGCAACTGTTTGCACAAGTGTATCAGCAGAGTAATATCTTCCATGTTTAACCCAGTTATCCCTTATTTATATATCACTTCATTATATTTGTGTTTCAAAAATGAACAGTATGAGCATGCACCAATCATCGCAAACTCCAATCCTGTTATTTCAACAACATTTTTACTTTAATCTTGCTAGAAACAACCATCAATCCATGCCATGCAACATTTTTCCTTTACAATCGTGCAATTTTCATGCTCTTTTTTTCACAAAAAACAGTTTTCGATTTTGAGGTCACGAGTTGACTTAAATACATAAAACAGACAGACAGACTCTGGCCGGCCACAGAAATGTTATGCCGTCTGCTTCTTCAGACGCATCTTGCCCCTATGGTTATTCCAAAAATGGAATTTAAGCCCATCTCTTTCGGATCGTCTTTAATCGATTCCAGTCTCTTACATCATCCCGTTTGCAGGTCCTTAGATGAAGGCTTCTGCTAGTGCTCTTTGAAACCTAGACACTGGGCATATACTCTTATCGCGGCCACACTCACGATAACTCTTTATTATTGCTCAGCCACGCTCAAGTCAATATTTTTCCCTTATATATACATTACGTTACACTCTTACTCTGAGGTTTCTCCTCCCTCCGTTACCTTCCCTTTACTTGTTTTTTAAGGCATGCAAGCTTTGCTAAAACATTTAGGGCCTCATTACGAGGCGGGCGGAATGGGTTTAACGGCACCGGTAATGTTGCCAGTGCTGTTAAACCCACTCCGCCCCATTTCGAGGTTCCCTCGCGGACCCGGAAAGGACGTCTGGTCAGACCAGCCGTCCTTTCCGGGTCCAGCGAGGGGACCAGGGAGCTAACAACGGGCCTGTTACTAATGGGCCCATTGTTAGCTCCCTCCCCATTCCCATTGAGCCCTATGGGGGCTCAAATGGGAATGAGAATGGGTAAATTGAGTGAGGAATTACTGGGACCTCCAAGGTTGGAATGGCCCGGTAATTCCTCATTCAAGGAACCCGGACCCGGAACCGAGTTTGGAGGCAGCCATGCCGTAAATAGCAGCATTGCTACCTCCAAACTCGTAATTAGGCCATTAGTCTTTTTTACTCACCGTTCGCATGTTTTTCATCTACGGACACTCGGGATCACCACCTTTGTTACCGCCTCTCTGTGCTGCTCGTCCGATCTGCTACTGGTAGATGTGGGAGGGGTTTTTGGTAGAAAGCAAAGGTCCCATCTCACCTAACCTGCAGGGTTTTCAAAAATCCAAACGCCTATCTATGGGGAGCTTCTCATTCTATCAGCCGGATGGCAAAGGACTCATGATATTAAGCTACTTATGTCGAAGGCCGATGGGTATCTTATCTAATCAAACCATCAATCTCTGATACCAAGTGAACTGGATGATCTCTAAACAGCCCTTTAAGATGAGCAGCAGTACCCACAAGATAAATGGGGATACAGATTCATAATCATGCAACAAATAACTATGACATCTCAATAGTTTGGCAAAGTGAGTCAGTTTAATGACAAGTTCATATAACGGGGAGTACAACAAACATCAGCAACCGCTCGATCTTCTCTCTCTATTAACTTTTAGAAAAAACACAGTATTTATAGCAATAATTCATCATTGCTGACATCATTCTACGCGGCAACTCAAAAAAACCCTAACACACCTAACACACAACGTGATTGGTTATAGGAAGGTAACTTTAACATAGGTACAATATCTTTATGTGGTAATGGGGAGAGGGGATTGAGTAATCAATGCCAGGTGGGGCAACTAATCCCTCCCTCCAAAATGGTCACTATGAACATCACTAAATGTATGCCGTCCCATTGGCTCTACTCACTATAGGACTCTAGATTACATGGTCCATTATGATTGGGTTGGCATCAACCCCACTCATACTTTTCCATCTACGTCTAGCAGCATGCAGAAAGAACATCCAGGTGCAGAGGAGCTTGCCTTCACCCTAGCTCCCCACCAATCATCATCGTCTCAGTAGCCATCTGTCAGTTACTGCTTTGTATTTTGGCCTTGAGTGTTCTCTGTGGTCTTGAGAACTTTTAAGGAGTATGAGCATGGCGGGGATCCATGCGTAGGTGTGAAAGTCTCACTCTTCCAGCCTGCCTTGTCACGGACTGGACACCGTGAAATCGGCTTTTTCTCTGTGTCTTTTTGGATATTTCATTTAATTCTACCAGTCCTCCACCATCTGTGGCTTATCTCGACCTTCCTGAGCAGGATCTTATGTTCTGTTCTCCTTAATTGTATACACAGCTGTATGTATTGCATGGGTGTGTTATATTGCGGTGTTTGTGAGATTAATTATTATATACTTACTGTTTCCTTTGTTGAGGCTGTATGAAGAGTTTTGGCCAGTCCATGCAGTCAAGATTGTAGTGTTTGGCAACAAGCACTGCAGCATAAGATACCCATGGAAGAAAACATTTTGGATTGTGGTTTATGGTCAGGTGTTTGCTTGAATGGGTGTGTTATGCTGTGGTGCTTGTGAGTCCAATCATTGTATACTTACTGTTTGACCTTTTGTGGTTGTATGCAGTTTTTCCATGATATGGGTAGAACAAGCACTCATTTCTTTTCAATCACTGAGATAAAAGAAAAAATCAGATTTTAGTGTAGGTAGTTTATAATGAGTTTTGAAGTTCAAGTTTTGTTTATGTTCATACACAGTTTAGTTATTAAATTTTGGTTTTAAGAATATTAAGTAAGCGTTTACACGATTTACTGGTAATCTCTGCTTTAGAGTAATGGAACTATCATTATATTTGAACTATCCACAATTCTTTTTTATATATGCAGTGTAGTGACCTGCATTGTTTGTGGCTCCTGCGTGGTAGATTATATCTATTGTTGCGAAGGTTTTCTTACCAAGTGATACTTGACCATGTGTGAATCCAGTCAGCTTGCAGTTGTTTTTGGTACCATCTGCATTATAACGTAAAAGCATTACTATTACGTATTTACTATGTGTCTGTATTTGTAAGGTGGAACAATTATCGGAATTGCAAGTAGTACATAATCTGCCATGGTCTGCATTTTGTACAAGTTACTGAAATGGAATGGATTCACAGTTAGGTATGGATACATACACAAAGCGTTCATTAGGAACTTCTTCTTGTACTATATGCCTGCAAAGAGTGCATGAATCTTTCAACATGTATGAAATCTGGAAGATTTCATTTATATGTATGTTTTTGATTTCTAGTACTTGTAGCAAAAGCATGTATATGGGCGGTGCTCCTCTGGCTTGGTATTCTTTTCTCCAAAAGAAGTCTTGCACTTCTCCGAGGGGAGGAACAGTATTATTACAAATGAAGTGTAGCATAGCAATGAAGCGATGATGGAAATATATTGATACATTCACAGGATCTAGAGAGCAGAGTTCTCCTGGTGTTTTTATATCTATGTTTCTTTTTTTTGTTTTCTATGCATAGGAAATCGTGTAAATCTTCCCATGCCTTTTCTGCACAACTTAATGTCACAGACCAAGTGGGTGGGCCAAGGTTTCTTATCATACAAGGTACATCTCTGTGACGACGGAACCAGTATTCCTTTGTACCACTCATGTTTGCTAAAAGATTTGTAATGCTTGACTGTAAAATCTCATCTTTTTCTTGCACTTTTTGTAGTAATTCCGTAGCTGACATATTTTGAAAATGGGTACCTGATTTCAATTTGTGTGCAACTCCATAGCATAGAGTTGCTAGTTCACATTGAAAGAGAAGATGGAATATGTATTCCACGTTTTGTCGGAATCTGGGGTCTTCAGAATACATTTGTAAAGAGCGGTATTCTGATGCTGTTATTTTTGTGGGTCTATCATCATACCTTCCTCCTTTTCCAGTAGGAAAGAGTAGAGGAAAGTCACGTGCTTCTTTACTTTTTTCCCATATGCTGATTGGAGATCCTTTGGCTTGTCGCATTTGGTATGTTTCCAGTGCATTTTCTATGGTGTCTTTAGAGTGTAATGGGTGAATTGTATAATGGTCTAAAATATTGGATTCTGTAGCAGGATCTAGAAGTTGAAATTGACCAGTTTCTGGTGCTTCTTGAATTATTTAGTGGTTTCCCTCAGGTTTTTTTTCAATATTAATTTCTCTGTAGTATTCACTGTTCTCTTTTAGATATTGCAGGGCTTGTCTAACTTTATGTAAGTCCACAAGTTGTTGCCAAATTTATTTGTCTTTTGTAGGTACGCCATTTACTAAGATAATTAAAGATTGATCTATTGGACGTTGCACTCCCAGAGTGTGTACATTTTCTTTGAGATCTAATGGCAAATAAACTACTTTGCCACAAATGCCTTTCACTAATTCAGAGGGAGGTAGTTTTGCTGTTTATGGTTGAAGGCATATTAATGCTTGAAATGGGTGCACTGTTTGAATTATGATGCTCTCATATAAGTTGAGTTGTTGCAGGGGTTTTGGTAATGGGAATAATTCCAAGTTATTTGTGATAGCATTTGAGGTATTTGGTTGTTGTCAAGTTTTGCAGTGTAGTAACTGCAAAGTATTAAGGGGTCAGTAATTTTGTTGCATTTGTTTTCTGCAATAAGTTTGAGGGCTAATTGGAACCATTTGGAATCTTCATTGTCTTCTATTTTTTATGTTATGTCTACAGTTTTTGTGCTATTTTTATTTTTAAAAAAGGCCTGCGGCAACATACACACAAATGGTTGGGTACTTCAACAGATGTACTTTTAAACTTTAGTATTTCTTTTATGTATGTGTGTAATAGAAGGTTACCATATGTACAGTTGTTGGTAGTCTGATGTAAATCTATTGCATTTTGTAAGTGGCTTTCAATTCTAAAATATTTCTCTGGATATGCTCTATTTCTTCAAGTAGTTGTTTGGCTGTAGCATGTAGAAGATTGTTATTTAAGTTGGCTGGTGCTAAAGCAGGACTTTAGGCATAGTACAGTTATGGACCAGAATTCTTATAGTTGAATGATGTGTTGATATCATTTTGATATGATAGAAGGTGCTTTTGCAAATAGGTCAGGAAATGCAGGCTAATTAATGTCCTTGTAGTCCTGTGTAATTGCACACTAGACAGGGGTCCATATTTTGTAGTAGTTTAATTTTAAATTTGCCTTTGCATTTCACATACTGTTTGTGGAACTAGCGTAAACATTTGATGTCACCATTCATCTTCCTTCATTAACTTTTGGCTTCTTTGGGTATTCCCTCCTGACAACCGTCATATTGTCTTGACTGTGAATATGGCTTTCTCAATGGATACCTTACTGTCTAGGTTTTCTTAGGTGCCTGTACTTCAATAGGTGCTGTTACTCTGATAGGCACTGGGCAGAGCCCATATGAGGTTCTCTACTGATTTCAATATTCTTCATACATGACATATTTTGGTGTGAATTCAATAGGTAATGGGAGGGGGGCAGCTGGAGTGGGGACGATACTTGGAATTTCCTCTTCACTCCCCTCTTTGGCCGATTCATTGACCACTCTCTCTTCTTTCTTTGCATCCAGTCTTGCTTTGTCCTCTAGGTCCAGACATTTTGATCTGAAGAAATGCTTCCTTGGGGTCCATATCTTTATGACTCCCTTCAAGCATCCGGCTGTTCTTACATGTTCATCTGTTAAGGATTTCAATCAGGCGACACACACTGGTCTCGGCCTATATGCAGCGCACAACTGTAATGCTTATTTTTTTTAATTTTGATTCAATATTGAGATGGTACACCACTCATGCCACACCCCCTTTTCAAATACCCCGGTTCACAATGGACCATGAACCAGGCTGGTTGGTAAAATACAATATTTATTTATTTATTTTAACATTCTAACAAAATCATACACTTTTACATATGGGACAGCAATCACCAATGGGGTGATAATAACATTGAGAAGGTGAGCAATGCACTGGCTATATTAACTTACTATTGGAACATATACACAGCACAACAGAATAGGAGCACTTTTGGTTCAGGAAAGATAGCACTTAAGTTAGAATTTCCAAGTGCAATGTTCCCTCAACCAACAAATAATCAATTCTAAGTGGATAAACAGAAGCAGCAGGTAATCAGGAATGACAAATAGGAAAGAGAATTCAAATCTGACCTTCCCTCCCCAAATAAGAGAGAAAGGTGTGTAAAAAAACATTGAAGCAAATATAATTCCTCACTAAAGTCACAATGCAAATACACTAACAATCATAAAGAATGAATTACCAAAAGCATACAGGTAAAAAATGAGTGGCAGGGTTAAGACAGGTTGTAGCAAAATGACACGTTGGAAACTTTGCAAACTTTGCAATTCCCGTCTGAAATTACCCAAATGATTTTTAATAAAAACGGGTGAAATACATTGATTTGGAGTGTGGTTTAGTTGGGGAATAGCTATAGATCACAGGTACACCATGGATGTGAAATGAGGTCTCTAGTTGGTAAATTGGGTGGCATTTGATATTCACAGTCCACTTTTTAATGTTTGGATTTTGGACAGTCAATGTTTCTGGTCAATACACGGCAGGGTGCCTGGCAAACAGCTAGGCAGTTCTGGTCATCGGGGAGCACTTCTGGACTGGAAATTCTGGTCACTGTATACTACAGATACTACAGATCAGCTGGATGACACAGGTACCTCTGGATGCAGTTAGTGGGATCATGATGCTTCCCAAAAACACCACAACTTTCTCTTGGGTTATATGGGATTTTAGCAGGTTTTTCAGAATTCAGGCCTTGATGGAGCAGGATCAGCAATGCTTGGGTTTTGTAGTGGGCCCAAGAGAAGGGTCAGCAATGTTTTAGTCTTGTAGTTGGGATCTGGAGTCTGGATAAATGGAACAGGAACAGGATGCTGGCGCAGGAAAATCAGGAAGAGTGTTTATGTCTGTGTGTGTCAGGGACTCTTATTTATAATGCCTAGTGACATCATCAAAGTATATGACTGGGGCAGGCTTAACTAAACTCACGTCTACCAACGAGATTGGACAAGGGAGATAGTCTCCACCTTGCTCCCAGCTGGTTGGATTTCAGGAAAATGTTGTCAGATATATGGTGTTAGCTTTACAATGTCCAAAAACCTCCCACAGTTCCTTTAACTAAAATATGATTTTGGCAAAAACATACATATTTTGTGCAGCATATTGCAGTCCAATCCTCCAGTCCGTGAGACCTTGTTTTGCCCTTCTATCAGTTTTTGAACTTTTTCATAACATTTACATTACTCAAAATTCTACTACTTTATACATGGAGGTGGATGATCATCGGGGATGTATATATAAAAATTCACATTTGCAACATGGATGCTTTTCATGTAATCCACCATATTCTCCCATCTCTGTTCCCAAGGTGTCAGTGAAGTCTTAAAAGAAACCCAAACATTCACTTTTACACTGAGAAAAGTGTTGCTGTTGAGATAAAAGTCTTTAAAGTTTATTTATGAAACAGTCTTTGGAACCAAAGGCAGTCCATTGTCATAATTCTGTAATTATTTGTGTGACCTTATTGTATTTTCTAATGTACATTTTGCTATGATGTAACCTTGTAAGTTTCACATTTTCTTGCCATTGCGCCCTGCTACCCCTGGGTTTGGCGCGCACAAAAAAATGAATAAAACAAACAAACAAACAAACAAACAAACAAAACTAGATCATTTTTTTTTCTTCATTCAAATGCAACCGTCATTTCCTTCAAGGCAAGTTGGGGTTTCTCATCTTGATTGGAGGTTGTATTGCCACTTCACACTTCCAACTTCCTTGCCCTGGGAGTCCCATTGTCAGTGGGGTTTTGTAGGCTATATTCTTTCCCACCTTGTAATTTTCAGTGGGTTGTTAGTCTCTGCTGAGAGTTTATGCTGTGGCTACCTTCCTCAGGGCGATGTTTCAGGGCTGACAACTGGAATCACTGGTTTTTGAGAGCTTGCAAATTCAGCCCATGTGTTTTAAACTCTTTATTTTCTTATTTTGGGTCCTGAATTAAAACAAATCTGTGACAGAAGATAGTCCATGTCTGTATTTTCATCAGCAACAAAGCCCCTTTGCATTGCTAAGTAAGCAGGCTTTCATTCAACAATTTATTTTTAAACAGGCAATTTTCTTTTCTTCAGTCAGCAAAGCCCATTTTTACACGTGTTGAAAAATGCTAGCATTGCTTTCTTTAAATTCGATTTGGCAGCTCCCTCAGATTCCCAAACTGTCTTTGCAGCTACAGTCATTTCCTTGTATGCAGGAGATTTATCTCAAGCTTAGAAACATTGACACTGACCTGGCTCAGAGAGTTAAAGTCTCTTTGAACTGCTGAGCCTGGATACTTTTGGAAATAAATAAACGTGTGTTCCCGTGCGAGTGAAAGAAAAGTTGCTTATTGATTTCTCTCAAAGTTGGTTTGGGTGGGCATGTCACTGAGGAATTATGCCTGTTTTTGGTGAAGCACAGTGAAATACCTGGGCATGACAGGGCCTTTTTAATTACAGTGGTTTCAGAATGAACAGATGGAATTAGCATCAAAGCAGCATTTTTAAAGGGTGAAAAGTTTCATCTTGAAGTGGTATTTGGGTTTTCAGCAAAGCCGTGCTGCCTTTTCACTTCATTCCATTTATGTTTCTGAACACACTGTCCCATTCCTTCAGTGTGTCTCCTTGTTCCATCCCGCCTGAAGTGTTTTTGGCAGGACGCTGCAGCCATTGTTTCGTTTGTTGCAAAAATGTAGTTTGGAGGTCCTGGGGTGCGCAGGAGCCAGCACAGCTGTATTGCTTTTTTCTTGCGCAAATGCAGCTTAGTGATGTGGTGAAATACTGTTGAGTGGGTCAATATATCCCACCCATCCTTGTTCCAGGTCATCATCTGGCATTCTCCACTTAGACTGCAATAGATCCAATTTACCACATATTTTCTATGATTCTTTGGATATAGGAATAGTGTTCCCTCTGGTGCATAAATGCTGACCTTCACAAAGTCTCTTATTTCTTCATCAGTCAGGTCCTTGGGCTTCCATCCTGACTCAACATTAATCATAATCTTCATCCCTATGACTTTCTTTGCAGTCTTCTGGTATTATGAGATGAGTAGCTTGATCACACAAAATCCAAGTAATATCATCACCAACTGGGCTCCTAAAAATTTGAATGCGTCTGCCATCTATTGTGGAACCCATGAAAACAGTGCTCCAAACCAACTATCATCGTAAACTTCGTAAACTTTATCTATCAGCTGATTCTGTAGTTTCTGTAGTTTTGTCAGCATGCCTAAGGCCCCTGTTAAAGTTTCATTCTCGTCGTTGTGTGAAGGTAAAAATGTGCAACTTGATTCTCCGATTTTTGCACAAACACTTCCATCCATAGCTGTGATCATGTCTAAGGCATATCTGTTCTGGAGTGTCATCAGTCGGATTGCTCACAATTCTTCTCTGATTGCATATGGTCGTGTCGATGGTCTGCAGTAACTCCCAGCTGGTTATCTGCAACCATTTAGTATTTGCTCCAACCTGAATCCTTGGCATCAGCATTGTCGTGAACACTGATGAGGTCAGGCTGACCAACCTATGTTCATATGGGATTGCATCAAATGCTTCTATCGATTTGACAGAGAAGTAATTTTCTCTCTTCTTCAGCTTATTAGTTCCACAGATCTCTTCTTTCTCAGGTGAGCATCTGCTTTTGGGAAATTGTCAATATTCAGATCACTTTTTGGAATCACCAACACTGGTACATGGACATTCACCAATGTACATATACCTTCCCAATTCTTTGGCAATCTGATATATGCTTTGGATCCACATGCCCAAAAGTGATCCATGATCACTGCAGTTCCAGACATTATTCCTGTTGCATTGAATATTCGTCCACAGTTCTGATTCTCTCCCATTTTCCTTGTACCATTGTTTCTGAAGCATAGCTTGGAATTATCCAATGGCACTATCTGCAAGGGTCCTACTCTGTCTTCGACCCATGTTAGCAGTCTGGCAAGCTTTGGCCATAATGGCTTGCATAACATTTGTGCATTCTCAATTGCATCCTTGTGGTATCCAATGATCATCCATGCTCTGCAGATCACCACTCCTTTCTCCCATCCATCTGGCAACAATACTGTTCCCCAGATTTGCATTTGTCTTCTGTTCTTCCATCTACCATCGGCTTCTGTATATTTTCCTTTGATGTCCACTTTTATTTGTTGCTTCTCTTCTGACATTATTTCTCGTTTGTATGTCTTGGACATAATCATCTTCATTTGGATCAGTTGCTTCAGTCGCCCATTTGAGCGAAGCATCACTACCCATAAACTGACCTCTGGTCATGCACATTGCTATATGTGACAGACAGTGTGCTATCTTAACATCTATTGAAACAGCTATGAAGATTTTTGACTTTCCCATACTGTACGGCAGAAGTGTACAAATAAAACATTCTTCATCTGAAGGATGCCTTCCAACTTCCTTCATATGTTGGTACCATATGTTGTCTCCCAAATGTGCGGTGCTATCCAGGTAATCATTCAATTTGTTATTGTCTTCTTGTGTGCTCCTGCTGTCTCTTATCATTTTGATATGAGCTTTCACAAGCATATCACATAATACTTCTGTATAGCTTCCTCTTGCTGGAGGATTCTCAGACACCTTCATCATTGATCTGGCCATTTTTGTCTGTATGATTTGAGTAGGAGAACGTGCAATGAACTTCATCCTTTCAACATGCAACTTTAGCATGAAAATGTCTCTCAGAATTTCTGCTTGTGTCCTCCCAGGCACTGTCCTGATACCATATTTCACAGCATCAGGTGTTTTAGCATGTGTCGTGTTTGGCCATTCATTCTCTCCAGCCTTTTGTCTTCTTGAACGTTCAATTTTCTCCATTTATCTCTCAACTCCTTTTGGCAAAAAGCTTCTCATTGTGCTTTGTCCAAACTCTCCCCATTTTCTGGAATGTGACTCTGAAATCATTGACACTAGACAAGGTGTGTATGTACTCATTATCTGTGTAGGTGTACCTCCCATCAATCCCTTCTTGGGTTTACTTTGCTGACCCTTTCTCTGGCGTTTCAACTCATTTGTTAACACAGTTGTCATGTGTGTGTCATTACTCATTGCATCCATTTCAAGCTCAGTCACTCTATCATTCTTTCCAGGAACAGGAATGACATTGTAAGGTCTGGGTACCTTTCCAGGTCTTATGCGCACATCCTTAAGTGGATGTACGGGGGTCTGAACATGTTGTGCACCTATAAAAAATGCAGTTCTAATCATCAATGACAAAAGTATGATAATGAATACAATGCAGGTATAAATTATACACCTGTACATGAGTTTAGAGCATTTGTTCCTGGGGCAATATGAATGTTTCTCCTCCTGGGGGAGAATGATGCTGCTGTTCTTGCTTCACATCTCAATCATCTAAGGAAGCAAACACTGGTTCTTTAATACATTTTTATAATTATCACTTCTTCTGACTCTGCTGTCTCTGTTCATAGATTAATAGTTCAGGATCAGTTGTCCTCCTGATCTGAAAAATGTATTGTCTCTGGAAACAGTTCCTTTTCTATAACTGGAATTTTCAGATGAGGCAATAAGTTCAGTACATCTTCAAATGAGGCAATAAGTTCAGTAAGTCTTATACTGCATGTTCCATGTAGACTAGTTCCCACTCAATGACTCAAATCTGCTTCACTCCAGGTGACATGTTTCTTCCTTGTCAGCATGAACAAAAGTGAAGTCTTTGGCAACACCTTCATGATCTGTCGCTCGAAATGAAAGTTTCTACACTCTTCTGTGATTTTGATGGTGATCAGAAAGTGCAACCTGTATCACGATACTTTGCAGAAGCATACTCAGATGCGTAGTGCTAGCTGGGTCTCAGATGAAATTGAGGACGTCAACATTGGCATGTTTCCCCACAAGTTCTGGAAACTCTTCTATTTAGCGAAACAACACTGCATTTGCTAGTCTATGATTATCTTGTGATAGGGAGATTCGTCTTGTCCTCGCTGTACTCCAGAAGTAAAAGAAACTGTTCTGTGATCACTGTGAGCAGCCTCTTTATCATCTTTTCGTTCTAAGGATCTTGAATAAACTCTGTTATGCTTGTGAGTCTTACCACCAACGACGGGTAAGACCTCAATACTAATTCGAAATAGATCAGTATGTCTTTGGTGAGGTCACTATTGCGTGACACCATAAGTAAGTCCAAACATAGATTCTGTGTCGAAGGACTCAGCATACTGTATTCTTTTTCAGTTTATATCCTCGATCAACATTTGGCATAGCTTTTCTTATCAAGGCTTCAGTGTGCCTCAGTCTAAAGTCAACAGCTAGTTGTGGCTTATAGATGTAATTCTCTTTATTTCACCCTGCAACTAGGATGCACAAAGTGTTCATACTTGTGTCCCTTTTCCCTTATTTTACTCAAAGGAAATGTCCAGAACTAAGCCACAACCTAACACAATGGTTCCTTGCTTTTCACTTGACTGGACATGCATCCTTTTTCCTTGTCATAGATCTCGTCTGCACGTGCTGTGGTTCTTCCCCATTGTCTGTAGTCTCTTCATGGTGGGGTTTTGGCAGAGGGGTCTCTTTGATATATGGCTTGATATCTCCAAGGAAGATCCAAGCTCTTCTTCCCTGTAACTTGACTGCAGATGGTGTAATTTCCTCCACAATAAACGGGCCGCAGAACCTTGTCTCGTCCCACTTTTTCTTTGTGTGATTCCAAACTAGGACAGTGTTCCCAGGGATTAGTTGAGGTATAAGTAATTCTGGAACCTTATCTGTTGTAACATCTCCTTTTAATTTTTTTAAATTTTTTATTTATTTGGTTGGTTGATAAAATCGACCTTTCAAATATATACAAGCAGTTAATCTATAAGGAATTTAACAATTTGACAGTTTGCAATTATACTAACAGTTCACAATTATACTAATCCCATTGAACTCATAATAAGAAAAATAGCAGAATATTTCATTGATTACATAAAACATTTAAGTCCCTCATAAGCTTATGACAGTGTTATTCCAAATAATTATCACTAAGGATCTTAATCGAGCTATTTTGATGACTTGGGAAATATGAGATCCAAATATTGAATTACTGCAATGCGAACAGCTAATTTCGTGTTTGTAAAAAGCCCAAACCATATTTCGTCTGTCTTCATGTGGTAATATTTAACACTAAGGTTCTTGAATAACATATTTCTCTCATCCTTTAGCTCAGGACACATTACAATACAGTGTTGCAGAGTTTCACACTCTGTTACATTTTTACAAATTCAACATTAATTTTGTTCAGTTGGTATTCATTTTCTTCTCGCCATCACATGCCTAGTTGGCCATAGATTCAACCTAAATCGAAGACATTGTTTTTGTATGTATGGAGATGGACACCTAGTAAGATAATCAGCCATAACACACATTTTTTTATGGACAAATAAAAAGGTGTTAAAATATTTATAGGCCATATAACGGTTTCGATTCATTATCCAATCATGCTGATAGATTTTTAACATAGCCCGATCAGGGTTTTGTATTAATAGATCTAGATCAACAGCTGCATCCACTAAGGCATTTGTAGCACACTTGAGCCATGTTTCCGGAAACATGTGTTTTGCAGTTAATAAATATTGTGTAGCTATGCCCAAAATATTTGGTGCATTAAGGCCCATCAGGGACTTTCTTAGAAAGGCAGACATGTTCCACAATACATGTTCATGAAGGGAAATCAAACCTACTTTGAACCTTATCAATGGGAGAGACGTACAGTTTGGAAGGCTTAAGGTTTGTTTCCAAAAGCAGGATTCAATTTTGTTCCACCACAATTGACCTTTGGGGTAATTAGATTATATCCCATAGGTCAGAGTAGGGATCACCATTTGTTGATAAAATAACACAGTATGCTTGATTAGAAATTTAGCAAATGCCCACTTTATTATTTTCACTTTAGAAATTAGGGTCTGTAATTTACATTTTAATTCCATTTTATTTGTGTCGGAATTCATCAAATCAGTTATTGTAATACCTAGGTACTTGTATTGAAAGACCTTGGCAAGTGCCACATTATGCAATTTCCTCTTGTAGGGCCTTTGCTTGGCTCTAGTATTTGATTTACAAACCATGACTTGTGTCTTATCTGTGTTTATCACCAGGTTATTTTTTCTCACAAAGATATCAAGTACATTTAGCATATTCTGTAAACCAACTGGTGTTGGTGATAAAAGCACAAGATCATCAGCATATAATAAGTGGTGAATTTTCTGTTCACCTAATCTAGGTGAATCACCCACCACTTTCAAAAAGAATTCACCCATATCCAGTATAAACATGTTAAATATGGTAGAAGCCAAAATGCATCCCTGCTTAAGTCCACAATGGGTTTCAAATGTCGAGGAGAGGAGTCCATCAGTGGTTAATCTAACTTGCATTGTTGTTCTTGTATGTAAAAGCAGGATGAGTGTACAAATTGATTGTGGGAGTTCTAATAAACCAACTTGTGGTACAGGATAGAGCGGTTGATGGAGTCAAACGCGACCCAAAAATCAATAAACGCTAAGTATAACGGTTGATTTCGAGAATCATAATTAGATTTGATCATATTTATAGTAATGATGTTTGGAAATGTACCTAGACCAGTCACAAAACAGGCTTGGAACGGATCTCTTAAATGAACTCTTTTGGTCCATTAATTGAAGTCCCTTAGTATTAGTCTGGAAAATATTTTCACGGGAGCATCCAGGAGGGTTATGAGTTTATAGCTTATTGGGAGCTGTTGATCGCCCTTTTTATAAATGGAGACAACAATGGAATGTTTCCAAGAAGGCGGAATATACTGTGTGTTACTTATTGCAGTAAAGATGTTAAACAATATATTAGCCCAGATTTCCGGATCCATTTTCAATGTTTGGTTTGATAGTCCATCAGGGCCACACGCTCTCAAACTACTCGCTCTCTTAATATAGAGTTGCACATCATCCAGATCAAATTCAACAAAAAATTCTCCCGGTACCTCTGACTTTAGTTCCAAGGAACCATCTGGGATGGAATAGTGCCCTGAGAAATGATCAATCCAAAGCTGCTCCAATACACCATTTGCTTGAAAGACAATTTGTAGACCCTGTGCAGCCTGATTTAATAGGGTCCAAATTTTTGCTGTATTTTTAGACCGGAGCATGCTTAGCATTTTCGCTCCATCTTGTTGATATAACTCAGCACATCTGGATCATAGCCAATTCTTGTACCTAGTACGCAGGCGTGCTTAGATAGCTGCTCTCAATACTAGCGGTTGTTTTAGGGACTCTCGTTTTTGAGATCGAAACAAGGTTTTTTGCATTCTCAGCTCATGATTATAGACATGAAGGTTTGGAAGTTTGTTTACATCGACTATGCTTCGAAGGTTTGTTTTGAAACAGTTGCATCATATCACAGTTTACAACATTGGACACGCTACCTCTCACCTTTTCCGAATTTTGTTCCAACATCAACTGATTAAAATGTACTAGTGATTCTTCCGACCATCATAGTCTATTGAGACCCGGGTTCACTGTAAGAAAGCCCTGTTGGTGATGGCTCCCACTAGATGATTTACTGTTTGACATGATCCATTTAGTTGTCAACTGATTGTGATCACTTATATTTGTTTCAATAATAGAAAAATCAAAAATTGCTGGAAGAATAGCGAAGTTGACATACATGTAATCTATTGTAGAATCACTCGCTCTACTTCGCCAAGTCGGCTTTAAAGGAATATCTCACTTGAATGCTCTGTTAATACTGCACAGATTATGTGATTTCGTGAAAATATTCCATTTAAACAATCTGCTCTGATTGGATGGCAAGTTCTCAGATAGACAATTAATATTAAAATCACCTGCAATTAATATATAGTTTACTGCAGGTTCAAGAGTGATCATTATGAGCACTTCAGCGAGGTCTTTAATGAAGCAGGTGTCAGATAGTCCCAAAGAATGCCAATACAAATTAATCACAGCAAATCCAAACGTTTGAATGTAGATCTTTTTCATTTGCATATAACTATTTGGCGTAGCCCAATGCTCTGATTTTGTACCACAATCCCTTTTTACTTCTGTGAGTAGACCAGAAGTAGCTCTTTCTCGGTTTGTCTTATTTGCAGGATTCAGATACATATCATACTTGTCCCATATCGGGACCTTGGTAAGCCAAGTCTCTTGCAATAGTATAATATTAAATCTATCCAGAGAATTTTCATTAATATATAGCAAATGCTTTAATTCTCTGGTATTCCAGCTAAGCAACGAGACCTCTAGATCATTAGTGGGTATGTCTAGTTACTTAGAGGTTCCATTGCATTATAAACACACACATTTTGTTTTCTCATGGACACATTTCTGTCAGATGTAGTAAGGGGCTCTTGTCCCTTGGCTGCTAATTTCTGCTGTAGGATGTGAGGGACAGTTGAGGTTAAGGCTTCTGTAGAGATTTTGAAGCCTAGCACATATAGTTGACTTTTGGCCAGCCAAATTGTATTTTGAATGACCCGAGAGTTGTTTTCTCCCGGCAATGCTTCATGTAAGACTTGTTTCCCTATTTGAAACTGGTACTGATTTTATTAGTTGAATTATATCTGGTGTTAGGTCCGCTAGCAGGGTGCCATTCTTTCCTTGAATTGTAGGGTGTTCAGCATTAGGAGGTACAATTTTCGTCTCTGCTTTAGAAGCACTTCCACATGTCTGATCATTCTCCAGGCAACTACCATCTGCTGCAGGTGGTTGGACGCTGGACCACGTGGCTTGTATGTCTGAATGCAGCAGGACATATATAGCTATATACCTTTCCTTACCGCCTTGTCCTAAGTTGATAGATGGATTCCCAAGTGTAATTGGCTTCCCCACTATTGGGAGTAGCGGTTGGCTAGCCATGTAAGCATCTACAGCTCTCCTAATTTCCTGCTGATGGACATCAGTGCATCTAGGTTTACAGTAGGTGTACCAGCCTGTTTAATAGGGAGTCTTTTTCTAGATGCAGGTGTATCAGCATCAGAGCTTTTTGCTCTTTCTCCCACAGATTCCACTTCAACCAGCTCATTCAAAGGCACATAGGGCATTACCTCCTTGTTCGAATTGGTCAGCTGGTGACTATCTCTGGCATGAGCTTGCAGTGGTATTTTTTTGAAACAGCATTCAAGCCATTACAGAGCTTTTATTAGGTAACTTAATGGCTTTGAAAAATTGTTTCATGTTTGTTGAGACCTTTATCTTCGAATCCTTTTGGTTTTTAGGCAACTTTGTCTGTGGAGGAGCTTGGGATTTCCTTTTGGATAGGTTGGCGAATATTGTATATGTATTTTTAGAGGGTACAAGGGCCACAGGTTGGCTAAAAGGAGTCACGCTGATATCAGCTTTGGGCTGGCTGACCATTTTGCAAATAATTCCATAATGAAATGGAACCAACATGCCCAGTTTAGGTTGTATTTACGATGTGGTATCATCTGGATCAATTATTATTTTTTTTTTTCACATGATGAGGTTTGGCAAGAAACTGTAGCTCTCACAATAGTCACTTTGGGTTCGGACTGCACTTCTCTCGTCTTCCGACTCAACCAATTACCGGTTTCTTTTGCCATGACAGGATTTGTTCAATTTGTTTTGATTGAGAAGAATGTTTTTTATCGAAAGACTCAGAGAGAGCATTTTCATATTCATGGCGTTTGGTGTTATTTCTACTAGTTTAGTAGCAGAATCCAATTGTGAGATATAGACAGATTTACAGTGGGGTCAGGCTATCTCTGAGGCGTGGGGGCATAAAAAGAGGCCACTATCTCTGAATTTGATTTGTCATTTTCATCAAACAGAATAGGGGAGTCTGATAAGTTTGGGGACAGGCAGTGAGCCAAAAATCGAGAGGCACTTGAGTCCAGATCAATTATGGCAATATCTGGAGGCACATTTATACATGGTGTAACATTTTTACCCATTTCAGCGGTGGGGGTGCATTTTCCAATAAGGCACTGTCCGTTTTTGAGGTATTGAGACCCTCTCCTGCACCAGCCGTCTTTTCCCTCAGGGCGGCTGTAGGCAATGGAGGGTTTTCCTCATGGATATTTGGTGCGAGGCATTTGGGCACATGTCCAGCGATTTTATAGAAGCCTGGCTTTTGTCCATAGCCAACTGAGTCAATGATTGCAGCACAATAATAGATATGTTCAAACTTGCTGCATTTGTTGTCAGATGAGAACTGGGTTGCAGGTCCTTGCAAAATGTGCGTATGTCAGATGCCGGAGAATAATAGGAGACACTTTTCTCAGCTTTAAATTCTCATTTTTCTGTTGGGGTATAGACGACAAGTGATTCAAGGTTCACTTCCGCGACCCAAGCGATTGAGTCCTTTGTCTAAGCGCTCGATCCAGCGGAGAGTGATTGGCAGTCATACTTGTTTTGGACATTTTGAAATAGAGCATCGTACTCCGAGCCAGAAGCATGTTATGGTAAGTAAATGGAAGTGTACCTCTATACCGCTCCAACGCTACTTCGCAGCGAAGAGTCAAAGAGGTACTTCTAGGTACTTCACCTGGTGCGTGCATCTCCTTCTGTGTTCTGTACTGCCCGACACCCTTCATGTTGTTGCTGCAACTGTCCTGAAATTACAGAAAAACTGGAAGTCATACAGTTCAGGTAGTTTTGCATTTCCAATCCAAACACTTCTCCTGTTGGCTGAGCATCACATCTAGCTCTAGTTCAAGGTGTTAAAGACATCTGCATCCTTCTGCCCATCACAATTTTGTGCGGCGTAAAATGGTGATCAGAACCAGGCTGGTTTCTGAGTGCATACAATGCCAGTGGAAGACAGCACAACCATCCCTTCTTCAGAGTAAGCTTCAACTTGGCTATCTTTTCCTTTAACAAGCCATTGAGCTTCTCGCATATTCCATTCCCTTGAGCATGATACACCGAAGAAAACGTGTGCTTTATACCAAGCAACAAGTTGTCTTTGCAAATACTGCATTAACACAATGAGGACCGGTATCTGACCTCATCACTTCACCCACTGCCCATCTGGGAAACACCTCCCTCACCAGGAATCTGGCTGTACAGGTAGAGCCTGGGTGTGTACATGAACCTGCTTCTGTCATCTAGAGAATGGACGCACCACAACAATTAAGTACCTGTACACGTTACATACTTGAATCATATCGACCTAGTCAATATGCAAGTGCTGAAAAGGCCCATTAGGCCTTGGGAAGACTCCCCTGATCACACGTAGTGTATGAACAGCCGTGAATTTCTGACAGATTATGCAATTTATCATAAAAAATGCAACATGTTCTGCCAAGTTCGGTATAAACCATTCTTCAGCAATTGTTGCTGTTAGATTCTCTCTTGTTATATGCGCTGGATAGTGTAACTGTTCCAGTGCTATCTTCAATAAGGCTATAGGCATAACTGGTTTACCAGTGCTGTCTTGTCGCCACAAAGCCTTGTGGGGGTTTAAAGAACACCCTCTTCGCTTCCAATGGTTCTTTTCTTCCTACAGGCCTCTCCTTGGAGCTCCATTAACTGAGTCTTTGGCATATTGCTATAGCCTTCCGGCTCACTTCTTACAACAATAATTTTCTCATACACATTAGGCACTTCCACATCCATCATTATTTCATCTTCAGTTTCCACACACTTGGCCTCACCGTCAGCTGCCTGATTTCCACTTGAGATAAAATCTGTGCCTTTTGTGTGGGCTGCGCACTTCACGACTGCTATCTGGGAGTTGTAGGGCCTTAATGAGCCTGTCCAATAAGGCAGCGTTCTGTACTGGCGTGCCGTCCGCTTGGAGGTAGCCCCTCATTTTCCAGCACGCTAAGCCTGTGTGTGCTGTTGACATCACGTAGGCAGAGTCACTGCACACCATTACTTCCTGGTCTACGTGATTCTAGAGCATGAGTATTAGCGACAATAATTCTGCAGCCTGTGATGAATAATGAGAGGGTATGCATGCACTGATAAGTACTCAAAATTTCCAATTTGCCATGTGCTTCATTACAGCGGCACCTGTGCATCTTTTTCTATCATTTTGATCGATTCTAGAGGAACCATCATGGAAGATGATTTCTCCTTCTGCCAATGCATTTTCTTTTACTCTGGCGATTTCATCATAGAATTCTTTATAGTTCGCGCAGTCGTGTATTGTCTCTGCTTCAGTAACTGCCTCTGCTATAAACATAGCTGGGTTCACTATTCTGCATCAAACTATTTTAATCGCTTGGTTTGATATGACAACCTCATAAGCAGAAGCTCTTTGTGATGTCAATGTGCCTTTCGGCTTCTCTAAAATAGCAAATAATGCATGCTCGACGAATAACGTCATTGTGCACCCCATTACACTGGTTGCAGCTTTCTCTATGGCGAGCAATGCGGCAGCCAAACTTTGTTTGCACGAGAAATGACCTCTCATCACTGGATCTAAAATCCCATTGTAGTATGCCAGGGGCTTGTACCCCGACATAGTTTTTTGTGTGAGGACTGATGTCAGAACAGTGCCATCCATGTGTGAAAATAGGTAGAATTCCTCTGCATAATAGGGAATCCCTAAGACTGGTGCAATGTAAATGGCCTTTTTTAGTTCATCAAACCCTTCCTCCATGGCCTTATTCCACACATTTTTTTCTTTCATTGCCTGTGCTTTCTTTAGGGCATGCAATAAGGGCCTGGTATAAGAGCTGTAGTCGAAGACCCATGCCCTGACATAATTGCATAATCCAAGAAAACTCTGAATCTGTTTTATCGTGTGTGGCTTAGCTGTTTTCCTAATATCTTCAGCACTTTCATGGGTGACCGTTTTCCCTTCATGTGAAATCAATTGGCCCATGCACACTTCTTGTTGACAATACTGTAACTTCTCCTTGTCAACTTTATATCTTTTCTCAGCAAGTATAATCAATAGCTGAATGGAAGTGTGTCTGCACTCTTCCTCTGTTGTCCTGCAAATCAGAATGTCATCCACATATTGCAAGACAGCACTCTCTAATGCAATATTGCTTAAGTCCATCTGCAGGACCCTATTGAAAATTGAAGGGGACTCACAATACCCTTGAGGCAGTCTTGTACTTTTCAGACAAACTTGTCTGAATGTAAATGAGGTCAAATCCTGTGAATCTTTGTACAATGGGATTGAAAAAAATGCATTCTTCAAATCAATCACTGTGAAATACTGTGCCTTAAAAGGTATGTTACATAAAATTGTAGACGGGTTAGGGACAAGAGGGAACTCGACCTCTACTATTTGGTTTATCGGGCAACGATCTTGTATTAGCCTCCAAGACCCTCCCTTTGATTTTTTGTTCGGATAATCCGCAGAATTACATGGCGACTCTGACGTCACTAAGATGCTCTGATCCATCATGGCAGAAATTGTCTTAAAAATACCTTCATCTGCCTCCATGGCATGGGATACTGGCGTGCCTTTGGTAGTATTGCTCCTGGTTTCAATTTAGTGTTTACTTCTCCCACTCCTTTCAGTAAGTCTACGTCATAAGGGCCTGTAGTCCATACTGAGACAGGCACTTTTGCCATGTCATCATCAAAATATTCAGGACGATTCTGTGCCAGCATCATTCTCTGGGGCACCTCTCTTTTAATCATTTCCTCCCAGCAAATGAGGTTTACCTCAAATGTCATTTCATCCTCACCTGGTTGTTCTTCGAACAGATCGTCATCAGTGATGTCAGCCAATCTGTAACCTTCCCCAATGGTGAATATTGTACACCATTGTCTGCCTTCATCATCACAGCCATTAAGCAAAGCCATTTCTCCTCGCACTGTGGCTGTATGTATTGTCAGGGAAACACTTGTCCCTTTTCCTCATGCATAGGTATTCTTGGTCTGAACAGAAACTCATCTGGTGTTCTCATTATTCTGTCTGCAAGGACTGATAGCCCTGATATTAATATGCACACTCCACATGAAAATATCTCAGGTTCCAATGGAACAGCTCTCATGGCCATTTGTCCTGTGTATGCTCTAATCATGTTTAAATAATGCAGTCCTGGAGTTGAACATACTATGCCCTCCTCCGTGAACGAGATCGTAATATTTAATTTTGTCATGAAATCTCGGCCCTATATGTTGACAGGCATTTTTACTGAAATACAATAGTGACACTTTCATGTCACATTCTCCTATCGAAACTGTAAGTTCTTTTGTAAAAGGAACGTGGCTTGTTGCTCCTGTAAAACCTTGGGTATTCATGGCATCGCCAGATAAAGAAAACTTTCCTTCCCGTATACACAAGCATGTCGCACCCGTGGCCACTAAGAACAAATTCTCTTTACCCTCTATAGTGACATCTACCCTTGGTTCCTCGCGAGGGTTTGATGTCACTGATAGAATGGAACACATCAGGTCTCCCAGTGAGCTCTCCTAGTCCATGTATAATCTCATCACACAATTAGTGAATGGATTTCCTCCATCACCAGTGGTATTTCCTATTCCAGAATTCAGTACCTGTCCTGTGCCTGTCATTTGTAGAAGTTGCATTGGGGTTCTGTTGAGGTTGTCCTTGCGGAAAATAGGTCACATTCTGCTGCGGCGGCAAGATTTGATGCACCCTTGGCACTTGCGGCTGTACAGTGTGGTTCTGCGCAGCTCCATTTCCACCTGCTGCAAGAACGCAGGTGAATTCATCATCCCCCCTATTGTGAATTGGTTGTTTTGCACCATCCCTTGACTTCTGCACATACGCACTAGATATCCTGCCATCCCACACACCCAACACGTTGGCGGTGGTCTGATTATCTGCCCATTTTGCATATTCTGATTTCCGCCTTGCATATTTTGAAAGCCTCCCTGATCATTTTGATATTCTCTTCCTCAGAAGCCTCTTCCTCTTGGGTTAAACCCATTATTGCTTTGATCGAACTGCCTTTGATTATTGACCTGCTGCATATTTTATCTGTCTGTGCTAGTTTTCATTGCCCCTTCAAGAGCATCCTTCTTGCAATTTTTTTTCTTACAGCAGCATGCAATAATGTGCAATGGTCAGTTGTATTTCTGACCATGGCTTAGCTTTGATTCATACCAGTTTCTTGAGCTGCTTCTTCACCTGTTCTGGCAGCCCTTGACATAATATATGGTAAAACACTTGTATAGATTTCCCCCAAGATTCAAGCATTTCCAGCACTCATGCGTCTTGGAAATTATGCATGTAAAGCAACAGATCATCTCCCTCCTTCATCCTGCTTGTCATTATAGCTCCCATATCAGAAGTGTCCGGGTATAGCACTCGAAGCGCTTTCCACACTGCGGTTCTGCAATTGTTAAACAGCGCTCTGTTGTGCACAGTATTAACTGTAGTCACACCAGGGTAACCTGCATGTGTCCAAACATCGTAAGCTCTATCACCAAGTATGGCGATCAAAAGGCCCTTGATATCCCCTATAGCCAACGTGTTTTCTCCCACACTTTTTTCTATCTCGTGTATCCATTTTCCGGCTCAGGTGTTAACATTGGGAGCTTGTTTTTCAGGTTCTCTCTATCCATCTGTGGCCAAGGTATATATTCTGGCCTCGTTCCTCCTTTCTCTAATAAGGGGTACTGTGACACACTAAACTCTATTGCGTTTCTCATCATTTTTCTGTCTACCACAGGTGTAACATTCCCACATCGCCGTCTACCTGGCAATGTCCTTAACCTGCTTACATATGGCGGTGGAGACACCCCCCTCTGGCCGTGTGGCAATCCTTCATGCCTATCTGAGTGTATTAGTGACTCCGGTACTTTAGGTGCGGACCCAGTAGAATCCGACCATCTTATTCCCTTTCCCCTAGAGAAGCGTTTCTCGCAATTTCTCTTCTTCTCTTTCTTCACTTTCTTCTCCATCTTCATCTGATATTGTCTGTGCCCAACTCATGCAGCTTCTCTCATCCTCCTCATTTCTATTTAAAGTTAGGCTAGCTAAGGACAGCTCTCTATGCCTGCTGTTTCGGGAAGCATCCTCAGGATCATACAACTGAGTGTTCTAAAGGCACTCATCCTTTCCTTTCCCTTGGGATATCTTTTCTAGTTGCATCTCATCATATATTCTATTGATTGTCTCGCCGATACTTCTGGTGTCAAAGTCATCTTCTAGATTTACTCTAGATGTGCCTGGCACTGAATCGTACCCAGGAAAGAATTCTTCTATATCTTCCCATTCTACTACTGGATCAGGTTTTCTAACCTCTCTTTCCAAATATTTGAGATCACGCGCTCTCTTTCTTTGCTTACGTTCTATGTCGTCATCGGATTCTCTACACTTTCTTGCTTCCTCTCTAACCCTGTTTTCCCCTTGTTTCCTCGCATCTCTTTGTCCATTTGCCCTTAGTATTTCCTCATCTTTCCGTCTTTGTATTCTCTTCTCTCGTATCTTTTGTTCTTCTTCTTCTCTTCTCCTGTGTTCTATTCTATCCTGATCATCAGCTGTTCTCTGTTCATTATCACATGTTCTTTGTTCTTCTGCCTTTTCCTTTTTTCTGGCCTGTTCGTCATGATATAACTGCTCTTGTTTCTGCCTATCTTTTTTCCTTGCCCCTTCCTCTCTTAATCGTCTTTCCTTTTCCTTATCTCTTCCTTCTAATTCGTCTTGTTCTCCCCTTTGTCTCATGTACTCAATGCCTTTACCATCGAGTTTCAATAAAATCTGCCCTCCCATCCATTCGTTCTGTGTGAATGCCATCTCATCAGTTCTATCCTCATCTCCTTTCCATCGCTTTACCTCCCTTCCTGTACCTAGAGATGTACTTGCTTACACTTAGTCACCTTTTTCTTTTACGCGTGTTTCCTTGTCCCTGGGGACTTTGGAGGTGATATTTCTTTCCTTGTCCTTCTATGGGCTTTCGTTACTACTTTGCATAGGTGACTGAAATGACGGGTTGCTATATCCCGTTGCTGCTTTAAGTTCCCTCAATGGGTACACTCCTTCGTCTTTACTAGCTTCGCTTTTTGTTTCAGGTGGGGCAGGTGGCGCAGAAGGCTCTTCACCCTCCTCTTTGCATGTATTGGGCCTCATTACAACCCAGGCGGTAAGGGGTTAACGGCGCCGTAAAAGGTTGCGGCGCCGTTGACCCCTTAACACCTAATTAAGAGGTCCCTTTGCGGGTCCCTACCTTAACGGCTAGTTTTTACCAGCCGTTAAGGATTGGACCCGCAAAGGGACCTTGGAGGTAATTACGGTACCGCAATTTGCGGTACAGTAATTACTGCCTTCCCCATTCCCATTGAGCCCTATGGGGGCAAACATGGAAATGGCGAAGGGCCAATGCTGAATGGGAAATTACCGCCCACCAACCTTGGAATGGGGCGGTATTTCCGCCATCCACCATGGCGCAATCGGTAAAATACCGGCGTCAACCATGGCGCTAATAGTGCCATGGTTAACACCTGGGTCGTAATGACCCCCATTCAGTATCCAATCTAACAGCGGCTGCTCCTCTTTTTCTTCTTGGTACATTTTCTAAAGTTCTAAACTACCCATGCGCTTGTATAACTTTTAGCCAGTATACGTGGAATGTGAATATGTTGTCATGTGCTGTAGGACCATTTTAGATAGTGATCCGCCTTGGGGCCATGGCATAAACATTTTATCTGCAGTCCCTTTAACCCATTGCGCACTGTACTGTTTAAGCCTAGGTGCATGTTTCAGCAACTGTTTGCACAAGTGTATCAGCAGAGTAATATCTTCCATGTTTAACCCAGTTATCCCTTATTTATATATCACTTCATTATATTTGTGTTTCAAAAATGAACAGTATGAGCATGCACCAATCATCGCAAACTCCAATCCTGTTATTTCAACAACATTTTTACTTTAATCTTGCTAGAAACAACCATCAATCCATGCCATGCAACATTTTTCCTTTACAATCGTGCAATTTTCATGCTCTTTTTTTCACAAAAAACAGTTTTCGATTTTGAGGTCACGAGTTGACTTCAATACATAAAACAGACAGACAGACTCTGGCAAGCCACAGAAATGTTATGCCGTCTGCTTCTTCAGACGCATCTTGCCCCTATGGTTATTCCAAAAATGGAATTTAAGCCCATCTCTTTCGGATCGTCTTTAATCGATTCCAGTCTCTTACATCATCCCGTTTGCAGGTCCTTAGATGAAGGCTTCTGCTAGTGCTCTTTGAAACCTAGACACTGGGCATATACTCTTATCGCGGCCACACTCACGATAACTCTTTATTATTGCTCAGCCACACTCAAGTCAATATTTTTCCCTTATATATACATTACGTTACACTCTTACTCTGAGGTTTCTCCTCCCTCCGTTACCTTCCCATTACTTGTTTTTTAAGGCATGCAAGCTTTGCTAAAACATTTAGGGCCTCATTACGAGGCGGGCGGAATGGGTTTAACGGCACCGGTAATGTTGCCAGTGCTGTTAAACCCACTCCGCCCCATTTCGAGGTTCCCTCGCGGACCCGGAAAGGACGTCTGGTCAGACCAGCCGTCCTTTCCGGGTCCAGCGAGGGGACCAGGGAGCTAACAACGGGCCTGTTACTAATGGGCCCATTGTTAGCTCCCTCCCCATTCCCATTGAGCCCTATGGGGGCTCAAATGGGAATGAGAATGGGTAAATTGAGTGAGGAATTACTGGGACCTCCAAGGTTGGAATGGCCCGGTAATTCCTCATTCAAGGAACCCGGACCCGGAACCGAGTTTGGAGGCAGCCATGCCGTAAATAGCAGCATTGCTACCTCCAAACTCGTAATTAGGCCATTAGTCTTTTTTACTCACCGTTCGCATGTTTTTCATCTACGGACACTCGGGATCACCACCTTTGTTACCGCCTCTCTGTGCTGCTCGTCCGATCTGCTACTGGTAGATGTGGGAGGGGTTTTTGGTAGAAAGCAAAGGTCCCATCTCACCTAACCTGCAGGGTTTTCAAAAATCCAAACGCCTATCTATGGGGAGCTTCTCATTCTATCAGCCGGATGGCAAAGGACTCATGATATTAAGCTACTTATGTCGAAGGCCGATGGGTATCTTATCTAATCAAACCATCAATCTCTGATACCAAGTGAACTGGATGATCTCTAAACAGCCCTTTAAGATGAGCAGCAGTACCCACAAGATAAATGGGGATACAGATTCATAATCATGCAACAAATAACTATGACATCTCAATAGTTTGGCAAAGTGAGTCAGTTTAATGACAAGTTCATATAACGGGGAGTACAACAAACATCAGCAACCGCTCGATCTTCTCTCTCTATTAACTTTTAGAAAAAACACAGTATTTATAGCAATAATTCATCATTGCTGACATCATTCTACGCGGCAACTCAAAAAAACCCTAACACACCTAACACACAACGTGATTGGTTATAGGAAGGTAACTTTAACATAGGTACAATATCTTTATGTGGTAATGGGGAGAGGGGATTGGGTAATCAATGCCAGGTGGGGCAACTAATCCCTCCCTCCAAAATGGTCACTATGAACATCACTAAATGTATGCCGTCCCATTGGCTCTACTCACTATAGGACTCTAGATTACATGGTCCATTATGATTGGGTTGGCATCAACCCCACTCATACTTTTCCATCTACGTCTAGCAGCATGCAGAAAGAACATCCAGGTGCAGAGGAGCTTGCCTTCACCCTAGCTCCCCACCAATCATCATCGTCTCAGTAGCCATCTGTCAGTTACTGCTTTGTATTTTGGCCTTGAGTGTTCTCTGTGGTCTTGAGAACTTTTAAGGAGTATGAGCATGGCGGGGATCCATGCGTAGGTGTGAAAGTCTCACTCTTCCAGCCTGCCTTGTCACGGACTGGACACCGTGAAATCGGCTTTTTCTCTGTGTCTTTTTGGATATTTCATTTAATTCTACCAGTCCTCCACCATCTGTGGCTTATCTCGACCTTCCTGAGCAGGATCTTATGTTCTGTTCTCCTTAATTGTATACACAGCTGTATGTATTGCATGGGTGTGTTATATTGCGGTGTTTGTGAGATTAATTATTATATACTTACTGTTTCCTTTGTTGAGGCTGTATGAAGAGTTTTGGCCAGTCCATGCAGTCAAGATTGTAGTGTTTGGCAACAAGCACTGCAGCATAAGATACCCATGGAAGAAAACATTTTGGATTGTGGTTTATGGTCAGGTGTTTGCTTGAATGGGTGTGTTATGCTGTGGTGCTTGTGAGTCCAATCATTGTATACTTACTGTTTGACCTTTTGTGGTTGTATGCAGTTTTTCCATGATATGGGTAGAACAAGCACTCATTTCTTTTCAATCACTGAGATAAAAGAAAAAATCAGATTTTAGTGTAGGTAGTTTATAATGAGTTTTGAAGTTCAAGTTTTGTTTATGTTCATACACAGTTTAGTTATTAAATTTTGGTTTTAAGAATATTAAGTAAGCGTTTACACGATTTACTGGTAATCTCTGCTTTAGAGTAATGGAACTATCATTATATTTGAACTATCCACAATTCTTTTTTATATATGCAGTGTAGTGACCTGCATTGTTTGTGGCTCCTGCGTGGTAGATTATATCTATTGTTGCGAAGGTTTTCTTACCAAGTGATACTTGACCATGTGTGAATCCAGTCAGCTTGCAGTTGTTTTTGGTACCATCTGCATTATAACGTAAAAGCATTACTATTACGTATTTACTATGTGTCTGTATTTGTAAGGTGGAACAATTATCGGAATTGCAAGTAGTACATAATCTGCCATGGTCTGCATTTTGTACAAGTTACTGAAATGGAATGGATTCACAGTTAGGTATGGATACATACACAAAGCGTTCATTAGGAACTTCTTCTTGTACTATATGCCTGCAAAGAGTGCATGAATCTTTCAACATGTATGAAATCTGGAAGATTTCATTTATATGTATGTTTTTGATTTCTAGTACTTGTAGCAAAAGCATGTATATGGGCGGTGCTCCTCTGGCTTGGTATTCTTTTCTCCAAAAGAAGTCTTGCACTTCTCCGAGGGGAGGAACAGTATTATTACAAATGAAGTGTAGCATAGCAATGAAGCGATGATGGAAATATATTGATACATTCACAGGATCTAGAGAGCAGAGTTCTCCTGGTGTTTTTATATCTATGTTTCTTTTTTTTGTTTTCTATGCATAGGAAATCGTGTAAATCTTCCCATGCCTTTTCTGCACAACTTAATGTCACAGACCAAGTGGGTGGGCCAAGGTTTCTTATCATACAAGGTACATCTCTGTGACGACGGAACCAGTATTCCTTTGTACCACTCATGTTTGCTAAAAGATTTGTAATGCTTGACTGTAAAATCTCATCTTTTTCTTGCACTTTTTGTAGTAATTCCGTAGCTGACATATTTTGAAAATGGGTACCTGATTTCAATTTGTGTGCAACTCCATAGCATAGAGTTGCTAGTTCACATTGAAAGAGAAGATGGAATATGTATTCCACGTTTTGTCGGAATCTGGGGTCTTCAGAATACATTTGTAAAGAGCGGTATTCTGATGCTGTTATTTTTGTGGGTCTATCATCATACCTTCCTCCTTTTCCAGTAGGAAAGAGTAGAGGAAAGTCACGTGCTTCTTTACTTTTTTCCCATATGCTGATTGGAGATCCTTTGGCTTGTCGCATTTGGTATGTTTCCAGTGCATTTTCTATGGTGTCTTTAGAGTGTAATGGGTGAATTGTATAATGGTCTAAAATATTGGATTCTGTAGCAGGATCTAGAAGTTGAAATTGACCAGTTTCTGGTGCTTCTTGAATTATTTAGTGGTTTCCCTCAGGTTTTTTTTCAATATTAATTTCTCTGTAGTATTCACTGTTCTCTTTTAGATATTGCAGGGCTTGTCTAACTTTATGTAAGTCCACAAGTTGTTGCCAAATTTATTTGTCTTTTGTAGGTACGCCATTTACTAAGATAATTAAAGATTGATCTATTGGACGTTGCACTCCCAGAGTGTGTACATTTTCTTTGAGATCTAATGGCAAATAAACTACTTTGCCACAAATGCCTTTCACTAATTCAGAGGGAGGTAGTTTTGCTGTTTATGGTTGAAGGCATATTAATGCTTGAAATGGGTGCACTGTTTGAATTATGATGCTCTCATATAAGTTGAGTTGTTGCAGGGGTTTTGGTAATGGGAATAATTCCAAGTTATTTGTGATAGCATTTGAGGTATTTGGTTGTTGTCAAGTTTTGCAGTGTAGTAACTGCAAAGTATTAAGGGGTCAGTAATTTTGTTGCATTTGTTTTCTGCAATAAGTTTGAGGGCTAATTGGAACCATTTGGAATCTTCATTGTCTTCTATTTTTTATGTTATGTCTACAGTTTTTGTGCTATTTTTATTTTTAAAAAAGGCCTGCGGCAACATACACACAAATGGTTGGGTACTTCAACAGATGTACTTTTAAACTTTAGTATTTCTTTTATGTATGTGTGTAATAGAAGGTTACCATATGTACAGTTGTTGGTAGTCTGATGTAAATCTATTGCATTTTGTAAGTGGCTTTCAATTCTAAAATATTTCTCTGGATATGCTCTATTTCTTCAAGTAGTTGTTTGGCTGTACCATGTAGAAGATTGTTATTTAAGTTGGCTGGTGCTAAAGCAGGACTTTAGGCATAGTACAGTTATGGACCAGAATTCTTATAGTTGAATGATGTGTTGATATCATTTTGATATGATAGAAGGTGCTTTTGCAAATAGGTCAGGAAATGCAGGCTAATTAATGTCCTTGTAGTCCTGTGTAATTGCACACTAGACAGGGGTCCATATTTTGTAGTAGTTTAATTTTAAATTTGCCTTTGCATTTCACATACTGTTTGTGGAACTAGCGTAAACATTTGACCTTTTTTTGGCAATGTTACACATTGATGTGCACTGCCATTTGTAGACTGGATGTATTGGTTCAGTGGCATGGACAGGTGACACTGAGTTTTCTGGGGATATTTTTGTGAGCAGCGTTTCTTGTTCCTTAATGGTATTATTAAGTTTATTCATACCCTCGTCCACTGCTATGGATGGCAATTGGGTTTATTTACTTTTGTTTGTATGTTTCTTCATTGAAATTTGGTTCCGTGCTCG